>NC_142029.1:103052050-103699777 GCF_982192425.1 Myodes glareolus | reverse complement strand
CATTCTAATAATGCCACTCCCTATGAACTTATGGAGACTAATTATATTCAAACCACCACATTCCACTCCCTGACCCCCAGAAACTTGTAACATGCAAAATACATTTAGTCTAACTTCAAGAGTTCTTATTGTTGTAATTTTTTTAAAAAAAAAAAAAGTGTGAGAAAGATGCCATGCAACAGAGCTCAGGTGGATTTTTTTTTTTTAATTAGGGGAAAGGGGACATATAAAGAGGGGAGGGGAGGGGGAGACTGGCCTCTGGGGACAGGAACAGCATTAGAGAAGAGAGGCAGAGAGAGAGAAAGAGTTAGGAAGGGAAGGAGGGAGGGACAGGCAGAGAAGTAGAGAAAGGAAGAGAGAGAGAGAGAGACAGAGAGAAAGGGAGGGATGAAGGGAGGGAGAGGAGAGAGAGAGATGGATGTGAGGTGGGCAGGGTCCTTTTATAAGGGAACATAGTGAATGTGTAGAGGAGGTGCTCTTAGTGGCTGCAGCTGAGGACAGATCCTGTCAGAACCCCAACAGGCCAGTACAGATGCCTGAATGCTAATACTCCTCCTTTTTTATTAGTTATAAATGGGTAGCAAGTGAGGCGGGAATGAGGCCACTATGTTCTCAAGACTACTTTCTGTTGACCTGGGGGGGGAGGCATCATTGATCTTTGGTATCTGGCTGTTTCACTTCACTGTCCAGGCTCTGTGGAACCGTCAGGTGCCACTTAGACCTGACAAAATGCTGTTCGAGGAGGATCCAAGTCGACTCCCTGGGGCTTACAGCACCTGATCCTTTCCCATCAGCACAGCATCACCCGGACATGGGGCCAACAGCTGGTCGTCCTGCAACAACAGCTGACTGGGCATGGTCAGCAGGTCTCCAGAAATCACCCCAATGGGAGCAAGGAGGTATAGATGATGGCACAGTGCCCATGAGTGAGGCAGAGAAGTGAGACCCAAGGGTCTGCAATTCCTAGTGTCCTAGACAGAGTCAATTATGAGACAGGCAAAGGCCACCCACTGAGTTGTCACACAAAGGGCAGGGGGCCAAGCGCTCTGATCCTGAGAGAGATACAGTCACATGGTAATAGGACTTTGAGAAAAGCCAGAAGGCAAGAAGAGGACCTTTCTGGAAAAAGTAAATCTCACATCCAGGGGAATGGTCAGAGGTCTGTAGCCCCACCAAAGACCCAATTGCCAATACTGAATGGAAGGTGAAGTGGCCAGTGAACGAGAGAGCAGATTTGTTGCAGCTGGAAGAGCGGAGCTGTTGAGGGTGGGCAGGTGGGCAGGTGGGCAGGTGGGCAGGTGGGCAGGTGGGCAGGTGGGCAGGTGGGCAGGTGGGCAGGTGGGCAGGTGGGCAGGTGGGCAGGTGGGCAGGGTTCCAGCTCCCTTTCAGTGAGCTCTGCCATTGAGTAAACATGCCTCACACAACAGAATTATGTAAGAGGTTTATTGGGGGGAGGAGGAAAGCGAAAGGGTGATTTCTCCCGTCTATCAGGATCACTGGCAAAATGTTACAAAGGTCCCATAAAATATCAGGATATAGTTTGAAGGAAGCAGACTTTTGGTAGGCGTATTTCCCATGAATGAGGCAGAATGAGATCTAGTAGCCTTTTATCAAGCAAGGATCGAACTAGAAAGGCACAAGCCACCCTGGAGAGTCATCACTGGTGGGGCGGGGGTGTCACAGGGCAAAGCCCAAAGGACCCAAGGGCTCAAAAAGGGCACAGGCCACCCAGTGAGTCATCACACAAAGGGTGGGGCCCAAGGGCTCTGAGCCCAAGAGAGTCATGGTTGCCTGGTACCAGGACTTAACGAAGCCAAAAGGTGAAACACCATGCTTAAGGGACGAATCCTCACTCGATAAATAGCCAGAGGTGGGGAAAAGGGGTTCACCAATCATGCCAGTTTTGGATGGAGAGACCTAGTAATCTGGAGAAGCAAGGCTGTCTGTCATATGTGGAATGTGGACTGGGTCCCAGGATCCTGGCGTGCTTCAAACTGTCTGCGGGAAAGAGGAAGCAAACACTAGAAGAGCCTTTCCCAGTCAGGGAACCAATGTTGTAATTTGTTTTTTAAAGTGGAGCTAGAAAGACACCATGCAACAGAGTTCATGTGAGGGTTTATTTATTTATTTTTTTAATTAGAGGGAAGGGGAGCCAGGTGGTGGTGGCACATGCCTCTAATCCCAGCACTCTGGAGGCAGAGACAGGCAGATCTCTGTGAATTTGAGGCCAGCCACGTCTACAAAGTGATTTCTAGGACAGGTTTCAAAGCTACAGAAAGAAACCCTGTCTCAAAAAAAAAAAAAAAAAAGAGGTGGGGGGTGAGACTAGCCTCTTGGGAAAGGAGGAGAGAGAGAGAGAGAGAGAGAGAGAGAGAGAGAGAGAGAGAGAGAGAGAGGCAGAGAAGCAGAGAGAGAGAGGAACAGATGGAGAAAGATGGGAGGTGGGCAGGGCCCTTTTAAAAGAGAACTTAGTGAGTGTGCACAGGAGGTGCTCTTAGTGGCTACAGCTGAGGACATAGCCTGTCAGAACCCCAAGGTCAAACCAGAACAGATGCCTGAATGCTAATACCTATAGTCTATCACAGTCTCTCAACAATGTTTTAAAGTCCAAATTTTAAAGTTTCTGTTGAGATTCATGCAATCTCTTAACTGTAATCCCCTATAAAATCAAATTAAAAAATAGATCACATACTTCCAACATATAATGGCGCAGGATATACATTACATTACCATTCCAAAACATAAGGAAGGAAGCATAGTGAGGAAATACTGGACCAAAGCAAGACCAAAACCCAGCTTTGCAAACTCCAGACTCTGCATCTCCATGTCAGATGTCTCTCCAACTCCTTTCAGCGTTGTTGACTGCAACACACTTTCTTTTCTTGGGCTGGTTCCACTCCCTGTTAGCAGCTCTCCTTGGCAGGTATCCCATGGCTCCTGCATCGCCAATGTCTTGGGATCTCCAAGGCAATCTAGGCTTCCCTTCACAGTTTCATGCAATGGCCTCTCTAGGCCTCCATTCAGGGTCACCCCTGACACATGACTGGCCTCAGTGACTTTCCTTAGACACAGAGGCAAATTCCATTACCCCTTTCTTCTGTCCTTAAAGCCAGAACCATATAGCAAGAGCTGCCAAGTTCTGATGCTTGCTGGGGCTGGAACATGACCCCCTTGTTTTATTACATTTTCACCAACTTCTTGTTTCCCATGCTTCCCTCACTGCCTGAACTTAGCTGCTCTAAAACTTGCTTCGTAGACTAGGTTTGCCTCTAACTCAGAGACTCATCAGCCTCTGCCTTCTTTGTGCACCACCACACCCATCTCTAAGGGTTTCTTTAATTCTTTTTCACAATTCAGAAATTTAGCTAAGTGGGATCTTGCTCTGAGGTCACCACTCCCTTTATTCCATTTTTTAAATAATTTATTTAACTTTATTTTATGTGCATTGGCATGAAGGTATCAGATTCCCTGGAACTAGTGTTACTGTTATGAGCTGCCATGTGGGTGCTGGGAAATGAACCCAGGTCCCTTAGAAAAGTAACCAGTAATTTTAACTGCTGAGGCATCTCTCCAGTCTCCTATTCCATTTCTTAATCTGTTTATTTCCTTAAATACAGTATTTAGCACTATTCTGCTTACTGGTGCTCCTTTTCTCCTCAAATTGTACATTTTGTAATTTTCCTTGCTCAGCTTGCTCCTTTTCATTATAAATCTTCATTAGAGTTAGCTCTAATAACCACACAAAAGAGTCTATACTAGGTTGTTTTGAGATTTCCTCTGTCAACAGGATTAATCCCAAACTCTTCAATTTAGTCATAAGCAGACTTTCCAAACATGGCAAAAAATAGCCACATTCTTCACCAAAATGTCACAAGAATGATTTCTATGCAACATACTAAAATTCTTCTCTGAAACCTCTTGAGCTAGGTCCCACAGTTCATCAAATCCCCCTCAGCACCACTGTCTTCCATGCTCCTACTAGTGTGGCCCATTAAGCAGAATTTAAAGTGTTCAGCTGCTTTTCTAATCCACAGTCTGAAGGTCCATATTCCTTCAAACAAAAGCATGGTCAGGCCTATGACAGAAATACCCCACTTCTGCTACCAGCTTCTTTTGGTTAAGGTTTCTATTGCTGTGAAGAGACACCATGACTATGATAGTTTTTATAAAAAAACATTTAATTGGGTGACTTAGAGTTCCAGAGGTTTAGTCCATTATCATCATGGTGGGATATGGTGGCACGCAGGCAGACATGGTGCTGGGGAAGGAGCTTGAGAATTTTACATCTTGATCTACAGGCAACAGGAAATGAACTGATCTAGGCATAGCTTGAACATATGAGACCTCAAAGTGTGCTCCCATCACTTTCTCCAACAAAGCCACACCTCCTAATAATGCCACTCCCTATATAATGGGAGCCAATTACATTCATACTATTGTAATCCATAACTAGGAAGATGGTTGGATAAAAATAGTTAACAGGAAGGGATTGTAGCAGACTTCCACAGCTTTATCCGTCTAGGTGAAATTCCAGGAGGATTTCGATCCATTGCCCGGCTGCAAGTGATTCTAGTCACAAGATTCCTATTTCAAACTTTGAATTTGGGCATGACCAAGCAACTGTGTTACAAAACCTTTATAAATTTATTCATCCAAACCCAGGGAATCGGCCACCTATTTACTGCAAGTCTGACAGAGCCAGAGTCAACTGGTGTTTGAAGCATATGGAGCGGGCATCAGAAATCAGGCAAGATCTAGAACTGCTCACTGTTGAGGACCCTGTAGTGGGAATTTACCAGCAAAAATTCCTCAAGGAACCCTCTAAGACCTGGGTTAGAAGCCCCCGAAATGTGGCCACGTGGCCCTATTCTAGCAACACAAGGTGCAAGTAGTGTGAAGAAAATGATATTCTCTTCTGTGCTTTAGCTGTTTGCAAGAAAGTCACGTACTGCATCAGTAATTCCCTAGCCACTATGTTTGGAATCCAGCTCACTGGCGCTCATGTGCCACTACAAGACTATGAGGCCAGCAACAGTATGACGCCCAAAATGGTTGTACTGGATGCGGGGCGTTACCAGAAGCTAAGAGTTGAGAGTTCAGGGTTCTGTCATTTCAACTCTTAACAAACAGGAACAAAGGTCAAACACATCCACTCGTTGTTACCCATCTGGGGTGAAAATTTCTGGCCCCAACAGCAGTGTTTGAAGAAGAGGGTTTCCCCGACTGATAGAGAGCATCTCCAGCTCCTCTAACAACATCCACAGATTCTCCAACTGTGAAACTTCACTCTCAACTTACATGTCCCAAAAAGATGGGTACAAATCTTTCTCTTCTTATTTTCTTTTTAAGATTTATTTATTTATTATGTATACAGCATTCTGTCTGCGTGTATGCCTACAGGTCAGAGGAGGGCGCCAGACCTCATTACAGATGGTTGTGAACCACTATGTGGTTGCTGGGAATTGAACTCAGGACCTCTGGAAGAGCAG
The DNA here is from genome assembly GCF_982192425.1 of Myodes glareolus. Classification (NCBI taxonomy): domain Eukaryota; kingdom Metazoa; phylum Chordata; class Mammalia; order Rodentia; family Cricetidae; genus Myodes; species Myodes glareolus. The sequence goes on along the minus strand of NC_142029.1, from coordinate 103,694,288 downwards.
CCAGTGCTCTTAACCACTGAGCCATCTCTCCAGGCCCCCCCTTCCTTTTCTTAATGATGGTACTTCTTGCAATTTCTGGAAAAATAACAAGCCTAACTTCCTTTTTGACTACAGCCATATTAAGCAAACAGATCACATCAATAGTAAATGTCACTCCTCTAAAAATGAGCTAATTTGTAAGGAAACTATTTCATAGATTAAAAATAATTGTGATTGGATAAAAAATATAATTTAAAAAATAGTAGTTAAAAGACTCATCACAGGGGCCAGAAAGATGGCTCAGCAGTTAAAAATGCTTGTTTCTTTTCTCAGGTCCCAACACTGATATTGACTCACAAACACTCCAGGGATCCAATATCCTCTTCTGACTTCCTGTGGCACCCATACTCATCCATACTCATGTGTCATACACACAAATAATAATACAAATAAGGAAGAAAGGGCAAGAACACTACCAAACTCATTTTGTAAAGCTAGCATAATTCTGATACCCAAAGTAGATGACGACACAACAAACAAACCCTCGGACCAATCTCTCTGATGAGCACAGATGCAATGTCTCCCAAATTACTTTTAAAGTCGAGATTACGTTATGGTCATACACCATATTTGGTTGCACATGCCTATAATCCTATATCACAAGCAAGTTGGTTTCATATAAGGGATTCAAGGTTGGTTCAATATATATACAAATTTTAAAACTCCCTCTCTGTCTCTCTCTCTCTCTCTCTTCCCCGAGACAGGATTTCTTTGTGTAAAATCCCTGACTGTCCTGGAAGTAGTTCTGTAGACCAGACTGGCCTCAAACTCACAGAGATCAGCCTGCCTCTGCTTCTTGAGTGCTGGGATTAAAGGCGTGCAACACCACTGACCAACTGTTATTTCCTTTGTTTGGAGACTCTTGAAGCTCAGGATGGCCTCAAACTATGTAGAGGATAACTTTGGATTCCTAATTTTTTTACCTCCCAAGTGCTGGGATTATGAGTATGTGCCATTACACCTGGCTTTAATTTTTAATACAATCTTGATTTTTTTTACAGCAATTTGGAAATGGAGGAAAAAGGAAAGAAGGAAGGGAATAGGGAATAAAGAAGGAGGGGTGAGAGGGAGAGAAAATTAGAAGAGTAAGTAGTAATTAAACCAGTCCTTTTATCTCAGTCTTAATGGTTCATGTAGAAACAGGTATAAAAGTTTTCTCAGAAAGAAAGAATTGTTTATTGTTCTGGAGGTGTGTAAAAACAATGCTGACTCAAAAGTAGAACAGGACAGCTGCAGATGCTGTGCCCAGTGCAGACACTGAGCAGGCACCGAATGAATCAATAATTAACAATGCAGATGCACAGATTTGATGAAGATGAACAATTGCGTGGCTGGGATTGGTGAAAAGCAGAACTATTGTCTTCGGAAAACTCGTGTTCATGGATTTGTTAGCAAGTGCCTGGGTAATAGATATAAAACATAATTTTAAATGTTTTAATTATATTGACATATTTCTTCATAGAGCACTTATTAAAGTTTTTAAAAATAAGTAGGGCACTGGTGGCACACGCCTTTAGTCCCAGCACTTGGGAGGCAGAGGCAGGTGGATCTCTGTGAGTTTGAAGTCAGCCTGGTCTACAGAGCGAGTTCCAGGACTGCCAGGACTGTTACACAGAGAAACCCTGTCTCAAAAGCCCAAAAAGAAAAAAAAAAGATTTTAAAAATAAAAACGACAAAAAATATTGGTAGGATGAATATAAAAATAAAGGTGAGGTTAAGATTATAAGTGGGATAAGTACAAAGGCATCAAATTCACCAAATTCAGTTTTAGAATTGTCTTTTAAAAGAACAGTCTCACTGTATGTCTTTGGTTTACTCTGTAGATAAGGCTGGCTGCAAACTCACCGAGATCTACCTGTCCCTGCCTCCATAGTACTGAGATTAAAGGCATACCTCACCACACCTGGCCATTTTCAAATTTTTTAAAAAGATTTATTCATTTTATTCTATGTATATGAATATTTTGCCTGCATGCATTTATGTGCCTGTGGAAGTCAGAAGGTGTTGGTGCCCCTGGAACTGGAGTTACAGATGGTTGTGGGTGCTGGAAATTGAACTCAGGTCCTCTGCAGCAGCAAGTAGTGCTCCTAACCACTAAGCCATCTCACCAACCCCAGTTTTAGAATTCATAAGGTTTTCATTTTTGATTTTGGTTTGCAATAGGGTGTCACTATGTAGCTCTGACTAGCATAGAACTCATTACGTAGATCAAGCAAGCCAGAGATCTGCTTGCTTCTGTCTCCGAAGTGCTAGTGCGTGTGCCACCAACCCAAACCCCAAAATTCTTAAGACTGATGAACACTGAAGAGGAGGTATACTTTAATATACATGTATGTATACTAAGTATGTATATATGTGTATGTATGCATGTAATATATATTCATATATGTAATGCATATCAGTATTTAAAATCTTCCCTACTAGTCAGTAAGGTTCTTCTATATTCTAAAAACATTAAGCCAGGTGCTTGTATATAAAACTCTTGAAACGCATACATTTTGATTATTTGAAAATGTAATGAAAGTGGGGTTGGAGTCATAGTGTAATGCTAGACTGCTTGCATAGTACATACAAAGCTCTGAGTTGGACAGCCAGCAGTGAAAAACAAAAAAGTTAGTGACATACAAAGAAAACTGACCCAGGATTAAGCTTGCTGGTAAACACATTCAGAGTAAACGCGCACAACTATGAACTTATGACTTTGTAAACCTTCTACCCTTCTAGTTCACAACATGAACCCTAGAAAGCAGGACCTGGAAAGGAGAGTGGTCTAAAGTCTCATGCAGTTGCCAGCTTGACTGAGAGCACCCGACGGTTTACACTCCGAGGGTTACGAAACATCATGTGTGTAAGGCCTTCAGTCACAAGGACGTGTTTCCCATAGAGGTAGATAAGTGACAACAGCTGAAGTGAACTCACTCCTGCCTGCTGCACCTGGACGGAGAGTGAAAACACGCCAGGAACAGCTCTGTGTTGTGAGGAAGCTGACGTACAAGACTCTTGTACATGCTGTTAAGGGCAACAGGCTGCACAGCGGGTATAGAAACGCCTGCTATCCTCGAGTTTTCCTTTATGGGAAATAGCCCTGAAGCTACAGTTACTTTAGAAACTAGAAATTTGAAGGGTAAGGTGCTCAGAGAAAACTTTAAAAACAAGTTTCTGAATAAGCCCTGTGCTGCAAGAGTAACTGCCACTGTCATTGTTTAGGTAAATACTTGACCCCAAGTACAGGTGCATTTGGAGACCCATCTGATCCCATTCTGTTTTCTGAGTTCAACACTGACAATCCATGCACACCACTGCTCAATTTCCAGTCCACAAACATTTATTGTCTGTAGGTACCAGACACTCTGCTTCATCTTCTTTCCTTTTTAATTTTTTTATTTTTATGTCAGATGTAAGGTATTTTTTTTTGCCTGTATATGTTTGTGCACCACATGCTTGCTGTGCCTGAGAAGTCATAACTGGACCCCCCGACACCAGAGTTATAGATGGTTGTTAGCTGGCATATAGGTGCTGGGAACTGAACCCAGGTCCTCCTCAAGAGCAACAAGCGCTCTTACTGCTGAGCTGTCTCTCCAGCTCCCCACTCCCTAGGTACTGTTCTTGATGCAGAGTGCAGAAGTGAACAAGCAGAGATCAGTTTATGTGTAAAGCCCTAGTTTTAACCTCTATAGCCCTAAAGGAACACAACATCGTGTGTCCTATGAATGGTACGGACAATGGGAAAAATTCCAGAAAACCATAGGAAAAAAACAATGCCAAATAAGTGCTATGGGGAAATTACGTGCAGAAAAGGGCTATGCAGTATAGAGAAGAGGAATTTTAAGGAGTGCAGCTGGAAAAGCCTTTGAGAAGAGTGACATTTGGATCAAGACAGGACTGACGTGGGGGAGGTGCGTTCCAAGCAGGAAGGATCGATCACAAAAATTCAAGGACCTTGTAGTGAAACAGTGTCTGTCATTGAGAAGCATCAAGGTTGCCACTGGGTCTCTAGAAGGAGACTGAGGGCACAGTAGGAGATGACATCAAAAAGATGACCAGAGCTAGGTCATAAAGGACTTCACAGGGGAGGTGAGAGAGACACGATCTGACTTTAATAGGACCACTCTGTCCACTGGGCTTTGAAAATAGACTTGAGTCAGGGTGAGACTGCAAGGATCATTTAAGACTCTGCTTTGGAAACAGGGTTGAAACTCCAGATGGAGTCATGTAACTGAATGTGGGGGCTTTGAAAAATTTTGTCAGCAGTGAAAGGTTTCTGGACATGTAACGATCAAATATTGACTTCCAATCAGTGTCCTGGATGCAGAGCTCGTCCGGTAGCACTCACCTGCACGGCATCAAGTGAGCCACTGCAGCCTTGACTCTGAACACAAGACGTGTACTTTAGATTGCGGCTCACCCATCAACACTGATGAATGCCACCTAAAACACCTCAGCTTGGATTCCAGATGACTTGATGTTAAGAGTCACGGTGTTTTTATTGCATAGATAAGGTTTTCTGCTCTTATGGAAGCACAGTGTAATGGTTTAATTATGGAAACAAAGGATTTTAATATTTTTCCACCATCATCCCTCAGCATGTAAGTACCTAGTATATGAGTGGATTGTATTGTGTTAGAATGTTTGAAGGGCTGGAGAGATGGCTCAGTAGTAAAGAGCACTTGCTGCTCTTGTAGAGGATCTGGGTTCAGTACCCATCATCCATGCGGTGGCTCAGAAACATCCATAAAGTCAGTTTCAGGGAATTTGATGCCCTCTTCTAGCCTCTGTGAGCACTTGGCATGCATGTAGCACACACATGAAGGAAAACATTCAGACACACAAAATAAATAATTTTTTAAAGTCCGCATTAAGAACCTTTAAAAAGTGTTAAGAATAGTATTGTTTTAGTCATGTGTAGTGCTACACTGGTACACTCTTATAATCCCAGCACTTGAGTGCCTACATTCTTAAATATTCAGCTGAGATTAATTCTTTATGTAAAAATGAACCAGCACATCCATATCAGTGTGAACATTTGCTTTCATATTTTAAAAATGGTGAAATTCTATGTATACAAGTAATTGATTTAAAATAAATGTATGATGTAATTATTCCTTATTAACCTTTTCCTCTGAAAACCCCTTTATGCAACCCCAATGTATAGATAAATTAGGTACACAAACCAGATATTTGTAACCCAGGTTGGCCTCAAACTCACAGAGGACACATCTTGATCCTCCTGCTCCCACGTCCCTAATCACAGTTTGTGCTGGCTCTCAGGCCAGGTTTGTGCACACCAGGAATCAAACGCAGGGCTTTGTGAATGCCAGGCAAGCACTTCCCCAACAGAGCTACACCCCTAGTATGCTTACTTTTTCAATTTATTTTTTAAAAAATGTGTGTCGTGAGTGTTTGTGGACTGTGTGAGCATGGGTACCTGGGGAGAACAATCGGGGGCGTGGGATAGATCCCCGGAACTAGAGTTACAGGTAGTTGTGATCTACCATGTAGGTTCTGGGAAACAAACCCAGATCTTCTGCAAGAGCAGCAAGAGCTCTTAACTGCTGAGCCAACTCTGTCACCTCTTTCTTCAATTAAAAATATTGTTTGTTTGCTTGTTTATTCTTTTTGAGACAGAATCTTGTATAGTCCAGGGCGGTCTCAAAATTCACTGCCTAACAAGGATGATCTTGAATCTCCGATTCTCTTTGTCACACCTCCTAAGTGTTGGGATTACAGGCGTGTGCCACCACACCTGGCCATCCACTTTTTTAAAAAATTGGTTCACTCTAAAATCGTCTTGTTTCATATCATGTAAATGAGCTGAAATGTCAGGGTACTACATTTGCACTATTCAGCTAAAACTGAGAATCATCACACCATTCCTATTTCACGCTGCCATCAGAAAATTAAGTCCCCTTGTGTCTCACAGACTTTCCTTAACTGTCAAATTCAAAACCAAGTGTGCCTCCGCCCAGACACCTAAGCTGTGGTGGACCAGCCCCTCCGGAGCTGGTCCGCGCTGTGCACACTGGGAGTTGTAGTTCGCCTCTCTCCCTGCGATCAGGGTCTCGGCCACATGAGCGCCTCCAGCGGCGAGCACGTTTGGTGACGCCGGGTGTGCACAGGAGGCTGAAGCGTCTCCTGGCAACGGGGGAGCTGCGACGTCATGGTGGCGGGTTCTCAGCGCTGAGGCCAGGTGGAACCGTCAGTGCACCTTCCAGCCGCTGTGTCCGACGTCCTCCTCTGCCTTGCGCTGTCGTTCCTGTCCCGGCTGGTCCCGAGCTACCTCCCGGGAGTCTTCGCCGCAGCGGCCCGCCGGCCTCGGCCTTGGCCGCGGTGGGACGATGCTGGAGTCTATTCGTGTGACGGGTGAGTGCAGACAGGGCCCTCCAGGGTGGCGCGGCTGCAGAGGGTGGAGACCTTTGGGGTCTGGACTCGGAGAACCAGGACGCGCGTGTACGCGGCGCGGCACCGGGATCCCTGCAGAATGAAGGGAACACTGTCCCTTTCCTGTTGTCAGTTAACTAGCCACAGGCACGAGCTGTGCAATCTAGAGAGTGTAGTCTAGAGTACAGCTTTATTTCGGAGCATTTAGGTGTGTAGGGAGGTGTTATATTTTCTAGAATGTTAAAAAAAAATCAGCTAAGGAAATATATCTCCACATTTCAGTTTACGTTGTGTATGCTTTTATGCTTAAACATCTTGAATTGACGTTATTAATAAGGATGGGTGTTTAGATTCAAGGTTGGAAAGTTTACTTATCTTTCACTTTTAAGTTGCTTTGCATATTAGCAATATTTAAATCTTTAATAATATTATACAATTCCTGGGCCCTTTCCCCTGAGTTTGATTCTGCATGAAAACATTTCTTCAGGATAGGTACCAAAACAAGAGAGTTAAGGAAATAACTATTAACCAAACTAGAGTCAAAAATAAGCCTAGAACTTTTAGCTTCAGGGTATTGGAGTACTCAGTAGGCCAGTTTTCTGAGTTAGTTGATTTGAGGCAGGGTCAATGTTACCCAGACTGGCTTTGAATTTATAATCCTTCTGCTCCAATCTCCCAAGGGCTGAGATTATGGACATCACTGGCTAAGATTTTTTTTTTTTTAAGTTAGCATGCAAAGTAATAGGTTTCATTATGGTACTTCAAAACTCAGGTATGTATGTTGCAATAGTGTTTTTTAAATGGAAAAACTAAGTTATCTTTGATCGAAAATATATCTGAATCTTAATTTTCTATGCTATGTGCAGAAGTGGTTTTTGCACAATCCTATAACCTACAGTTTACTCCGTTGTTATGTTGACAGAAAACTTATTTATAAAAGCCAAAATCTTAGAGGCCACTTAGATTGGCATTAGGCTTTTTGAAATTGTGATTTGATGTAGATATTACGCTTTCATCTTAGAATAGAACATCAGAGACAGAGGCAGGCCAGTTTCCACAAGTTTGAAGTCAGCCCTGCCTATAATAACAAGTTCCAGACCAGCTAGTGATACCCTGTCTTCAAAAATAAACAAACAAACAAAACCAAAACAACACAACGTTCAAAGCTGCTTGAAAACAATAATTCTGGCAGAAGGGGACAAATGTAAGCAAGTTTCAGAGACTTGAGTGCATGAGGATGGTGGGTCTGATAGCTTGCTTTCTTACCGTGAACTAGGTTTACAGCAAGACACAGCAGAAAGAAGAACATAGTTTTGTATACTAAAAAAATTAATTAAAAATACAAGTCCTTTTTATGATATAGAGCAAGACTTCTCAACTTCAGCACTCTAATACTGGAGAAGTTAATTCTTTATTGTGAGTGACTGTTTTCTCACACAGAGAGAATTGTGACAACCAAAAATGCCCCGTGGGTGGCAAAATACTCCTCTCCCTGTCATCTAGTTAAAAACATTGCCTTGAGGAAAATAGATTCTGTCATCCATGTGAGTCACTGGGTTTAGAAATTGCATTGATTAAAATAATTTCTCCCAAACCTAAAGTCATTATAGTGAGAATATGATTAAAATATTAGTACAGTATATGATTAATATGGTGTATGATTTAAGGATAATGTTAGAAAGTAGATATTTTGATAGTCTGCAATACAGAGAAGATTGCCTGAGTATGTAGAGTCAGTTTGAGGATGGATTGATTTTTAAACAGAAGACCCACTTTTGTTGGATCAGTTCTTTCCCCATAATTTAGTGAAGTGCAAGCACTGCTCCAAGTTGGTCTTGCATATACTGCTGTAGATAATTTGGTAGAGAAACACTATCCATTAGAAGACTTTAATCTCTAGAAGTTTTTTTTTATTTATTATGTATACAATATTCTGTCTGTGTGTATGCCTGCAGACCAGAAGAGGGCACCAGACCTCATTACAGATGGTTGTGAGCCACCATGTGGTTGCTGAGAATTGAACTCAGGACCTTTGGAAGAGCAGGCAATACTCTTAACCACTGAGCCATCTCTCCAGCCCCCAATCTCTAGAAGTTTTAAACATTCACTTTTGTTACAGAGGGGTTTCATCATCATCATCATCATCATCATCATCATCATCATCATCATCATTATTTTAGACAGACTCTACTGTAGTCTAGGTTTTTTACTGAAATGTCAATCAATCAATGAATGGGACAACCAAACCATAAAACACACCTGGACTATCCCGACCTTCCCTTACTCTGCATGTCTCAGGTGCTCATTCTTTCCATTAGCAGAACAACTTGATTGTGATAAGAGTATTGATGAAAATGCATTCCTTTTTTTTTTAAGCTTCGCAGTAGCCTTGGTGGCATAGGCCTTTAATCCCAGCTACTTGGGAAGATGAGGCAGAAAGACAGCAAGTTCAAGGTCTTACTTGGAAATTTATTGAGAGCCTATCCTAAAATAAACATAAAGGAGCTGGGGAGCTGGGGATATGGCTCAGCTGAGAGAGTGCTTACCTAGCATGCAGGAAGCCCTGGTTCTACTGCCACGCACCATATAAACTGGACATGGTAGTACACACTTATGACCCTGGCACTCAGGAGGTAGGAGGATCAGAAGTTCAAACAGAAAAAAAAAGCTATAAATATAAAGTGGAATTTTTCATTTCAAAACTAAAGTGCAGTTTTTGTGAGGTCATTTTATACGATGCCCACTTTTGACCTAGTCATGATGTGCTATAAGCAAGACATCCCAGTGACACTGCTGACTGGAGGGTAAGATGACCCAAGGCCCTGTGGAAGCTATGGGAAAATGTCATTGAGGCAGAAACGTTTCCTTACCTTCTTTCCCCCTTTTCTCTCCCTCCCCACTCTCCCTTGCTACTTTCTCTTTCTTGCTTGCTTTTTTCTGCATAGCCCAGAGTGGCCCCTGGCCTTGTCTCCTGAGTACTGCGATTACGGTTTGCAACACCATACCTAGCTCACCTCTTATGCCCTTCTGTTCTTCTTCTGTCTCCTTTTAGGCACACTGCCTCACTTTGTAGCCATGACTGGTACAGGACTCACAGGGATCCTGTTTCCAGAATCTCGTGAGGAACCACACCAGCTGTTTCATTGGCTTATATCTCCTGGGATAATATTCTTTTCCATTAAGCCTCTGACAACCAGCTAAATGGTGGGAGGCACCTGTAACCTCAGGATTCGGAAGATTAGGAGTTCGTGGTTATCCTTAGCTACACAGTGAGTTTGAGGCCAGCCTGGGATATGTGAGATCCTGTCTCAAAAGACAAAACAAAACCCACAGTGTCCTGGCATAGTGACTCACACCTGCAACCCCAGTATGTGGTATTGGTATTTCAGCACCCCCTCTTTTTTTGCTTTCAGTTTCTATTTGAAGATAGGGTCTCGGTTTGCAGCCCTGACTGTCCTAGAACTTTCTAGTAGACCAACTAGCCTCACAATCAAGAGATCCACCTACCATAGACTCCAGAGTGCTGGATTTAAAGTGATTTGCCACAATGCCTGGTTTTCTTTCACTTTTTAGAGACAGTCTTACTATATAACCCATGATAACTTTAAATTTGAGCTTCTCCTGCTTCTGTCTCCCAAGTGCCAGGGTTACAGTTAAGAACCACCATACTTAACGTCTACTTCATAGTTCTAGTTGAGACTGCTTTAGTGTTACCTTATTAATAATAATCCTCCAGCATTTGTTTTTTCCTCTTTACACTAGTGTGTGTGTATGTGTGTATGTGTGTGTGCATATGTAAGGGGGTTGGGGAGATAAGTGTGCAACAGCATATATATGAAGGTCAGTTATGGGGATGAGTGTGCAGCAGTGTACATGTGGAGGTCAGCATAATTTTCAAGATTTGGTTCTCTCCTACGTTGTAAGTTCTAGATGGAATTCAGGTTGTCAGATTTGACAAGCACCTTTACCCACTGAGCCATCTCACCAACCCTAGTAAGTGTCTTCTAGTGAGACTTACTTTCTGTTCTTCTACAGTGAGAAGTCCGCAAAGCACTACAGAAGCCCTGATGGCGGTGGTGGTAGTGAAAGAGAGCATTGACCGTAACTTAACAACAGAGACAAATTTCTCCCCAGCTTTAGGAGAAAATTGTCCATAGCTATGCAGTCCAAGTCAGATCCTTCCCCTACATCCTCATCTCTCGCACCCCCCTTAATCTCCCACCCCTGTCATGTTGTCAGTTGCTCAACTCGTCATTTTCTCTCTAGACACCTCTTCTCTTGGGATGTTTGGTTAGTAGCTACTTATTCTTCATTTCGAAGAGCACTTTGTAAGGGAATTTCACTGCATACCAGACTCTCCTAGCATCCTGAAGTCACCTCCTTGAAGTGACTGCCACCGTTGCAGTCTCATAGTTGTTGTCCTGATGGCCTTCCCCAGCAACAGAACTGCTGACAGTGGGTTTGTTCCCCTCCTGCTTAGGAAAGGTAGCCTAGGGAGGGAGATACTGAGAAGAAAGAAAGAGGAGAAAATTGTTTGCTTGGACCTTGGTTTCTATTCTTTCTTTGTGCAGGGCAGAGGGAGTGTTGCTTTTAGATAGGTTCTCTTTCTAGCCCAGATTGGAACTCATTGTGTAACCTGGGCTGGCCTCCTTCTTTAGCACCCCCTAAGTGCTGGGATTACAAGCATAAGCCACAGAAGCCTAGGCTACTTTTGCTGCTTCTGAACTAATATAAATGTAACCATGCACTCCCTTGATCCAGCTTCCTTTATCCCGCTTTCTCTGATGTTCCTCAGCATTGTTACTTGCAACCTCAGTTTAATTTCCATGCAGACTACTCCAGCATTCTGATAAGTTAATACTGTTGATAGACATCATTTGAGCTTAAGTGATGAAATACTCGATAACATTAGAGTGTTTATCTTTGGACATTATGAAGTTTTTGTTTTGTTCTGTTTTACATCCCTTTTTGCAGCTGGGCTTCCTATGACAAATTAACCCAAGTTGACAGGTTTTATAAGTATTACTGAATCCTATGAAATTTTCATTTGGCTGGGAGTATAACTAAGTGGCAGAACCGCTATGTAGCATATTTAGGACCCCAGGTTCAAAACCTAGAACTGTAGTCAGAGGCAGATCTCTGAGTTCTAGGCCAGCCTGTTCTACATAAAGAGTTCCAGGCTAGCCAGGGTGACACGGTGAGATCTTGCACAAAGAAAAGTAGGGGGAAGTGGAGAGACAGCTCAGCAGTTAAGAGTGCTTTTTGCTTTTAGAGAACCAATGTTCAGTCCAACGTTCAGTACCACTGTGCCCACCACACCAGTCACTCAAGCTCCAAGAGATGTGACCGTCTCTTCTGGCATCTGAGGGTACCTGTGCACAAGTGGCATATATTTACTCAAACAGACAGAAGAACACGTTAAAGACAAAACAACAAAATGCTGAGCCAAAAAACAGGAAGATAGACCCAGAACAGAAAAACAAAAAGAGCGATTTTGTAGGCCAAAGTTGTTGACTTGGTGTTTTTCCACTGGGTGTTGCTTTCCTTGGTCTGTCTTCCAGCAAGGACCTTGTAAAATTCTGCTGAAACCTAACCATTCCCAGTAGGGGAACACTTGTTTATTGAGCAGTGGCCCTTCTCCCCCGTACTATTAGATAAGGAACAAGAGCCCCTGATGAGTTTAATGATTAGGCTGATATTACAAAGAGTCATTGAAAGAGCTGGGGATGAAGCCAGGAGTCCAAGTGTCCTTTTCTCGTGTTCTAGATACATCAGAAGCTTCCATCGTGTTGGGAAATTAAGTATATTTACCGGGGTGCTAATGCTGAGAAGTGATTCTAATGCCGTAATTACTGTTTATATTTTAAAATGGTCAACTAGTCTAGCTTGGTTATAGTAATGGGATGTGTGTACAGTGTACTGGTGTTGTACTCGACCTCCCCATCCTCTCATCCCTCTCTCATGCCCATGCCGTCCTCCTTCCAGGTCATCCCCTTCACTTCATGCTTTGTTGGCCTGTGGAGGGACACTTACAGGAATACGAGCAATTTACCAGTGACCACTAATGAAAATTTCTCTCCCTCCTCCAGCAACCATTGCTGTTTGATCTTATATAGGTCTTGTGTAGGCAGCCAGAGCTGCTCAGAGTTCATGGGTGCAGCAGCCCTCCTGTGCCCAGAAGACCCTACTTCACAGCAATCCACCCTATTTTCTGTCTCTTACAACCCTTCCACCTTCTTTTCTGCTGTGTTCCCTGAGTCCTTGAAGTGGGGGGGGGGGGCTGATACAGATGTCGTGTTGGGCTGACCATTCCATGGTCATGTATATGTAATTCTCTGTTAGACAATGTCTACTGCAATGAGGGCCAAGAGCTGTCCTGATCTATAGGATAAGGACAAGATTTATTAGGCAGTAAGATGCTATGGCCATTTAGCAAAATTACAGTAGCAGGTTCTTCCCAAGGGCATTCGACCTCCTCAGCCATAGGTTTGCAGTCACTCTAGGTTTTTAATGAAAGATCTGTGATTGGCTGAAATGCTCTGGAGGCAGGGGACAACTTGTGGGAACTGTTCTGTCTTTTGACTATGTGGGTTCCAGGAATCCAACTCAGGTTGACATGGTTGATGGCAAATGCCTTTACCCACGGCACATCTTGATGTCCCTTATAATTTTTGTTTGCTCTTTGAAGCACAGATTCTTGCTCTGTAGCTCTGGCTCACTTCTGACTATGACAATACTTCTGCCTCAGCCTCCCAAGTACTAGGATTAGATGTGTGAGCCACTAACAACGTGGGTTCTGTACTATTTAATACAGCTGAACTAGGGTCGGTGTGACTGGGAAATAAACTGTACATATCTTAGATGAGTTTCCTGCAGGACTGCTATGTGGGCCACTTGGCTGGATGCTGTGAGCTATCCAGTATTTGGCAGGACTGGCCTCACCATACGTTCTGGAAGACTCTAGAGCAGATGGAAGGAGGCCTCCAGTAGATCCTTACCAAGTGAACTGAAATGCCAGGATGCCTAGGGAGAGGAGTTCTGTCAGCACCCCTCTGTTACTTCCTACTCCTCCATAAAAATTTCTGCAGTTTTGTTTTTGCAAGCAGGATTGTTGTTTTTAATAGAACATCTTTTATTCTTTGCAGTTCCACGCATGTTAACAATCACATGGACTTGATTTTATGCACTTCCAGCTTCTCCCTCCTGCTCCTCCCAGACAATCCTGAAAGCAGTGGGGCTAAATAAAGACATTTTCATACAGGGCTAAACACAAGGGTAAGAGAGGCACTCAGAAGGAAGTAAAAACACACCTAAGAAAGCATTGGTATGGCTTCTCAAAGCAGAATCAAGGGAAGTAAGACCTACCCAAGTGTGGGTGTGGACTCTTCAAGGGAGAGGTGAGAGCTTTAATTTTTTTTAAATATTTTGTTTTATTTTTTGTAACCCAAGCTGGTCTCAAATACTGTGTAGTTTAAGATAACCTTGAACTAATGATCTCCTTCCCAAGTGTGCTGCAACATTGTTACATGGTGCTGGGGCACTGAATCCGAAGCTTCATCCAGAGCTTCATCCTTGCTAGATAAAGTAGGCTACATCTTTAGGCTCAGGGGTTTTTTTAAAAAGTACTCTGGAGTATAGTAATTCACTGTGTGGTCCTGGCTGGCCTGGAACTCACTATATAGACTAGGCTGGTCTTGAGTTTATAGAGATCTGCCTGCTTCTGCTTGGATTAAAGGTGTATGCCACCATACCCAGCCTTTTGAAAGTGGAAAAAAATTGTTAATTTGCAGGTCTGTAGTACTTTATGACTAAGTAAAATAAATGAGATAACCTGGGTCTTTAAAATTTCAGAATGTAATCTCAGCACTAGGGAAATGAGAATGCTGGCCTGGGCGGCAAATGACTTCCAGGCAAGTCTGGCTTCCACAGAGTGAGACCCTGCCTCGGAGAATAAAATAATAGAAATCAGTACAACATGCAGGTAGAAAACTACAAAGATGGGAGTTCTTCAGAGTAATTTTTATTAATTGGTTTTAGTGGCTTAACTTACTTTGATCCATGAGGATCGGACAGGAAAAAGAACTTGGTTACCTCCCTTTCCGTTCCAGGGTGCGCTTGATCCTACCCGGCTCCCCCATCTTCCAATCCCCATGTTACCCTGTCCTTTCTTTTCCTTTCGTGTCCATCTTATTGCCTTCCGTTGTGACCTCTTATCTCCTGAACTTGTGTCCTTTTAGGGAAATTGACATTGTTCCTCGGTGTTAGGAAAACCGCCTGTGTCCTGGTGCTCTGTAGCTCATTTGCCTTGCCAGCCCAGTTTTGATTATCCCTTGGCAACACCAAAATCTCACCCTCCTGGGAAACTGTTACCAGTCTATGATGAAAATGTTATTTGTCCTTTTACTTTTGGCTGATTGAATCTTTAACATCTTAAATTACTCCTTTGTCCAGTCTATAATATGACCCCATAAAACCTGCTACATCTAATTCATGTATATGAGCATTTTGTTTGCATGTATGTCTGTGTACCATGTGCATGCTGGTGCCCTTGGAGAACAGAAGAAGGCATTGGATCCCCTGAGACTGGAGTTACAGACAGTTGTGAGCTTCCATGTGGGTGTTGGGAATCAAGTCCAGGTCCTCTGGAAGACCAGCCAGTGCCCCTAACCACTGAGTCATCCATCCCTTCAGCCCCTCCACCTCTAACCCTTTGCATATAGTTACATTTGGCTCTTACAAATCCGTACTTTTACATTATCCTTTAGACACTAGAATTAAACTTTTACATTGCCTAAGAAATTTTATTTTGTTTTTTTTTTTTGTTTGAGTTGGGATCTCACATGATGCAGACTGACCAAAGTGACCAAGTCCTCTTGCCTTTACCTCCCCAGTCAGTACTGGAATTATAGACAAGAACTTTTAGTTAAAGGGTTTTTAGATATCTTACATGCCTGGAATGTCTATTGTCTACCTTTGACCTAGCATTGTTTCTTCACTGTAACCCATAAACTTCTACACTGTAAAAACTGACATTTCGCCAGCCCAGCTGTGGTGACACACGTTTATAATCACAGAACTTGGGAAGCCAAGGAAGAGGATCACTGTGAGTTTGAGGTCAGTCTAGGATGCATAGTGAGTTCTAGGCCAGCCTTGGCTAACAAGTGAGACGCTGTTCTACTTTGACATGATGGTGGTTTGGGATATTTCATTGTGTAGGTAACTGTCCTGTCAGGGACGTTTGCCACCATTCCTTGTCTCTACCCCTAACATTACAGGAGTGCCTGCCCCCCGTGAGATAACCATAACACCTCTTTTTTGTTTATTTTTCCAGATAGGGTTTCTCTGTATAGCCTTGGCCTAGAACTCATTCTGCAGACCAGGTTGGCCTCAAACTCACAGAGATCCACCTGCCTCTGCCCCGAGTCGTGGGATTAAAGGCATGCACCATCACCGCCCGGCCCATAATGCCTCTTTTAGCCATGTGCTGTACTGTTATTAAAAGATTTCTTAGGAATACCCTGTCTTCAGAGTCAGAAGTCAGGTGAAAGACGAGAGCTGTAATTAAGTGGTAGAGCGCTTACCTAGAGTGTGGAGACCATTGTCTCAGTCCCTAGCACTAGTGGGGAAAGCAGGCTGTGCACAGAACAATTTAAATATGCATTTGTGTAGAGGTTTATTAGAGATATATGCCCAATATGCCATTTGTGGAATAAAAAGATGATATAAATGACATAAATAACTTTTTGAGATAGGGTCTCATGTACCCCAGGTTATCCTAGAGCTCTCTGTGTAGATTGATCTTAGACTCTTGATCTTCAGCTTCTATTTCTGAAATGCTCGAATTCCACATGTGAACCACCATGCCCAGCTAACAGTTTGAAACTAGTACATGAACAGTAGTCTAGATGACTCTTAACTGTTTAAAGCATTTGTAAGACTTAAAGATAAAGTCTTCAACTTGCCATTTAAAATATTTGGACTTTTGTAATAACGATCATTTTTTTTTCTTTTTTGGCAACAGCATCTCATGTAGCCCAGACTGGCCTGAAAGTATGCAGCTAAGGATAACCTTGAAATTGTGATCCTCTTGCTTCTACCTTTCAAGTTCAGGAATTACAGGCACGTGCTACCACCACCTGCCCCCCCCCCAATTAAGTTTTTTTTTTGTGCTGGAGAAATAGCAAACATTCTGTCCCCAGCTCTCAATTATTAATGGTGATTGATCTTACTAAAACATTCTTAAACACATATATCATCAGTTGATTTTTTTCCTTTAAAACAGGTTTCACTATGGAGCCCTAGCTGACCTGGAATGCACTGTAGACCAGGCTGTCTCAAACTCATATATATCCACTGCCTCGGCTTCCCAAGCACTGGGATTAAAGGTGTGTGCCACTGCACCTAGCTGATTATCTCTCGAATCTTAATTTTTTTTTTCAAGTAGAAATGTATTGTTGTATAGATGGACTTTTCTTTTTGGGCCACCAGCTCACAAAAAAATGACAGAGACTTATTATTAATTATGAAAGCTCAGCCTTAGCTTAGGCTTGTTTCTAGCTAGCTCTTTTTTTGTTTTGTTTTGATTTTTTGAGACAGGGTTTCTCTATAGCTTTGGAGCTTGTCCTGGAACTAGCTCCCAGGCTGTCCTCGAACTCACAGAGATCCTTCTGCCTCTGCCTGCCGAGTGCTGGGATTAAAGGCGTGCACCATCTCCGTCAGGCTCTAACTAGCTCTTATAACTTAAATTAGCCCGTATTTTCTAATCTGTGTTCTTCCATGTGCTCGTTACCTCATCTCCATTATGTCCTTTTCCATTATTCCGCATCTGGCTCACCCCTCTGCTCTTCCTCCCAACGTCTTCTCTGCTCCAAAATCCTGCCTAGCTATTGGCCATTCAGCTCTTTATTAAACCAATCCAAGGGACACATCTTTGCAGCACACAGAAAGATTATTCACGACACTGCTGTGTTTGTATTTTGGGGGTTTTGCTTTTTGGAGTGGGTGTTTATTTGGTTTGAATTGTTTGTTTCTGTGTAGCCTGGTTTTCATGAAACTCCATCAACCGATCTTGAGCTCAGAGGACTGCCTGCCTCGGCCTGCCAAGTGCTAGGATTAAATGCATGTGCTAACATTGCCAGCTATTGTTTGTTTTTAAGATAAATAAGGTTTTTGTCTGTAACTCTGGACTGGAACTCACTAGTTAGACCAGGCTGGCCTCAGACCCCGGACAGTCCTTCTGCTTCAGTCCCCTGAATTCTGAGATTGCAGGTGGGAGGTGCCATAGCCAGCGTGTCTGCTTTTACTGGTGGCTGTCTTTGTATTTAGTTCCAAATGTCAAGATTGTGTTAACCTTGGGAGTGTCTTGGATGGTTCTTTGATATTATAAAATCTATCCTTGTGAAGTTCACAGTAGTTAGGTATTTAGAGTATTCTTATGCATTATTGCATGTGCTTTTAGACTTTGACCACATGCATAGCTTGAAGCTGAACAATTTGATATATAATTTATGGATCATAATATGACCTTTTAATATTTAGAATAGCTTTTCTAAAGATGTTTGCAAGTTATAAAACAGAACCTTCAGGATACTTTCCATCTAATAAGCAGTTTGCTTCACCTGGCATCTCTGTTGTTTCTTTGTTTTGGTTTTGTTTGTATCACAGAAAAGCTTCACTGGCCTGAGCATGAACTTGCTAAGAAGTCTGTTCTAAATGCAGAAGAGGCATTGATCATTGACAGCAGGAGAAGCTTTTCAAGTCTGTCCTCTGGAGTGCTCAAGGACACTTTTACAACTGGAACCAGTAGTTACAATGTTCTACTACAAAGCAAGGAGGAGAGAAAGCACCATTCACAAAAGCAATTTTCCTCCGCCTTCTCCAAAAGACATAGAAAGCCCAGCAAATCTCCTAATTCCTCTCATAGTAAAGATTCTCACAGGATGACAGCCCTGGTGCCTGTGACCAACAGTGGTACTTGGTACTGCCTGGAGAGGCAGTCCTCTGTTTTTGTCCCTAGTCCAGTACCAAGTCCTGTAAAGTTTACCCGTGGTATCTCTGTTACAGGGAGCGGCCTTGCACTGCCACCTAAACCGAAAAGCAAGGTGAGCCGCCGCAGTGTCACCCCCGTCCCAAAGCCCAAGCAGCAGCCTCAGCTGTGTAGAAGCTTTGAGAAGGGAGAAGAGCTTACTGGGAAGAAGCTCTGTATCCTTACTGCCATAAAGCCCACCAACCTGGAGAAAGAAAAGTTGCGGTTCTTCAAGTCGGACTATACTTACAACCCTCAGTTTGAATATGCCAACCCTGCTCTGCCTGGTGTGTTAGCCAAACACAGCAATGCCTCTGACCGATTTCTTAAGCAGGTAAAATGCCACTTCTGTAGTAGTGTCTCGTGGTTATGTAGCTAAAGCAATTATCTACCATTTTATAAGCAAAAAGAGATACCTTACTATCCTCTGTGATCAACTACCACCAAGGATGGGTAACTATGTGATAAGAAATCTGCAGGTGAGTGTTTTTGTTCATGTTTTTGGTCCATGAGAACTGTGTTGCACTAATCAAACTATACAAAGACACTGTGTTCTGTGACTAAAAGATACTATACTTGGGAACCACTTCTGATTCTGTGCTTCTCTTTGGAAGTTGTGAACTTGCAGGCTAGGTAAACTTTACTGTTTGTTTTCTAGTCAGCTTTTCCCCCTTGGGGTACAGGAGATCAAACCCAGGGTCTTGTACACGCTAGGTAATTGTTCTACCACCACCATCCTTCACAGACACATCAGGGACAGGATCTAGTAACCCAGGTTAGCCTCAGATTTGCAGCGTGGCTGACGTGAGCCTTGAACTCCAGATCTTCCTGCTTCCACCTCTCAAGTGCTGGAATTGGGTTGGTGAGATGGCTCAGCAGGTATTGGTGTCCGCCACCAAGTCTTACAACCTCAGATCAGCCGATCTCCAAGATCCATAAGGTTAGGGGGGAGAGAACTGGCTCCTGCAGACTGTCCTCTGACTCCTTGTGCATGTGTGCACCACTCTCACGTACAATATTATTAAAAGTAAATAAAATCTAACTCCTGGGGTTACAGCAGTGTGTTATCATACATAGCTTATAAAGCGTTTTAAAATTCCTAAAAATGATTTTTAAATGATACATAAAATATGCTATGTATTTTCCTTGGTAAAAGCACTCTCTTACTCTTGGCTTTGTATTTTTCAGTGAGGCTCACCCTTCTGTTTGTTGTTCAGACAGGATTTCAGGTGGCCCAGCCTGGCCTAGAGTTCCCCAGTAGGGAAGTGACCTTGACCTTCTCTCAAAAGATCTGCTTATCTTTGGGGGGAGGGGTGATTCAAAACAGGGTTTCTCTGTGTAGCTTTGGAGCCTGTCCAGGAACTCACTCTGTGACCAGGATGGCCTTGAACTCACAGAGATCCTCCTGCCTCTGCTTCTCACAACGTAAAAGCAGACAAACAGAAAAGACCATGACCGAGTGCTGGGATAAAAGGCCTGTGTCACCACCCAACCTGTCTGCTTACTTTTTGTGGTGTTGGGGATCAAACTCTGGACTTCATCCTCTACCAACTGAGCTACATTCCAAGCCGACTTTGCTGTTATTTTTAGTTGACAGTGACTCCTATGCCCCTCATTTTTTGTCGAGAATGTTACTTAATCAACTTTGATTTTTTTTTTTTGAGACAGGGTTTCTCTGTAGCTTTGGAGCCTGTCCTGAAACTAACTCTTGTAGACCAGGCTGGCCTCAAACTCACAGAGATCTGCCTGCCTCTGCCTCCTGAGTGCTGGGATTAAAGGCATGCGCCACCACTGCCTGGCCATAAATTTAAATTTTATAATTGTAAAAATATTATTTATTTATTTCCCCTCAGTGCTGAAAATGCCAACTGAGATTTATGTACCACTATCTGAAGCCCGGTATACAGCATCCCACTGCATTGTGCAGGAAAGTACCATTTCACATCAAAATGAATTCTCTATCATTTCTTTGGAAGGCAGTTGACACTGGCTGCCCTGAGGCTCTACTGTATTCACGTTAACCCACTTCCATCTGCAGTAATTGAATGTATTTGAATTGCCCTAGGTTTCTAAATAGCACCAGTAATCCTAGCTGGCTTGTACCTTAAATACCACAAGTGGGGAAATGGCACTTTACTTTTTAAGGCACTTTAATCAAATTGAAAGAAAAATCACAGAATGTAGAAAACTATGATTGAAATCCTATTCAGGATCTGAGTGAGTTATAATATGAAGTCACACATCTTCCCCTGCCCAGCCCTGAAAACGCTTTAGTTTAGGAAAAGGCCTCCAGGACTCAGCAGCAGTATCATGAGCCTCCTAATCTGGGCACTTCTGAGGCAGTCTCTCTACTGTTGGAGGACGACTATGGTCCTGAACTGGAGAGCAGTCAACCTACCAGAGTGGGCCAAGGTGGCAAACAAACTCTGACCATTCCCATTGGTCTCCCTGTCAGTGGTCGAGGAATTCCGGGACTAAGTCACCAGGGTGTCCAGTTTGGGCAGCCAGGACAGAGTTTGGTGAGCCCTGTCTAGATGGGCTAGAAACTGGGGTAGCTTCAGTCTTCCTGCTCTTGGATATATTTAAACTTTCCAGAAACCTAGGCGTGGGTGTGGTGGTCCAGACTTTTAATCTCAGAGGCAGAGGCAGGCAGAACTGTGTGAGTTCCAGGACAGCCAGGACTAAGTAGTTGAAGGCCAGCCTGGTCTACACAGTGAATTCCATGACAGCCTGGTCTACGCAGTGAGTTCCAGGACAGCCAGGACTATGTAGAGAGACCAAGAAACCCTGTCTTAAAAAATAAAAGAGAAAAAAAAACCCAAGTTTTTAAATTACACCTCTCTCCAGATGACACATTTTTCTATTTAGATGATCACAAATCTTTTACACATACCTCAACATAATAAGGCTTTCTAATAGGTTATTTAGAGATTACTATGTCCCTTGGAAATTTTATATACTACATAGGAGAAGTGGGGTCATTTCTTAACCTCATAACAAAAAGGATTCTCTTGCATACCAGAGTTCTGGTTTCTCTACATGTTCATCAGCTTTTGTTGTGTTGTTGTCCTGTTCTTGTTTTTTCCTATAGTCAGCCTAACGGGTATGAAGTATTTTCTCTTCATTTTTTGAAGGCGTAAGTCACAGACAATCCCACACCAGTTTGGAATTATGATTAATATAATGGTTATTTATTCAAAGGGGAAAAAACTTACAGATTACCGTCCCAGACAACAGCCCCTCCGCGCGAACAGGAAAGGAGTCCAGGGGCCGGAAACGGAGCCGGAAGACAAAGAGAGAGTGGAGGACAGCCGCTGCTTTTTTTAAAGGGAGAGACCACGCCCCAATGGGCTGGTAACTCAGCGGCGATTGGCTGAAGGAGCTGAAGGAACTCCCACAGCATCTCCCCCTTTTGTTTAAGTAAGAGAGTTCTAAGCCTACTACGCAATTATATACAATAAGTACAAACCTACGAAATTATATACAATAAATACAAATATCCTATTCTAACTAGCTTAAGTCTTGTATAACAAATAACTTGGCCAAGTCATGAAAGGAAAGTAACTACATTTATATAATCTTCAATCCCATCGAAGATCTGAGAAGGGAAATAATGTTATCTGAGTAATTAGGAAGTGCAATCAAACAACTTCCAGAACATGTAACAAATCGCAGAGACAACTGGCTACCTGGACAAACACCCAAAGTCACATTTGCAGCGTTGAAGCAACCAACTTTGGCTAAGGCCTGATGTAACTGACATACCATTTTCAAAGGCAAGAAACTTCAAAACTATCTTACCCTGTCTTGGCAGGATATGACAGTCTTGTTTTATCCATTTACGGATATTCTGTAACTCTGTCAGTAGTTGAGGTATGAGCATTTCTTTACCCAAAGGCCAGTTCTGCCAAGAAGAAAGGCTCCAGGTGGAGTGTCTTTGGTGCTCAACATTCTCTCGGGCATAGATCAGTGTTGCCAGGAGTGATTGTGTCTCCCTACCATAGAACTCTGAATTAGATTAAAGGCCATTTTCTACAGCTCTTTGAAGAGGTTGAAGATTATCTATCTATACTGAATATAATCTCTATATATCTAAAGAACCTGATTAGTCTAATTATAAATGACAAACTTAGATGACTGTTGATCTATATAATTCTCAATATCTATCTAACTTAAAGACTGAGATAATAAACAAGTGTGCAATAAATGAGGACAATGAGACCTCCAAATATAAACAATGTGCAAGTATACATTGCAATATGGTAAATATATATCAATACATAAACAATATATAAGTATCTTAATCAGAGGTAGAAGTGTACAATGCAATATGGTAAATATACATATATCAATACAATATATATATACAAATACATAAAAATGTTTTAAACAGAGGTAGAAGCATGAAGCATGCATGCATAAAATAGTCAACATAATTTAACTTTGTATCAATATATAAGAATCGATACCAATATGTTTGTCTAAAAGCAATAACTCACAAGTACAAATCTATTTATCCCATAATCCAATTATCCCTCCTTTTTTTTTTTTTTTTTTTTTTTTTTTTTTTTTTTTTGGATTCCTGTGCTTATAAAATTCCTCCCCCAACCCTCAACCGTATACTAATTATAACCAACCCCTAAATGATGTCCCTAAACCCAAGGACAAACTTTATTGGGAGAGGGGACGTCGTTCTCTAGAATTACTTCCAGCTGTCATGGGGGCGACGTTCTTTCTGGGGGATCCTGTGAAAGTAAAATGATGGTTAAATTTCAAGATCAATGTCTTTTAAAATTGCAAATAGTCTCTGAGTATTTTGTGGAGGTCTGGCCAGAATGTTGTACAAGATGTGCACCATTTCAGCACGTTGGAACCGTCTTGTGCAGCTGGTACCCAAAACAGGTCTTGTAGTAGCGCTATCAGTATCATGACGTCATATCAACCAGGTGGAGTTGTTGTTATGGGGCCCCATCTTCTTCCTGGAAACTTCAAATGTCACTGTAGGAAAAACTCATTGTTCATTGTGGAAAACTTAAACATTAATTATATAGACATATACATGAATACCTATATTCAATGAGAGACATGATAGATATATTTAATGAAGGTATGATAGATATGAAGAAAAGTAAAGATGTTTTCTAAACTCATATTTCTTTCTGTCCCATATCATGGCTCTTGACATGAGACAGAAACTCCAGAAACTCTGGGTTTTTCTTTAAACAACAGGCTTGGAATTAGAGAGGGACTGAGCCAGAGTCCAACTCTAAAACCAGCTCTATAAATTTAGAAATATGATTTAGTATATGGTACTTACAGAACCTATTCAGTTTTCTTGATAGTCCCTATTGGGCCGTTATTTTCCATCTGTCAGTATTCAAATATCCAGGGTCCCTTGAACTTTTCAAAGATCAGTGTTTTCCTGTGGAGATAAGAACAGAACCCTGCCCCCATTCTATATGCTTTTCTTACCACCTGTATGGTTATCATCATTGTAGATGCTGTCATTTCTCCTTTCCAAGAGGTTTCTCCTCTTCAAATCGAACCTTTATTAATTTTGATGGTATCCACAATTTTTCTTCTCCTGTGGAAACAAGAGCAAAACCCCTTCCCCAACGTAGCACATCTCCTGGCTTCCATTGAGAGGTCAGCACGTCTTTGAAATAAACAGGTTGGTTTAGTTCAGAAGTTTTTTCCATTATCCAATGCCTCTCTGCTGCTGTTGTTCCTTTCTCATTAGCATTAAGAAAATTCAAGGTTAATAAAGCATTATGCAATCTATTTCTGGGGGTATCTTTCGTCCCTTTCTGTTTGTTTAGCATATCCTTTATAGTACGATTTGATCTTTCTATAACTGCCTGACCTGTAGGATTATTTGGTATACCTGTAACGTGTTTTATATTATAATAAGCAAAGAAGCGTTTCATTTTCTTAGATACATATGCTGGACCATTGTCTGTCTTTATCTGTGCAGGTATACCCATGATGGCCATAACTTCCAATAAATGTGTGATTACCGAATCAGCCTTTTCTGAGCTCAGGGCAGTTGCCCATTGAAAACCTGAATACGTGTCTATGGTGTGGTGTACATATTTTAATTTACCAAATTCCATAAAGTGGAACACATCCATCTGCCAGATTTCATTCCTTTGAGTACCCTTTGGGTTACTCCCTGCAGGCAACGGTGTTTGATTATAGAAAGAACAAGTAGGACATCTCTTTATAATGTCCTTAGCTTGTTGCCATGTAATGGAAAACTCTTTCTTTAAGCCTTTACTATTGACATGATGTTTTTTATGAAATTCTGAGGCCTGCAGAACGCTTCCAATCAATAATTGGTCAATTTCAGCGTTACCTTGTGCTAGAGGCCCAGGCAGACCGGTATGGGACCGGATGTGTGTTATGTACATTGGACAAAGCCTATTCCTAATTATGTCCTGTACCTCGATAAACAATGAAGTCAACTCTGTGTCATCTGGTATGAATTCAGCGGTTTCAATATGCAAGATAACTCTTTCTGCATATTGTGAATCTGTAACTATATTAAGAGGTTCTTTAAAATCCCTTAGCACCATAAGAATGGCATATAATTCTGCCTTCTGGACAGAATTATAAGGGCTTTGTTCCACCTTACTCAATTCTTCCGATTTATAACCTGCTTTCCCTGATTTATTTGCATCGGTATAAAATGTCCGAGCTCCAGTTATTGGAGCATCACGTACAATTCTAGGAAGAATCCAAGAAGTTCTCTTTATGAGGTTAAGTCTATCACTTTTGGGATAGTTGCTGCTAATTTCTCCCAAAAAATTAGCACAAGCTCTTTGCCATGGTTCATTATCTTCCCATAACTTTCTTATTTCCTCAGTAGTAAAAGGCACTATAATTTCTGCTGGGTCTATACCTGCTAGTTGACGAAGTCTCAGTTTACCTTTTATAATTAATTCTGAAACCTTTTCTACATAAGTTTTTAATTTTTTACTTGGTTTATGAGGTATAAATATCCACTCTAAAATAATATCTTCCCTCTGCATTAAAATCCCTGTAGGAGAAATTCTGGAAGGCAGTATGACTAGGATGGAACTAAGATTCGGGTTGACCCTATCCACATGTGCCTCCTGTAATTTTTCCTCAATCATTGTCAGTTCCTTTTCTGCTTCAACTGTCAATTTTCTGGGACTATTCAAATCCTTATCACCATCTAAGGTTTTGTTTAAATGAACTATTAGATCAGGTGTTATCCCAACAGCTGGTCGTAGACTGGAAATATCTCCTAACAATCTTTGGAAGTCATTAAGAGTCCGTAACCGGTCTCTCCTAATTTGTGCCTTTTGTGTTCGAATTTTCTCTAACCCTATTCTGTAGCCTAGGTAATTAATAGAATCTCCTCTTTGAATCTTTTCAGGGGCAATTTGTAATCCCCACCTAGGCAAAACTTTCTTTACTTCTTCAAACATACTTTCCAAAGTATCTTTATTTGAATCAGATAATAAAATGTCATCCATGTAATGATAAATTATGGACTTGGGAAATTGCTTACGAATTATTTCCAGTGGCTTATTAACAAAATATTGACACAATGTGGGACTATTGAGCATCCCCTGTGGGAGGACAGTCCATTGATATCTCCTAGTAGGCTGAGAATTATTATAAGTAGGCACTGTGAAGGCAAATTTTTCTCTATCCTTTTTTTGCAAAGGTATAGTGAAAAAACAATCTTTCAAATCAATAACTATAAGAGGCCATCCTCTTGGTAATAGAGAAGGCAAAGGAATTCCAGATTGTAGCGGACCCATAGGCTGAATTACCTTGTTGACAGCTCTTAGATCTGTCACCATTCTCCATTTACCAGATTTCTTTTTTACAACAAACACAGGAGAATTCCAAGGGCTGGTTGATTCTTCAATATGGTTAGCATCTAGTTGCTCTTGTACCAGCTGTTCCAAAGCCTGTAACTTATCTTCAGCTAGAGGCCACTGCTTGATCCATATTGGCTTCTCAGTTAGCCATTTTAAAGGTAGGGCTGTTGGTACCTCTAAAGGTTTGCTATTGGCTGTGTGTTCTTGTACAGCCTGAATGGCTGGTGACCTTTTTCCATAATACCTCATTATATCCTTCCCAGAATTGTGAGTTCCTGGAACTACAGGAATGTTAATCTGGGTATTCCATTGCTGTAGCAGGTCACGGCCCCATAAATTTATTGCAATATTTGCTATATATGGCCTTAATCTTCCTATTTGCCCTTCAGGCCCTATGCATTCCACCCATCTTGTGCTTTGTTTTACACGAGATAGGGTTCCAATTCCCAGGAACTGAACATCTACCTCATGAAGAGGCCAATTCGGATGCCAGGATTCTGGAGTAATTATACTTACATCCGCACCTGTGTCTAATAAGCCTTCAATAAAAATGCCATTTATACAGACTCTTAGCTTTGGTCTTTGATCGTTAATATACGTTTGCCAAAATATACGTTTACTCTGTCCTCCTGAATTTTTTGACTCATTCTCCACATGTAATTCATCATTTAGACCAGTATTACTTTTTACGGCAGACATTGGAGTTTTTAATTTTCTTGGTGAGACACATTTTCGACTGTAACTGGGAATGACTGGGCCACTTTTGGCTTGGGGGCCTGCGAGAGGCCCCTCAAGGAGTTTCCCGATGGTATCGGGTTGCCTTGTCTGTCTGTTGTTGACCTGCATTCGTTGGACCAATGTCGGCCTTTACCACATCTTCTGCATATACCTGAAGGCTGAGATCTCCTACTTTTGTCATTCCCAGAGGAGATATTATTCCTAGGATTTCTTTGCCTGCAATCCCTTTTCAGATGTCCTAATTTACCACAATTAAAACACCTGGTAGTTTGATGTCTCCTCATAGCTTTGGAAATCGCTTCTCCTACCCAGGATTCATCGTTATAGCTAAACATCTCAACATTCATTGTATGCTGTATCCATTCTTCCATTGGTGCTGATCTAGATCTTAAAGGCCCAATTATCTTTTTACATTCAGTATTTGCATTTTCAAAAGCTAGAGATTCAAGAAGTATTCGTCTAGCTTCTGGGTCTGTTACCCCTATGTCCAGAGCCTTAATTAATCTTTGCACAAAGTCAGTAAAGGGTTCTCTCTGTCCCTGCCTAACCCTGGTATATGATTCGACCCTTTTTGCTGGATCTTGTATTCTATTCAAAGCATTCAAGGCTGCTTTGTGACATAAGGACAGCACTTCTTCATCATAAAGAGCTTGGACCTGTGGATCAGCATATGCTCCTACACCAAGAATTTGATCTTGGGAAACCTCCACACCTTTTGCTCTTCCTTGCTGTTCCATATGTTTGGATTCTTCTCTGAAATAAATTCCAAACATCAAGGAAGGCCCATCATCTAAAACTGCAGACACTAGCTGAGAGAAATCATGGGGGGTAGCTCTGACATTAGAAGCCCAAGTCCTTATCATTTCCTTAACAAATGCAGAGTGCAAGCCAAAGTTAACGACAGCTTGCTTAATTTCTTTTAAATCATTCATTGCTATTGGTGTCCATCTAGCTTCTTTAACTCCCTTTGAGCCTTTGGAAGTTAACCCTTTGTCAGAATAAATTACAGGGTATGTTGTTAGGACCCTGGGTAAGCCAGTTCTAACAGCTGGTGGTGGCATTGTATCCTGTCCTTGTGCCTTCTTACTCTGTTCACCAGCTCCAATAGTTTCTTCAATCATTTCTAATCTTTTTATCATTGTATCCCTTAAATCCTGAATCTCCTGACCTACCCGTGTTTCTAGTAATTTCACTAAGGTATCAGTTTTTTGGTTCCCATTCTGGAGGTTCATTCCATCTGTTACCTTATCAAAACTTTGTGGTAACATCTGAACGTCAAATTCAACAGCCTGTACCCTTTCAGGTAACTTCCTAATACCCTTGGACATGGAGTCTATCATAGTATCCACTTGTTCAGATAACCCCTGATTTTCAATAATTTTAATCCTTTCAACTAGTTGTTCAATATTAGTCCGTAAAAATCGTATCTTTCTTAATGATAAAATATTGAAAAGAAAACTGAAACCTAGTAACAAGTAAATTAATATATTCCCATAGTCATATAAACCTTGCATGACATAATCCATTGTATTAATAAAGAAAACAGTAAAATTGGCGTTGGAAACAAAAACTGCCATATTACCTCTTGTCTAGTTGGTGGCGCTGTTGCCAAGTTGCGACTAGAACCACTGCAAAGGTGACTTAAACAGGTCCTGTTTCAGTGTCTGCCTTAGTATTTGTTAAAAACTAGGAAATATAAGTTGCTCAAGAAAGAAAGTTTAATTAAATCAATTCCATACACGGAACCAGAAACCCAGAATCCAGGGGTAGAAAAGAGCAACCCGGAAGCCGCGTATGCCTCCACGTGACCGAGTCGTTCTGATTCACGCCACTAAAGCGCCGCACTTACAAGGGAAATTTGAAAACAACTCAGAAAAGAGCAAACCAGGCAGGCAGAGACTGTCCCGAGCCTGTGGAGCTTGGGAGGCGTGGGGTTTAACTGAACTGCTGGCTCCACACACAGGGCACAGGCCGCAGCTGAGGGAGGTCTCGTGACTAGCCGAGCTGGTAGCAAGCAGTTGAGTGGGGGGGAAGGGGGGGTTCTACAACCAAACGTGGGGCGCCAGATGAAGGCGTAAGTCACAGACAATCCCACACCAGTTTGGAATTATGATTAATATAATGGTTATTTATTCAAAGGGGAAAAAACTTACAGATTACCGTCCCAGACAACAGCCCCTCCGCGCGAACAGGAAAGGAGTCCAGGGGCCGGAAACGGAGCCGGAAGACAAAGAGAGAGTGGAGGACAGCCGCTGCTTTTTTTAAAGGGAGAGACCACGCCCCAATGGGCTGGTAACTCAGCGGCGATTGGCTGAAGGAGCTGAAGGAACTCCCACAGCAATTTTTCATATTTTAGAATTCCTGTCTATATGCCATCAGTAAGAAATTTGCTTACTTTTTAAAGAATCTAGGCCTTGGAGAGATGGTTCAACGGTTAAGAGCACTGTATCCTCTTCAGTTCCCAGCATCCACATGGTTACCATTGAAAACTCCAGTTCTGGGGTCTGATGCCTTCTTCTGGCCTTTGCAGGCACAAACACACACGCGATGCACAGATACATGGAGGCAAAACACATTAAAAATATTTTTTAAAAAAAACTTAAAAAAGAAGAAAATGTAAATGTTGTCTGGAAAATGTGATAGATTTATTTCTAATTATAAAATTGAGCTGCCTCTGAGACTTGTTGACTGGTACATTTTGACTTGTATTGATGCTCTGCATCCCACATCTGTATTGAGAATGTGGACACACAGGAAAATAGACCCCAATGTGATACATACATCTGCAATCCCAACTTGGGAGACAAAGACAGGAGGGTTAGGAGTTCGAGGCCAGTCTTAGCTACAGAAAACTGTCTCCAAGAGAGGAAGGAAAACAGGAAAGCCTGGCCCTCTTCTTCTGTTCAGTCATGCTCTTTACCTTTCGATTCTGGGGGTAGAGATTCTAACATTCAGAATTACTGATGACAGAAAGAAGCAAGATTATTTTTTGAGTGTCTAGTAGATATTAAATACTATCTCCATATAAACCACATACGATGGACTTTATCTTTTTAAAGACATGGTCTTCTGTAGCTAAGGTTGGCTTCAAACTCACTAACAGAGAATACCCGTGAAGTTCTGATCTCCCCAGTGCTGGGATTACAGACCCCTGTCTGTCTGTCTGTTTTTATTTAATGCAGTACTGTATCAGACCTGAGACTCCATGCTTACCAGGCAAGATGTATCTGCAGTCCCAACTGTTGATGTTAAATATTTTAGCAAGCTTTCTGGAAACATCAGTGTAACCCTATATAATATTGCTGCTATGGTGGTGTTGGACAAGGCAAGATGGGGTGGAGGAAATGATGTTCTGCTGTGTCCCTCTTGAGCACATACCACTATTTGTACTTATTCTTTGACAGGGTATCAAATATAAGGAACACCTGTGTAGTAAGCAGATAACCACATCCTAAGTACATGCTTTAAAAAAGACCCTTATAGGAGTAATAAAGGAAAAATTAAAATATATGGAAAGGAAAACATTTGAAAGCATAAGCATAAATTACAACAAAAAAAGTCAAACTTCTTTTAGGTCTGTCTCTCCAATACAGAGGGGACACTCGCTCTCTTCTGCGGTGTTTAAAGCCCAGTTCCCACACTCTTCACTGTTTGATAGTAGATGATGTACCCAGTAGACTGGAGTATGTAAAATGCCCTTGTTGATTTGGCTTTAATTATTGCTAATTTGTACTTTTAGTCATCTTAGTTGTCACACAAAGCAATCAGCCCATGGGGACTCCTGTGCTCTTCCTACAGTTCTGCATAGTTCTTGCACTTTACTGTGTTTGAATCACCTGGGGACCTTGTTTCAAAAGCAGAGTTTGAAAGCTGGCACGCTGTCCCACACCTTTAATCCCAGCACTCAAGAGATCAGTCTGATCTGTAAACATTGAGTCCCCGTCTCGAAACACTACCACCACCAAAACAAAAACAAACAAGCCAAACCCAGGTTCTGATTTAATAGGCTTAAAGATGAGCAGTAAGGTCTACATTTCGGGACAGCCTGGCTACTCCAGTCTCTGCCCTTGGCCACGCTGAATAACAAGGCTTTCAGGAGTAATTTGTCTTGTAACTTTCTGATGCCTTCCTAGTTCGTTAGGGATGTATCTATGCGTTGCTACACTTGTGGTGTGATTGTCCCCTCTTGGTATGACATGTCAAGTGCATTGTTTAAAGTGCACATAAAGAATGGAACCACAGCAGTGATGATGTAATAGGTGACTGACGACAAAGGTTGATGTATTTTCTCAACTATGACGTAGATTGTCATTGTTATTACACCCACCACTGAGGAAGTGGAGTCACACTTGAGTGACTGGTCACAGTGACACACCTAGAATATGGGAGACAGCCTGGCAGCACAGGGCATGTACTGACCTTGTAACTGTTTCTCAGTTAGTTCCTTTCCAGTCCATAAGAGCTCAGAAATTAGATTTCTTTTCATAGATTTTCTTAAAAGATTTCTTTTTATGCATCTGTGTGGTTTTAAAGAGATGTGTTTATTTTTATGTGTATGGGTGTTTTCCCTGTATGTTGGTAAGTCCACTTCATGCATGGATGCCTGTGGAGGCCAGAAGAGAATGTTACATCCCCTGGGACTATAGTTACAGACCATGTGGGTCGCTGTGTGAGTGCCGGGAGCCAGGCTGGGGACTCTCAAGAGCAGCCAGATACAGGGGAATTTTTTTCCTTCCCAAAAGATCTTTGAAGAACAGGTTTCTTCTGACTTATATTTTTCTATCCTGTGGTTCTCTTGGAGGTTCTGATGATTTGTCCTTATCACCAGATTTTTAATAGTCTTCACCTTTTCTGTGTGTGTTGGGAAAAGGTCTTGACCTTTTAGGGTGATGGGAAGCAGATGATACGTTGCTCTGGATGAAAGCCGGAAGGATTTTAAGACTGTGATTTTTGTTTTACTGTCACTATTTTTTTTTGTCACCAGAATAAAAGTAGCTTTTGGCACTTAAGTACTCTTTCGTTCTTGTGGTCTGATGTCTGTATTTCTGACCAGCACTTTTGCTTGCCTTTTGAATAAAATTTCCTTGTTACTTTTCACAAAACAAAGCAAAACAATAAAAGATGCATGCAAGTGGAGCACAGACATCCATGCAGGCAAACACCCATAACATAGAATAAATAGATGAATAAATGCATTGTAAGCAGATTTTATAGGTTGTTACAGAGGACTGGTTACTTTGTATGTTTTTAAATTTTGAAGGACTTTTTTCCTTTATCTAAATGGTATGTATAGCCCATTAACTGGTCTAGAGACATACTTTATTTATATTGGAGTTCTTCCAAGCCACGATATATCTTGTCCAGGAGCCAGAACCCTCTTTGTCCAGCTTTTCCTAGCAGCAGGTATAGGCATGATGTGCGGTTTTTAGCCACTACTCTGGCTAAAGACATGAGAAGACAGGAAAGAAGAGTGTTGTTCACAAGCCTTCTTCCCTTTGGACCTTTGTAGTCAGTCTCACTGTGTAGCCCCAGGAGGATCTTACTCTTTAGACCATGAATGCAATGCTGGGCCAGTAAGAAGAACATTTGCAAATTTGGGGAAGTCGGTGGAAACTGTTTAAACTTTGAAAAATACGCAGCTGGGAATGCAGCTTAATTCAGTAATCAATAAATCTGAACAAGTCTTGACAAATTAGGTGATAATTAGCTCCCTTCGTCTCAGAGTGGCATGAGCTGTTCACTGTCCTATCTCCCTTTCTTTTACAGTCCATCAATATTATGGAGCTGACTTTACAGAAATACGGAAGTTACGAGAAATTCGAACAAGCTACTGGGGGTAGCTTGTTGTCTAAATCTCGAATCTGGAGTCATGTTAGGAAGTACATGGTGAAGGAAGGCTGCCTAGGAGAGGTATGGGCCGTGGGTGACTTGGGGACCTGGCTGTGATGTTGGCATTTGCAGTCGGTGCCACATACATTTTTTTTCTGCAGGTTTTGTCTGATCAGTCCCTTTAACTCAATGAACTGGCCTCTTGCCACCTTTCTTTTGCTCTTACTTGATTCTTATATGTGTAGCTTATGGTATTTTGTGTGTTACTCAGGGAGAATTGCTGAGAGAATTTGCTGCAGTGTTGTCTTATTGATAGACCAGTCTCACTCATCAGTCTCAAAACCTTGACACTGACAAGGAACAGGTCCTCCCCACTCCCCACCCATGAGCTGGTTCTTCCTAGTCCCTGTGTGGATTCTGGGGCTCAAACTTGAGTTATCATCTTGCAGGGCAAGCACCTTTGTCCACTGAGCCATCTTGTCACTCCCTCCCCCTTTTTAAAGTACTGAGACTTGAACTCAAGGCCTTGGGCAAGCACTCTACCTTGAAACTCTATTCCCTCTTCTTTTTGCTTGAGACAGAATTTTACTAAATTGCTCAGGGTGGCCTTGAATTCTCTCTGTAGTCAACTAGACCTTGTTCCTCTTGCCTTGGTTCTCCTAGTCCCCACTGTACCCCTTTCTTAAAATTACAAATTTTAGTTCTGTCTTCCTTTAGCACAGCCATCTACTTTCTTTGTTTTAAAGATAGGCTCTCTCTCTCTCTCTCTCTCTCTCTCTCTCTCCTCTCTCCTCTCTCCTCTCTCTCAAGTGCTGTTTGCTAACTGTCCTGGAACTGGCTGTGTAGACCAGGGTAGACTTGAATTCACAGAGATCCCCCTGCCTCTGCCTCCCAAGTTCTGGGATTAAAGGCATGCGCTACCACAACCAGCCTCCTTCACTTTTTTTTCAGTCCAATAAAGGTTCTTAAATTCTCAGAGGGTTAAGATTAGAAGGTTCAAATGTGACCAGATGTACATTTTATCAACTTAATTTAATTCAACTTAGTTAATGTATGGGCCGTTATTTTTGTAAAAAAACTTTCTCTTTTTTCCCAGTCTATTTGTGTGTGTGTGTGTGTGTGTGTGCATGTGTGTGTTATATAATTATATATTTGTATGAGTATGTTTGTGGGAACATGCATGCCACAGTGTGTATGGTGGTCAGGGGACAAGGGAACAACTTTTGGGAGTTGATTTTCCTTCTAACATATCAGTTTTGGAGAGCTTGGGTTGACAGTCTTTATGTTTTGAGTGCCCTAACCCACTGGGCTGTCCTCCCAGCCCTATATATGTGTTTTCTTTTCTCTACCTAGATTGTAGTTCATCTCACTGAAGACCTGCTTTCCAGGGCATCCATGACAGTAGTAAATGGATGCCCAACTCTAACCATCAATATTTCTACTGCGCGAGAGCATTGGCTGGAGGGGATGCTGAGGCATGAGATAGGTAGGACAACCCTTTCCACTGACTCACTTTACTGTCACGAATTCCCCCCTAAGGAAGTATTCTTCCAGAGTGTATGGTTTTTCCCTAGCAATATTTAGTAAAAATTCATGAGGTTGTTAAGCTTTACTTACAGTGTATGTCGTTTCAAATTATAATTTTAGAACACTATCTTGGAAATTCATTTCAGTCCTTTGGGTTTTAGTCTTCCATTTGAAGTTGAGGGGACGCATGCTTAGGAAAGAAAAGGAAAAGTTACCCTTCTCTGAGTGAAGAGAGAACCAGTCAGGATTAACATGCTTCCCTGGCTGCTGTCCCACAAGCTTTCTGAGAAGGGAAGGTACATTATCTCTTTAAAGGGATATTTGTATCCCTTTACAAATATTACACATAAAGAGAAAATTTACACACGAAGAGAGTATCTGGGTCTTTGATCTGTGAAAGACCTTTTTCTGGCTTTAGAATCTTGAGGATTTTTTTTTCTTTAACTTTTAATTTGTTTTCTGAGATAAGTTCTCATATAGCCCAAAAAAGACAACTTGAGAAAGAAATGTTTATTTTGACTGATGTTTTTGTAGGTTTAAGCTCCTTACTGCCTTTGAGCCTGGTAAGACAGCTAGTAAGACATCATGGTGGTGTATGTGGCCACCGAACACGGCCAAGACAGCAGAGAAGGCAGAGGAAAGGCTCCACACTGTCACTAGGCCTTACCCTGGGCCTACCACCTCCCAGGAGCGCCGCATTGGGGACAAGCCTTTAGCACTTAGGACTTGGAGGGAGAATATTCCAGATCTAAATGCAAATTTTTCTTTGGGGAACGTATCAAAACAGTGTCATTGCCTGTCATTCATACTTTTTCTCTGTGTAGGCACGCATTATTTTCGGGGAATTAACAACCTTCAGCAGCCATGGAACAGTTGGATTGGCCGCAAAAAACATGAGCTAAAGCCGAACAACCCTACCGAGGAAGGGCTGGCCAGCATCCATAGCGTCCTGTTCAGAAAGGACCCCTTCCTGTGGAGGGCCGCCCTCCTGTACTACACAGTGTATCAAGCCAGCCAGATGTCTTTCTGTGAGCTCTTCAAAGATATTGGCAAGTTTGTCAAGGACCCTAATACAAGATGGGATTACTGTGTAAGAGCCAAGAGAGGGTGGACTGATACTTCCCAGCCAGGTAAGTGTCCCTCTGTGGCAGGATTCTGACTGTCTGGCTAGTTGTTAGCTAGTGATTCCCTGTTAAGCAGGAGGATAACAAGTTTAAGGCTGGCCAGCTATATAGTGAGACCCTGATTTAAAAAGGCCGGGAGGGTCAGCAAGATGACTCAGCAGGTAAAGGTGCTCGCTGCCAAACCTGATGGCCTGAATTGGATCCCTGAGACTTCACATGGTGGAAGGAGAGAGGTGACTTCTACAAGTTGCCTTCTGATCCGACCACTTGAGCACTATGACACACACACACACACACACACGTAAAAGTTTTTGAAACTTAAAAAATAGAATGAGCACACATACAACCTTCTTGATCAACCAATCACTAACCAGCTATTAATTTTTTTTGCTATTTTTCTCATTTTCTAAGATTTACTTATTTATTTTTACTTATGTGTATGTGTCTGTGCCTCCATGAGTTCATGTACATCATGTGTGTACCTGGTGCTCTCAGAGGCCCAAGGGCATCAGAATCCCTGGAAATTGAGTTCCAGCAGTTGTGAGTTACCTGATGTGATGATGGAAACCCGACCTGTGTCTTTTGTAACAGCAGTAAGCATTCCTAACCACAGAGCCGTCTCTCCAGCCTTTAGAGAAACCTTTATTGAGATATTGGAGATGGCATATGCCTTACAATTAGTTCATCTATTTAAAATGTAAACTTCATTGTTTTTTCAATATTACAGAGCCACACAGTTATCACCACTAATTTTGGAATATTCTCTTCACCTAGCCCCCCCCCCCAGGCTCCCAAGAAACAGATGTCCACTAGAATCCATGTCCTATCTATTCTCTCTCAGCTTCCAGGCAGTATTTTTAGTGGGTTTTCCTTTCAGTTTCTGTAAATTTACCTACTTTGAATATGTCATATGAATAGAATTATAATTTGTGATCCTTTTTGCTGGATTCCCCCAATCATCAGGACCTTCCCCTTTCCCTCAGTTTTGGTTTTTCTTGTTGAAGCTATCTCACTGTGTAGCCCTGGATGACCTGGAGCTAACTCTGTTGACCATGGTGGCCTCAAACTCACAGAGATTCACCTGCCTCTGCCTCTGAGTGCAGGGATTAATGTCATGGGAAACCAGACTTGGACAGATGTTTTCAGATTGATACTGTGGCTGAAATAATTCTTTATTCTTTTGCCAGCTGGCAGTCGTTCATTAGTCTCCGTCTTTAGGCCCTCAGGGATAGCGCTGCTGCTGCTGTGTTCTGTTACTCTCCCTGTGCATCTCCCTCCATAGCTCATCCTGGGAACTCTTCCGCCTCCGCTTCCTGGGTGTTGACATTACAAGCATAAGCCACCTCTGCCTAGAAGTAGAGTAGTCCAGGAACAGGGTTGAGCTTCGGAGGCTCCGCCCGTGACTCTGCTGGCTCACATTCACCAGTGTTAAATAGTCCTCTCCACATCTCTGCTAACATTTGTGATTTCCATGGTTTAAACCAGCAATTGGTTAAAATGTGAAACTGCATCTTACTGTAGTTTTGATGTGTGTTTACCTGATGATTATGGTGTTGAACATCTTTTAATTTGTTTAGTTGATCTTTGTATTTCTTTAAAAGAACTATCTGGGTTTTTTTTGTTTGTTTGTTTTCAGATATTTTTACCATTCAGTTTCTTGATCATGTTGTCTTTGACAGCTCCAGTCACCTATCCATACTGAGGATACAGAAGCAGGGTTAGGTTTTTAGTGGAGAGGAAACATGTTTGTGACAATCAGAGGTCAGCTTCCAGTATCCTTGTCAAAGTGCCATATACTTTCTTAGTATGCTTTTATTTGAAGAAATTTTTATTTAGTTTTTAGTGCGTGTGTGTGTATGTGTTTGTGATATGTTTGTACAGGTGCACAGGTGCCATGGCAGGCATGTGGAGATAACAGGACAACTTCTGAGAGTCCATTCTGTCCTCCCACTTTACTGAGGAAGAAACAGGAGACAACATGCTTCCGCCATGTTACCTGCTCTAGGCTGGCTGGCTCCCCAAGCTTCTCAGGAGGCTCCTGCTACAGATGCTACCACTGCATCCAGCTTTTCACATGGGTTTCAGGGCTGGAACTCGGGGAGTCAGGTGGACATGCTAGGGCTGCTTAGCAGGACTTATCTCGGGGAAAAGCTTGAGGCAGCTCAGGGGGCTCACAGTGGGCTTACCATGATGGAAACATATCACACACACACACACACACACACACACACACACACACACACACGCACTAAAAAAATAAATAAAAACATACTATGAAGATATATGGCACTTTGACAAGGATACTGTGAGCCCCCTGAGCTGTCTCAAGCTTTTCCCTGAGATAAGTCCTGCTGAGCAGCCCTAGCCAGCCTAGAACTCCATTTGTAATCCTTGTTGGCCTTGAACCCACACTTGCTGGATTCAAACCGTGTGCCACCATGACCTACCACCATACTCCCCACCCCCATTTTAAAAATAATTGAGACAAAGTCTCAATTGTATACCCAAGAATGGCCTTAACTGGATTCACTTCCATACCCAGGAAGTGACTGTGCTGCCTACCCAACTTTGTTTTTCTACCTTATATTTTGAGACAGAGTCTCTGACTTGGACTTAGGAGCATGGGTTCTACTAGAGTGGCTAGCCAGTAAGCTCCAGAGATCCACCTGTCTCCTGCCTTCACAGCACTGGGAATATGTGCACGCATGACCACACCCAGCTCTTTCCATAGGTGCTGGAGGTCAGACTCAGGCCCGAGCTTCCATAGCAAACACTGACTAAACCACTCGAGCTCTTTTCACTTTTTCTTTAATCTTAATTTAAAAATTTTATGTATATGGGTGTTTTGCTTGCATGTATATCTATGCATGCCTGGTATCCATGAAGTACAGAAGGTTTGTTGGATCCCCTGAAACTAGAGTTAGAGATGGTTGTGAGCCTCTGTGTGGGTGCTGGGAATCAAATTCAGGTTTTCTGCAAGAGCAGCAACTCCACCCCTGAAAGCTTTTTTAAAAGAGATATTCTGAGCTGGGTGGTGGTGGCGCACACCTTTAATCCCAGCACTCCGGAGGCAGAGGCAGGTGGATCTCTGTGAGTTCGAAGGCCAGCCTGGTCCACAAGAGCTAGTTCCAGGACAGGCTCTAAAACTACAGAGAAACCCGGTCTCGAAAAGAAACATCCTGAAATTTACATAAATCAAGGACAATTTTAATTATCAGGTTTGTGCAGTGCTGGGAGTCCAAGCCAGGGACTGATTCAACTGAGTACAACTGCATGCACTGATTCAACTGAGTACAAACCTGTGATGTTAGGTTTTTGTTTTGTTTTAAGATAGAGTCTCAATGTAAGCCTGGCTGACTAGGAACTCCCTATGTAGATCAATCTTGGCTTTCTGGTTTTTAAACCATTAAGTCATAGTTTTAGCTGGGTGTGATAGCACATGCCTGTAATTCCACTCTTGGGAGGCTGAGGTGGGAAATGGATGTGCCTTCAAAGCCAGCCTGGGTTTCACAAGAGTCAGTTTCACTGACAGTTGCTAGACGTAGGTTTTTAGAATTGAACTCAGGTCCTCATGTTTAAGAGGCAAGCTCTTTACAGACCGAGATGTTTCCTGAGCCTGAAATCTTAGTTTTGATTTTTTGAGACTAAAACAAAACAATGCTTAGCACAGAGCAAACAGAAGAAAAGGACAGGCAAGCACCCCTCATCTCCACAGCGCCCTCGTGAGACCACTCCCCTCGCTCCCCATCACACCAAGGCATCACCTTCATGCTCAGTGTGTGGGTGGGGGAATGTTTGTAAGGTACTGACTTTTAAGTCCCAGTCTTTAAATTTGGGGAGGATGTCAATTTAATTAACAAAATGCAGTAAAATAAGTTTTTTAGGTCAAAGTACTGGACTGTGTGTATGATCAATACTATTTTGTTACTTTTCAAGATCTTGTATTTTATGAATAAATAAATAATAAATAAATAAATAGTTGAATAAAAACAAACATGGGCCGGGCATGGTGGTGCATACTTTTAATCCCAGCACAAAACAGAAGCAGGTGGATCTCTCTGAGTTCAAGGCTAGCCTGGTCTACAAAGAGTGCCAGCACAGCTAAAGCTATCTAGTGTGTGAGACCCTGTCTCAAAAAATAAAAGTAGGATATTTTAAAAACCAGAGCTGCTCCTACGAAAAGAGAATGGTTAGCATCTAATTTTATGTTTCTTTAAACATTAAAAAGTAATCACTGAGACTGGAAAAATGGCTTAGCAATGAAATGTGTGCTGATTGTGCAGAGGATCTGCATCCACTTCCCATTACCCACTCTGGGCAACTCACAGCTTCAGCCGCAAGAGATGTAATGCTTCTGGCCTCCTCAGGTTTCCATACTGAGGTAAACACACACCACACACACATACACACACACAAAAATTAAAAATAGTCTTTTAAAGAGAAAGAAAGTAACCCTTCTTCTGGTTCCTCCAGGGTGTTTCAATAAAGATCAGGTGTACTTGGATGGAATTCTTCAAATCCTTCGATTCAGAGAGTCCATAGACTTTCATCTGCTGACTGCCCTGGGCAAGGTGAGTGCACAGCGACCCAGACCTCCAGCACTCCGTCAGCACTTCCTTCCCATCGACTGTTTGTTACTCTGTTGTTGTTGGAACAAGTTTCTTCTTGTGTGATCAGTAAGAGACAGAGGAATAGAGAATTTGGAAAAATACCTTATTTTTATGTGCATCTTTTAAACAAACAAAACAAAACATCTTTTTGGGTTTGCTTTTGAGTTTTGTTTTTCTGTTATTGAACCAGGATCTCATGGAGCCAGGATAGCCTCCAAATAGATGTGCTGCTGAAGACGACTGTAAACTTGTTTTGTTTTTACCACAGCGCTTTCCTGTGTATCTCTGGCTGGCCTAGGATTCACCTGCCCTGCCTCCTGAGTGCTGAGATTAATGTGTGTGTGTGCCACTATCATTAAGCTTTTTTCTTTTCTTTTCTTTTCTTTTCTTTTTTTTTCTTTTCTTGACAATGTCTGCAGGAATTCTGGGCATGCTCTACCATATCTATCTTTAAAAAGGTTTTCTCAGCCTGGAGAGATGGCTCAGTGGTTAAGAGCACTGGCTGCTCTTCCAGAGGTCCTGAGTTCAATTCCCAGCAACCACATGGTGGCTCACAACCATCTGTAATGAGATCTGGTGCCCTCTTCTGGCCTGCAGGCAGACATTCAGGCAGAACACTGCATACATAATAAACAAACAAACAAACAAACAAATAGGCTTTCTCTGTAAAAGTATGAAGGAAGCTGTAGTTGTGGCACTTTGCCTCTCTAAGCTCTCCTGTGAGCAAGGATATTATCTAATTTATCATTAATTCATTATAACATTAAAATACAGTACCAATCTTGTTTCATGTGGCCATCAGGGACTCAGATGACCAAGTGCTTTGACACTGAATGCTGACATTTGAAAGGAATCCTTTCTACACAACAAGTCATAACAGTGTGCTTCAAATATTCCAGAAACTGGGGATCTGGGGAGATGATTCAGTCCCTCAGAGCCTTTGTTGTTCTTGCAAGGGACCTGAGCTTGGTTCTCAGCACCCCAGATGGAATGGTTCATAACCACCTGTAACTCTACTTTGGGGGACCCATTCTTTCTTTTGACCTCAGTAGGCACCTGCACTCACATGCACACCTGTGCACACCTGCATACACATGCACACCTGCACATATACAAATAAAAATAAGTCTTTAAAAAATGTATTTGGGGAACTGGAGAGATGGGTTAAGAGCACCTGTTACTCTGGCAGAGGATCTGGATTTCATTCTCAGCACACACATGATAGCTTATAACCATCCATAACTCCAGTTCCCGGGGATCCAGAACCCTCTTCTGTTCTTCTTCAAAAGTACCAGTCACATATGTCATACACAGATATACATGCAGACAAATAAACACATTTTTTAAAAAAGTTTAAAATATGTCTATATTTAGGAAGTCGTGTTGCAAACAGATACACTGCCATCTGGCCTCTGCTACTCCGCTTACTGAGCACAGGCAGGGTAGATTTCAGTGTCATTCTTGGGCGCTAGGAATTTGGAAACAGTTAGTGAGCATTGGCCTCCACTCAAGCCAGCAGTCACATTCACTCCTACAAGACAGCAGCTTGTCTGCAACTCTCTAATTTTATTAATTTATTTTGAGATAGGGTCTCTGTCTTAGTTGGGTTTTATTGCTTTGAAGACACCATGATCATGGCAACTCTTATAAAGAAATCATTTAACTGGGGTGGTTCACTTACAGTTTCAGAGTTCAGTCCATTATCATCATAGTAGGAAGCACGGCGGGGTGCAGGCAGACATGATGCTGGAGCTGAGAGTGCTACATCTTGCAGACAGCAGGAAGTCAACTGACTGTCACACTGTGGGAAGCTTAAGCAAAAGAGACCTCAAAGCCTGCCCCCACAGTGGCACACTTCCTCCAACAAGGCCGCACCTCATAATAGTGACACTCCATTTAGGGAACATTTTCTTTTAAACTACCACCACAGTCTCACTCTGTAGCCCTGGGTGGCCTTGAACTCAACAGCTGTGCCTACCTCCTGCACCAGCACTGCTGCTTTCCCTGCTCTCTGTGTTCTAAACCCACCTTGTCTGGTGCAGCTCCCTCAGCTCGGCCAGCGCCACAGTTGCAGAGTGAAAGACCTTTCCTTAAGGATTGTTGTGCTGGTTTTCTCTGTCCAAACCACTGAGACTTTTCCTTGCCAACAGGGAGGCTGTTCTGTTTTCTTATCCTTTGCGTGTTCACTGGGCCAGCATGTTTCATTTCCTTCAGGCACGGTGCATGTTGCAGCTTCTCTTTCCTTGCGGCATGCACTGTTTACTGTGTTTACTCATTTCTTGTCTTACTTAAAGGGTTTGAATTTTTTTTTTTTATACAGAGGCTGTTGTAGGGCGATTAATTGGCTATATATGTTGTTAAATTGAAATACTATGAGAAAAATTATCAAAATATGCTAAAGAGAGGAAATAAGTCAATATTGTTTAAAAATGTTGCCATTTGGGCTGGCATGCTGGTTCTGCGGGTAAAGGCGCTCACCCAAGCTGAACAACTGCCAAGTTGTGCTTGCACCTTCCAGTGCACTAAAGTACACCCACACCCTGCTCCAGTACATAAAAAATGTGTTTTTTAGACTTCCTGCCAACCCTGGAAGAGTGGTGATCAAAAGTTGGAGTATTGAAAATCAGCCTTACCAGGACAGACTTGGTGCATGCCTTAATCCCACCACCTGGGAGGCTGAGGCAGGCGGATCTCTGAGTTTGAGGCTAGCCTCATCTATATAGTGAGTACTAGTCCAACCAGGGCTACATAGTGAGAGACTCCTATCTCAAAAGTAAATAAAATCAGCCTTGATTTGGAATTTAAAGGTAAAAGTAACTTACGGAATTATAAGAAGTTTTTTTTTCTCAACTAGATCCCCTTCTATTTTCATGGGCATGTTTGCTTTGAGACAGGGTCTCTCTCACTGTAAAGCCCTGACTGTCCTAGAACTCCTGTGTAGACAGGCTGGCCTTGAACTCACAGAAATCTGCCTGCTTCTGCCTCCCGAGTCCTGGTATTAAAGGTGTGTGTCACTATTCCCTGCTCCACGTGTGGTTTTTATGACTCAACAAGTTTCTTTACTGTGAAGGGTTGATTATAGACCCATGGGCAACTTGCCAAGGACAACATTGAGGAAAATGTTTCTCCTTTTCCATCAACCACTAACTTCTTACAATCCTCAGGGAACTCAGCATCCCAAACCACTCCCTATTACCTTCTGTCTGACCCTCTGTGATGTGCCCTGAGTGCAGGAGAGAGTGATATAGGTGACTCACTTGTGACTGCCCACTCAAATGCCACTTAGTTCTTGACACTTTGACCAGTTATGCGTCTCTCCATTAACTCCTGCCCCCTGCAAAATGAAGCTGCTCTGACAGCAGATAGCGGTATTCATCCGTGAGCATACACACGGTTATTTAGATGGCGATCGGTAGGAACACTGCCTCCTCTACCAGACAGCAGCAGCAGCTTCCCAACTAGAGTTACGACCTCAATCACAGGCCACAGGATAGCTTTACAGTTCCATTACACAGATTCTTTCTTATGGAGAGAGCCTCAATTCTGACCAAGCAGCAGTTGGCTGTCCCTGTAAGACTTCCACTGCTTGCCCTCAGTGGGCACATCATAGAGACTACAGCTGAGTTAGACTGTGGGTGACAATTCCACCCCAGCAGCCTGCATACCACCACTGGTTCTGGGAAAGCTGGCCAACATGGAGGGTGAGAAGCAAGAGAATATAACAAATTATGTCTGCCAGC
The DNA here is from genome assembly GCF_982192425.1 of Myodes glareolus. Taxonomy (NCBI): domain Eukaryota; kingdom Metazoa; phylum Chordata; class Mammalia; order Rodentia; family Cricetidae; genus Myodes; species Myodes glareolus. The sequence continues at coordinate 103,650,422 of NC_142029.1, read as the reverse complement.
TTGATGGGAGAGTCAGGAAGCCAGTCCACAAGAGTTTTCTTCTTCGGGTTTCTTCATGCTAGCTGCATTTTGATTTCCTTATTTAGATTTTTTTCTCTTCAAGACAGGGTTTCTCTGTGTAGTCCTTGCTGTCCTAGAACTCACTGTGTAGACCAGGCTGGCCACCAATTCACGGAGATCTCCCTGCCTGCCTGCCTCTGCCTCCTACGTGCTGGGATTAAAGGCGTGTGTCATCTCTTAAATCAAGAGATTTATTTGAATTTAGTCTCTCCTACCTGAGAATATAGCTCAATGGTAGACTTGCCTAGCATGCTCAAGGCCAAAGTTTGATCCTCAGCATCACCACCAACAAAAGGTACAGTCTGTCCTTACACACAAGAAGCTCACCCACCTGACTTTATACAAACTGATTCAGTTCCAAGATAAGAGTGTGAAGTCAAATACTGATTTTCTCTTTTCTTTTATGCTTATGCTTAGCCATGAGAGGGCATAAAATAATATTTACTGTAGTAAAGGAAAGTAAACAACAATTTTTGTTTGCTTTGTATTTTGTAGCTAGTAACTTGACAGCCCACATTTTTGTTTTTTGTTTTGTTTTGATATAGGATCTCATCTTGTAGCCCAGGCTGGCCTCAAACTCACAGAGATTCACTGATACCTGCCTCCAAGTTCCCAAGTACTGGGGTTAAAGATGAGAGCCACCACACCTGGTCACATATCCATAAGGTCCTGGAGAAAAATTCACTTCCAGAATGTAACTTGTAGTTGTAAAAGCAATTCCTTTTTTCAGGTATCTTATGAAGATGTGGATCGCTTAAAAGGGTTGGCAGTTACTGAGAACATGAGAGTCCCCCACTTCCTGCATGACCATGGCCGCTACATGGAGCACTTGGAGAGGATCATGGAGGTGAATGAGCTGACTGATGCCGAGCTGAAGGACCTCATCTAAGCAGTGGCGGCCACTCCTCCGTGGCTGCACCTGCACCGTAGAGGAGAGTGGTGGCTGAGCTCGGCTTTCCAGAGACCAGCCCTCAGTATCCAGTTGAGATTTAGGTTATATGTAAACCTGAAACTATTTTCCTAAAATGTTTCTGTAGCCTGCAGGAGGAAGTCACTTCTCTCCATCCAGGTCTCAGCAGAGACAGATGAAGACTGCTGCTGCTGAAGACGCCGGGATGAACTGTGAACCCGAGCACTGAGGCCAGCTCCAGGTGGAGGTGGCCAGGTTCCAAGCTGTACTGTATAAACTCCAAGGTTCTATTTCCTCTGCTAAACAGTGGTGATGGTTCTTCTTCGAAATACTCATTTTGTAACTCGCCAAAAGGCTGGCACTATCTAAGAGTTCTTATTTTTCCTATGGTAAGTAATGTTAAAAGGACAATGAAAAGAAATTTGAAAACTTTTCATTAAGCTCTTTGTTTTATACATTTTCATATTTATTTTCTGAGTTTATATAAGCTCGAGAAGGTGTGTGTGTGTGTGTGTGTGTGTGTGTGTGAGAGAGAGAGAGAGAGAGAGAGAGAAAGAGAGAGAGAGAGAGAGAGAGAGAGACAAAGGATCAGACATGGGTATAATCTGCCACTGATCTATACCCAAGGCTCTGGGTTTGTTCCTCCCTGTCCTCCCCCCACCATTTACTCAAGAGGACAGCAGGCGGTTGTGACTAGAGGTCAGGTCACCTGCAGCACAGGGCCTGTCCGGTTACCTCTGAACCACACTGTTGAAAACAGTTACCCTTTAAAGTTCAGCTAGCTTTTAAGATCCTTCCCTTGGCGACGGAATAGAGTGACAGTTCCCTCCAGCAGGGGGCTCGAAAATGAGTCGCTGCTTTCTGCCTTTTATCTTAGTACTTCGTTTGCTCATCCATCCATCCACTCAGATGAAACAGTTAGGAAAGGTGAGGACAGACAGGCTGGCCTTGAATAAACCTGGTCATGGTTCGAAAAAGGAAATTTCTGGGCCTTTGGTCAATTCTGATCCAGCTTGAACTCAGGAGAATTCCATGTACACTTTGCAGCCTGGGCACCTGGGTTCATAATTGGCTTTTCCTACCACTTACCGACCAGCAAGAGTGCTGCTGTAACTGCCCCAGGATTGCTGTGCTGGCTTCCCACACCTCTGAGAGCTCACCTCTGCCTCAGCGCAGGCAGACATGTGCTGGAGACATACACTGTGAAGCCTAGGTGCTAGAAAGCCCGGGTTACGATTCTTCTCCTTCACAGACCACAGACGGGAAGGCTTGCTTCAGAAAATAATGTCACAAGTAAACCCAGGCTCTAACTAAGAGCCGCACCTTTTGCCTTTGGCAGTAGAGCAAGGCCTTTGGGAGCTTGGCAAAACTACCTCTTCACTCCATACCATAATAACCCACAGGTGTCCGTACAGCATTTGCCAGAGGGGCAGGAGTTAGGAGCGGCGAGGTCTGCTCCTGACCCCTCAGGTATGCTCTCCTTGCAGCAGACTCTCCAGCTTCATCTCAAGTTCTCTCGCTTACCTTAATTCAGCCAAGTGACTGCAAGCACGAGAGAGAAGGGCAGTGTTTATGTCCTGGGATCTGCACCCAGATGCTCGCAGTCAACTCTTGCTGGCAGTAACATTGCACGCTTACCTCAGGGTTAAAATGGAAAGGAGAATCTGAGCAGCCTTCATTTCTTGTAGGGTTATCTGCAGTGGTTCCAGAGTGAGTGGGCCTTCTGTCTCTGGCTGGTTTGGAAAGGGAACTGCTTTCTTGCCTTACCACTTTGGTGCAAAAATAAAAAGAATAAAATTCAAAAACATTCTGAAGAGAAAAAATGACCTTAAATTACATTAACTGGTCTTAAAAATCTTCAAAAGTTAACAGCAACTAAAAGTGGTCTCAGAACAACAGAGGGGTCTGAAGACCTGGGACTGTCTTGGAGGTCTTTGGAGAGGCCAGGGATACAGAGCAAGGCCCTATCTCAAAACAACAGCAGCAAAAAAATAAGTTGAGGTTGATGATATTTATTCTCTTTCTTATATTGAGTGTCAGATCAGTTTTTGTTTCCTAAAATAATTTTTAAGGTTTTTTGGACGGCGTATAGCCCTGTCCTGGAACTGACTCTATAGACCAGGCTAGCCTTGAACTCACAGAGAACCACCTGTGTCTCGATAATCCCATCTTCCATCCTCCACTCACCACTGAAACTCACCCTGCTAAGCCAAAACCATTAGCCCCAGAACCCAGAGCCAAGTAAAGCCAAACTCAGGAAAGGAGAAGCAGGCCGAAAGACCCTTGCAGGAAGAGAGCTTTTCTTCCTTGCCCTTCCTGCATAGGCCACCTGGAAGGAGGCAAGTCAGTCATCTTTATGAGGAAACAGAACTCTCCAGAGAAAACAGAGCTTACTCTGCCCAGTGCTGTCTCTACTTGACCTTAGAATGGCACACTGCCACACCCAGCGTGGACAATGAGGCCCACATCTGAAAACCAAAGTGGCCCACAACTAGCTGTGTAGCTTCTGCGCCGCAGAAAGCCTCAGGAATCCCTTGCCCATGTGAGCTACAGTGCCTCTGCCTCCTGTTGCCACTGTCGCTAGCTTTCCAGAGACCCGTTTCTCACGGGTCCCTGCCAACTTCCCTTGCTCCCGATCACAGCAAAATTTGAGCTCCATCATGAGACAACTACTTCATCACGATGGAAGCCAGAGGGCTCCCATGGCCTTGCATCTTCTATTACACAGACACTTGGAACTCTATTTCTCCTTACTAAATATCCTGCTAAAGCACAGTTGTACACTGACCCGGACAGTTACTGCACCCAGCAAACTACTCCAGATCAGTCATTTACCTGGTCATATCGCCCTGTACCTCATGATATTGGTGCACATTGAAGGGTCCTCCTGGTTCTGGGCTGGGTGCTGTCACCAAAGCTTTGCCACTGACATGGCTTGTTCTACCAACAGGATTTAACAGGGCTACCCCCTCCACAGTCTCCAGCATATGCTGCCCTTTCTCAGTGCCACCGTCTCAGCATTTTACAATCAATGCCATAAAAGTGAGGTCTGGGACGCCCCAAAACCTTCTGTAGTGGTGGAATAAGAATGGCCCCTATTGGCTTATATGTTTGAGTGCTTAGTCATCAGAAGCATGAGGGGTGTGGACTTGTTGGAGGAATATGTCACTGGGGTGTACTTTGAGGTTTAGAAGCCCAAACCAGGCCCAGTGTCTCTCTATTCCTGCTGCCAGCAGATTCAGATGTAGAATCTGCAGCTACTTCTCCAGGACCAGGTCTGCTTGCTTGTACCACGCTTCCCACCATGATGAAACCTCTGAAGCTGTAACACTGGCTGTCCACCTTCTGCCCACCTTATCTCCACCCTTCACTGGCTTGGCTACCATTGACAGGAATGAAGATGGGGCACCCAGTCCCAAAGGGCGAATGGAACCAGAGAAATCTCAGAAGCAGAGAGTCTGCACAGTAGCAGTGGAGGAGGGAGAGACACCCCACAGGTGAGAAGCCAGCACTGGCTTCCACTGGCCAACAGAAGTTTCTGTTCAGCGCTCCTACGTCAGGCCTTTGCTGGGTGACATGGCCAGCAGAGGGCTCAAGTGGAGACCTTTGTCATCATCATGTCTCCTCCCCCTAGCCTCTCTATTGCTTGGGGCCCAGTGCTTCCTCTGGGCAGGTGAGCCAAAGCACATGCCACTCCAGGAGCCAAGTGCTGCTCCTGTCCCTCACACTTCTTCCTGTGCTGCCTTGACTCCCACCATTCCTCCCTAAGCTCTCATTCCTTCACCCACTCACTCAGGTTCTGTTATGTGCCTGGTTCTGGATACAAAGATGAATCTATGGGGGGGGGGGAGCATAATAAAGTATCATAAACCAGGCCAGATGGAGCTGGCTTTTAATTCTAGCACATAGGACACAGAGTCGTGTACATCTCTGAGTTCAAGGTCAGCCAGGTCCAGGTCAGCTAAAGCTAAATAGTGAGACTCAGTCTTAAAACGAACAACAAAGCAATAAAACAAAGTATCATAGACTTGGTGGCTGGCAACAACCAAAACAGTCCGTTTCGGAGAAGCCCTGTGTGTCTACACGCTGCTTCTCCTAAGGACACAAGTCCTGTGGGATGCAGGGTCCACCGGCTTCAAAATGAGGTCATCTTAATCACTTTTGCAAGGACCCTTTATACAGGAAGTTACATTATGAGGGACATGATTCGACATATAACAAGGTACCAGCCTCCTGCCTTCAGCTGCTGCTCCTCAGTGACCATGGCTGTATCTTCAGGGGTAGGTGGACCATCTGGCTTCTCTAGATGTCCACAGCCTGGGTGTGAGGGAAGCTGGCAAGCAAGTTCCCCTACAGTGTTCTGTGCCTTATCTACAGTCTCCAGCCCTGAGAGGAACATAACCCATCATGGAAGGTTCCAGAAAGTCAGGCGTTCCAACTGCTCCCAACTTCCTATGCTTCCCACCTCCAGGTACCTGAGCTCAAGCTGTGGAAAACATCTTCTTCCCCAGTCCTTCAAAACCTGAAACAAAGTTTACATTACAGTTTAGGATAAAATGCTGAAACATAAGCTGGCTGGGGCAGCAGGGTGTCCTAAGGTCCTCATCAGGCATCCTGTCCTTCCTCATGTCACCATAAAGGGCCGTAACTCACCACTCCCCACACCTTTGCCCTCAGGCCTTTCTGTGGAAGGTGGCTGTCCATCTTAACCATGGTGTTCCCAGCATTGTCCAGTCCTCGCTCTTGCCCAGGGACTCCTCAGAGCCGCCCCTTGCTCCACGCCACATAGCACGCTGCAAATCTCTGCCGCAAACACTTCTTGTTTTTCAGTTGGGATCTTCTCACTGTTTTGTTTCTTTCTTTGTTTTAAGACTGCCCAGGATGAGCTCAAACTCTCAGCAATCTCCTGCTTCAGCCTCCCAATGTGTTGCGATATAGGTATAGGTATGCCTGGCTTTCTTATAAACACATTTTAAAATCAAATTTTATTTAGTGTGTGAACACACATGCATTTCTGTGAAAATATTTATTTGGATGTATATGTAGCTCGCATGGGCAAGGGATTCCTGTGTTCTGACAGAGCCAAAGTTAGTGTAACTGCATACAGATGGTAATTATCCCAGGAATGGGTCCTGACTTTTTTTTTTTTTTAAGATTTATTTATTATGTACACAGTGTTTAGCCTCCATGTATGCCTGCGGGCCAGAAGAGGGCACTAGATCTCATTGTAGATGGTTGTGAGCCACCATGTGGTTGCTGGGAATTGAATGCAGGACCTCAGGACCTCAGTAGCCGTTGTTGGTTCTAACTTCTGGTGCCTGACCCGAGTGGTTTGTTTTAGATTTAAGCACAGCACAATTCGATAAAAACTATGCTGGCAATGATTAATTCAACCCTGCATGCCCAACAAAGCATACATGAATCTCCTTGAGGACAAAGTAAGCAAAATATAGATCAGATGTGACTACATCAAAGCTATTTGTAAAGTCCATAAAGATAGGTTCTATAGATTGACTGAGAAAAAAACTTTATAGTAACGGCCTGGGAGAAAGACCAATGCCAGAAGTCTCCGGCCACACAGATAGCTCAGCAGATTAGAAGGCACGCCACTCCAGTCCTCTGAGTGGGTAACAGGTAATGCAGTCCTTCCCCTGAAGGAACGACCCTGTACACTAGACTTCCAGGCTCCTCTGTGAACAAAGACCTCTGTGCTCCTCCCTACCCTGGAACCTTTTTTTTTAAAATTTTTTAATTTTAAGGGACTGGAGAAATGGTTCAGCTGTTCAAGAGGATGAACAGGCCATATGTTGTTGTGCACACCTTTAATCCCAACACTCGGGAGGCAGAGACTGGTAGATCCCTGAGCTCAAGGCCAGCCTGGTCTACAGAGGGAGCTTCAGGACAGCCAGAGCTACACAAAAAGACCCTGTCTTGAACACCAAAAAGAGTGTGTACAGCTCTGACTCAACAACAAATACAGCTTCTCTACCTGTAGGACCACCCCTGATCTGTTACAGGCCAGTCTACATTACAGGCACATGCAACATGGGGTAGTTTATGGATATGTTTTGTGATGTTTCCCTTGAGTTTATTTCCAGCCATTTTCTGAGTTAGTGCTTCTGTGACGATCTTAGCACCACGAGACATAGTAAGTGTGGCACAGGCAGGTGTGCGCACGTGTGTACACACACACACACACACACACACACACACGCCTCATTGTTACCGAAAACTCCACCCTCAAATTAATCAACGATGACAGGGGATGCACATTTTGTTTTTTAAGACAAGGTCTCCCCTGGCAGCAAGGCTGGCCTTCAACTCAGATCTCTGCTTACACCTCTTCCTTCTGGGTCCTGGGACTAAAGGTGTGCAGCACTATGCCCAGCTTTTGTTTTGTTTTTATAGGATGGAATTTCCTTGGAATAAGGTGTAGCAGGCTGGGTGGTAACAGGAATACCACCCAAGCCTACACTTACAAGGCAGCAACAAGTACTTGATACTACAAGTGGCCATTTCTGACTCTCATTTAAAAAGCTAAGAACATGACAGTTAGCATAGAAGGCCATTTGTACATAAAAAGCCCTAGGGCTGTTTAGTTAGTTCAGTCTCTAAGTGCTTGCCTTGTAAGCATCATCAAGACCCATGTGAAAAAAGCCAAGCATGGTGGTATATTTCTCTAATTCCAGTGTTGGAGAGATGAAGACAGAATGCCTGGGCTTCCCTGGCCAGTCACCCTAACATTCGTGGGGAACTGTAGGCTAGCGAGGGATTGTGGAAAAAAAAAGGACACCTAAGGAGTGACACCTGAGGTTGTTCTCTGCCCCCCTCACCCTCGTGCACATGAGCACACAAAAGTTCTATATACATCTGGCACGGTTGGCAAAAGCTCTTAATCCCAGCACTTGTGAGGCAGAGGCAAGCATTTCTCTGTTAGTTTAAAACTAACCTGTCTACACAGCCAGCTCTGGACCTGACAGAGCTATAGTCAGACCCTATCTCAAAATGAAACAAAGCAGCATCTTATTTATTTTGTTGATGGCATACAATCCTTTAATTTTTTTCTTTAAAGATACGGTTAGCCCAGGCTGGCTGTGAACTCAGCAACCTTCCTGTATCAATCTCTCCCAGAGCTGGAATTGGAGGCATATGCATACACCTAGGTGTGCGTGAGATATTTCTAAAAAACTCCAAAGCAAACTGCTAAGCCAACTAGAAAGGGGGTAAAAAAGGAGTGTGTGGCTTTTAGACTTTTTAGACTTTTTTAGACAGGCCCACCTGTCTGAATTAATAATGACTATATTTAAAAAATAAATCATGAACTTTTATTATCCCGAACCACAGACAAGGGCAAGCCTGAGTTCATGGGAACTGAGCTGCCACACCATGGAGGGCAAAAGCTGGCAACACCCTAGGGTGTTTCCTGAGTCTCCATCACCTCCCCTGCGGGTGGCCTATTAAAGCAATCACAGACACAGTGACCACCAGGGAGAGAACACAGTTGCTGTTGGCAGCCACACCAGGAAGCCCGCCTGCCCTGCGGTGGTCACGTGGTACCAGAGGGTGGGAATCTGCAGCTGTGCCAGGTGTCCCTCCTAGTCCTGTCTGTCGCTCTCAGGGCAGCTCTGTTCTTCGGCCTGCGGGTGAACTTGAGAATCTGCATCAGCTGTCACTCTGAGTCTGAACTCTCACTTGACTTTGAAGCCTTGTGCTTTCGTTTCTTCTTCTTTTTCTTCTCCTTCTTCCTTTTCTTATGTTTTTCTTTCTTCTTCTTTTTCTTGCGTTTCTCTTTGCCTGACGAACTGGAGCTGCTCTCATCTGAGGTGGAGTCCTCCAGTAACTTTTTTAACTGCTGGATCCTAAACAGACCCATCAGAACAACATTTCACTTAAAAGCCGCTGGGAGCTGAGGGAATCATGAATAACTACCTTGCTAAAGACAACCCGGTTCATTGTCCTAAATAGCTGTGCATACTCCGGTAGCCCTTGTAACTCCTAGCAAGTGCACACCTACTGAAACACCCACCACTGTTTATAGTAACTCAGCTCCTCAAGGGCCACAAGACAACTATTAGAAAACCTTTCTGCTTTGGTGACAGGGTCCCAATGTATTCTAGCTAGCCTCAACTCATATGTAGTCAAGGGCGACCTTGAACTTCTGATCCTCCTGCTTACACCTCCTAAGTGATGGTGGTATAGGTGTGCATCATAATACCTGGTGTATGAATTCTGGGGATCAAACCGCACCCAGGGCCTTATGCATGCTAGGTAAGTACTCTACCAAGAAAACTACACCCCACCCCCTTCCTTAATCTTGTCCTTATGCCTGTCACCTCAGCACTCCTTAGGCTGGCACAGGAGGGCTAGAATTTGAAGCCAGCTTGAGCTTCATGCAATAAAACAGACGCAGACACAGACACACAGACACACAGACACCCACCCCCCCAAAGATACAGCACAATATGATTGTGCTCGAGGAATGCCTACTGCTTACTTAGGGAACCGGCCTACTCATTACACGAACATCTCTGTTCAGTGACAAGTCTTGCTCTCCCAGCGATTCAGTTAATGTACTAGGATTACAAACTGTCCCCCATATATTGGAACTTGTTTATAATTCTGCGCAGTTTCAGATTTGAAGAGGACATTGGTAGCCATGCAACAGCCTTACCTTACATCCTTTTCGTGTCTTTTATTTTCGCGAATGATATCATACATGGGATCTTCATGTGCCTTAAGGGTAAGAGAGAGTTAAATTTTTGGTTAGTTATCATGGACTGCTTTATTATGTAAAAATTAATCTCTATTAATTGAAACTGGTATTTGATGTAGATTTTTTTTTCCTCTTTATTTAGCCTCGAGTGCCTTCAAATTTGCTGTGGAGCTCATACTGGCCTTGAATTTTTAATCTTACCTCCTTGGTCTCCTGAGTGCTGGGGTCAGTTAGCTTCCTGTAGCTTGATGACATGTATTCAGATCTGAGTTTCTTCTCAGGCCAGCTTTGAACCTTCTATGATGCTGAGGACAACCTTGACCTTAAACTCCTGACCCTCCTGCTTCCACCTCCTAAAGTGCTAGATTACAGCCTTTTGTTAATAGCTTATTCTGAGAGAAGGTCTCACTTTGTCATCCAAGGTCACCTCATATTATGTCAGTCTTGTGTCAATCAACAAAGTGCTGGGACCCCAAACAATAAGCACCACAGCCACCTCACAATAAATTTTAACCCCCCGAAAGGACTATAATTATTGTTTGCGACAGTTCTTTACTGACCTGGAACTCACTGGGCAGACCAGGCTGACCCTAACTCATGGTGGTCCCCCTGCTGCAGCTATCTGAATGCTGGATTACAGCTGTGTGCCCATGCCTGGCTTACACTGTAAACACTGTAAGGCTATAAAATGCCTCTCCAATTAGAATATACAGGAAATAACTAACTATTCCATATAAAGAGATACAGGAGGGGCTGGAAAGATGAACACGCGCTGCTCCTCCAGAGGACATGGTTTCCATTCCCAGCATCTACATGACAGATAGCTCACAAGCCTCTGCAACTCCAGTTCCATGGGATCTGAAGCCCTCTTCTGGGCTCTCCGGGCATTGCATGCATGAGGTGTCCAAATATGCAGGCAAAACATTTATCCACACAATAAAAACAAATCTTTAAAAACTTTAAATAATGATCTCTAACAAGGCAGTTCTGCTTCTCCTGGGTGCTGGGATTACAGGCATGAGGTAGCACCTTTGAGACAGGCAAGCACAGAAGCCTGGAACTCCTCTTTGGTTTTGGTTATGTACTTGCTAGCCTATGCACACACTCTAAACAATGGAGGAAGTTCCTCTTCCCAGTGGTCTCCAAACACATACAAATTCTGTCTAATGTGAAGATACAAATGTAGAGAGCAAGCTGTGCTGGACAGGTTTTAGGGTCATGAGTGATAAGAAAAAACTTTGTGTGTGTGAGAGAGAGAGAGAAGACAGGGTTTCTCTGCCCTGGTTGTCCTGGAACTCGCAGAGATCCGCCTGCCTCTGCCTTTAAGTGCTAACATTAAAGGTGTGCACCACTCCGCCCAGCCACTAAGTGAACTTTTAGGGAGAATGCCTATGTATAATGTTATCATCTTATGCCTATGTATAACGTGCGTGCATATCATTATGTAAGGTATGCATTATGGTAAGAGACAGTTCAGAAAAAAAAGTGGTTCTATAACTCAATCTATTAATCAAAATAGAAACCTACTCTATGCCTAGTGACCAAAACCCTCTCTTCTTTAGACCCCATAAAAAGAAGCTGAAGGCCGGAAGCAGGCCCTCCATCCCTTGACTCAGGGGGGCTTGTGTCAATCTTTTTGTTGTTTCTTTTTTAGAGGCAGGACCTCACTACGTATCCCTGGCTGGCACAGAATTCACTATGTAGACCAGGCTGGCCCAGAACTTAAGAGATCCAACTGCCTCTGCCTCTTGAGTGCTGGGATTAAAGGTGTGTGCCATGCCCAGCTCTCCTGTGTCAATCTTGATAGTAGATTCATTCCTAACATGTTCTGTTGCTTTGATTTGAATGACATACTCTTGCTCTTTGCAAATCTGTGTGTGCTTTTAGTCATTATCTTTTGAACAGCATTTTAGTTTTTATTTAAGTGCATGTGTGAATGTATGCCATGTATGTGGGGGTGCCCGTGGAGGCCAGAAAAGGGTGTCATATACCCTAGAACTGGAGTTACAGTAGATTTAAGCTACCTAATGTGGGTGCTGGAAACTAATGTGGGTCCTCTGGAAAAGGGGCCAAGTGCCTTTAACCATTGAGCAATCTCTCCAGTCCCATCATTATTATTTTAACATTTAGAGTGTGTGTGTGTGTGTGTGTTGTGTGTATGTGTATGTGTGTATGTGTGTGTGTGTGTACAGCAATGTGCACATGCTTGTGCGCCACTGTGGCTTATGGAGGTCAGAGGACGACTTTCAGAAGTCTCCTTTTCCTTTCACCATGTGGGTTCTGGGGATCAAACTCAGGCCAGCTGGCTTGGCATTGGTGCCTCTCTACCCCCAGAGCTAAGAATACAGAAATAGGGGTCAACAAGATTGGCCAACTGAGTTTGATCCCTAAGACCCATGTGGCAGGAGAGAACTGACTCTCAGGCTGTCCCACATCCACGAGTGCCATGGCAAACACAAACTCACACACACACTAAATATTAGGAAAAATTGGGAAAAAAAGGAAGAGCCCAAGAAACACCCAGCCCGGAACTGAGCATTGCTAGAACCACTACTGAAAGATCTAAACACTAGAAACACAGGCTGGGTGTGGCTCAGCTGGGAGAGAGCAAGACATACGTAAAAATAAACTTAAAAATCTATCCTCTCACCAACCAGGTGTAATTGGTGTTAATTTTGGTATACCTTATAACAATAATTATTTTAAAATTTTTCAAGAGAGGATTTCTCTGTGTAATAGTCCTGGCTGTCCTGGAACTCACTTTGTAGGCCAGGCTGGCCTCAAACTCACAGAGATCGGCCTGCCTCTGCCTCCCAAGTGCGGGTATAAAAGGTGTGTGTCATCACCACCTGTCTTTTTTTTTTTTTTTTGGTATATTTTATAAAGAATTTGAGCCATAAGATATATACAACTTTTGTTTCTTTGTTTTATTAAAGAGAGAGTCTCACTGTGCAGCCCCATGGGCCTGAAACTTGCTGTGGAGACTAGGCTGGCCTCAAGTTTGGAGACAGAAGTGGCTTGCCTCTGAGTGATGAGGCTACAGATATGAACTCCCAGGCACAACCACGGGTTGTTTCTCACTTGGGTTTTCATGAGCCCCTTCCCCTAACAGTTTGCAGTCTTCAACATCATAGTGCTATGGCTGGGACTGTACGGCGTGCACAATGCTCCCCTAGAATGCAGGAGGCCCTGGGCTCAAGCTCTAAATCACAGAGTCTAGACACTGCTTTCCCTTTTTCATTTTCATTTTGGAGAATTGTCTTTGTTCGTGTTTTTGCATGTGTAAACAGCTGCACCTGTTAGTGCATGTCTGTGTATGTGTATGGTTATGTGTGCATGTGTGTATGTGCAAATGTCAAAGCCCACGGTTGACTTCAGGAGTTCATCTTATTCACTGAGGCAGGGTATCTCAATTAAGTCAGAGTCCCCAAGAAAGCTAGTTTTGTCAGTGATCCCCTTTCTACCCTCTGTGCACTGACCAATGTCTACCTAGCATTTGCACAGATGATGGAGAGTCATACTCCTGTCCTTGTGCTTGCTTGGCAAGAGCTATTATCCACTAAGTCAACCCCTGAGTCCCTGGAGAAGGTGTTTTGATGTTTTATTTTTGTGAGACAGGCTGTTGCTACAAGACCCAAGCTAGCCCCATGCAGGGTCTTTCTGAGGTTTTTGAGCGCTGGACTGCAGACATGGCTCACCTCCCCTGGTCCTGCTGACCTCAGTCTGCATACACTGACAACCTTACTGCACCGATGGAGCCTTCCTTGGCAGAATTAGTTCCTGATGTGAATGCACACCTCCAAGAGGTGATTCGTGAAAGTACCATGAGGAGGTGGGAGCGCTCGCTTGTCTGTCTGTTTAGCAAATACACACTTGCAGCTCCAAAGACACATCTAAGTTTACATGGGAACAAAAACCCCTCACCTGAGTAATAAATGTGCATTTATATAGTAAACTACTAAGAAGGGTTGAACACACAGTGTTGCCTTTGAGAAAATAAATCACCATTCCTCAGGCTAAGTAAAGAGTATCTGTCTGTCTGTGTTTGTTTGTTTGTCTTTTCCTGCAGTGCTGTGGGCTGACCTCAGGCTCTGCACACGCTGGGCAAGCACTCTACCACTGAGCTGGACAAGCACCCTACCAATGATCTTAGTGAAACAAGATCTCACTAAATAGCTCAGGTTATTCTTGAACGTTCAGTTCTCCATGTCAAACTGTTGACCTGTTAAATAGTGAGCATTTTAACAGGAGTCTTTCCCTCCCTTTTCTTTTCCCTTCTGAGCTGCCTCTGAAGGGCTTTATATAGAGCAGGTTGGCCTCAGATTCACTCAGTAGCAAAGGCTGACTTTGAACTCATGATCCTTCTGCCCCTACCTCCCAAAGGATGGCATTACAGGCTTGCACCATCATGCTTGCTCTATGTGGTGCTGGGGCTGGAAACAAGCAAGTGCTCTGAGCGTGCTACACCAGCACTCTACCACAGGAGCGACACCCCCAGCCCCAGTTCTTGTTACAGAGGTTATCTGTTACAAAGGTATGACGGGGTGTGTGTGTTTCCAGAGCACCAGTTCAGCAGTGATGATCTGTCTCCTAACGTTCACCATCTCTGATGACTGTGCAAGGTTTACTTACAACTCGGAACTGTTCTAACTTCTGGTTGCCTTTGATAAAGAAAGGGCATTCTTTGTCGCCTGTTCGATGGCCATACCGTTTGCAACGCCAACCTAAAGCCAAAGAAAAACATTTCTGTAAAATATGGTCTCACTTCACTGAGATAACGGTTTAGTAGATCAAGTTTTTCATTAGACTCCAATTCTAAAACACAAAGAATTAACGGATGAAAACACTAAGATCCCAGAAAATAATGAAGGGTAACTAATTGCTTCCTTGAATCTTGTTAGGAGTGAATGTCCATCATCAAATATTTGTGAGCAACACAATGAATGTTCTTAGCAGGTTTAACTCCATTTCTCAGAGTACAGCAGGGGCTTGCAAGAGGGTCAGCCATGATTCCAGCACCCACACAGTGGCTCATGACCACCTGCAATTCCAGTTCCAAGAGACCCAATGCTGTCTTTTGGCCTCTAAGGGCTGCCATATGCAGTGGTGCAGATGAGCTCATGTGAAGGCGTGGGACCTTCTCACAGGTAATTGTGAGACACTTCCATGGGTGCTGGGAGCCGAGCTGTGGTCCTCTAAAGAGCCCTGTGCACTCTTCACTGCCGAGCTGCTTCTCCAGCTCGGGCCTCGTTTTTAGGCAAAACAACAATTTCTCGTAAAATGTAGTGTCACTAGAACTACCAGGTTAGCCTGGAAAACAGAGAAACTGTCGGTGTTTAGAGAGGTTTTGGCCCCGAGGAATCAATGTAACACATGAAGACACACTCTCCAAGTCGGTGAAGGCAAGTGTACAACTGAAGGGGTTCACTGGACGCTCCTCGGCGATGGCGCGGCGACCTGAGGGGTGTGAAGCAGTGACGAGGTCCCAGCATTGCCCTCACATCTTTTCATCCCGTCAGGCAGCTGCTTGGGGATGGTGAGCAAGTGACACTTAGGTGCTGACCAAGGAGGTCAGGAAGCAGGAGCGCTGTGAAGATGGGCTGCTTTGGCCCGTGCTAAGCAACCACAGAAAGCTGTTGAAGGGAGCAATTGTCCTCTGTGGTATGTGCATGTGCTTAGGAGAGTGTAGGACTCTTGTCTAGGTCAGACAGGAAGTCACGTGTCCTCCTTTACCAGTTCTCTGCCTTATTCCCTTCAGACGGGTTTACCACAAATGGCTGGCCAACAAGCTCTCAGGATCCGTCTCTACCGTCTAATGGGTTTCCCGGCATGCTGGAGCTACAGACGTGAACAGCCACTTCCGTCATCTTATGTGGGTGCTGGGGAGTCTAGTCCTCATGTGCACCCACCACTTTAGCTTACAGAATGAGACAGACCTAGAACCCTAGTACTAGGGAGGATGTGGCAGGCCTACCCCGAGTTCCAGGCTAACAAGTGCCATGGTAAAGAATTCTGGCTCAGCCTCCCCTTCACTCATCCAAAACAGCGTCAGGAAGAAAGACCACATTCTAAACTAATGTTGTATGTCATCAAGACTTGGGATGTAAGATGCCAGGGGGCACAGCTGGATATGCACACATCCCAACACATATGAGCTTTGCTCAGGATTATCTTAAATGAAGGGGATGTGCTGGTATAGCCCTGGTGCAGACCCATAATCCCAGCACTCAGGAAGCTGAGGCAGCAGGATTTCTAATTCAGGACCACGCTGGGCTATATAAGGAGATGGTATCTCAAAACAGCAACAAAAAACAAAATGATGATCCTTGTAACACTAAGTGTGGCCCACAGTAAAAGTGACAATGTGAAAGATTCTATCAGTAGTGCACTCTCAGGAGCCCTCAGCAGTGTGAATGAATAGCCTGAATGCAGAGCTGTATTTGCAGCCATAAGGGGGGTGGCAGCTCAGTGGTAGAGGGTCTACTTTGCACAAGGGAGATACTGTAGCACAGAGAACACAGGCAGGCAGACAGATGGGATGGGGTGGGGATTGTGATATGTAGACTTAGCGGTTACAGAAACATTTTTCTTTTATATATTTTTCAATATTTTGTTGTTATTTTAATTATTTTAATGTGTGCAAGGTTTTTTTTTGCCTACATGTCTGTCTGTCTATACACCACATTCATGCCTGGTGCCTAGGGAGGCCAGGTCAATGGATCCCCTGGAACTGGAGTCACCATATAGGTGCTGAGAATGGAATCCCAGTCTTCTGGAAGACTAATGTATTGGTTTGAATGAGAATGGCCCCCTAAGATGTTTGAATACTTTGCTCCCAGTTGGTGAAACCGTTTGGGGAAGGATTAGGTAAGGCCTTGTCTTTGGGGTTGGGTTCTGAAGTTTCAAAAGCCCATGCCATTCCCAATTAGTTCCCCGCTTCATGCATGTGGATGAGACATGAACTCTCAGCGACTGCCCCAGCACCACACCTGCCTGCAGCCTGATGCTCACAGCCTCACTCTCTGAAGTAAGCCCAAATTAATCGCTTCTTTTTAAGTTGCCCTGTACATGGTGTTTCATCATGGCAACACGAAAGTAAGCAGGACAAACAGCCAGTGTTCTTAACTACCAAGCCATCTCAGGCCCAGAATTACTTTTCTTAATACCAGAGTCAAGGAACATATGCAGGTTCCTGTACATGTGTGGTCTGCTTGGTAGGACCTGAAGCTTCTATCATTTGGTGAAGAAGAGGGTTGTGAGAAAACAAACACAAAAACATCTTGCCTTCAGAAACTAAACACCATCATATGCAAATATGAACAAGAACACACTGAACATTGCTAGGAACACAAGACTTGACAATCTATAAATATGGATTCATTGAGAATCCATTTAATGAAGAATATACACAGACGTCCCTCAACATGGGCCTATAGTGGCATTTCAGTTGTATTTTAATAAATAAAGCTTGCCTGAGGATCAGAGAGCAAAACAGCCTCATGTTGGGTGTCATTTGTAGCATGATTTAATAAAAACCAAGAGACAGAAATTAGGGTTCAACCTGAAGGTCAGAAAAGCAAAACAGCCAACCACTGGGTTTTACCTCTACCTCAGTTCGAAATGTCAATTCTGTAGGGTAAAAGGATAACTGGAGCAGGAAACCAACCAATCACTGCCACCAGCACCCTGGCTCTGAACCCAGAGTAGAGAAAGAAACATGCCCTGTATTTGAGACCTGGGCCAGGGAGAAAAACATCTTTATCCCTGAACCCCAGACTAAAGACATGTGCCCTGGCTCTGAAACTAGTGTCAAAGAAACACTTTGTCACTAAAATCAGAGCCAGTGAAAGAAGTATGCCCTGGTCCTAAGATTAGTGTCAAAAAGCTAAAAAGTACCAGTGAAAGAAACACAGTTTAGCCATGAAGGCAGAGCCATCTCTGTCCCTGATCCCCTAAACTGACCAATCCCTGAGCAGGGAAAAACTAGCCAATCCCCCTTCTCCCTAGAAAAACCCTGCCCCTAAGAAGCCCTATATAAGCCTCTCCACTGCTTCAGTTAAAGGCTGCCCCTAAGGCTGCAGGTAATCCTTCCCTGGCAGAGGCAGGGACTCCTCATTCCCAAATAAATCTCTTTCTCAAAAGAGTCTTGGGTGACGACCTTCTTTAACTGGAGCAGAGAAGAACCTGACTGGGACTTCCCTTAGGGGACCGAGCTGAAAAACCTTGCTGAGATGCTCCCTAGGGGGCCTCAGCAATGTGGATCAGAACAGAAGAACCTTGCTAGGAAAACTTTTCCTATGTAGTAACAACTTTTCGCCAGAGCCGAGGAGATTGTTACATTTCTGCAGGGGCTTCCCCTTAGCAGAGTGTTAGCAGAAGCTGGAGAAGGAGGAGAAGAAGCAGATAGCTCTGCTAGCATCCATTAAGGATGCTCCCTTAATGGAACAGAGCAGAACTCAGCTGTGCTGCTCTCCAGAAGAGCAGGATCACTATATCCTTCAGGGAGACCGTCCCCCACAGCACCCAGCTTCAGGTAGCCTGGCTTCCCAATAGTCAGGACACCTTTCTTCCAGGGCTCCAGCCTCCAGAGCGGTCCGAGTGCGGCTCTACCCCTCCAGAGCTGTCCTAGAGCATCTCTAAGTATATCCTCGCTTCCCTGTAAGTCAGATATCCCAATACCACTACTGTACCACATTCCCCTACAAATTCTGCCTCTAGGAGTCTCAGAATGAGACTGTGTGTGAGAGCTGTCTCCTCCCTTATTATAATCCTCTCTAGTGCTCGGATTAAAGGCGTGCACCACTACTGCCCCATTTTTATGGCAAACTAGTGTGGCTGCAGGGATTAAAGGTGTGTGTCACCACTGCCTGGTCTGTAAGGCTGATCAGGGCAGCTGTTTTACTCTCTGAACTTCAAGCAAGCTTTATTTATTAAAATACAAATGAAATATCACTACATGGGCCAGGAGATAACCTTCATAAATCTATTCTTTCTTTGCTTACTTATTTTATTTCTGAGTGTTTTACCTGCATGTATAATGCATATGTGCTTGGTGTCCTCAGAGGTCAGAAGAAAGTACCCTAGCCTCTGAACTAGAATTATAGACAGCTGTGAGCGATCATGTGGGTGCTGGGAACCAAACCCAGGTCGTCTGCAAGGGCAACAAGGTGCTTTTAATTGTTGAGTCTTCTCCAAAGTAATGAGAAGTTCTAGGTCAGTCTCAAACTATAGAATGGGAGTCTGTCTGAAAACAAACAAACACACACAGGGCTCAGTAACTAAGAGCTCTTATAGCTCTTAGGTCCTTGCAGAGGACCTCAGTTCAAGTCCCACATGTTGGGCAGCTCATAACTCTAGTTTAAGGGGATATATGCACATAATTAAAAATAACAAAAAATAAATTTGGGGGTCCTGGACAGCTGAGTCAGCAGTTAGGATCAGATATTACTCTTATAAAGGACCTAAGTTTTGGTTCTGAGCGCCCATGTCAAGTGGCTCAACCACTCTGGCATCTGTAATCATATGTATGTCTCCTTACCACCACAATATACACATAATAAAAATATATCTTAAAAAAAATTTCTAAATAAGTAATAAAAATAGTAACAAATTTGTCCAAAACAGTCTTTAGCTTTTTACAAATTAGTCACAGGCTTTTTTCACTGTGAGAAAAAAAATTCTAATCAAAGGTTGCTGGTCCATCAAGGACTAATACTCCATAAAACAATCCCATCTTGAACCTCTGTAAAACGTCTATTTTGTTGTTATGCTATGGTTGCACTGCCTGCATATGTCTGTGGGCCATGTACACGCACACAGTGCGGCCAGAAGAGCGCATTGGGTCTTCTGGAACTGGAGTTACAAACCTCTGAGCCTCCATGTGGGTGCTGGGGCCCCAACTCTGGGTCCTCTCCAAGAGCACCTAGTGCTCTTACTGCTGACCGTGTCTCCAGTGCGCACCCGGCCTGAGGCATTTAAGCCCGTTTAGTCTCTCCCACCAGGTAGAACTTGTTTACCCAAAGGCGCTGCAAGCACCCCAGGAACTTGGAGAGCCTCAGCTACTGCTCCCTCCCAGATCCCTTCATTCCCTTTGCTGTCAGTCAGTCATGAAAGCCTGTGATGCTGGACCCCGTCCTGGCGGAAAGGCACAGACATGGCTGCATCAGAGCAGAAATCAAGTGCACTCACGGCCAGGGGTCTGGGAGCCCGGCTTAGGTCAGGGGACACCCTTTTCACCACCAGCAACAGCCTTACTATTTTTTTTCCCTTTGTTCTTGTTTCTTTGGGTAACACTGAATATCTGCTCCCAATACAACAATCTAAGGAACAGTATTTCCAGAAAATCCACCCAACCCTGGTGAGAAGTGCCACTTCTGGTCTCTGAACTGGGCCACTCCCAGTGTTCTTGTCCTAGGTCAGTAAGAGTCTGACCAAAGTCAGAATGAGGCTGAAGCTCCCTAAAAGGACACAGCCACATGGCACTGCCACTATCTGATTGTCTCAAAGATCCCTGGAAAAGCCACACCTATAAGTCACTTGCCTAAGCATATCATTCATTCTATAGGAAAGACAACCTTTCAAAATACTGGCTGAAAATGATGGCTTGTTTAACATCCAGCCCATGCTGGCTAGTCATTTTGAATAAGGGAACCTCGTTTGAGAAAATGCTTCCATCAGATTGCCTGTAAGCAAGTCTACAGAGCATTTTCTTGATTAATAATTACTATAGGAGGGCCCAGGTGTAGGTGGTGCCCTCCTCTGGGCTGGGCACTACCAGTCCTGGGTGTGGAAAGAAAGCACGCTAAGTAAGCTAAGGAGAGCAAGCCAGTAAGCAGCATTTCTCCACTGCTCCTGCATCAGCTCCAGACCCCAGGTTCCTGCCCTGTTTGAGCTCCTGCCTTGACGTCCCTCACAGCCCTTCCTGACTGTGATTTAGGATATCTAAGTCAAATAAACTCTTTCCCCCCTGAAGCAAACTAAGACACATTGTCAGGCTGGTTATCAACACTTACAGGAACCACTGGGGACTGGCACACTCACCAGAGCCTCTCTCTACAGGTCCTCACCATGACCTTGGTCATCTAGAGCTGACACACGCGCTGTCCACAGAAACCCAACACTCTCTCTTCTGTGTGACCTGGGACCTGGGAAGACAGGCTCTTAAAGCCTGATGAGAGCCAAGCATAGTGACGAACATCTGTAGCTCTAGATTCAGGAGGCTATAGCAGAAGATTAGACAGCATAGCAAGACCTGACCAGAAGAGCAGAGCAAGTTAAAGCAGGGATCTAACCTGTGCCAGCTCTGAGGAGGCATGATATCAAGGTCCACACACACATGCATGCACACACACAGACATACAGACACATACACACACACACACACCCTCTTGAAAAAAGGTAGGTTTCTTGGATTAATGCAGTTGAAGAATACCAGACAAATTCTTAGCCGAGTGCTAGCTACTGAGACACATACTACAGAGGATACAAACTTTCAGAGTCACTTCATGAAGTTACTAAAGCTATGAGAAGTTTCCAAGAAAAAAGTATAACAAACAATAATATAGGTAATAAACATGTTAAACCTTGAAACATTTTTTTGTCTAAAGCATAAGAGCGAAGTTCAAAGAAATGGCTGAAGTGGGCTAGGTATGGTGGTACACACCTTTAATACCAGCACTTAATACCAGGAGGCAAAGGCAGGAGGATCTCCATGAGTTCCCAGACAGCTTGGTCTGCACCCTGTGTTCAGAAACCCTGTCTCAGAAAAGAACAACTACAAATGAAAGCTGAAGCAGGAAGACGGAAATCCAAGGCTTCCTTGGGTGCAGAGGAAGTTCCAAGGTGGCCCGGACCACTTAGTGAGGCTGCATCTCACAATAAAACATACAAAGAGAATAGGATGCAGTTCAGGGTACAGAGCTTGCCTTGCATGTGTGAAACCCTGTGCTCAGTGGATAATACAAAACAAACACAAAAAAAAAAACAGAAAAAAAAGAGTGAGAGAAAAGATAGAAGAATGTTTGATAAAATGTCAAACCCCAAATTAGGTAAAACAATAATAAGAATGCCCAGAACTAGGCAGGCATGGTGGCACATGCCTGTGTTTACACCTGTATCTTAGCTCTATGGAGACCCTGGCTAGTCTGAGCTAGAGAATAACCTGCCTTTAAAAAACTCAAACTAAAGCAAAGTAGAACAATGCCAGGAAGCTAAAAAGACTTAACCAAGTAGTCTAAGTTCAGAGAGATCCAATTGTAATGGTGTCAAGAAAAAGCTGTACATTACTGTAAGCCCACAAGAACTTTTCATTAGGAATTAGCAGACCAGAGGCCGGAGTACTCATCAGTGCAAACATGCTTGTTTAGCATGTATGAGGCCTGGGTTCACTCTCCATCCATCTGTGGAAGGGACGTCGAGAGGCAGTAAAAGTGTTAAAAGAGTCAGAATTCTCTGCCGTGAACTCATCAGTAGAGAAGAAGAGGAAAATGAGGAAGCTCACCTAATAAAGTGGGCAGGACTTTACGGGGTGTAGATAAGGATTAGGGCATTTGCACCATGTGCCGGCTCTGTTCGTGATCACCAGCACCACAAAACAAACCGACTTGAGGGCATCTGTTGTGAGTAGGCTTGCCTTGAAAGAACAGGTGACGCTGAAGCTATGAAAGGGCATGAGGTGGTTCCTCAAACACTAAGAAGAAATACTGACAGCCCACAGGAAAGGCAAACAGGAAAAGAAAGCTCCAATGGACTTCTCGGAATCTTCTCATAAATCTGGGAGGCTACAGATGCTCAGCTGTTAAGAGCACACGTTGCTCTTACAGAGGACCTGGCTTCAACTTCCAGGACTACATGGTGGCTCACAACTATCTGTAACACCAGGTTCTAGGGGTCTTCTGACTTTTGAGGGCACCAAGCATGCACATGGTGTACACACAAATATACGGGCAAAACCACTCACATATTAAATAAAATGAACAAATCTTTTAAATACTCCATAGTGGCACAGGTCTAACATACCAACAGTCTACGGGGAGGCCAAGGCAGAGGACTGGGAGTTTGAAGTCGGTCTGGGACCAAGTACAGAGGCACACACCTTTGATCGCAGCAACAAGAGGCAGGTTTCTCAGCATGAGTTCAAGGTCAGTCATGGCTACATAGTAAGAACCTGTCTTAAAAACCAAGAAGGCCAGTCTGGACTATATGGAGATGTCTGGTCACAAAACAAAACAAAAATGCAACAGAAATCTGTGACAGACTTATGTAAACTACTGAAATGTATATGTATGATAACAGGACAGGAAGCAGGCGGGACACAGAAGATACATCCAGCGCCACCTCCTGTGGCCTGTGGTCGCTCTTGGTAGTCACTTTAACAGACAAACATATTCAACAACACTCTGCCGCATCTCTTCCTCCTATGGCATCTCTCTCCCGGGATGTTATTTTTATCACGGTAGTACTGCTCACATACCCAAAACAGCTATGGCCATGGAAAGATCACTGGACACAAACTCAAAAGTCCTGGAGTCAGGTCAGCCATAGGCTCAGCCTATAACAGCACTTGACCTGGAACTCACATGGGTGGGGAGAGAACCAACTCCCATAGCTTCTCCTCTGACCTCCACGTGTATACCATGAAACCCACACTGACACATACACAATAATACATAAATAGCAATAATAAATAACATAAAAAACCAGGGGCTAGTAAAGCACTCATCTGGCATGGGCATGGCCCTTGAGTTGATCTCCATAGCAACACACGTGCACATATACACCCTAAGTCAAAGATAGGACGTAAAGCACTATCAAGTATAGCACATAACCAGTATGAGGAGAGGCATGCTGTGGTTTGGATCTGATTTGTCCCCCAAAAGTTCATGTTGAAAATCTGGCTGGTCTGCAGTGTGGTAGGATAGGGTAGAGGACCTTTTAAGATGTGGAGCTGAGAGGCAGGCTATGGCCAAGGGAACTAAGTCCTCACTAATGGAAATGTGGGCCAGGTCTGGAGTGACTGTACCCCCTTTTCATCACTAATGGAAATATGGGCCAGGTCTGGAGTGACTGTACCCCCATCTCATCACTAACGGAAATGTGGGCCAGGTCTGGAGTGACTGTACCCCCTTTTCATCACTAATGGAAATGTGGGCCAGGTATGGAGTGACTGTACCCCCATCTCATCACTAATGGAAATGTGGGCCAGGTCTGGGGTAACTGTACCCCCTTCTCATCACTAACGGAAATGTGGCCAGGTCTGGGGTAACTGTACCCCCATCTCATCACTAACGGAAATGTGGGCCAGGTCTGGAGTGACTGTACCCCCTTCTCATCACTAACGGAAATGTGGCCAGGTCTGGGGTAACTGTACCCCCATCTCACCACTCCCTGCATGTGTTTCCCTTCAGAACACTCTCCTTCGGCTTCTCCATCATGTATGATGCAAGCAGGGCACACGGGCCAGGATGCTGATACTGCACCGTGTAGACCCTGCAGCCTTCAGAACTGTGGGCCAAAGAGATCCCTTCATGACTTACCCACCCTCATGCACCTTGATTAGTGACAGAAGACAGACTGCCACAGAGACATCACTCAAACCCTTGCACACTCACATTGCATAACTTTGACCTCTCTCCCAAGAGGCATCCAAAGTCCTTTAGTTGGTGCATGAGCCAGAAACTCCCTGGCATGTTCATTGCCTGGCACATCCGGTATACAGTCTTCTGGCTTTGTCTCATCCTCCTACAGGAAGATAACAGTCTGTAAACAACAGAACAAAACCAGAACCAAAAACCAAAACTGAAACCAAAAAAATCCAACAAACTAAAACCAAAACCAAAACAGGACTCCATCCTTGCTTCCTGCCTGGGAAGCTATCATCTGGCTTCCTGTTAACTGTGTGACAATGTCGTCCCCCAGGAACTGGAGAGACAAGCTGTCAGGGACAGAACTGCACAGAAGAAACAGCTCAGCCTCGCTGTGAAGCACAGGCTTCGTGCAGGAATGACTTATGGCCTCCACACTCTGACAGAAGATAGGCCAAACAGCTTTCATCCTCTCAGTCTGGGAGGAGAAGGCATTCTAGAACACTACAGACAGACGGTTACATTAAAATGGCTCTTAAAAAATTACACTTTTGTGGGGAGAGCAAGCTCTTCTCACGAGGCAAGTGGAGGGAGAAGATGAACCTGGAGGAGTTCGCCCTCACCTTTCTCTTAAAGGTCACTGAGTCTCTGACAGGGATTTCCACCAACAAATAACTGTATTTAGAACCAGAGTATTCCTTTACTTTCTGCTTTTTTCAAACATTTCTTTTACTGAAAGTCTTTGGTCCTCTGGCTGCTTTCCTGTGTCTCATGCCATTGAAACAGCCTGGCCCTGCCACTAGGTTGCAGGGGTTCTGCCCTGGAGGCTGCAGTGTTTGTCCTTTCACAGGCTGAGCTGAGGGCTCCAAGACTCCACCCTAAATGTACTGAGGAGCAGGCTGAGTGAGGCAGATAAGTTAATTGGACAGCAGACACTTCTAGAAGATACTGCCACAGAGAGAGAAAGAAAGCTGTGGTCCCGGGACTCCTATGTGTTTGCACTGGTTCCTTGGGATGGTGTGACAGCTGAATATAAGCTGAATAAGAAACAGCATGTTCATATAAGGAGATTAAAAATACCACCATTTTTTAAAACAGTAAACCACTAAGTCCCCAAGTATATTAAATAGAGCAACCATTGCTTACCTTTATAAACCCAGGAGGAGGCTTCTCGTAACTAGAAAATGAAACACAAAAAGCAATCTTCATCAAACATGTCAACAGAAGACATAGCACACACGCATACACACACACACGGAACATACACACACACACACAACAGCAGGAGCCAGCCCCCTCGGAGGTTTCCCCTCCATGCCCAGCTGTGCCAGATGCTCACAGCCCTCAGAATGTTTGTAGCTGGAACAGGTGGCTGCACACGAAGGGCAGTGACACCCCAGACAGCACTCTGCAGTGACACAGGACCCTTCACTCTGCCTCACCTCTCTAACCCCCCCGGGAAAGCACTCCTCATCACCAGAAGGCCAGAAGGGACAAAAAAGCACAAGGATGTGTGCTTTCTTTGTTCTGACTCTTTTTTAAAAAAATATTTATTTATTTATTATGTATACAGTATTCTGTCTGCATGTATGCCTGCAGGCCACAAGAGGGCACCAGATCTCATTACAGATGGTTGTGAGCCACCATGTGGTTGCTGGGAATTGAACTCAGGACCTTTGGAAGAGCAGCCAGTGTTCTTAACCTCTGAGCCATCTCTCCAGCCCCCTGTTCTGACTCTTTTATGCAGGGCTGGGAGTCTGCAGGAGAAAAATAAAATTAGGTGTGGGAAACAAGGCGCCAGTCTAAGGGGCAGTGAAATGACCTCCTGTTTTCTGATCTAAGATGCAGGAAAAAAACTTGGTAGGGGATTGGCACAGGTTGCTTTCTGTTGCTGTCACCAACGCCATAATCAAATGCAACTTGGGGAGGAAAGGCTGTATGTAAGCTTACAGTTAGGTTAGGCTGTCACTGAGTGAAGCCAGGGCAGGAACTGAAGCAGAGACCATGGCTTGTCCTCTGTGGTTTGCTCTGACTGCTTTCTTATATAACCAGTGCCCACGGTGACACCACCTGTGGTGGACCGGCCCCTCCCATGGTCAGCATTAATCAGGAAAATGTTTCCAGACTTTCCCACAGGCCAGTCTGATGGAGGCACTTTCTCCGCTGAGGTTCTGTTTTCCCAGGTGACTCTAGTTTGTGTCAAGTTGACAAAAACTAAGATGCACAAGAATGGCTTAGAAATGTCATGAATCCAGAGCCTTAAAGGTTCCGAAGAGAATGGCTGGGTGGGACCAAAATTAGCTTCTTAGATCTAGCACGGTGCTTTTTCCAAAGCAGATATTAAAAAAGATTTCAAAAGGAAAACTACAGTGTAACATGAGACTAACTCAGTAAAGCCAACAGAATCCTGGCCATGTGGTCAGGTGACAAAGTGCTTCGGGAGCCCTTCATTCCCAACACTGCAAAGTCTCATGCGTCAGACCCAAAGGAGCTTGGTATAAAGTCCATGGATCTCCAGATCCATCCCTGAACTACAAGTGCTGAACAAACAACATATGGCCAATTATAATGAGGTCCAAATGTGTGAATAAAATGCAACTTATCACTATAAAAGGAATGTAACACAATTATAGATTTTGAAATGTGTTATTATTAGTAAAAGTGTTCCATAAAAGTGTGTTGCACAGATGTTTTCATAAGTTTAAAGTAAAGTGGCTAGTGTTTATTACTAGGACAAATAAATTCATTAATTGTTGTTGGAGACCGCTTGTTCGTTCCCGGCTGCCCAGACCTGAAATAATTACTCAGAAACTATATCATTTAAACCTCTGCTTGGCCTATTAGCGTTAGCTTATTGGCTAACTCTTACATCTTAATTTAGCCCATTTCTATTAATCTGTGTATTGCCACATGGCTGTGGCTTACCAGTTCCGTTCGGTGTCTGTCTCTGGCGGGGCTACATGGCTCCCCACTGACTCTGCCCTTCTTTCTCCCAGCATTCAGTTTAGTGCCCCCCACTAAACTCTGCCCTATCACCGGCTCTACTCTGCCCTATCACCGGCCAAGGCAGATTCTTTATTCATTAACCAATAAAAGCAACACATATAAGAAGGAACTCCCACACCAATTAATGTAACACATTCAAAAAGATACTATAGCTTAAAATACTATTTCAGTAGTAAATAAAAGAGATTAAGAAATTAGAATGAATTTGTTTGCACTGTGACAGTTAAGAAATCTAGGGCTGGCTAAGAGTGGTGGTGCACATGTTTAATCTCAGCACTCAGGAGGAAGAGGCAGATAGACTTCTAAGAGTTTGAGGAGAGCATAGTGAGTTCTAGGTCAACCACAGTTACATGGTGAGGCCCTCTCTGAAAAAAAACCAAAAAGGAAAGAAATACCTAGTTAATTTTGTTATTGCTGTTGTTTGGGACAGGGCCTTACTCTGTGGCCCAGGCTGGGCTTGAGCTCCTGACCATCTTTCTGCCTCAGCCTCCTGAGTGCTGGAACTATATGGGTGAGGCGAACTTGTGAAGTTAGTTCTTAAGATCTACAAATGGGGAAAAACAGAGTTCCATTTTGTTCCGGAGGTCTTGTGTGGCGTCACTGAGAGTGGACTGCGCTGTTCTGAGAAGTGAAAGGTCAAGCCTGGTAGGAAGGAAAAACAGCAAGAGGACATGGACCCAGAACTCACTCATGAATGAATATGGATGACTGTCTTCCGGGACAGAGTGTCTCTTCAGAGTCACCATTGTCCTGTCGTAGTCTTCTGAGTGCTAGGATTAGAACTATGGGTCTTTGGGGACAACTAAATAATACTCACTCTGTGAAGTACTTATAATGACTTTTAAAAAATTAACATGCATAAGTGTTGTGCCTCCCTGTATGTATGTATACTACATGTATGCACGCATACTACATGTATGCCTGATGCCTGTAGAGGTCACAGTGGGGCATCAGATGTCATACTGATGGTTGTGAGCTGCCGTGTGGATGCTGGGAACTGAACCAGGGTCCTCTGCAAGAGCAGCAGTGCTCCTAACTGCCGAGCCAGCTCAGCAGCCTCCTTTAAACTACTTCTGTGTTGAATGCTCAGCAGGATCTATTTGAAGCACTCATTAAATATGTGCCATCCCACAAAACTGGTCTGCAGCTGCATGCAAGGAAGGAACCACAGAGACAAGATGTCTGCTGTGTAGCTCAGCTCTCAGCTAGAACAAGAGACCTGAAGCATGGGCAGCCCGAAGAGAGAGAGGTGCTGTGGCGCTTCCTGTCCAGCATGGCTGACGGGGACATAAGCGGCTGTCATCTTCCCAGCAGTGTTTAAAATAACAGCAAAAAACAGTAAAGCCAAGGTACCCCAAGACCAAACAAGAGTCTTGGTTTCAATGTGGGGAACAAGTTTACAGACTTCTCCAGGTAGAGGAAGCCGAGGCCTTCAGAAGGTCTCCAGAGAGCATGGGTACCAGGGTGCTGAGGCGACCAGCTTCTCTTTCCTTGCAGCGGGAGACTGCCAGCCCTACCCTTGAGCATGACTCATTCTTTTACCCTGGATTCCTAGCAGCCACACACATACCTTAACTTCAGGCCAAGGAAAGAAGATGTTTTACACAGAACCTTAAAACCTAGAAATGGCTCTCCTTGCTGGGAATAAAGAGCACTGAGCAGTCAGACCATCCTATGTGAAGTTATCAGTCATACTAGGCATAGTGGAGCGAATCCCAGCACTCAGGAGGCAGAGGTCAGATGGCTCTGTGAATCTGAGGCCAGCCTGGGCTACATGGAGAGTTCCAGGATAACCAGGGCTACATAGAGCCTCAAAACAAAACAAAAACCCTAAATGGGCATCTTCCCTCCTTCTTTCCCACTTTAAAAGTTCCAAGAGTAGCCTATCGCACACTGTGTATCACAGGTTGGCCTTGAACTCAACACAACCCATTTCAGCCTTCCTAGAGTGGGACACCATGGCTGATACGATAGTGTATCACTATCAAGTGTGAGCAGAGATCCAAGAACACTCAGACAACAAAGAGAATGAGAAAACAAAACCACAGGCTGGGGTGTGTGCCTCAGCTGGTAAAGAGCTGTTCTTGTGGGCAAGAGGACCTGAGTTAGATCCCCAACTATATAAAGGCAAAGCTGGGCATGTTGGTACACATTTAAAACCGCAGAACTGGGGAGGCACCGACACGCAAAACCCTTGGGCTTACTGGCCAGTTTGTCTAGTCTACCTGGGGAGTTTCTGGCCAAAGAGAAATCTTGTCACTGGATCACCTCCCAGTTATGATATCACAGGTCTCATCATGCAGACACACACACACACACACACACACACACACACACAAATAATTAAATGTAAGCCAGAAATCAGAACACAAGGCAAGTCTGTAAATATAACTGCAAGGGAGGCTGAGGCAGAAAGATATGGCAAATTCACGGGATGCTTGGGCCACACAGTGGGTAACTTAACAAGACCTTATTTCAAAATAGAAAATAGAAGGAGGGCTAAGGATATAGCTCGAAACACTGACAATAGATGGAACAAAAGAAAACAAAAATTAATGTGTGCACATCACTACTGAAACAAGAACAGGATGTCCTGAAAAACAAAGCTCAGAACAAGTAAATGTTCTCTTTATTTTTAAAATTAGCATATGAAGTGTTAGCTATTGTATTAGGGTTCTCCAGAGGAACAGAACTGATAAAATGAACACACACACATTTATTAGAGAGGCTTAAATGTTGTGTTAAATGGACCACTACAATGGCAGAAAGGTCATCAAGTAGGCCCCCAGGGTGACAGTGAGTGGAACCATTTCTATTTCATCGCCTTGAATCCTGGACCCATGGATTCTGACTATGGGAGAAACTGTACATAGCACATGCTGGACTCTGACTCAAAGCACATACCACTTTCTGGAGGACCCCGCCTCAGCCATCCAGGCTACTGCCACTTAATTGGTGTTTTAGCAGTGTCTTCAAAAGGCCATTTCGTCATTCTATCAGGCTAGCTGCTTCAGAATGGTGGGAACATAGTAAAACGTGGGCCCAAGCTCACACTTCTCTGGCTATGAAATCAGTTCCTTGGTCAGAAGCAATGCCGCGTTGAACACCATGATGGTGGATAAAGCTTTTGGGAAGTCCATAGGTGGGTGGCTTTGGAGAGGCATTATGTGCAAGAATAAATATCTGTTCCAGTAAGGAAAGATGCTGGCCTTCCCAAGGAGGAAGTGGTCCAGTGCTGCTGGTGTGCCACCAGGAGGCTGGCTGGTCATCCCAGGGACTGGTGCCACACCTGGGCTCACTGTTAGCCTCTGCTGCTGGCAGACCTGGCACCCTGCGGCAGCTGTCAAGTCCATAACCTCCATGTCTGCCACTATGACGACGTGGTTTGTGGGCCCATCAGGCAATGTCAGGAAAAGCTAGGGCAAGAAGTGCAAAGCCATCAGTAAACCTGGTCTTCTCCTCAGTCAGCCATCACAGGGCACACTGCATGAGCCTATAGGTTCACGTGTGGGTACAGAAGGCACTGTAGCTGGAGTAGAAACCATAGGTATTTGGGCAACTTCTTCATGTACTTTGCTTGCACCATTAGAACATGCTTGGGCCCAAATATGTATAGTATATACTACTTCCATTTGATAATGGGTTGCTGCTGTGTACGTAGTACTTTATGGCTGTATTAATCAGGTTCTTATAGAACTTATGGAATGAATCTCTGTGTGTGTGTGTGTGTGTGTGCGCGCGCACGCGCGTGTGTAACTTATTGGAATGACTTATAGGCTGCAGTCCAGCTAACCCAACAATCTCTAGCTATAAACGTAAAGCCCAGGAATCCAGTAGCTGCACAGTCTCTCGAGGCTGAGTGCCTTGGCTGGTCTTCTGCAAATGCTGGGATTCCGAAGTAGGCTCCAATGCCAGTGAAGGAAAGGCTGTGCTGGCATGGTGAGGGCAAGCAGGCAAAGAGCACAGTTTCTTCCTCCTCCTATTGCCTTTCTATAGGCTTCCAGCAGGAGGTGTCGTCCACATTAAAGGTGTGTGTCTTCCCGCCTCAAAATCCGGATCAGAGGTGTGTCTTCACTCCTCAAAGGCCTGGACTAGAAGTGGACTTACCCACTTCAAACCAAGCAGAATATCTCTCACAGGTGTGCCCACCAATTCTAGATTGTAGTTTACCCCAGATAAAGTTGACAACCAAGACTAGTCATTACAGTGGGTCAGGTAATATCCAACACATGAAGAGCATCTCGGTTACAGAATAACCTGGTGGCCCATTGTCAAATGTTCAGTTTCCATTAATGCCCAGTAGCAGGACAAGGGCTGTCTCTCTAAGGGAAAATAGTTGTCTGCACATGACAGCAGAGCCTTGCGCCATAATCCCAAAGGTCTCTTCACCTAAGGGGCCTGCCAGAGACCCCAGACAGCATCCATATCTGCCACTAACACCTCAAGTACCATTGGGTCTGCTGGATCATATGGTCCAAGTGGGAGAGCAGCCTGAACCTGTTGAAGAGCCTTCTCTTGTTGCAGGCCCAACAAGCTAGCAGCTTTCCGAGTATACTTGGTATATGGGCTGGGGTAACACACCCAAGGGGGTAATGTGCCGTCTCCAGAATCCAAACAGGCAAACTAAACGCTGTGTTTTCTCTTGGTGGTGGGAGGGGCCAGGTATAATAACTTTATCCTTCACCTTAGGACTATCTCTGCATGCCCCACACCACTGGTCTCCTAGGAATTTAACTGAGGTAGAAGGCCCTTCAATTTCTATCGGATTTCTTTTCCACCCTTTGATGCACATAGGCACAACCAACAGATCCAAAGTGGTTGCTACCTCCTGCTCACTTGGTCCAATCAGCACAATATCATCAACATAATGGACCAGCATGAAATTCTGTAGAAGAGAAAGATAGTCAAGATCTCTTTGAACTAAGTTATGACACAGGCCTGCAGAGTTAATCTTGATGTAAAACTGTAAAGGTATACTGCTGGCCTTGCCAACTGAAAGTAAACTGCTTCTGGTGGTCCTTCTGGACAGATACCTAAGAAAAAGCATTTGCAGCCAGGTGATGGCGGCTCACACCTTTATACCCAGCACTCAGGAGGCAGAGACAGGTGAATAACTGAGTTCAAGGCCAGCCTGGTCTACATAGTGAGTTCCAGGACAGCCAGGGGCACACAGAGAAACTCTTATCTTGAAAAGCCAAAAAGAAAAAAGAAAAGAAAAGCAAGCAAGTATTTGCTATATCAACAGCTGAATGTGTTAATCTGCTCAAGTATGGACACCATATCTGGTGCAGAATTGACAATATAAGTTATTACTTGATTGAGCTTTTGATAGTCAACTGTCAGTTCTCTACAACTCACTGTCTTCTACACAGACCAGAGAGGATAGTGAAAGGGAGGAGTGGGAATGTGGGAATCACCAGCCCTGTATTTTTTTTTTTTTTTGAAATAGAGTTTCTTTGTGTAGCCTTGGCTGTCCTGGAGCTCACTCTGTAGACCAGGCTGACTTCAAACTCACAGAGATGCATCTGCCTCTGCCTCCTGAGTGCTGGGATTAAAGGCATGTGCCACCACCGCCCAGCTTCACCCGGCATCTTTCCCTGGTACAACACTGATGACTTCCACTTGGCTTTTCCAATAACAGTTCTCACTCCACAGGTCAGGGGACCTATGTAGGAACTCTTCCAGCTTCTGAGTATATCTGTCCCAATTATACATTCTGGAACTGAAAATAAATACAGGATGAGTTTGGGGACTCACTGTGAGTTGGCTTTCAGCCAAAATTCCATTAAGTCCCTACTTTAACTGGAAGTTCACAATGCTTTTTGGGAGTTCCTGGGACCACCGGAATCCAGACCTTGGACAGTCTGATTGTCTCCTTTCCCCCAGTGTACAGTTAACCTTGAAAAAGGCCATAGGTCCTTCTTGGGAGGGATGGGAGAAATGCTAACAGTAAACTCTTGGGAATTTTAGCAAGGTCCTTCCTTAGGGGAACCTGGGGAACCTATGATATCATAACATTTAATTTATCTAACTACCACATCTCCAACCTTAAGGCCTGGCACAAGGAAAAGGACGATGACAAAGATCTTCAAAGGTACTGGTGCCCCCTCACCATTTTTTGTCTGTAAGACTAGCGAAGGACATGTCTTCTGGGCTTCACACACTGTACACACTACAGTTTCATCAATATTAAGAGAAGGGACAGCAGGCCATCTTTTGACAAACACTTCAGCAAACCAATCAAACTTTTGACACCTTAAAAAAACTGTATGAGTTTCCATATTAAACCCAGACTCGGGCTGGAGAGATGGCTCAGTGGTTAAGAGCACTCACTGCTCTTCCAGAGGACCTGGGTTCAGTTCCCAGCACCCACATGGCAGCTCACAGCTGTCTGTGACTCTAAGATCTGACACCCTCATGAAGACATCAGGCAGGTAAAACACCAAAGCAAATAAAATAAAAATAAACTTAAAAAAAAAAACAACAGAATCTCCACTCAGTGGGCCCAGCTCAGTAAACTCATCCTGATTCAGTTGTATGTTCCTCCCACCATTATCCCATGCCCGTAAAGTCTATTCCCACACATTCTGCTTGGGTGAATGAGCAAACTCATTGAGCAAGCTCTTTAGTGGTATGGTGCGCCTCCTCATGAACGAACCATGCTTTCAATCCCCCTCTAGAAGCCTGCCTTAAGTCTGGCTATAGATCGAGAGGCAGCTATCAATGGGCCCTGGGGGTATCAGTACGGAACCTGGCATCTCTTCCAGGAAAGTCGCTCTGCCTGGCAGATGATGAGGGTGAATCCCTTGGGCAAATGCAGAGAGGACAATGCTACAGGGGACGGGGTATGGGTGCATCCTCTGCTGAGGGTGAAGAGTCTACTTTCTCAGCTGAGATAAGCCATTGAGAATCCGCAGGTTCAGGTAGGATCCTTTCACATCTCCATCCAAGAGCAGAATCCAGTTCCTTGCCAACCAGTGCCCTTACTATAACTGCTGACCCTCTCAGCAGCTGGAGCTTGAATTTTCTAATTCAGCCAATCTTACAATGGGAGATTTGGCTTGATCTCCTGCAACCTGAGCTCTATGGCTGCTGGAGAGAAGATTCTCTCCCAGGGCACACTTAGAAACCATCTGACTGTTCATGTGCATCTGGAGCCAGTCAATTACATCGCTGAGTTCAGACTTTTCCTTTGTCACTCTGTCCACTGTGACACCGTTGCCGCTAGAACAACTGCCAGCACGGTCACTCTCCTTATTTTCCCACTAATGTTGGGAGTTTTATGAACAGTCACAACAGGTGAATCAGGATCCTCAAACACACTTGTATCAGTAAGTTCTTCAAATACTTCACACCATGGCTGCCAGCGTTCTCTGTGCTTCTGGGTGAGGCTTCAGTAACTGCAGTGCTGGCAAACCGGAAAGCCTATTCCAAGGCCCGGCACTTGTTCGGTCTACAAGGCTGGACGTCTCCCCTGATCCTTGGTAAACGTTGGAATCCTGAAGAAGGTTCTAATACCAGCAACGGTTTAATCACACATAGGCTTTCAGTATCTTCCTAGTACCATCGCTTGGTTGTGCACTAAGTTAGGATTATCTCCATGTAGTACTGTGTTAGAATATCTTATCACATTTTCATGTGCTTATTTAGTGTGCTCATATTTATGTGCTACTGCATGTGTGCAGAGGTCAGAGGTCAACTTGCAGTTGTCAGTTCTTGCCTTCTAGCATATGGATCCTGGGAAGCCATTAGGCTTGGCAGCAGGGCTTTTCCACTTGCTTGTGGCATCTTGCTGGCCCAGAATATTTGATTTTAAAAATTGCTGCTGAAGTTGCCGAGTTTCATAAAAAAAATTGTTCAGTGGTGTTGGAGAGATGGGTCAGTCATTAAGAGCACTCGCTGCTCTTGCAGAAGGCAGAAGGTTTGGTTCCCAGCACCCACCTGGTTCTTCCTCTGGCACCAGGCACACAGATAAGGCAAGTATACAGGACAGAACTCTCAACAGTTTCTGAAATGGCTGTAAACATACTTCTGTTATTACACTATGTACTTTGTACCTGTGCACAGTGACAGTAGTGTCAAAAGCTCTAACACTTACAGAATCAAAATATAAAGCAACTCTGAAAATTGTTGCAGATGCTCCACATTCTTCAGCATTCAAATATCCAGCCACAACTGGACTGCTTATGGAAAAACAAACAAGTACATCTCTCTCATTAGTACGCAAACTTGCTTTTGTCTTTAATAAATGTTAAAATTATATGTCTAAGAAGAACTGTTTTTAAATAAATTTCCTTATAACTCTTTTATCAACAAATATTTGATTTGTAGTCACATACGCCTGCGGTAGTGTAAAAATTTCTTAGGTGAACTGAAAGGGGTCACATGTGAAAAATTTTACTGTTCTAGTCTAAGACAGGAGGATAAGGAGTCACAGTGTAACCTAGTGAGACCCTGTCTTAAAAAGAAAAGAACAAGATACACGGGGTAGTGGGGAAATATATAAGGAAAAGCTCAACAAAACAAAAACACCAACACAAGCTTAATGTGCCAGTGACGTGTACGCAAAAATAATAAAAAAAAATCAAGTCTGAAAACAAGATGGATATAGCACCTGAGGAAACCGGAAACACACACACACACACAGAGAGAGAGAGAGAGAGAGAGAGAGAGAGAGAGAGAGAGAGAGAGAGAGAGCTGTCTGCATAACAAGTAAACCTCTGCTCTCCAATTTCCTGTCCTCACACCCCCATAAACTGTGTCTACCACGCTCAGTGGCCCTAAACCTCTGTTGCCTGCTTCTGACTTTTATCCTGGTTTTGCCGGCAGAGCCAGGCCGGCCACTTTCCCTCACCTACGCACGACGTCACCCACCAGCGTGGCTGGTCCTCGGGCTCCACCCTCGGCCGGCTGCGGGGACCAGCCGCCTTCCCGCGTGTCTTCCGCAGTTTCCACCCCTGGGCTTCCCGCCCGTCCCGTCGGTGGCAGAGGACAGGAGGTCTGCGTCGCACGGCACCCAGGGGCCGCGGGGCTCAGAACCCAGCCTCCGGACGCGGCGACTGCCACCGCCACTGTCGCTGTGGCGGGGACACTAACCGGCCTCCCTCCCGCGTAGGGAGCCCGGGGCCCGTCCGCTGCGGCCGGTGCAGGCAAGGCCGTGCCCCGCGGCCCCCGATCGCGCCCCGCGGCCCCGCCGACTCACAAGGACTCCAGGTGCTTGAGCTGCTGCAGCTGCTGCGCGTCGTGCCGCCGCCGTTTCTGCTCCCGCCGCCGCTGCAGCTCCTGCTCAGCGGGCTCCCGTGGCCGCCGAGAACCGGCTCCGGACGACATCGTGACCCGAGGCGGGCTTGGGAGGAGACGGTCGGATGCTTCCTCCGTCCCGTAGGGAACTCCCGCCAACGTCCCACCGGCCCGCGCCGCAGAGCCAGAGCTCCAGCCGGGAACCCGCAGTCAGGCCCCGGCGGCCCCCGAGGCCTGCGGGAACTGAAGCGGGGCGGGGCCGGGGCGGGGCCTGAGGGCTTCCGGGAGCGCTAAGTCGCCTGAAGGCCACACCCACTTCTGAGTCTTGTGGCCTTTTTTTTTTTTTTTTTTCCAATGCAGAAGTTAT
Source organism: Myodes glareolus (assembly GCF_982192425.1). Taxonomy (NCBI): domain Eukaryota; kingdom Metazoa; phylum Chordata; class Mammalia; order Rodentia; family Cricetidae; genus Myodes; species Myodes glareolus. The sequence continues at coordinate 103,613,544 of NC_142029.1, read as the reverse complement.
TTATTGTAAGAAGGTCTGAGGTTTTTATGGGTTAGGGAAATTTTTTTTTCTTCTTTTTTTTTTTTTTAGTAAATTTTATTAAATTATAAAAGTTTCCATTTCTGCTCCCCCTCCCAACACCCTCCCACTCCCCCCACTCCCCCCCCTCCTTCCCCTCCGTCCCCCAGTGCAGTCAGGGTTTCCTGCCCTGTGGGAAGCTCCAGCTCCCTCCCCCTCCCTCCAGGTCCAGGAAGGCGAGCGTCCAAACAGACTGGATCCCCAAAATCCAGCATATGCAGAGGAAACAGGTCCCAGTGTCATAGTCAATGGCTTTTCAGAAAGACCCCGGGCCAGCCACAGTCAGAGAATCCGGCCAAATTCCGAGAATCTGACTAGATCACGTCCTCGTTCAGTCCCAGTCCGACTGGCCCTGGTAAACTCTCATCAGATCCGTTCCCTTGTATCAGTGGGTGCTAGCATCCCTCGCAGTACTGATTTCGTCTTTCATGTTCCTCCTCCTTCCGCTCCCCCTCCGGACCTCGGGGGGCTCAATCCAGTGCTCCAATGTGGGCCTCCGACTGCATCGCCGTCCTTCGCCAGACGAAGGATCTATGGTGATAAGCAAAATATACATCAGTATGGTCATGGGCCACGGCCGATTCAGGCACCCTCTCCTCTGTCCAGAGAGCAATCTGGGGGATTTCTCCTTGGACCTGGGGTCCCATATATAATCAAGTCTCCTGTAAACCCTAAAATGGCTCCCTTAGTTGAAATATATTGTTCCCTGATCCCATATTCATCCTACCTCCCTCCCCCCCCATCCCCGGCCACCAAGCTTTCCCCGTCCCCCCCCTACTCCCTTCTCTCTAGCCCTCTCCCCCTCCATCGACCCTCCCACCCCCCCATGCACCCGAGGTTACCTGGGACTCTTGTCTATTTCCTACCTCCTGGTGGATAGCTAAATACTCTTCATCAGGTTCATCTTCTTATTTAGCTTCTCTAGGATCACGAATAATAGGCTCAAAGACCTTTAATTATGGTTAGAATCCACTTATGAGTGAATACATACCGTGTTCCTCTTTTTGGGTCTGGCTTACCTCACTCAGTAAAGCGTTTTCTATTTCCATCCATTTGCATGCAAAATTCAAGATGTCATTGTTTTTTACCGCCGAGTAAAACTCTAATGTATATATGTTCCACACCTTTTTTAACCATTCTTCTTTTGAGGGGCACCTAGGTTGCTTCCATGTTCTGGCTATTACAAATAGTGCAGCTATGTACATAGTTGAACAAATGCTTTTGTAGTATGTTAGGGAATCTTTAGGGTATATTCCCAAGAGTGGTATTGCTGGGTCCTGAGGGAGGTTGACTCCCAGTTTCCTGAGAAACCGCCACACTGATTTCCACAGTGGCTGCACGAGTTTGCATTCCCACCAACAATGGATGAGTGTTCCCCTCACCCCACATCCTCTCCGGCATAGGCTATCGTTGGTGTTTTTGACTTTAGCTATTCTGACAGGTGTAAGATGGTATCTCAAAGTGGTTTTGATTTGCATTTCCCTGATCGCTAAGGAGGTTGAGCATGACCTTAAGTGTCTTCTGGCCATTCGAAGTTCATCTGTTGTGAATTCTCTGTTAAGTTCAGTACCCCATTTTTTAATTGGGTTAATTAGAGTTTTAGTGCCTAGTTTCTTGAGTTCTTTGTATATTTTGGAGATCAGACCTTTGTCTGATGAGGGGTTGGTGAAGATTTTCTCCCAGTCAGAAGGCAGCCTTTTTGTCCTACTGACAGTGTCCTTTGCTTTACAGAAGCTTCTCAGTTTCAGTAGATCCCATTTATTCATTGTTTCTCTTATTGTCTGTGCTGCTGGGGTCCTACTTAGGAAGAGGCCTCCTGTGCCTAAATCTTGTAGACTACTTCCCACTTTCTCTTCTATCAGGTTCAAAGTGGACGGATTAATGTTGATGTCTTTAATCCATTTGGACTTGATTTTTGTGCATGGTGATAGATATGGATCTACTTTCATTTTTTTACAGGTTGACATCCAGTTATGCCAGCACCATTTGTTAAAGATGCTTTCCTTCTTCCATTGTATACCTTTAGCTCCCTTGTCGAAAATTAGGTGTTCATAAGTTTGTGGGTTAATATCTGGGTCTTCTATTCGATTCCATAGGTCGACTTCTCTGTTCTTATGCCAATACCAAGCTGTTTTCAATACTGTAGCTCTATAATAGAGTTTGAAGTCAGGGATGGTAATGCCTCCAGAAGTTCTTTTATTGTATAAGATTGTTTTGGCTATCCTGGGTTTTTTGTTTTGCCATATAAACTTGATTATTGTTCTCTCAAGGTCTGTGAAGAAGTTTGATGGGATTTTGATGGGGATTGCATTGAATCTATAGATTGCTTTTGGTAGAATTGCCATTTTTACTATGTTGATTCTCCCAATCCAAGAGCAGGGGAGGTCTTTCCATTTTCTGGTATCCTCCTCAATTTCTTTCTTCAAAGACTTAAAGTTTTTGTCAAATAGGTCTTTCACTTCCTTGGTTAGAGTAACCCCAAGATATTTTATGCTATTTGTGGCTATCATGAAAGGTGATGCTTCTCTGATTTCCCTCTCTGCTTCTTTATCCTTTGTGTATAGGAGGGCCACTGATTTTTTGGAGTTGATCTTGTATCCTGCCACGTTACTAAAGGTGTTTATCAGCTGTAGGAGTTCTTTGGTAGAGTTTTTGGGGTCGCTTATGTACACTATCATATCGTCAGCAAATAACGAAAGTTTAACTTCATCCTTTCCAATTCGAATCCCCGTGATCCCCTTATGTTGTCTTATTGCTATTGCTAGAACTTCAAGCACTATATTGAAGAGGTATGGAGAGAGTGGACAGCCTTGTCGCGTTCCTGATTTTAGTGGAAAGGCTTTGAGTTTCTCTCCATTCAATTTGATGTTAGCTGTCGGCTTGCTGTATATTGCTTTTATTATATTTAGGTATGATCCTTGTATCCCCAGTCTCTCCAACACCTTTATCATAAATGGGTGTTGAATTTTGTCAAATGCTTTTTCAGCATCTAGTGAGATGATCATATGGTTTTTTTCTTTCAGTTTATTTATATGATGGATTACATTGATAGATTTGCGTATGTTGAACCAGCCCTGCATCTCTGGAATGAAGCCGACTTGATCATAATGGATAATTTTTCTAATGTGCTCTTGGATTCGGTTTGCCAGTATTTTATTGAGAATTTTCGCGTCGATGTTCATGAGTGAGATTGGCCTGTAATTCTCTTTCTTGGTTGTGTCTTTGTGTGGTTTTGGTATTAGGGTAACTGTAGCTTCATAAAAGGAGTTAGGCAGTGACTCTTCTGTTTCTATATTGTGGAATACGTTAAGGAGTATAGGTATTAGCTCTTCCTGGAAGTTCTGGTAGAATTCTGCATTGAAACCATCTGGTCCTGGGCTTTTTTTTGGTAGGGAGATTTTTGATAACAGCTTCTAACTCTTCGCGACTAACAGGTCTGTTTAGATTGTTCACCTGTTCTTGGTTCAACTTTGGTATATGGTATTTATCTAAAAAAATGTCCATTTCTTTTACATTTTCCAACTTTGTGGCATATAAACTTTCATAGTAAGATCTAATGATTCTCTGAATTTCCTCTGTGTCTGTGGTTATGTCCCCCTTTTCATTTCTGATCTTATTAATTTGCATGTTCTCTCTCTGCCGTTTGATTAACTTGGATAGGGGTTTGTCAATCTTGTTGATTTTCTCCAAGAACCAGCTTTTTGATTAATTGATTCTTTGGATTGTTTTCTCTGTTTCTATTTTGTTGATTTCAGCCCTCAGTTTGATTATTTCCAGTCTTCTAGACCTCCTGGGTGAATCAGCTTCTTTTTTTTCTAGATCTTTCAAGTGTGCTGTTAAGTCTCCAATGTGTGCTTTCTCCGCTTTCTTTAATTGGGCACTTAGTGCTATGAACTTTCCTCTTAGCACTGCTTTCATAGTGTCCCATAGGACACTGTTAAGGTTTTAATTATTTGTGGTTGGCGAGGCAGAAGGACCTGTGAGTTCGAAGCCAGCCTAGTCTACAAAAAACGAGTTTCAGGCCAGCCCCGGCTATACTGTGAGACCCTATCTCAAAGGAGAAAGAGAAAAGATTTTTAATTCCATATATATTTGGGGTGGTGGTGCGGAGATGGGGTACGGTGGTTGTACAAAGTCCAGAAGAGGGCGATGGCTATATCCTAGAATTGGAACTACAGACTGTGTGATCCACCCTGTGAATACTGGGAACGGAACTCTGGTCCTCTGCAAGAGAGTATATACATTCCTAAACTAAAGCCTTTCTGTTGCTCTTTGGATCCTTGTCCTGTACTTTTTACCTGTGGATTTATTTGGAGAATAAAACAACTTTCGATACAAAATACTCAGTTTTCCATAGTATATGATCCATAGGAAAAACAACGACCAATATATACATAGAGTTTGTTATCAAGTCTCAGGCCAGAAGTCCCAAGTCTAATATTCCAAGTTAGGTCTGTGTAGGGTAAAGGGGCCAGCCAAAGAAACCCACCCTGGTCCTGAAATCAGAGTCAGTGAAACACACCCTGGTTCAGAGACCTAAGCCAGTGGAAAAAAAAAAAAAAACTTTAGCCCTGAATCTAGAACCAAAGAAATACACCCTGACTCTGAAACCAGTGCCAAAGAAACACACTTTGGCCCTACAATCAGAGTCAGTGAAAGAAATGTGCCCTGACCCCAAAACTAGAGCCAAAGAGGTAAAAAGGGCCGGTGAAAGAAACACAGTCTGGAACCTGAAACCAGAGCCAAATCTGAACCTGATTAACTAAACTGAAACCCAACCAATACCTGTGCAGGGAAAGCCAACCAATCCCTGAGCAGAGATATAGCCAACCGGAACTCAAGGCACTGAAATCTGACCAAGTCCCACCCTGAAAATCTCTCTGGAAAAAACTCCACCCGTAAGAAACCCTATATAAGCCCTGTGCTTGCTCAGTTTGCGGCTGTTCTTCCACCCTTGAAGAGGCTGCCATTCTCCTGCATTCTTCCCTCCCAATAAATCTCTTGAATGAAGTTTGGGCGAAGACCTTCTCTCCCTGGAGCAGATCAGAAGAGCAGGGCTGTAGCACTTTCCGGACAAGCCTTCCCCTAGCAGCCCCAAGTTGTTACAACTTGTAACACTTTAGCTGGTGAAACCTTACCCAGCAGAGCAGAGCTGTTACACTGGAGCGGAATCGTAACAAATTCACTGGGGAAGCTCTCTCCTGCCAGAGCAGAGCTGTGACACTGGGGAACCCTTTCCCTAGAGCAGGACTATAAGCTGCTACGCTTACTGAGACCTGGGCTATTCCCTGACTCCCTACTGTCAGAACACTCTTCTACCTGAGCTGTGCACCTAGTATTCCTTGGCTCCCGATTGCCAGGACCCCTTTCCATCTGAGCTGTGACACTTACAGTCTGTACACTTACCCAAGGAGAATAAAATAGAATAATAGTGAAAAGGCAAGAAGGGACTTTAGTCTGACATTTTGGTACTCAGTGGAGGCAGGCAGGCAGATCTCTATCAGTTTAACTTGGTCTATGCTGCAATCTCCAGCCAGCCAGCACTATATAGTGAGATCCTGTCCCCAAAGTGTGTGTGTGTGTGTGAGAGAGAGAGGGGGGGGGGTTAGTCACTGTAGCCACAACAAGGAAACAGAGGTCAAATCTCCCTGTGTATTTCCAGGCTACTGATATGAACATTAGACAGAATTGGGGTAGGGATCAGTTACCAATAATCAAAGTCTTGGTCAAACCGTGATGCAGAGGATTACCTCAATCCAAACTCTAGTCTTTTTTTTAATTACCCATCAGGTATCAGCAGATCCAAGTGAGGAGTTCACGCCTTCCAGCAATGGTTGCTTCACAGTGCATGCTTTAGTGTGTGTGAGAACATGGGCAGGCCCCACAGCACAAAGGCACGTGGTGAAAGAGCATCGTGGTCTTACTTCTAACCTACAAACCAGGGATTGATGTTCTGCATGAGCCTTTTCTTCTTGTGGTCCTTTTGCAGAGAGATAAAAAAGTAAGAGGCGTGTTTTTATGAGGAAGTTATTTCTGCCAAGAAGCTGTTGTTTAACAAACAAGGAGGGGCCTACATGCTCCATGACCTACTCAAAGATGCAGCAGTTGTAAACCAAAGAGCTGGATTGCAAAGATATTAGCTGTGATTCGAGGCTGAATTCTGAAACTATATCTGATGTAATTGCTTTAGCCTCAAAAAAAAAATAATGAAAAGCCACTACAGAGGAAGTCAAAACAGCACTGGGAAAATACTTGGTTAGAATGCAAAATTAGCCGGGCGGTGGTGGCTCACACCTTTAATCTCAGCACTCAGGAGGCAGAGGCAGGCGGATCTCTGTGAGTTCGAGGCCAACCTGGTCTACAAGAGCTATTTCCAGGGCAAGCTCCAAAACCACAGAGAAACCCTGTCTCGAAAAACCAAAAAAAAAAAAAAAAAAAAAAAAAAAAAAAGAGCAAAACTGATGATGGCCAATACTTGTATGGGGGAGCACTGTATTTTAGTGTATCTAAAATAAGAATGATAAAGAGATAGGGATCATATGAAAATTCATGAGGTGTTTTATACATTCTTAAAAATTATTTTTTAGATTTACTCATTTTATGTGTATGAGTGTTTAGCCTACATGTATGTACCACATGCATACCTGGTACCTTTGGATGTGAGAAGAGGGTGTCAGGTCCCCTGGAACTGGAGTTGTGGACAGTTGTGATCACCATGTAAGTTCTGGGAGTAGAACCCAGGTCCTCTGGAAGAACAACACAGAGCCATCTCTCCAGCCCCAGGTTTCTACTTTCAGTTAAAAATTAAACTTTATAGCTGGCCCTGCTAAGATTATAGACTTTAGCTCTTATGGTGACCCTGGAGTTTTAAAAATGCTCATGGAGCCAAGCAGGGAGGAACCAGCTGCCAGCACAAGGCCACCCAGTGAGTTCACACAGTTAGAAATAAAGACAGGTCCAGGCAGAATAAAGTCTCTAAACAGGTTACAATATGTTAAAAAAATGTGTGTAGGCACATAAGAGAGAAAAGAAAATGGGTATAAACAGTCATAGGGAAAAAATAAATGGTTTAAATATAATAAAGTAAATAAAGAGAGAGTAAAGTAATATAAAGGAAAAGGCCAGATAAAGACGGGAAAGCCACAGAAGTCTGGATCCTGTGTGGCCTTGTGTTGATTTTGGATTTTTTGAATGCTGATGAGTGAACAGAAGCTGCTGAGAGGCATGGGATTGTAAAAGAGATTGCTAAAATAAACCAGCCTGGATACTTTAAGAATGTCTTGACTTTAAAAATGGAATTCAGGAAATGTATTGTATTAGGAAAGAGATTATGCTTTTGTTTCCACAAGAAATGAAAGGCTGTGGATTCCTTCAAGGTTAATAGAGACCAGATTTGATTGGGGGAGACTCCCTGAAAATCTTGGCTACAGACATAAATAATTAAACCTAGAAAACTACAAGACAGGTGACACATACGCTGCTCCCTCAAGATGGGAACAGCTCTGAGACTGGATGAGACAAGATACATCTTGTTGCCTACAGAGTTCTCATGACTTATTATTATATGCCATTCTTTAGATAATGGCATAGACAGAGGTTTGGTTATACACGCTAAATAAATTTACAAAGTTGACAGATGTCTTTTTACCTGTTCAAACTTAAAATAAAAATTATCCTTGGCTGTCTTGTGTACAATGCACAATGCATCGTCTATACTTGTGTTAATGTAGGTATATAGGTTATGTTTGAAAGTGTGTGCGTTTTCAGAGCAAGGGGACCAGACACCAATGAAAATGAGTGGCTCAAGTGATCCAGCCTTTCATAGTGCCTCTGTTGCAGAGTTCTGGGTTCAGAACAGCTTCAAGGCTGCTATCTGAGATGGTACAGCCTATTCTAGCTAGGACCTCAGATAGGCCTTGCACTTTCCCATTCCTGCAAAGACCCGGAAACAAATGTTATAGCTAGTTTTTCTAGGACTTGACAATTATCTCAACTTCCTCGGAGTCCTCTGGCGATAACATTGCCCCAAGACATCAGGAAGCAGTCTAGAGAACATAATGCCCACATTCCCAAGAGCTGGGGTGGGTGGTTTTTGGTCGTTTGGTGAATTATGGATGTTTGTCATCATTTAGTGGAGATATAGGAAGGACTGTAGGATAAAAAGACAATTATTACCTCAAATATTTTATATTGGTATGGATTTTGGTATATTGATACAAATTTAAAAGTTATTTTTATTTTTCTATCTGTATGCTTATATTCTTGTTTAAGGTATTGCATTATGCAGCTTATTTAAAATGTAATGTATAATTGAAAAATGCAGGTGAGTAGTCATATATAATAATCAAATTAGTCATATGAGGTTTGCTTTCAAGGTTAAACATAAAGTTTTTATAGATGAGAACTCTTCAAATGCTTCAGAGACCTAGAGAATATGACATTGAAGATGTTTAATTACATAGGATTTTCCATGACAGTGAGACACATCTGCTCCTGCAGTATCAATCTACTTCATAAAAGGATGATGGACATCAAAGAACCCATGTGGAGTTTGCTTTCATTATGGCAAAGCTAGCCATTTGAGCAAGAGACTGTCCTTGCCTCAACTGCTGACAGCATACTGTCCAAACTGGACATACAGGACACAAAGGAAAGTGACTGCTAAACTTGGGAAAAACAAGGTAGGACAGTCCTTCAAAATTTCTGCTTCATAGAAAAGTCTGCCAAATATTCTGCAGTACACAAAGGAAAGTAACTGCAGAACTTTGCCAAAACAAGATAAGACAATCCTTTAAATTCTTGCTTCATAGAAAATTCTGCCAGATATTCTAGGCCTGTAGGCCAAAGATGGATGCCCCAACATTACAGAGGAACCTTGGCTGACTATCCAGACATCCAGATGTCTCTGCTATTCCTATAGTTTTGTAAGTGGCTTGTACTGCATTTCCAGTTTACTCAGGTAATATTATACCCTTTTGTGGTCTTTGATGGAGTTGAAAACTAGGTAGTTATAGTTACAGTTTTCCTTAGTTATGATAGAAGGTAAATTAGGTTAAAAACTTTGGACTCACTAAGATAGAACAAATAATGCAGTATTTTCTCTGAATTTGCCAAATACAAATAGGCTGGATATTGTAAGTGCAATTCTTACTTGATAATTGTTTTACTGTATATAGTTAAAATCTTTCCTATTTTAGAGAAAAGGGAAAATATTAAGCTATATAAGTGTTACATTTGTTTGTGCTGCATTTATTTAACTATGTAAAGATGTAGCTGCATTTATTTTACCTTGCCCGCATAAAGCACCTCATTGGTCTAATAAAAAGCTGAATGGCCAATAACGATGCAGCAGAGAGATAGGAGGGGCTAATGGGAAGAGAGTAGGTAGGAGGCAGAATCTAGGCTCCAGAGAGAACAAGGGAGAGAGGGGGACTCTAGAGGCCAGCCAGCCAAGCATCCATTAGCCAGCCAAAAACAGAGGAAGCAGGAAAGCAGGACATACAGATGAAAGAAAGGTAAAAAGCTTCAAGATAAAATGCAGATGAAGAGAAACAGGTTAAATTAGGTTATAAGAGCTAGTGGGAAAAATCTAAACTAAGGCTGAACATTCTTAACTAATAATAAGTCTCTGTTTCATGATTTGGGGGCTGGAAATCAAGCAAGTCTGCTGCAAATTTCACTTGGCCCTGGTGGTGTTTGGGAGGACTAGATAATATAGGTTGGGGGAGGCTGGAAAGAATGGTCTTCATCCCTGTGTCTATGAGAAGCCATCATCTATGCTGGGCAAAGACTTCCCAGTGCAGCTGCTTTCGTGGTACCTATGGCTTACTTAAACTCATTGGTTTCTCAGGGTGAACTTTGGTGAAATCAATATTAAAAGTATGTAAAGATAAAAAATATTTTTAGTAGAAAGGGATTTGCATCTAAGATTAAGATAATCATCTGTTTCCAAAATGAAAAAGTAAAATAAAAAGCTATGGAAGTTATGGGGATCTGAATAAATTACTTAAAGTACATAAAATATGAGACTTAGAGATTATACACACACACACACACACACACACACACACACACACACACACACACATATATATATTCTTAAAATTTCTAAGGTTAAAGTTTAGTACACAAATGTCAAACCTCTACTTAAATCAATGGATTTAAATTATCCTAATTACCATCCTATTCTCGATAACAGTTATTAAGTACTGGATGAAAATGTGTATACCTAATCAAGATTTATCTAAAAAGGTGTAAATTTTGCTCAGGCTTTATTTAACTATTACAAAATAATGAAAAGTATGAGACAGGCCTGACTCACCTTTTCATTTTCAATGACCATGCTTGGAGGTTTTGATAAAGTGCCAGAGGGGTTAAAAGGAAAACTACTTTCCCCTTCCTCTCCAAGGACAGCTAGGTTCCAGAGAATGGTGGTAGTGTTTCTTTCAGAATGATCTGTAAGAGTGGAGAGTGTCCTGTGTTCTTGTTTGGGGGAGCCCATCTGGTATGCTCTAACCAGTGTCTAGGCTACAGAGAGGAAGACCAGCATCAAGGAGACATTTCCTTCACGCTTCCAGGCAAAGCCAGGGCCAACAATGTGACTCAATAATGTGTTCTCCATTCTCTGTGTGCTGTCTGCTTTAATAAGTGGTCAAGGGGAAATGAACCATTAAAGTAGCCGCCCTCACCAACATGGGCTTCCCATCCTCTGACCTTAACCTCAACTTTTTCTTTATTTTTTCCAGTGGTAGGAAAATCAGTGGTAGGAAAACATGGAGTACATTGGGAGATAAATTGTTAAGTCTGGGAATCAGCAATGGCCTGTATTGTTTAGTTCTGGGGTTACTTTGGTTGGTGAGAACCAAGGCCTAAAATCTTATTAGGAAATCAGAGCATGTACCCACTAATTGTGAGGATTCCTGCTTGACCATTTCTAGCTTCTGTCCTCATTATTGGGAGGTAGAGGCAAGGAGATTGTGAGTTTGAGACCGACCTGGGTTGTCTATGATCTGCAGGCCCACTTTATTTATACAGCAAGACCTTGACTCACAAAAAAATTCCTCTGTAGGAATCTTGCCCACTCTTGAGAGTTCTTTCTCACTTCTCCTTGATAATGTAGGTTCAGCTGGGCATGGTGATCATACCTTTTAATCTCAGCACTTGGGAGGTAGAGATAGGCAGATATCTGTAAGTTTGAGGTCAGCCTAGCCTATGTAGTGAGTTTCAGGCCAGCCAGGGATACATAGTGAGACCCTGCCTAAAAATGAGGGAAAAAGAGACTGGGGAGATGGCTCGGTGTTTAGGAGCACTTGTTGCTTTTCTGGAGGACCCAGGTACGACAGCCAGCATCCATATGGTGGCTCACAAACATTTATAACTACAGTTCCAGAGTGTCTGATGCCCTCTTCTGGCGGGTACCATGCATACACACACAATACAGAGATTTACATGGAGGCAAACATACAGTCCTTTAGTCACTGTTCTAGTACTGTGAAAAAACCACGACCAAGGCAATTCGTACAGAAGAAAGCACTTAATGGGGGCTTGCTTACAGTTTCAGAGTTTTAGTCCATTATCATCATGGCAAGGAGCATGAATGGTGGCACGCATGGTACTGGAGCAGTAACGAAGAGCTTGATTCTGACCAGCAGGCAACAGATGAGAGACTAGGCCTGGCATGGACTTTTGAAACCTCAAAGGCCACCCTCAGTTGCCATGCCTGCATGGCCTGGAACCGAACCCGAGTGAAGGACATCAGGATTGAAGACACATCACACTGACTGAATGAAGGTAGAACCCGAAGCCGTTTATTTACAGCATAAGGGAAGTTTTTATACCTGACCCAAAACAGGAAGCAGGCCCAGCCAGGTGGTAGGCTCAAAGTATGCCCAGGAGGTCAGAGCAGGGGCAACATGTTCCCAGGAAGTTAGGCCTGAGTAAACAACTCAAAACACGGAACTAGGGTTGTTTTCGGAAGCTTGGTCACCATTGGGGGAGGAGGAGGGTAGAGGCCAGACTAAGAGATCCCAACACTCAGCTACACGTTTCCTTCAATAAGGTCACAGCCCCTAATCCTTCTAATCCTTTCAAACTGTTCTACTTTCTGGTAACTAAGCATTCAAACCTATGAGCCTATGGGGACCGTTCTTACTCAAATCATCACATTCCACTCCCTGGCCCCAATAGACTTGCAGTTATACCATAATGCAAACATTTAGTTCAACTTCAAAAAAATCTCCATAGTCTATCATAGACTCAACACTGTTTAAAAGTCCAGTCTCTTCTGAGACTCAAGGCAATCTCTTAACTACAACCTTCCATAAAATAAAAATCAAAAAACAGATCACATTCTTCTAACATACAATAGCACAGCATATACATTACCATTTCAAAATGGAAGAAAGGGAGCATAGTGAAGAAATACTGGACCAAAGTAAGACCAAAAACCAGCAAGGCAAACTCCAAATTCTGCATTTCTATGTCTGATGTCAAAGAGCTGTCCAGGTCTCAAACTCCTTTCAACTTTGTTAACTACAATACACTTCTTTCTCTTGGGCTGTTTCCACTTCCTGTTAGCAACTCTCCTTAGCACATATCCTACCTTCTGGCATCCCCAACATCTTGGGATTTCCACGTAACTCAGGCTTAACCTTCACAGCTTCATGCATTGACCTCTCTGGGCCTCAGGGCAAGGGCACTATTGATACATGCCTGGCCTCAGCAGCTTTCCTTTGCCATTGAGGGAGATTACACAGTCCATTTCTTGTAAAACTAGTCAAAGCTGCCAAGTTCTGTTGTTCGTTGTGGATAGAACTTGCCCCCCTTGCTCAATTACATCTGTTTCAGCTTTCTGTTGTCGTTGGTTTCTTTTGCTGCTTAAGCTTAATCCATTTTCAGAAACAGGAAGCTTAGTTGGATGGGGTCTTGCTTTGAGGTTGCCACTCCCTTTATTCCATTTAGTATCAGACTTTTCTTTAAACTGTTTCTTTCTTTGAGCACTGATGTAATTCCATTACAGGTCCTGGTGTATACTTTTTCCCTCAAGCTGTACATTTTGTGTTTCTCTTTGTCCACTTTGCTCTTTTTCATCGTAGATCTGCATAAGAGTGATTACTAATAACCACATGACAGAGTCTATCTTAGGCTGTATTGAAATCGCCTCTGCCAATGTCATTAATCCAAACTCTTCAGTTTAGTCTCAGGCAGATTTATAGAACAAGGGCAAAGACCAGTCACATTCTTGGTCAAAATATCACAAGAATGATCTCTAGGCCACTTACTAATATTCCTTCCCTCTAAGACTTCTTGAGCTGGGCTATCACAACTCACATCACACTCAGCACCATTTCCCATGCTCCTACTATGATGATCCATTAAGCCTGCTTAGAGTATCCAATCTCTTTTCTAGTCCAGAGTGACAGAGTCTTCCATATTCCTCCAAACAACAACATGGTCACAGCAATACCCCACTCCTAGTACCAGCGTCTGTCTTAGTCACTGTTCTTTTGCTATAAAGAATTGCTTTTGCTGGCCATCCTACCACAGCAACTCTTATAAAAGGAAACATTTAATCAGAGGTTTGCTTACAGTCTCAAAGGTTTACTCCATTATCATCATAGTGAGGAACATGGCAACAAGCCATGATGTTTGAGCAGTAGCTGAGAGCTGCATTCTGATCTACAGTGAGTGGGGTGACAGACCGGGTGTAGCATGGGCTTTTGAAGACTCAAAGCCCAGTGATGCATTTATTTCAACAAGGCTATACCTTCTAACCCTTCCAAACAGTTTCACTCTCTGGTGACTAAGCCTTCAAAACTATGAGCTTATGTGGGCCTTTCTTAGTTAACATCCACAAACACTTAAAATAAAATAATAATAATTGAAAATTATATTGTTTGCAATTCTCAAAGAGTTAGTAAATATATATTAGAAAAAAGAGGAACAAAAGAAATTACAATGAAAGAGTTGAGTCTTAGCAAAGACAAACAAGACAGATTCTCTTAGCCAAACTAAGCAAAAGAATAAGAGAGAAGACCTAAATTAATTGACATTAGAGATAAAATAGAATGTCACATAGACTCTAATGAAATTCAAAGGATCATTAGTGAAAGTTTTAAAAACTTGTTTTTCAAATTAAGAAATCTAGAAGAAAAGGATACATTTCTAGAAGCATATGACCTACCAAAGTTATAGCAGAAGGGTTGTGGTGATTTGAATATGCATGGCTCCCATAGATTCATTTATTTGAATGCTTGGCACATAGGAAGTGACACTATTAGAAGGTGTGGTTTTGTTGGGGTAGATGTGGCCTTATTAGAGTAAGTGTGGCCTTGTTGGAGGAAGTGTGCCACTGTCAGGGTGGGCTTTGAGGTCTCTTATGCTCAAGCTATGCCCAGTATGGTATGCAGTTCACTTCCTGTTGCCTAAGGATCAAGATGCAGAGCTCCTGTGGGGTGGTGGCATTACATGCCTTTAATCCCAGCACTCAGAATGCAGGGACAGGTGGATCTCTGTGAGTTTGATACCAGCCTGGTCTACAGAGTGAGTTCTAGGACAGCCAGAGCTACCCAGAGAAACCCTGCCTCAAAAAAAAAAAAACAAAAAAAAACAAAACCCAAAAAAACCAACCAACCAAACAAACAAACAAACAAAAACCTAAAGGACTAAACCCCCGAAACTGTAAGTCACTCAATTAAATGTTTTCCTTTACAATAGTTATTGTGGTCATGGTGTTTCTTCACAGCAACAGAAACCCAAACCAAGACAAAGGTATACAGAGGTTAAATAAACCTATAAGCAATAATGACACTGGGGTAGTAACAGTCTCTGAATTAAACTATTCTCCAAACTACAGGGACTCACTCTGTAATTCTATCAGATATTTAAAAATCAACACCAAGTCTTCTCAAAAATTTCCATAAAATTGGTGGCCTGAGAGATGTCTCAGTGGTTAAAAGCATACAATGCTCTTCCATGGGACCTGAGTTCCATTCTCAGCATTGGGCTTCACAATGGTCTGTAACTCCAGTTTGAAAGGACCTAGTGCCCTCTTCTGCCCTCCCTAGGTACCAGGCTGCCCTCCCTAGGCACCAGACTGCACTCCCCAAGCACTAGGCATGCATATGCGTACTTACATACAAGTAGGATAAATACTCATATGCATAAAATAAATATA
Source organism: Myodes glareolus (assembly GCF_982192425.1). Classification (NCBI taxonomy): domain Eukaryota; kingdom Metazoa; phylum Chordata; class Mammalia; order Rodentia; family Cricetidae; genus Myodes; species Myodes glareolus. The sequence continues at coordinate 103,598,312 of NC_142029.1, read as the reverse complement.
ACAGATAAATCTAAGAAAAATAAAAGTAAAAAGTTCCCCATAAACAGAGTTGGAAAGCACACTTCCAAACTCATCTTATAAAGCTAGCTTCATTCTGATACCAAAACTTAGTAAGAACACGTGCAAAAATTCCTCATAAAGCACCCACTATTCAATGACACATTGAAAAAAAATTCATATACCATGAACAAACTTGGCTTGATTAGAGGCATGCCAGGACAATATATTTCAGCCAATAAATGTGACTCAATACAGAAAGATTCAAGGAGAGAAATCATATGGCCACCTCAAGAGACTCAGAAATGGCCGTTGACAAAAGCTTTATACTCTTGCATGATAAAAGTCCTGAGAAAGTTATGGACATACCTCAACATAGCAGTTTTCTTTCTGTTGTTGTGACCAAGATCAAGAGTGTGTGCTGGCATTGCCCGTTTAATAATACCCCTTACCGTTCACGGTTTAGGAAGTTAGTGTAGATACCGTTCTGGATAGTTACTGCTGGGCTCCCTTTCTCAGAAAGCCCAGGCCTGCCTGTCTAGCAGGCAGAAACAGTCAAGAAAATACCCCGACATACCTACAGGCCAATCTTTCTTCAGTTGAGGGCGCCCTTCCCAGGTGTGTCAAATTGACAACCAACCTATAGCCAATATTATACTAAATGAGGAGAAACCGTAACTATTTTTTTCGAAAATGAGGAATGAAACAAGGGGATCTACTCTTTGCTTTTATTCAGTATGGTGCCTGAAATCTTAGCCACAGCAGTTAGGCCAACGCAAGAAAGAAAACGATACAAATAGTAAAAACCACGGTGGCTCTGGCCTAGACACCAGAACACTAAAGCACGGCGGGCATGGTCTGTGGTAGCCCCCCCGCGGAGGCGGGACTTCCGCCAATGCCGCGGTGAAGGACCTGCTGCCCGAGTATTTCAGTGGCGCCCTGCTCCATCCCACCCTGCAGTCATTTAGGGTGTCAAGGACGGCCCAGGAACCGTCTCTCCCAGCCACTCGCTGTCGGCCGCCTGGACTACGACACCCAGCATACCCCGCGGCCCCGCGTCTGACTTGCGCAGTAGCCTCCGTTGTAAAATGCTATGACAACAGGGCGCAGGCGGCTTGGATTTAGGCTGGAGTGGGGAGGTGTCTTCCGCAGGCTGTTGACTTGCAGCCTCACGCCTCATACAGCTTCCTCGGTGGTTTCATCCTCTGTGTGAGCATCTGGACTTGGAGTTGTTCTCTCTTGCCTTGTGGCTTCCGATTAATTCATGCCGTTTCCCCTGCTTGTCTCTGGGGGATGACAAGGGGTGCAGGAGAGCTTGGAGGGACTCACTTCAACTCTGTGGAGCTGGTGTTGCTGCTTGGCGGGATTCTGTCTGCCTCTGGACGTGGGAAACTTCGAACACAAGACCAAGAGGTACTAGAGGGGTTAAAGGGTTGCTTTTCCCTGAGCGGCTGTTACTTCTGCTCCCTCACTGTATCCTCGTCAGGAGTTCTGAAAGGGAAGTCTGTGCATAGTGGGTTCGCAGAAAGGTGAGGAGGCAAAGTTCACTTGTTGGCATCGGGTAAGAAATACTTCAGGAATTAAACTTCGGATGCATGAATGCATTCACTATGCTTGGTCAACAAGACTAATCCTCAGCTGCCATGTGATGGTTTGGGAGATTTTGGATGGTCCATTTTCTAGGAAGTAGGCTTGCATTCAAACAAACCGCTAACACGACGTGTCTAGATCCTATGAACACCTTTGAGGAAGGGGTGACTTGTAAGGATTCCATGCAGCGGTCACGTGGAGTAACAACACGTTTGTTCTGTGACATTTCAACAGGTCTTGCGAGCAGAGCGTCAAGGCAGTCCTCGGTCTGTGACTGAAGGGGAGCATGTTGATACTCCCCAGCCTTGCCTGCGATAGGATTAGTGTTTATCCCTTTCTCTTTCCTTTGCAGACACAGCAGTATAGATGCTCTAAGCTGATTTCATCATCGGCTCCTCCCAGGCAAGGTCTGCACTTAGCTTCCATTTTCTTGATAAACTTATAGATCATTTTTTGGTGTCTCACATTGTCTTTAAATACCAAGTCGTGTCGTGTGTGTGTGTGTGTGTGTGTGTGTGTGTGTATACATACATATCTACATCTTGATTTATACACACAGCTTGAAAGATACTGGAGGGAAAATAGGGTTTTTTTTTTCCCTCCCTCCCTTCTTTCTTTCCCCCCTTCATTGTATTTTTTAAAAATTTCGCGATGTGGCCCAAGCTGACCTGGAGCTTACTGTATAGCCTAGGCCATCTTTGAGCTTATAATCCCCTTGCCTCAGGCTCCCAAATGTTGGTATTACAGGCGTGTGCCACCATGTAATGTATTAGTATCTGTTAGCATTCAGAGAGAGGAAGATTAACTTAGTAGTAATATGTGAAGATGATATGGGTGAGGTTTGGTTTTGGTGATGGATTGGACTATCATAAGATTCAAAACAAGAGATGTTGTTTTGAAAACCATTTACAAGTTGTTTGTAAGAGTTTAAGTATTTTTTAAATAATTTATAGTGATTGTGGTTAAATTATACCTCCCACTTATGTTTATGATATAGTCTTAAAATTTATTAGAATTTAATTTATTAACTTTTGGGGGTGCATGTATGTATGTGGACAAGGGTACCACAGTGCAAGTGTGGAGGTCAAAGGGCAACTTGCAGGAGTCAGTTCTTGCCTTCCACGTGGGTTCTGTGGGTTCTGTCAGGCCCAGCAGCAAGCACCTTCCTCTGCCAAGCTGTCTCGCTGGTCTTATGGTATGACTTCTCGATGAAAATGCTCTCTGCAGGGGAAAAAAGTATCCATTAACAGTACTGTAAAGTTTTATACCTTTCCAGGTACATGGGAAGTCTCACTCCTCTGAACTTACATACCTGTGTGTGTGTGTGTGTGTGTGTGTGTGTGTGTGAGAACCATGTACCACTGATCTATACTCTAGTCCCCTCAGATACTTTTTTGAAAAGTATTGAAATATATCAAGTTATTAAAAACATTCTTGCTGATTATAATATTTACAAGGGCTGGGGGTATATCTCTTTTAATACCCATTTAAAAACATATACAAACGTATACACACAGATATTTACATGCATATGCATGCACACACGCGCAAACACACGCGCACACGCGCAAACAAACACACACACACATACACGCACACAGCTTCTGACCCAGCCTTTGGATATTCCAGTTGAAATTTTGTGTTTAGAAGACTCTGCTGTCCCCACCTCTGCCCCCACCCCCATAACTGTCCCTTCTATCACCATTGCTGGGTTACTACTGACATTTAGTAAATGCAATGGGTTGAGCATTGGCTAAGGGAGTGCATATCTTAGGCCGTTTTATTTTCCCACCACCAGGATCAGATACTAAAGCAGAAGTTCTCAACCTGTGGGTTGTGACACCTTTGGGGGGTGAATGCTACTTTCATGGGGTTCATTTATCAGATATTGTGATATCAGATATGTACATTACGATTCATAATAGTAGCAAAACTATAGTTATGAAGTAGTAATGACATAATCTTATGTTTGGGGGTCACCACAACATGAGGATCTGTATTAAGACCGACGCATTAGGAAGGTCGAGAACCACTGTGCCAGAGGTCAAGGGGCTTACTGTATGGTTGGAGCATCGCATCGGGAAGTGAACTGTCTGTCTGACCCTGCTCCTGCGCCTTTCATGTCAGCTGAAAAGTTCATTACAAGTCCTCGTCATATTGATTTCAATCAGTGTTTGTTTAATCTTACTGAAACAAGGGCCTGGGGCCCAGGCATTACATGTGCAGAAGCAGCTCTGCCTTAGATGTGGGATTAAATGAAAACATAGGGCTTCTCCGGGACGCTCCTGCACCATGATGGCACGAGGTGCCTCACCACATTCCTGGCTGGCTTGCCTTTTCCCCTCCCGAATGCTTTCTTTTCTCAACTCTAGTGCTTAAAACCTGTATTCAGATCTCTTATTAAATTCCAACTTTGATTTGAAAACAAGAGCAGACAAGAATGTGAGGACTAGCTGATTAATGGCTACTTCTGGCTGTTTAAGCTCTTTGATGTGGAGAAAATGATTTCCTCCTAAGCTTTGGAATGGCAGCGAGAGGATAAGGATAAGGCAGAGCTGTGATGGAGGAAACACTCACTCAGGTCGCCAGGCTGAGCTCTGTCGTCCAGAACTCAGAGAGCTTCAGAATCTGAAACTTTAGAGCCCGGATGTGATACCACATGGGAGATACCTGCCTTCTGTGACAGGTTATAGTTAAAACTCAGATGCCCTGAATACATTGCTTATATTACACTCAGGGCATGTGTATAATATGCATATGAAATATGAATTTAATGTTTAAAGTGGACACTTCTCTAACACATCTCATTATGCACATGTCAGCATTCCAAAACCTGAAATCCATAAGGGCTGACTTAGGTGTCCTGGGTATGGGATCCTCCAACTGTACAGTGAGCCAGAGCATCTGGTCCTATCCAGCCGACTCGAAAGGTACCTTCCACACAGTGTGATCAAATACCCCACAATAATATCCAGCTTATTGTGGTTTTGTTTGCTAGCTTTTCTTTATTGTAGCAAGCCACAAAACCCCATTCTTATGGTTTTCTTTTGTTTTGTAGCTCAAGCTAACCTCAAGCTTACAACCCCCCGTCTCAATTTCTTCCATGCCGTCATAGCAGGTGTGTGCCACCTTGTTACCACTCTGATAAAGGTTTTCAAGGGCATTTTCGTTGATATATGTTTTAAAATTCAAACCCTAGCCATGTCTCTTGTTACTTATCTAAATATTTTGATTTTTTGTGCATGATCTGATGGCCCAACAGAAGAGACCCTCTTCTCCCGTTATTTGGAGGAGAGTTAGTATGTTTTCTAGGCGGGGCCCCATGAGGGTTTTTTCCTTCTGCCTGAATGAGAGGAAGAGAATCTTCCTTGGTTGTTGAGCAGTTCTTCTTTTTATTCTTTCTTGCACTGAACAGTCCAGCCCCCTCTCCCTGTCTTCTTTTCATCACCTAATGCAGAATGTGGCAGAGAATCACTTATTTAATTGGTTGCTTTAATTTCACCCCTCCACTTCCTCCTCCTCCTTTTCTTCTCCCCTCCTCCTTTTTATTTTTATCTATCTATCTATCTATCTATCTATCTATCTATCTATCTATCTGTCTATCTATCTATTGTGGTAGGGTTTCTCTGTGTAGCCCCAGCTGTCCTAAAATTTGCTTTGTAGACCAGGCTGGCCCTAACTCATAGAGTTCTGGAAATATGCTGGGATTAAAGGCATGGGTCACCACCACCCAGCAAAACAGCCACATTTAATGTAGCTGCTGTATTAGCTGGCTTTCAGATACTATAACAATATACTCGAGATCATTAATTTACAACTGGTCTCCTAGTTTCAGAGGTTCTAGTCGCCATGAGAACACATGGCAGACGGAGCAAAAGTATTTATGTTAGGGCTAGGAAGCAAAGAGAGAAGTAGCCAAGGCACACAGCCTGGTTCATGGTTTTCCCTGATGATCTGATGACCTCTGACTGGGCCCCTCAGAGAGCCTACCATGTCTCACGAACTGCCCTGTGGACCAAGCCGCCTTTAACAGGATATTCAAACCCTGCTATATCAAGGGGCCACACCTGTCTAGGTACATCTCCCACTTCTGAACTTGATGACCTAACCCCTGGCTTTCTTTTGCTCTCATCAGATGCTCTGATATAGGGTCTAGCAAATGCTCCCTCTCTACCATATTTCTCCAGAAAGGACTTGCTTGTTTTGCTGTTCTAGGCTGTAAGAAAAGATGCACCTTAGCTGGGCATGGTGGTTGACACACAACTGTAATTCCAGCGCTCAGGAGGTGGAAGATCAGGAGTTCAAGACTGACATGGACTCTATAGCAAGTTTAAGGCCAGCATGGGCTACATGAGCCCCTCTCAAACAAACAAGAACAAATAGCTGCTCTATGGGGAGGGGATATCTTCTTTCTGGTGGGCCAGTTATATAATGTTACAATTTTTCTGTGTGTCTGGCATATATAATGAAAATTTTTGTAGTCTATTAAGTACCATTACTTTATTCAAGTAAAAATCCAATAAAACTCTTATAAAAGTGTTTAGTACTTTTTTTTTTTACTACCAAACTTAGTCATCTGGCAGTTAGTAGACTTATATGAAACCACTAGTCATGAGTGGTATAAATACTTTTAAGAAACTCCCAAATGTATTGAAGCTCATATATTTATTAATCTACCCCCCCCCCTTTTGAGTCAGGGTCTCATGTAGGGCCAGGCTGTAGGCCAGGCTGGTCTGAACTTGCTCTGTACTGGAAGCTGGCCTTGAACTCCTAATCTTCTCATTGCTACCTTCCCAGTGTTGGGCATGCATCACCATGTCCAGTGTTATGTAGTTCTGGGGACTGAGGCCAGAGCTCCTGCATGCTAAGCAAGCATTCTACCACCTGAGCTATATACCCAGCATATAACTTCTTTCTTAGCAGAGGTAAAGGACATTGGGTGGAATTCCACTCTTGCTTTTTGAGTTGTATGTGTATGTGTATATATTAAGTGTATGTTTGGGAGTGTGCACATGTATGGGGAGGTGAGAAGTGTTGCATCTGTTTTTTATTTATTTATTTATTTATTTATTTATTTATTTATTTTAAATACAGGTTCTCTTAGTGGCCTGGAACTTGATAAGGCTGGCCAGGAGCCCAAGGGACCATCCTGTCTTTGTGTCCCTACTGCTGAGGTCATGTCGCTTGCTGGCACTCCTGGCTTTTCTACATGCATTCTGAGGACTGAACTCAGGTTCTCATGGTTGCGTAGTGAGCACTATACTGGCTAAGCCATCTCCCCAGCCTTTTTTCTGTGTCCCAGGATGGCTTGAAATTTGCTATTTGGCCCAGATTCATCTCATACTTGAAGGAAACCTGTAGCCAGTGCTGTGTTGTCCCACAGCTGGCCTTTTTTTTTTTTAAGATTTATTTATTTATTATAAATGCAGTATTCTGTCTGCATATACATCTGCACAGTAGAAGAGGGCACCAGATCTCATTACAGATGGCTGTGAGCCACCACATGGCTGCTGGGAATTGAATTCAGGACCTCTGGAAGAGCAGTGAGTGCTCTTAACCTCTGAGCCATCCCTTCAGCCTTCGCCTCTACCTTTTTTAGACAAGGTCTCACTATGTAACTCAGAACAGCCAAAAACTTGTGGTGATTGTGCTGCCTAAGATTCTTAAAGACCAGGATTATAGCCCTGAGCCACCATGGCTGGCCTCTCGTTGTTTTGAATTGGCCATTTTGCAATAATTTCATTAGAATGTCTTTTGAAAATTAACATATCACACCACAATCTCAGAAATGTTTTCCCATGACAACAATGCAAATAGTATAAACCCTTAAACTGACAATATTAAACTAAACTACAGTATTTTTTCATTAAACTTTTGGGTAGCCTATAAAGAAAGGGGTTTCAATGTGATGTTTTATATTTTGAGACAGGGTTTTATGCAGCCTCAATACAAGCTTGGGCTGGACATATGTTACTGATGCTCTTGCCTCCACTTCTAAAGTGCTGGGGTCACAGGTCTGAGTCACCACACCTTGATTCTAACTTTACAGTTCTTAGAAATGAATCTCATAGGAATGTCCTTATATTAGCCATTTGTGGTTCCTGCCAACCACTGATCCATTTTATATAGGTAAAATTAGTCATTTTGAGGCTATTATAGCAATATATTCACTTAATATGTAAGCTTATGTAATCTTTTTTACACTCAGCATAATGGCCTATAGATTTCTGCAAATTGTGGGTGGTCACATCATACCCGAGTCAGGAAGCTGAGAGGTAAGGGCTGATGTCCAGCCGGTTTCCTCTGTGAGGAGTCTAGGCCACGCCCATAGAATTACTGCGTCCCACATAGAAGGTAGATATTTTCACCTCAACTGACCGTAGAGATGCCCTCAGAGACATGCTTAGAGGTTTTCATTGGCAGGTCAGAATCTCATCAGGTGACGATCAAGATTAACCATCACACTGATGTTTGATTTTTTTTTTTTTCAGTTCTAGGACTGAAGCCAGGACTTTGGACATGGTAGACTCTAGTGCTCTCCCACAAACTGGATCTCCAGCTATTTAAACATTTTAAGTTCTGGGACAGATTTTCACTAAATTCAACAAGCTCCTCCTGAATTCACTCACTCTGTATACAGCCCAGATTCTCCTCCTGCAGCTTCCGGGACAGCTGGGGTTGGCATTGCCACCAGACCTGTGATAAAGGCTGTGCCGTGGCATCTCATGGCAGCTTTGACTTGCCTCATCCTGACTAGTGTTGTCGAGCATAACTGGCAAAGATTTTCTCCTGTTCTGTGGGCTGTGTGCTGTTTGTTTCTTTGCCATGCTGAAACTTTATATATTTCAGTAGTCCCATCTTCTTTCACGTAGATCCCAGAGCCTTGCAGGGAGGGATTTGAGAAAGACATCCCATTAGAACTGAGTGCTCCCAAGTCTCTCACTCACCCACATTGTCCAGTTCCCTTCTATTGAGAGAAGTTTCTCTGATGAGGACTGAGATAGCCCAGTGTCTTGAAGAACATTCTCCCTCTTCTCCTATAGCAGGTGCAACATTTCAAAATGGTTTTAAATTAAGGTTTTTGGTCCATTTTAAATTAAGTTTTGTACAAGGTGAAAGATAAGGATCTAATTTAATTCTCTGGGGTACTGAGTTTTGTCAGAACCGTTTGTTGAACAGACCCTCTTTCCTACTGCATGTATTGACTCCCTTGTCAGCGCTTCGTTGGTTTATGTCTGGGTCCTCTCTTCTGTCCCAGTGGTCTACCTGCCTGTTTTTATACCAGGACCAGACTGTGGTTGTCACTATGACTCTGTCGTATAGTTTGAGGCTGGGTTTTGTCAGGCTTGTGTTCTTTGAGCATTGTTTTGGCTATTTGTGTCTTTTCTTAAAATTTACTTAGCTTTATTTTATGTACATTAGTGTGAGGGTGTCAAATCCCCTAGAACTGGAGTTACAGATGATTGTGAGCTGCCATGTGGGTGCTGGGAACTGAACCCAGGTCCTCTGGAAGGACAGTGCTCTTAACTGCTGAGCCACCTCTCCAGCCCCTATTTGTGTCTTTTATGCATACTGGGTTGTTATTTTTCTAGATATGTGCAATAAGACACCAGAAGTTTGCTAAATACTACATTAAATCTGTAGATTACTTTTGGTGGGATATCAATTATTTTTGTAATATTAATTCTGAGAATCCAAGAAATTGAAGAGATTTTTTTTCATCCCTTAGCACCTTTGATTTTCTTAAAGCCTTGACGTTTTACTTCGTTGGTTAGGTGTATTCATAGGTACTTAATTATTACTATTATTTTTAAATTATGTACATATGTCTGTATGTGGGTTTATGCACCTGAGTACAGTGTCAATGGTAGCCTGAAGAGGGTATCAGATTCCCTAAGTCCTGGAGTTACAGGCATGTATGAGCTACCCAATATGAGCGCTGGGAATCAGACTCAGGTCCTCTAGAAGATCAGTGTGCATTCTTAACTGCTGAGCCGTCTTTATGGTCTGTAGGCACTTGACATTTTTGGGAGTTATCATGAATAGGTTAGTTTCTTTCTGGTATATGTGAAGGCTGTTGTTTTTTTTTTTAAATATTGATTTTGTACATTATAGTTTTACAGTAAGTGTTTTTACATTTAAGAATTCATATAAGTAAATTATATAAGGTCTTTAAAAAGTAGAATTATGTGGTCTGCAAATGGGTTAATTGACTTCTTCCTTTCCATAGAGTGAATTTTTATTATAAATAAATGTTTTATTTTTAGGGTAAAAGAACATGTCCTTATTTAAAGCCCGTGATTTGTGGTCTACTGTGCTGGGAGAGAAGGAAGAATTTGATCAAGGCTGTTTGTGTTTGGCTGACGTGGACAACAGTGGGACTGGACAAGGTAAGGATTTTGTGGGTGCGCTTCTGTTTCCCCGGGGTTGGGGACTGAACTCGGGCCTCACACTTGCCAAGAAGGTTTTCCGATACTGGGCTATAGACTGCATTTCCCCAGGAGCAAAGAAATGACTTGGTTTTAAAAATGTGAACTAAATAGAACATGGCTGACTGCACTCTCGTAATTGTCACCGAGGTTTGACTGCGCCTCCTCCCCGCTTCTGCCCCCTCTCTGAGATTAACGTTCACTGGTAGTCCAGGCTGGCCCTGGTCTCACTCTGGTCCTCCGGAGGTTGGGATTGCAAGTGTGTGCCACTGTGTTGGGTGGTGACAGAGTTCTCACCTCTGCTTCGTTGTTTATATCATTCTTGTTTTTGTTCATTCTGTCATATTAATTTGATGGAATAGACAAATCATATGATACTTGATTTGCTACCAATTGGGGTCTTTTAAGGTATAGCTAGTAAAATATTTAAAATTAAAAAATTCATTTTGGAAATTATTTACAATGAAAAATGATATTCTTTCCCCTCCCTCCCTCCCTCCCTCCCTCCCTCCCTCCCTCCCTCCCTCCCTTCTTTCTTTCTTTCTTTCTTGAGACAGAGTATCTTTGTTTAGCATTGGCTGTCCTGGAACTAGCTCTGTGGACTGGGCTGGCCTCGAACTCACAGAGATCTGCTTGCCTCTGCCTCCCATGTGCTGAGATTAAAGGCATGTGCCACCACCCAACCATGATGTGGTTTTCTAATTGAATCTGAAAATATTAATGCTATAATAAAATCATGCTAATTCTGTTACTGAGGGGGAAAATCGCTCAGTCCTTGCTCTCACTTTTGGTTCACAGAAACCAGCTACTGTCCTGTTCTTGTATTATTTGCTTCTCTGAATATTCATCTTTTAAGAGGTCTTTAAGAATGGTCTAGTTCAAGCTGGGCTTCTGTATAAAGGGTTCATAAAACCCAGACTTATCTCCACTTCATTGCGTAGCTGAGGAGGACCTTGAACTTCTGATCCTTCTGCTACTAGCTCCTGAGTATTGGGATTACTGTCATATGCCACTATGTCTGCTCTTACGTGATGCTGGGGATGAAACCCAGGGCATTGTCCATGTTGGGCAAGCACTTTACTAACTAAGCTACAACTCAGCTTAGAGGCAGAGTTTTAAATGGCAAGAGGAATGGAAGGCTCTCGATCTGTTTAATAGCAAGTGGTTCACTAGTGTTCTTTGCATAAAAAAGAAAAAGGTTAATTTTTATTACTTTTTTTATAGATTACATGAGTGCTGTGTGTGGGTCATGTGCACATGAGTGCAGGAGCCTGCAGTGTTCAAATGTCAGATCTCCTGTAGCGAAATTTTCAGGCAGTAAGTTGTGAGCCACTTGACAGGGATGCTGAGAACCCAGCTGGGGTCCTCTGCAGGGGCACTACTTCTCCCCCGCTGCTAACTAGTGTTCTCGATGAGGGTGGATGAGAATTCTCTTCTCGATATGCAGTGAGTGAGTGACAGAGGGTGGGAGGTGGAGAGACTATGGCTCCTGAAAAAAAAAAAGACTTGCTATAAAAAGCCAAAGAAAGACGAGGACAATGCATAGCATAGAGTGTTTGTTCCATCGTGACAAAGACAAGACGGGAAAGGAAAGTGCTTACGCCTGTTTAAATCTAATGAGCCCATTCATCCCCGATCCGGTCCTGTCATCTCTACCAGTCTTAGGACATCTGGTCTGCCAGTTTCATCCTCTGTAACATTCTCTTTTTGGCCCTCTAGAATTAACATAACTCAAAGCCAGCACTCAGGATACTGGCAGAGCATAAGTATTTACTTTTCCCAAGTGCGTCTGTGTAAGTAAGCATTAGTCTTAGTCAGTGTTCTATTGCTGTGAAGAAACACCAAGACCGTGACAACTCCTATGAAAGAAAGCATTTAATTGGGGCTTGCTTACAGTTTCAGAGATTTAGTCCATTATCAGAGGCGGGAAGGATGGTGGCATCTAGGCAGACATGGTACTGGAGAAGTATCTGAAAGTTCTACATCTGGATCAGCAGGTAGCAGGAAGAGAGAGTGACTGCCTTGAGCTTCTGAAACCTCAAAGTCTCTCTCCAGGGACACACATCCTCCAAGGCCACACCTCCTAATTCATTCAAATAGTGCCACTTCTAGCATTAAAATCTGTGAACCTAAGGGAGTCATTCTCATTCAAACCACCACAGTCTCTTAGAGAAAAATCCTAGGACAATTTATCTTAGGGACTGGAGAGATGGCTCAGCAGTTAGTAGCACACAGTGCTTTTCCAGAGGACAGGATTCAATTCCCAGCACCCACACAGTAACTCACAACTGTCTGTAACTCCAGTTCCAGGAATTTGAGGCTGTTTTTTGGCCTCTGTAGGCACTGGGCACACATGTGGTACACAAACATACATGAAGACAAAACATCCATCCATATTTTAAAAAGTTCATATTAGGCATATGGGTGTAACAGCCAAACTGTCATTGTTCATGTGACTCTAATTTGACTTATGTGTGACAATGGGCAAGAAGCCATGACTTATTTTAGCAGCTTGAGGTGGCTCTTTTTCAGGGACCTGGAGTGTTATGTTTGTAAATGAGGAAAAAAAAACACCTTAATTAATGTGATAAACAGAGTTTAGTGCCCTCTTGAAACTATTACTTGGGAAAGAAAAAAGAAAACAGAAGAGGTCTTAATGACATTTTGTTTAATGATTCCCAGGGAATCGCATTGGAATGAATGAATGATGAATAAATTTATCATAGCTTGAAATCTGGGGGTAAAACTTTTCTTTGCCGTCTGCTTATTATAATAGCCAGGTGTTTTCTTTCTTCTTAGGCTTTTACCTTTGTAGACTTGGCTGTTCTCATTGCCTCCGATTTTTAAAAAATTATTATTATTAAAATTATTACTGTTTTGTGTATGGTTATTTTTGCTTTCATGTATGTCTGTGCACCAGTCACGTGTAACTTCAGATCCCCTGGAACTGGAGTCACAGAGAATGTGAGCTGCTGTGTGGGTGCTGGCAATAGAACCCAGGTCCTGCAGAAGAGTGACGAGTTCTCTTAACCACTGGCCAGCTTTCCAGCCCCTGCCTCTGATTTTTGAAGGGCTATATTGAATTCAAACAAATCTTGGTTATTTAGTGAGGTCCAATGGGGGCTAAGGTATTTCAGCATGCAAGGTGAACTCAGTAAGGAGCAAGCATTCCACACTCTTCTAGTGAATTCATTATGGGAACAAACCCCATTCTTTCTGATTAGTGAAATTACTTTCACCTGAGAGAGCCAAGATTTGTCAATGTAAGTGTCATTGTGATTTAAGTGCAGAAGAGTTTATTTTTAAATTAGATTTTTAGTGGTAGGTTTCATGGATCTAAATGCCAAGGAATTCTTTCTGAAGAGTCTCAGAGACCTGAGTCTTATTCTTTACCCCAAGATGAGAATTTTGATTTTTAGATGTATCATAGTGAGCTATGGAGTATCTGTAGAAAACGCCGAGGAAATGTTGGCATGTCTCCCTTCTGTCAGGGCGGCTGGAGGCACAGATGTCTAGTCCACCCCAATGCTATGAGCAGTGTGCACGTGCTGGTTAGTTTCTGGCCACTTGACACCAGCTGCAGTCACCTCTAGTTAGGGAATCTCAGTTCAGGAGCCTCCCTATCAGAGAGGCCTGGGGCAAGTCTGTGGGGCATTTTCTTGACTAATGATGGATGGGGGAGGGCCCAGCGCACTGTGGGTGGTACTATCCCTGGGCTGGTGGTCCTGGGCCGTGGAAGAAAGCAAGCTGAGAAGCCATGAGCAGAGTGTTCCTCCAAGGTCTCTGCTTCTGGTTCTTGCTTTCAGGTTCCTGCCCTGACTTACCCCAATAATAGATTAACCCATAAACCAAATAAGCCCTTTCCTCCTGTCCATGGTTTTGGTCGGTGTTTTATTACGTTACCTGAAAGCAATCTAGGGCAGAGCACAATGTCCCAGATGACTCAATGTGAATATTTATCTGCTCCATGTCTTTGAGTGGTGCTCTCTCACCCCACCTAGAGCATGGTCAGGAGTCTGACTGCTTGACGCTCCAACAGAACACAAGAATCCAAATATCCTCCTTGCAGGGATAGTTATGCTTACATTTTAATCCCTGTGTTAATTTCTATATCAATTAACTTTTATTTTTTGCTACAAAAAGTAGGACATCATGATAAATTTAGTAAGAAAAGATTGAGAATACGAACACTCTTCCAGCTGCAAAGCAGAGCTTGTCTGACTGAGATTTGGCAAGGACAGAAACCATCCTGGTGTCACTGATGTTACACACCTCCAGAATGCTGCCATTGGGTCTTCTGGATCCTTGATGGCTTTATGTTTCTTTAGGACTGAAGCCCCTATGGGAGTTCCTTTCCTGCTGAGGAGTTAAAGAGTTAGTCTGTGTGAACTGTTTAGTCCATGGGCTGGTACAGGAAACTCTGTGTAAGGAAAGGTAGATGAAGATTTGTTTCTGAGCATCACGATAACAGAATATCACTTTAGTGGCTTAAAATGACAGCAAAATATTCTGTCCCAGTTGTAGATGCTACGCTTTGGAAGTCAAACTGTTGTCAGGACCATGCTATTTCTCTGGTTTCTAGCATTTCTTTGCCTCTTTTAGTATTAATTTTAAATATTTATTTATTTTATGTGTGCTATATATGTATTTTCTGGTGTAAGTTATGTTGCAATATCCAGTGATGGCTAAAAGAGGGCATTGGATACTCTAGAACTGCATTTGCAGGCGGTTGTGAGTCAGCATGTGGGAGCTGAGAACTGAACTCAGGTCCTTAGCTCTTAACTGCTGGGCCATCTCTTTAGCTCCTTCTTCCAGTTTTTCTGAAGCCTCCAGGACCCTTACTTGTTTCTCCTGAGTTCTAGTAATTAAAGATACTCTTTGGTTTGTAGATGTATCATTCCGCTCCAATTTCTGCCAGCATTGTCAGATGGACATATCCCAGCCCTCAGCTTATTCTCTGTCTTCCCTCAGATTCTGTCCTACTTTGAATGAGAGTGGCCCCAGAGGTTTGGTCCCCAGCTGGTAGAACTGTTCCGTAGGGATTAGGAAGTGGTCCTGCTGGAGGAGGTGTGTCACTGGGGTAGGCCTTGAGGTTCCAAAAACCCATGCCCTTCCCAGTTCACACACTCTCTCTTTGTCTCCTACTTTTGGGAGAGGTTGTAAGAAGCTTTTAATTGTTACTCCAGTGCCATGCCTGCCTGCTGCCATACCTGCTGCTGTGTACCTTGTCATGGCTCTGCACTCGTAAACCCCAACTCAACATTTTCATTAATAAGTTGTCTTTGTCACAGGCAGTAGAAGGGTGACAAAGACAGCTTCCTAAGTGCTAGGATTACATTCCTGTGTCGTCTCACCTGGCTGCTTTGCATTACTATTTGGCATTTGCATTCCTCTATGCCTTTTCCCTAAAGTACAGGTGTATCCTTGTTTTAGCTTGGTTTTATTTGCAAAGACTGTTTTCAAACTAGATCACATACATAGGTACCTGGAACAAGGATTTGAACATGTCTTTTTGGGAGACACCATTTAAATTCCTATACACTTCCTTTCCTTCACCGTATCATGCCCAATACCGTTCACTGTTAATGGGGGTATTCTAGTGAGTGTTTTCAATAGTTGCAATCAATTATAGAATTAACATTCCATGATGAAACCAATTGGTAATCTTCATCAGTCTTTCAAGACAGTGACTTACTTTTATTGGGCTGGACTATGATGGATACCAATTGATGCTTTGAAAACACGCTAGAACTGGGTGGTGGTGGCGCACGCCTTTAATCCCAGCACTCGTGAGACAGAGGCAGGCCGATCTCTGTGAGTTCGAGGTCAGCCTGGTCTACAAGAGCTAGTTCCAGGACAGGCTCCAAAACTAGAGAAACCCAGTCTTGAAAAACAAAACAAAACAAAATAAAACAAAAAAAAAAAAAACAAAAAAAGGAAGAAGAAGAAGAAAAGAAAGAGAAAACACACTCGATTTTACTAGTATCCTTGCCTTTTAGTGATGTCGAGCTATTTTTGAGAAGGTTTGTGCTATTCAGGTTAGTTCCCTTTAGTCACATCCCCTGTTGGAGGACTTTATGCTTGAAGCAAGGTTAGAATCTTTTAATAATTTGACTTCTTTAATCTTCAGAAAGTTGATTCCCAATGGTACTTGCTAATGCCTGTCTGTCACTTTGTCTATAAAAATCTGTCTACAGATAAAATCATCGTGGGCAGCTTCACGGGCTACCTGAGAATCTTTAGTCCCCATTCTGTAAAAGCCGGAGATGGGCCTCAGGCTGAAGACTTACTCCTAGAAGTGCATCTGCGGGACCCCGTGCTGCAGGTGGAAGTCGGGAAGTTTGTCTCGTGAGTAGAGCCCACTGAGTGTGGGAGTTTCTGTTCCTTATGATGACACTTTTATAGATTTAAAAAAATACTTTGTGCATTATGTATGTTATAGATACATGTCATGAAGCCAAACTTTATGTTCTGAATACTTTTTATGTAGAAGCATGTATCTTTAATTTGAACTAATTTAGTGATTTATTTGTGTGTTTGTGTGAGTGTATGTGTGTGTGTGTGTGTGTGTTTGTGTGTGTGTGTGTAGATGCACAGTCTGCATTTTCTTTTGGCTAGGAAAGGGTTTTTAGGCGTACACTTCCACATCACTGTTCATCATCCAAGGAAGTCAGGACAGGAACTCAACGAAGGCAGGAACCTGGAGCAGGAGCTGATGCAGAGGCTGTGGAGGGTGCTGCTTACTGGTTTGCACTCATGGCTTGCTCAGCCTGCTTTCTTATAGAACCCAGGATCTCCAGCCCAGGGATGGCACCGCCCACAATGGGCTGAACCTTCCCCCACTGCTCTACAGGCCTGTCTACAGCCAGATCTTGTGGAGGCATTTTCTCAATTTAGGCTCCCTTCTCTCCAATGGCTCTAGCTGTGTCAAGCTGGCATAAAACTAGCCATCACAAGTATGAACTGTCTTCTAGTGATTTGCTTCATTTTGTTGAAGACATGTATCATGAATACATTAGGCCAGTGTGAAGTAAGATTTTTTTTTTTTTGGCCTGCAGGGTGTGATTACACATGCCAGAAAACCAGGCACTTGGGAAGTATAGGCAAGAGAATCAGAAGTTCAAGGTCATTCCCAGCTACATAATGAGTTTGAGACCGGTCTGGACTATATGGTACCCTGCTTAGTCCACCCTATCCCCCAAAAAGAAAAAAGAAGAAAACCCAACAACAACAAAAACAAGCCTTTTATAGATAGATGGTGACAGGTTGAATCTGGGAGATATTGTCATGTAGGTGGTTGATAAATTTCAGTTCCGTATAAATGCAGGTGCTGGCTAAGGGTCATTGTGAACCCAGTATATCACAGACACGCTATATTTACAAAGGTGGGCACTCAAAGGAATTTTGCATCTTTGATGCATTTTTACCATTCCGTATTATTTTTATTTATCATAAAAATGAAATCAGGATAGACCGGTGCTGCTTTGTCCCAGCTTCCCAGTGCTGGGTTTATAGGTGTGTGCCATAGCTTTTGACTTTTTTTTTGGGGGGGGGGCTGTCATCTAGCTCCCAAATAAACCACAAACACGGAGGCTTATTATTTCTTATGAATGCCCAACCTTGGCTTGGCTTCTCCTTAGCCAGCCTTTCTTATTTTAAGCTATCCCATCTGGCTTTGCCTCTGGGCTGTTCTCTTTTTCTCTCTTCTGTAACTCTTACTTCTGCTCTAACTCTGTAGCTGAATGGGGGGCTGTCCCCTGCTGTCCTCCTCTCCTTCTCTTGCTCCTCCTGTTTATCCTCTCTTCCTGCCAGCCCCGCCCATTCTTTCTCCTGCCTCGCTCTTGGCCGGTCAGCTCTTTATTAGACCATCAAGTGTTTTAGACAGGTAAAGATTCACAGCTTCAGGGAGTTAAACACGTGCAGCACAAACAAGAGCAGCACAGCCTTACATCACTAAACACATGTTCCAGAGCACAAACAAATGTGACACATCTTAAAATAACATTCTACAATATTATAGTTTAAATTTTATTTTTTGTTGTTTTTTCAAGATAGGGTTTCTCTGTAGCTTTAGAGCCTGCCCTGGAACTCACTCTGTAGACCAGGCTGGCCTTGAACTCCCAGAGATCTGCCTGCTTCTGTCTCCCGAGTACTGGGATTAAAGGTGCGCACCATCACTGCCTGACTTAAAATAATTCTTAATATGATATTTGAGAATTTCATTCATGTATACAATGCATTTAGATCATGTTCATCTTCCTGCCACCCTTTAACTCCCTCTGAATATTCCCAGCTTCATGTTCTTCCTCTTTCTCTTCCTTCCTTCCTTCCTTCCTTCCTTCCTTCCTTCCTTCCTTTCTTTTTCTTTTGAAACATTATGAATACTGAGGCTAGTTAGAGCTGCTGGTACATGTCTGGGTATGGGTTCATCTTCTATAGCAGGAGCAGCTGACCGGTGGCCACACCTCAAAGGGAACAGTATCCTTCTCCAGCATCACCAGCTACACACAGCTCCTCAGCTATGGGTGGGGCCTGTGAACCCCTCCCCCGTTCATCCTGGAGTTTTGAGTGGTTTAACCTTGTGCAGGTAACCACAGCTGGTGCAAGTTCATGTGTACAACCCAGGAGTTCTGTCTTCATAGGAGAAACGACGAGGACAAGACATAGAAACGAGACAGGCAGTTCAGTTTGTGTCTTTAGCTGTATGTTGAAAATCCCCTGGGTTCTCTGACCAGGAATGTCAGAAGGGAGCTTTGTTTTTAGCTCCTAAATGAGCACGCCTGCCTGGAAGGCTGAATTCACAGGTGCAACTGAGACTCCAGTTCTGACATCAGTCCCTTCTGGTGAACAGCTTTGAAGCCAGATCTCTAGGTTTCCATGGTGGAAATGGCTTATGTCCATTACAGTTTCATCCCCTCTTCTCCGTGACCTTAGGGTGCCCTCCCCAGAGCACAGTATGTTACAGTAAACAGCAGAGTCTACTTCCGGCTTTAGGCATGTATTTATCTCCAGTTGGGCCTTCAGTCACCTGACTGAGGGACCACTCATCAGAAGGCAGGTCCGCCTTACGCTATGCTGGAGAGATGGGAGGAAGATTTATCCCTTAAAGGAGGCAGCCCTTGTCATCCTAGAATTCCTTCTCAGTGCAGTTGCTTCCTGATGCTCTGCTCTGTTGCAGCTCAGTTCAAACAGCTTGATTTTCTTCTGTCTAGCGCTGCTTTCCCCAGCAATTATGGAGATGGCTCAGTGTTTGCCTGGCCTGTGGCATGGGCTTTGATCAACACTGGTCTTTATGGTGGGCCCATGTTCACCTCTTACTTTTGTGACCCGTTGTTGGGAAGGAAGAAGGGTGACAAGGAGTGATTCTGTTCTCCACGTTTGTCATCTTTTTTAGAGGCTAATTTATTTTTTATTTTATGTGTATATGTGTGCCTGAATGTATGTATATATAACATAGAGTCCAGAAAGGGCATCAGATCTGGAGTTTAGGCTCTGAACCTCTTCTTTGGCCCTGTCTCACTAATCTTACCTGATATAATGATCGGCATTTATAGATAAAGAAATTTTAGAGTTTAAAGTCACAGAGCCAAGATGCAGACCTGTTGTGTCTGACTCTATACAGTGCTGTCTTTCCAAGCCATCTTGTTCTCCTTTGGAACATGGGGAATGCATTGTTTTGAATATCCAGCTCCATAAAAAATTCTGTAAGCACTGTTGATTCTGTGGTAGTTGCATAGTGTAAGCCACATTTGTGTGGCAGGAGAGCAATGGATGCTGATTTATGGAGCTGTCTGCAGTGCTGTGCGTGGGTTAGCTCCTGCAGATGTCCCTGTGTAAGGAGGGCACCAGGCTGAGGAGTGGTCACGTGGAGAAGCTCTAGAGTTAGGTCAAGCCTTCAGACTTTAACTTTACTCCTTGCAGTTTCCATTGACTCTGTAACAGATTTCGTGCTGGAGGCCTGCATGTTGGCCTGTGGTGCTTTAAATCTAAGAAAGCTGCTAATATTTAAGAACTAGAAGGTTTCACATAAAACCCCTGCTTTCTGGCTTTTCTTGAAAAACTGTGGAGAGCTGGCCAGAAGCCCAGAACCAAATAGTAGCCACCTCCTTCAGCCTGGCTGTAGTCTTCAGTTAATTATAACCTTCCACGGCCTTTCCTCATTAGTGTCCATCTGTCTGGTCCCCTGAAGCCCGTGAATTAAGGTTTTCCGCCCTGTGCCCTGTGTCTGCCTCTGGAGCCACTTGACATGGCTGGAAGGGCACTGTAGATGGTGGTATTTTATTTCCATTTGAGATTTAGTCGAAGATGAAAGTTTTCAACACTTGTAATGAGAATTGGGATCTGTGCCAGCGTTAATCCCGACATCATCGATGCTTCTTCACGCTGTCAGGTACTTCCACACACCTGCATCCAATTGAATGGAAACCTCCTATTTTCCAGAGGGAGAAATGGGCTCAGGGATTAAGGGACTTGCCACAAGTCTTAAGTGAGTTGGTCAGAAAGCAGGAGCTCCTTGCAGTGGGAGCAGACTCACAAACAGTCTCAGGCTTGATCTTTTAGGCCCAGAGGTTTGGTTTCAGGCTCAGGAAACATCTTTTCCTCATCTCCCTCCTCTCCCTTCTCTCAGTACCCTTCTCTGTAGCATCCCCTCCCCCCTCTCAGTACCCTTCTCTGTAGCACCCCCTCCTCCTCCCCCCCAGTACCCTTCTCTGTAGCACCCCCTCCCCCCCTCAGTACCCTTCTCTGTAGCACCCTCTCCCCTTCTCTCAGTACCCTTCTCTGTAGCACCCCTCCCCCCTCTCAGTACCCTTCTCTGTAGCACCCTCTCCCCTTCTCTCAGTACCCTTCTCTGTAGCACCCCCTCCCCCCTCAGTACCCTTCTCTTAGCACCCCTTCTCCCCCCTCAGTACCCTTCTCTGTAGCACCCTCTCCTCTTCCCCCCTCAGTACCCTTCTCTGTAGCACCCTCCCCCCCCCAGTACCCTTCTCTGTAGCACCCTCTCCTCTTCCCCCCTCAGTACCCTTCTCTGTAGCACCCCCTTTCTTTTTACTCTCTGTTTTTGAGCCAGGGTCTTGCTCCTGTGGACCTGGAACTCGCTCTGTAGACCAGGTTGGCCAGGAACTCAGATCTGCCTGCCTCTGCCGTCAGTGCTGTAATTAAAGCTGTGTCCACCACGCCTGGCCCTCTCCTCTTCTTACTCTTTCTCTGTTCCCCTCTGTAGACTTGGCTGGCTTGGAACTTCGGCTCCCCCGACTCAGCTTTCTGTGTAGCTTGAATTAGAGGCAGGTACCTGCTGATGTGATTATTTTTCAGTTAGAATTGTGAGCAGGAATTGCTTTATTAACTTGTAGCTGCAGTTATGAGATCTGTTTGAATTAGGTTATATCTGAAACTAATACTTAATAGCTTTTGAAACTTTCCCGTTTTGCAGAGGCACTGAAATGCTCCATTTGGCTGTGCTGCATTCTAGAAAGCTCTGTGTCTACTCTGTTTCAGGTAAGAGAATTTCCTTCTCATGTGGAGTTTGTCACAGACTGCTCTGGAGAACAGAGTAGAGATGATTTTGGGAGCGAATACAGAGTGTTCGTGAGGAGTTTCTTGTCTCTGTTCGCCTTCCCTACCACTCATGATCATATCATGCTCATTTTCTTGACCCATGAGTCCTGGTATTCTTATTTTTACAGAGGGTTTCTTATCATCTCCGTGTTGGCAGGCATTGTGTCCGGAACAGCCTGTGACCAGCTGCAGTGGTTGGACTCCTCCGAACCCTGAGGCTGAAGCCATGCTCAGCAGTGGCCTCACTGGCTGTTGAGCCAGAGTGCTTGAAATGTCCTTTTCTTGGTAAACCTCAGGCGTTTTCTCTTTTTAGTTCCAGTTTCTTGGCTTCTTGTTGGCTTCATTCTGCCAGACCAAAGGACACTTAATTTGAGGTTAATTGGGTTCTATTCCCTGATGTGGTCCTGTGGGTACAAGTTTAATACGTATTCTGTTGTGCTTTAATTTCAGCATTTTGGCCCTTATTAAAATTGAGGTTCGTGGTAGTTTGAATGTAATTGGTCCCCATAAGCTCATAGGGAGTGGCACTGCTAGGAGGTGTGGCTTTGTTAGAGTAGTTGTGGTCTTGTTGGAGGGAGTGTGTCACTGTGGAGGCAGACTTTGAGGTCTCATATGTGCTCAAGCCACTCCCAGTGTCTCAGACCACTTCCTGTTGCCTGTGGATCAAGATGTAGGACTCTCAGCACACCATGTGTGCCTGCATGTTGCCGTGTTCCACCATGATGGTGATGGACTGAATCTCTGAACTGTAAGCCATTCAGTTAAATGTTTTTCTTTATAAGAGTTACTGTGGTCATGGTGTCTCCTGAGAGCAATGGGAACCTGAAGACAAGGATCTTTTAGGGGCAAAAATCTGTTGACTTTTAAAGGCAACCTTCATAACAAGAGGTGTGGTATGCAGAAGAAACCAACTAGAAATTGATGGATGCCATTGAGGTAGTTACTCACCTATATTGATTAATTGATTGATTTTGAGAAAGGGTGTCATTAGTAGTACAGGTTAGCCCGGACTCACTGGGTAGCCCAGGGTGGCCTTTGCTGACTCATCCTCCTGTTTCTCTGTCCAGGTGCTATGAGCACAGCTGTGGGCCCCCTGTCCTGTGGCAGGGCTTCAGTTTTCCTCCTCACCACACCACCCTCCTCATCAGAGGGCTGGCAGAGAGCATGCCACCACTGCCATGGCCGGACGTGTTCATGGAGAGAAGTTAAGACTTGGCACCATGTGGCAGAGTCAGTGTCTGAAAAGCTCCCTGGGGAAGGTTATTGGGGAAGATGCCACCCAGTTGGGTGATTGATGTGGGAGGGCCCAGGTCACTCTGGGTCGTGCCACTCATGGGCCGTTGGTCCTGGGTCCTTTACTAAAGCTGGTTGAACAATCAATGGGGAGGAAGCCAGTAGTCAGTATTCCTCCCCGACTGCTCAGTTCCTGCCCGAGGTTCCTCAGCACTGGAGCTGTGAGCTGAAGTACACCCTTCACTCCCCAGGTTGTTCATGGTCCTGGTGTCTTATTATGGCAATAAAAACCCTAACTAGGACACAGAGCTTCTCCAAAGAACTTCAGGTCTTGAGGTTGTGTCTTGCTGGCAGCAGCATGGTACCCGTGGGCCTTTCCTGGGGAGGACCAGGGTCCCTGGAAGTTCCTAAAATGGTAGGTAGTCAGGAACTAGGGTGTATGATATCTGACTCTGGTGCCTTGGTTTCAATACTGTGATTTTGAGGGGGACTTCTTCCGTTCATTTATTTGAATAATTAAGGTATTTTTAGTCTAAAATGTAGAAAAAATATTTTTATGCAGTTTCAGGGGTTGTTGGCATTTTTTTCTGAGCATGGAAACCAACTCCCTAAACAGCAGACTCCCAAAGCAGCAGCTGCTCATTTGTAACTGCGCACCTAGGGTGTCCTTTTCTTTGAGAGAAGGGTCTCCTTCAGCAGCTCCGCTGCCATGGTTTGTGACACACGCAGTGCCGGGCTTATGACTCTGTCTAACCACAGCAAGACTTAGACGGTCTGAATGACCAGATTGGCTATTTCTTTTGCTTCAAACTACCTTAACATCATCTTTAGCATTTGCATTTTGAGAGCTATTTCTTTATGGAAAAATTGCTTTCCAAGTCCAAGTTTCCAACACCACTTTCAGTCCTCACACTCTGCCCGATCTCGACTCTGCAGCTTGTAGTTCACTTGTTGATGGAAGTTTGGAAGATTTCTCCATTACATTAGAAGATAAGGGCTGGCAATGTGACTCAGTGGGAGGACCCTTGCCGAGTCTGCACAAGGACCTGGGTTCAGTCCCTAGTTTAAAAAATTAGGACACCATGTTTGAAGGGGTTGGGTATTTTGATAGTGTGGACAAGAGAATGAGATGTTTCAAAGTTGTCATTTGTTGACTCTCCTGCTGTATCGTCTATAACTGAAGGAGTGGAGCTGCATTTGTTTTAGAACTGAAATTAAATGGCCTTGTTGTCATTTAAGTAATTATACCTCACTCAGGTGTGTCTAATACAAAGATCTAATAAAGTGCTCCCTACAGTATTATTTCTCTAATGGTGTAATCTAGCTGAGATTTAAGTGTTTTTACTGTGCTGGCTTTCCCTGTGACCAGTGTGCTAATTGTTCTTATCTTTTACAAATTTGTCATTTTAAATTTCAATACAATTTAATTAAAGCTGATAGAGAGGATGAGAAGAAATTAATATAAAGCATTATAAACAGATTTAAAGTAGTCCCTTTATTTTTTTTTCTCCATAGGAACGTTGGGTAATGTAGACCATGGGAACCAATATCAGATAAAGTTAATGTATGAGCACCATCTTCAGAGGACAGCCTGCAATATGACTTATGGACCCTTTGGTGGCATAAAAGGTAATTTGCTCTGAATCATGCGTATGATATTTCAAGTGGTAAATATACACCCTTTGGTCATATTACAATGGGATATTATTTGGTTTGAAACTTAAGAATTAAATAAGTATTTTAGTGAAAGTTTTATATTTCAGATACTTAAAATAATTAAAAAGTATACTTTTAACAGTGGATATGTTTGATATTCACATTAGTTGTGTTATTATATGGTCATTGGTGTTTTTTCTAAATATCTGTGATGGTTTGAATGGCATCCACAGACTCAGTTGGTGAAACTATTTGGGAAGGATCAGGAGGTGTGGCCTTGTGGGAGAAGGTGTGTCACCTGTGGATGGAAACTTCAAAAGCCCATACCATTCCCAGTTAGCTCTCTTTGCCTCTTGCTTGTGGATCAGATGTGAGCTGTCAGCTCCAGGACAATGCCTGCCTGTTTGGTGCCATGCTCCCCAACATGATGGTCATGGATTTTCCCTTTGAAATCATCCCCAGTTAAATACTTTATTTTTTTAAGTTGCCTTGGTCATGCTGTTTCCATGGCAATAGAAAAGTAGTCAAGACAACAGCTTTTCAACAGAATTTGCCTTATAAGCTGACTAAAAGTGATTTCTTTTGTGGTAGAGCTTGGTGCCTGCCACTTTCAGTGTTGTGAAATGCTGAAGTTAGTAGTAGCTCCTGCTGTACTGACTAAAGGAGGGTGGGGCTACGAACATGTCCACCCAGCCTCTTGTGTTGAGAGTGCCCATGGCTTCTTTCTGCACAAGAGAGCTGGAAGTGAACACATGGGGTCTTAAATGTATACTTGGTACAGCTATGATCTCTGACATGAAGGACAGTGACCTGAGAGGAGAGACACCTCTCCCAAATTCCACAAGGTCATCACCTTTATCAAGTAGGTGTCCTTGATATCTTTGGGCTTGGTGGGTAGATTCTTGGAAACCTGCCACCTCTTCATAGCACATAACAAAACCAGCAGATTCTCAAGCCAACACATGTCGTGTTCGCTGGATGCATGCTTGCTTGTTTTATTTTATGTGTGTATGTACACATATATGTATGTATTCTATATTTTGAGGACTATTGTCACACTGTAGTCCAGGCTGACCTAGATCTCAGTGTGAACTGGGCTTGCCTTAAGCTCACAGTGATCCTCTTCTGGACGAATGTCCATGTGCTAGGATCACAGGTGTGTTCATCATGCCAGTCTTCCTCTGTGTGCCTTCTGATTGTAGATTATTTATAATACCAAATAGCATATGAATGCCATGCAAATTGTTGTGATATGTGGATAATCACCGAAAAATTAGTATATACATGTTCAGGACAGAAGCAGTCCTTGTCTACTAAAACTGGCTCTTCTGGCTTGGAGGGGCTGGTTCCTCCTCCTTTGTATACTTCTGTTTCTAAGCAATGAAAAGGCTTCCTGCAGTGTGTTCATCCTGATCCAGAACTTCAGATTCCCCGGGGGGCTGAACAAGGGGGTTCTGATTTCTGATTTGTAATTCCTACCCTCTCTCTGCATCATGGCTGAAGACAAGCTGTGGTGTTGGGTTGGTGTGACAAAGTGTGATTTTGTGGTTCTTTTTGCATGTATGTGCATGTATCACCTGCAGAACATATGATCAGGAATTTTAGCTTTTGTTTTTTTAAAATTCCTTTTTATGGTGTGTGTGTGTGTGTGTTTGTATGTGTGTGTTTATATGCACCATGTACGTGTAGGCACTCAAGGATGCCAGAGGGCATCAGATCCCCTAGAACTGGATGGTTGTGAGCTGCCATATGGGGCTGGCGACTGAACCTGGGTCCTTTGTAAGAGCAACAGGTGTGGTTGGAGAGCTGACTCACTGTTAATAGCAGTGGCTGTTCTTGCAGAATACCCAAGTTTGGTTCCCAGCACCGCATGATGGCTCACAGTCAGTTATAACTGTAGTTCCCGGGGACTCTTAAGGGTGCATACACATGTAGACAACACACTTGCACACATAAATCTATAAACATACAACACCAAAACAACAAATGTTCTTTACCACTGAGCTCTCTCTCCAACCCCAGTCTTGAATATTTTTGTTCATGATGTGCAAGTCAAGTTTTATACAGTGAAAGAAATAAAATCCCAAACACTGAACAGGCTGTAAAATTACTCACTCAAGTAGCAGGGATGTTGGGGTTACTCGAGGAGGTAACAGCTCAATGGAGACAGTGGAGGAGGAGCTCAGATTTCTGTGAGAGGTGACCTGCCAGTGAAATGCCTGCTCCCACCCTTATCCTTTGAAACTGATGGCCATGCTTTTAAACACGCCTGACTTCTCTGCGGGACCTAATTGCCCTGACTGTTTGGCTGTTTTTAATTTGTTTGTTCTCACTAAACCACCAAAGCATATTGCTAAGTTCTCTGGATCTAGTTGGGTGTGGTGGCTCATGCCTTTACTCTTGGTACTCAGGAAGCTGATGGTGGGGGAGGGGAAGTTGCTGAATTCAAGACTAACTGGCCTAGGTTAGATAGCTTGGGATAAGAGTATGTATGACCCTGTTCAAAACAAACAAAGAAACAGGGAAACAAAATTACTATTATCTGGAGTCCAAATAGTTATGAGAGAGAAGCAAAGAGGCTGTTTTCATAGCTTTGTTCTGGTTCAGGTTATGTACCGCATGCTGTACAGACTGAATTAGACTTTGTATTTATTATCAGGTCAAATTAATGTAACTAAAATCAATACTTTCTTCGCTTTTGTGCAACACTTTTGGTGGTTTCATAATGGACTTCCAGAGTGATGAGATGGGGCTCAGGATTTGCTACTCTAAAATGCAGGCCCGTGTGACTCATTGATAGTGCATGCTTAGCATTTATGAGGCCTGGGTAGCCTCCTCAGCAGCAAAACAAAGGAACAGGCAAAACCCTTTCCTAACCCCCAACCCCACACACCGATGGACTTGTTGAAGCAGATTGCCTCAATTCTGCTGTGCCCCCACCTCTGCAGTTTGTATGACTCTCATGTGAGAGGTGGGCTCCCTATGTGGAGAAATAACCTCTCTGAATGACGGCTCACAGGGAGATGCTAACAGGGAGCCATGCTGAACAGGAGCTGCGACAGTCAGCTGACACCCAGTTGTCCTGTCACACTTCTCTGTGACAACCCACATCCAATGTGGGCTAAACATTCACAGGCCGAATTGTCCTTCTGGTCTTCATTTTCTTGTGAAGACTCTCATGTCATGTAAAACTATTATTTTTGACATGATTTTCTTCTGTGAAGCTGTCCTTGTTTGAATGACCTCAGCTTTGGACCTAAGATGAGTCAAGAGGCATTTTTTCCCCTTGTAAGTGTGATTAGCTTGTTATGCCTAGTATGTGAAGACGTGAGGACGCCAAAAAACCACCAGGGAGCCGGACCCACCGAAATGCAAAGACAAGGTTTATTGTGTGTGTGTTACAAGCTGGCAGGGACCTCGTCAACTCAGCAGTGAGGAGGTCCCCCACCCTTCTAGAGGGCACTATTTAAAGGCAAAACCCAGAAAAGTTACTTTAGCAGAGTGTGGGGTGACAGGTTCAATCCTGATTGGCTGACATTTGTCTGGGGTGTCCTGGAAAAAAGTGATGGGTGTGTGCTGGCAGGTGATCCTATCTACAACGTTTGGAACGTTAAGAATTTCCTTTGGATGGTCTGTTTCTGGGTGGTCTCAGTTTGTGGTCTTTCTTAGAATCAGGTATTGCCTTAGGGTAAACTACTGAGCCTCAGGCCTCTATTGAGCTTGTCATGGCTGGGTCCTACAAGCTGAAAACAAGATCTCACCTGATGCTTATGTGACCCTGTCCTCTTAGCTCTTGAATTGTGTCTCACATTTAAAGGGTGACTTTCAACAAAGTGTGAGAGACCATTTTTACAGGCTTTGGTTGAGAACAAAACATTTTACAATTTGAAGCAGAAGGAGGTGGAGGCCAGAGAATTGGGAATTCCAGGTCAGCTTTGTGAACCAAAGGCTAGACTGGGCTAAGAAGACCCTGTCGCCTGAAAGAAGGTAGGTGGTATGCTTGTACCCTGTGTTCAGTCCCAGACACGGGGAAAAAGTTTGCCAGAATGTAGAAATGATGAAGCCTGGTGGCTGTAGGATGTGGTTTTCTTGATGTATGAACTAAGCAGTAGAATGTGTAGCCCTTAGGAAAAGAAGCCGAGTCACTTTCAAGTTGCATTCCTTTGAAAAGAGTCCCTTCCCAAGCCTGGTGTCTCCGGCAGTGAGGGTGTTGCTCTCTTTTGTTTGTATGTTCTGCATTTTTGGAGTCAAGGTCTCATTTAGACCAGGCTAGAACTGGCTGGAACAGGCTGGAACTGGCTGGAACTGGCTGGAACAGGCTGGAACTGGCTGGAACTGGCTGTGTAGTGGGGCTGGCTCAGGGTTCTGGTGCATGCTGGAACCACTCAAGTGTCAATCATTCTTTTAACTTGAAAGTTACTTAGAATTAACCAGACAAAGCAAAGAAAATTTAGCGTTTTAGGAAAGGGATCAAGAGAAAATAAAAGCTGGTGCTGTTTTAGACTGAGAAGACGCGGGGCTGTGCATCTCAATGAGCTACCACTAGATGGCAGGCCTGGACAGTTTGTATGTTTGGGCCTGCCTCTGCCTCAGAGGAGGTGTTCAGCCTCAGGCAGTCCTGTAGTTCTGTAGCTGCAGAGGTGCAGGCAGGAGGGTGAGGAGTTTTAGGCCATGAAGATCACCTCAGAAAACAAAATAACAAAAGTAACAAATAAGGACATTTTATCTTGAAATCTCTTCCTTTGACTAAAGATGAATATTGCTTCAAGTTGCAAAGAAATGTTTTCTATAGCAAAGTTATTAAGCAATATCTGATAGACTGTAATATGGGATTCTTTCTAGGTGTGCACCTGAAACTAATTTGCATTTGAATCATAAGACCATGATGAATGCAGGCACTGAATCCTGTTATTCTGAAGTTGGACCTGAGGGCCTGGGTTTCTGATAGTGTTTCTGGTGATGCCGAATTGTGGGCAGAGAGGCACATTACATCCTCACCCAACCATCTCTATTGTGGGACCAAGGCACACTGCACCCCCAACCCACCATCTCTATTGTGGGGACCAAGGAGCACTACATCCCCAACCTCTCATCCCTATTGTGGGGACCAAGACACACTGCACCCCAACCCACCATCCCTATTGTGGAGATCAAGACACACTGCACCCCAACCCACCATCTCTATTGTGGGGACCAAGGCACACTGCACCCCCAACCCACCATCTCTATTGTGGGGACCAAGACACACTGCACCCCAACCCACCATCTCTATTGTGGGTGCCAAGGTACACTGCATCCCCAACCCACCATCTCTATTGTGGGTGCCAAGGTACACTGCATCCCCAACCCACCATCTCTATTGTGGGTGCCAAGGTACACTGCATCCCCAACCCACCGTCTCTATTGTGGGGACCAAGGCACACTACACCCCCAACCCATCATCCCTATTGTGGGGACCAAGACACACTGCATCCCCACCTCCACCAGCCATTACTCCAGTAACTTTTCAGTGTTTTGCATTTGAGAAATTTGCTAAGACTTGATGTAACAATGGGGGAGTCAGTTTAACCAGGCTTTGGCATCAGGAAGCTTGTGAGATTCACTACACCAACCCTTTCCCTATCTGGGCTGCTATTGGATTTAGAATGACTTTCCTGTCAGAAAGGACTACCGTTAGCTTTGGCCAAACTTAAGTATGCAATTTAGAAATTGTTATTGCATTTATATGTGTGTCTGAAAGAGCAATGGCAAGAGTGAGAAAGAAGGAGCAAGAACAGAGAGAGAATGAACCATGGTGTACATGTGGAGGTCAGAAGGAAACTTGAGGGGCATTCTCTCTCACCACATGGGTCCTGAGGATTGAACTCAGGCAGGCAGACAGGGAGTGGCCCTCATCACACACTGACTTGATGACAATTTAGCCATTAGCTTCTATCCTTCAGAACTGCTGTAAGTGAGTGACGGTTCTTTATGATCCACCTAGACCCAGGTGCTTTGTTATAGCAGGACAGACAGATCAGTTCTGTAGCAGGAAGCCTCATTTGACAAGCAGGCATCATGTACAGAAATTGTTCCATGTATAGAGGCTGGAAGGTAACCTTCAGGCACAGGAAGGTCAGGCGGGGCGCTGGGAAGGTCCTGTACAGGGCCTTACACACCACCCCAAAGACCCTGAGCTGTGACACACCACATACATTTCAACATGACTTTCCCAGGATATAAACGTGTGTGTTATGTTATTATATGACTTCTGTGTGTGTTCTTGCCATCTTAAAAGAAATCAAAGTTTTAACTTCTAGAATAAGATTTGACAGAAAAAAATGTATACAGTAATAAATATTTAGTGTCATAGTTTTCAGGTAGTTTTTGTTAAAAATAAGTTTCAATGTTTTCTACTTTTTCATAAGTGCATCTACTTTCAACAGATAACCAACAGACATACAAGGCTGTTCTTAAAAAAGAAATGTCCTTTTAGAGGAGAAGAGATGGTCCAACCATTAAGAACACTTCCTGTTCCTGTGCAGCGATGGTAGAATATACAAAATAATCCCACACTAGTTCAGATTTACGTATAGTAAAGGGCTGTTTATTTAGGGGAGACTCACAGATCACTGTCCTAGATCCCTGTACAGAACAGGGAACAGGTACAGAGTTTAGCAGCTAGAAGCGAGAGCCAGAAGCTAGAGAATGAGCACACACTTTACAGCTGCATTTATAGTATAAGAGACCACACCCAAGTGGGCTGGTATCGTAAAGGCTATTGGCTGAAGAAGCTGAAGGAGCTCCCACAGCCCCTCCCCTTTTGATTAAATAAGAGAATTCTAAACCCAATACAAAACTATATACACTAGAAACAGATATCAAGTATAAGATTAGAACTACAACCAGCATAAACAATATCAAACAAAGAACATATCCTAACATTTTAATAAACATTCTATCCTAAAGAGTCTAAGTCTTGTATTGGAAATAGCTTGGCTAGATTATAAGAAGACAATAACTATGACTATCTAATCTTCAACCTCACTGAAGGCCTGACAAGGGAGATAATATTACTTGAGTAGGCAAGAAGTGCAATCAAGTAGCTTCCAAACTGTACGGTAGTTGATAGAGACAACTGGCTGCCTGAGCAATGAACCAAAGCCTCATTTGCAATGTTGAAACAACCAACTTTGGCTAAGGCCTAAAGTAACTGACAAACCATTTTCAGAGGCAGGAAAAATTTCAAAATCATCTTGCCCTGTTTTGGCAAGGTTTGGCAGTCTTTTTTCTTGTATCCTGCTTGTCAAGTCTGGACACCATGCACTTTTTTAGTGGTCAAGGCATGGGTAGTTCCTTGCCCAAAGGTCAATTGTGCCAAGAAGAAAACAAACTCCAAATGGAGTGTCTTTGGTGTTCATCACTTTCTCAGGAATAGATCAGTGCTGCCAGGAGCAGTAGTGTCTCATGTCAACAGAATTCTAAGTTATTTAAATGCCATGTTCTACAGATCTTTGAAGTGGTTGAAGGTTACCTATCAATGCAGAATACAATCTCTATGTACCTAAAGAACCTAATTGATCTGACTAAAAGTATAACAAACATATGAGTGACTATTGACCTATAATACTTAATACCTATGTAACTTAAAGATTAAGACTTTATATCAAAATATCAAACAATCTTTAAACAACTGCAGTAAAGGAGGGCAATGACCTCAAAATGTAAACAATCTATACATATCTTAATCAGAGATAGAAATATATAATGCAATATGATAAATATATCCTAAAATTGTATCAATATACAAAATGTTTTAAACAGGTGTAGAAACATGAATGCATACAATATGTCAAAATAACTTTGTATAGGCCCACAAATATTGTAAACAGAAATAAGTGCATATTCAATATAACAAATATAATTTGAACTTGTATCAATATACAAAAATCTATACCAATGTAAATTGTCCATAAATAATAGCTCACAAGTATTCACTCTATTACTCACTACTATTATTAATAGTGTGAGTAAGTTCACACTAATCTACCTATTATCCCATTCAATTTTCCTTCTTTTTTTTCTTTTTAAGATCTCTGGGCCTATATAATTTCCACCCAAAACCTATGTGAGTAATAATCATCCCGAAATAATGTCCCTAGCTCTGAGGACAAACTTTATTGGGAGAGGGGACGTCGTCTTCTAGAATTGCTTCCAGCTGTCATGGGGGCGATGTTCTTTCTATGGGGTCCTGTTAAAGTAAAATGATGGTTAAGTTTCAAGATTGCTGTTTTGTATAATTGCAAATGGTCTCTGAGTAGTCAATAGGGCTTTTGTTGTTGTTTGTTTGAAGTTCTTATTTGGAGTCTGGCCGGAACATTGTAAGAAGGTGCACCATTTCTGCAGCTGGTACCCCAAAACTGGCCGCATAGTCACGTTATCAGCATCGTGACATCATATCAGCAGGTAGAGTCGCTGTTGTGGGGCACCATCTTCTTCCTGGAATCTTCTTCAAAGATTACTGTAGGAAAATCTACTGTTCATTGTGGAAAACTTAAGCATTACTCATATAGACATATATTCAATGAAGGATATGATATAGACAAGATGGACATGGAGAAAAGTAAAGTATTTCATTAAAATCTATCTTCTTTCTGTCCCATGCCAGATGGCTCCTGACATGAGGCAGAAATTCTGAATTTTTCTTTTTTAACAACATGCTTGGATTTAGAGAAGGATAGCCATTGTCCAACTCCAAAGCTAGCTCTTATTTTTAATTAGAGATGTATACATGTGCAGACAATCAAATTTTACCATGCAGATTATACAGAATCATGTCAGTTTTCTCTTTGCTTGTTGTTTTTTTTCTGGATAGCTATGTTTTCATTTTTAGGCATATAGATATCCAAAGTCTATGGACTCTTTGAAGATGAGTATTTTCTTGCAAAGACAAGAACAGAATCCTGCCCCAACCCTTATGAGGTTTTTTTTCCCACCTGTTTGATTGTCACCTCTGTGGATATACCGTCATTTCTCTTTTTCAAGAGGTTTCTCTTTTTCAAACTGGATTTTTATTAATTTTGATGATATCCACAGCTTTTCTTCTCCCGTGGAAACAAGAGCCAAACCTCTTCCCCAATGTAGCACATTTCCTGGTTTTCATTGTGAGATCAGCACATTCTTGAAATACACTGGCTGATTTAATTCAGAAGTTTTTTCTATTATCCAATGTCTCTCTGCTTCTGTTGTTCCTTTCTCATTAGCTTTAAGAAAATCCAAGGTTAATAAAGCATTATGCAATCTATTTCTGGGTGTATTTTCTATCCCTTTCTGTTTGCTTAACATATCCTTTATAGTTCGATTTGATCTTTCTGTAACTTCTTGAACTGTAGGATTGTTTGGTATACCTGTAATATGCTTTATATTATAATAAGCAAAAAAGGTTTCATTTTCTTAGAGACATATGCTGAACCATTGTCTGTCTTTATTTGTGCAGGTATACCTATGGTGGTCATAACTTCTAATAAATGCATGGTTACTGAATCAGCCTTTTCTGAGCTCAAGGCAGTTGCCCATTGAAAACCTGAATAAGTGTCAGTGGTGTGGTGTACATATTTTAATTTTCCAAATTCTGTAAAGTGGAACACATCCATCTGCCAGATTTCATTCCTTTGAGTACCCTTTGGGTTACTCCCTGCTGATAATGATGCTTGGTTATAGAAAGTGCAAGTGGGACATTTCCTTATACTCTCCTTAGCTTGTTGCCATGTAATAGTAAACTCTTTCTTTAAACCTTTGCTATTGACATGATGTTTCTTATGAAATTCTGAGGCCTTCAGAACACTTCCAATCCATAATTTTGTTGTCTCCTCATACCATTGGAAATTACTTCTCCTACCAAAGCTTCAGTATTATAGTCAAATGTTTCAACATTATTTGTATATAAGATCCATTCATCTGTGGCTGCTGATCTAAGCTTTAAAGGCCCAAGGATCTTCTTACATTCTAAGTTGACATTTTTAAATGCCAAGGATTCAATTAGTACATGTCTAGCTTCAGGGTCTGTCACTCCTAATTGTACAGCCTTAGTTAATATTTGTAAGAAGTCAGTAAAAGGTTCTCTCTGGCCCTATTTAACCCTAATATGTGACCCAGTCCTTTTTCCTAGTTCCTGAATCCTGTCCCAAGCATTTAAAGCTGCTATGTTATATAGGGACAAAGTGCAATTGTCATAGTGAGCCTGTTCCTGAGGATAAAAGTAATGACCCTCACCAAGAATTTGATCTTGGGAAGTCTCAAATCCTTTTGCTTTCCCCTGTTACTCTAAAATTTTTGCCTCTTCTCTCCAATAACACTTCCAGAGCTGCTGAGGTCCATTTCCTAGGACCGCTGAGATTAACTGAAGCCAATTGTGTGGGGTTGCCTTAGTGCTGGAAGCCCACGCTCTTTTTCACCATTTCCCTGACAAATGGTGAATGTAGCCCATAAGAAACTGTTGGTCATTTTATTTCTTTTAGATCATTCATACGTATTGGTTCCATGCATGTTCTTTGACTGCCTTAGGGTACTTTGTGCCAGATGGTCTTTCTGAGGAAATTACTGGATATGTAGTTGAAACTCTGTGTAAGTCATCCCAGGGTCTGACGTGTACTGATGAGGCTAAGTCCTGTCCTTGTACCTTCTGTCCCTGCTCATCAATGTTAATAAATTCCTCCATCTTTTCAAATCTTTTTTCTACAGACTTTTTAACAATCTGAATCTCCTGTCCAGTGTTCTGTTCTAATGTCCTCACTGATTCCAAGGTATGAACCTTGTCCAGTATAGATAATGTCTCATCCTTGGACATATCATAACTTTTCAACAGATCCTGATAGTTAAATTAAACAGCACAAATTCTTTCAAATAATTTTATCAAATTGATGCTATCTCTCTCTGTAGTATTGAATCGTTTTTTAATGAGATAATATTGAAAACAAAACTAATTACTAGAATCAAATAAAGGGATGTAGAAGGAAAATGGCATAAGTCTTAAAGAATATCTTCCATAGTATAAGCAAAATAATTATTGAACTACTGGATGTTATTAGTCATTTTTTTTGTAGTGTTTTACATCTTCCCTGTTGTAAGGCAATTACAATGAATTGGAGTAGGTGTAATTATCGTTATTGGCCAGCAGGTGTGGCAGTTGCAGCCACGTGGCCAAGAGGCGCTAGCAGCAGCAAACAGCATGTGTTGCTTACTTAGGTACTGAAAAATATGTTTTGTTTAACAAACTAAGAGCAGTTATTAACTGCGATCAAACTATTCCAAGAGTTGGGGCCCAGGATAAAGAGAAAACCTGAAGTTTTCAGTCAGTGCGAGTTGTGGTCTGTGTGCACCACGGGGGTCACAGGCAGCAGTGTGTGGGCAGGCATGTGGGTCGCAAGCAGGGGAGTGCTGAGCAGCAGCCTGCTGCATCTGAGGGCCAGCTAGAGCCATGGGCTGGAGAGTCAGTGCCCAACACGCCACGCGGCTGGTGGACCGATCCTAAATAGTGTGAACTGGTTCCCACATTTAGGCTCCAGATGATGGTGCCTACATCATCTGGATGTACACATCCAGATACAAAATACAAAGATACAAAATAATTCCACGCTAGTTCAGATTTACATATTGTAAAGGTTTATTTATTTAGGGGAGACTCACAGATCACTGTCCTAGATCACAGTCCTCTGCATGAACGGGAAACAGGAACAGAGTCTAGCAGCAGGAAGTGAGAGCCAGCAAGAGAGCAAGAGCACCCTTAACAGCTACATTTATAGTGTAAGAGATCACGCCCAAGTGGGCTGGCATCTTAAAGACTCCCGCAGCAGTGCAGGACGTCCCAGCAGCTCCTGGCACCCATGCAGCAGCTCACAGCTGCCTGTAACTCCAGCTCCAGGGCGTCGGATGCCTTGGGACACTCCCCACCACACATGTAAACATAGTTTTGGGAATAATAAAAATAATTATTTTAAAACATTAACACCAGTTATGGTGGCGCATATTTTAATCCCAGTACTTGGGAGACAAAAGCAGCCAAATATCTATGAGTTTGAGGCTAGCCCAGTCACAATAGTGATTTCCAGGCCAGCCATACTACATAGTAAAATGCTGCCTCAAAAATTTTTAAAGAAATATATCCGTTCAATATATTTATTGTCATACTCTCCTTACATTTCATATTACACAACATCAGGCTTTATATGATAAACATATGTTCAATGGTAGAGAGAAAGCTGAATTCCAAACATAGAATTCCTCTGGATTAGCTAAGAGTGAAACATTTGGGGGACGTTCTGCTTCATCTGAATCATCAGAGGTTCTGTTGCAGCTAGCATTAAGTCATTCCCCTCTTTCCTGAGGGTTCACATGTTTCAAATATTTTTTGAGATTATGACTATATTTACAGAAAATTCTATATATTTTAAATAATGTTGAAATAAGGAAAAGATGCCATAAACCGTGCTGTGCAGAATGCCCAGCTCCTTTTTTGTGGCACTGGGTACTGTACCTAGGGTTTGCGCATCCTGGGTAATGTCACACTTTCAGCCCTCTTTCTGGCTTTTTATTTTGAGACAGATCCCACTAAGTGTCCAGACTGGGTCTGTGCTGGCTAGTTTATGTCAGTTTGACACAAGCCAGAGACATTGGGAAGAGGGGCTCTTAGCTGAGAAGATGCTCCTTCCCAGATTGGTCCACAAGAAAGCCTGTGGTGCATCCTCTTGGTTGAGTGGAATGATGTGGAAGGGCCTAGCTCACTGGTGCCACCCTTGGGTCGGTGGTCCTCTATGGCATAAGAAAGTAGGCTGAGGAGCTATGGGTTAAACCTGTTCGCAGCGTTCCACTGGCTTCTGCTTAGTTCCTGCCCTGACTTTTGTGGATGATGGACTGCAAGCTGTGAGGTGAAATAAAGCTGATTTTGCCCACATTAGTTTTAGTCATGGTGTTTTATCACAGCAATAGAAACCCTAGCTAAGTCAGACCTTGAATTTGTTATATAGCCTAGACTGGCCCTGAACTCGGAATCTTCCTGCTGCAGCCTTCCAAGCTGCTGGGATTATAGGCCCGTATCATAAGGTCTAGCCTGTGCTTCCAAGCTGCTGGGATTATAGGCCTGTATCATAAGGTCTAGCCTGTGCCTGCTTTTCATAGATGGTGCTAGCTAGGTGTGAGGAAGGGTGGAAGGGTGAAGACCAAGAATGTGTCTTCTAGGCTTTTACAGGACAATGGCCCATTCGTGCAGGCAAAGCCTTCCTAACGTAGTCATTCCCCAGAGGCTCCATCTTATCATATCACCACAATAGCCTAGTGAGTGACCTGGGACAGGTCTCAGGTTTTAATTTATTTCCTCTCTTTAGAATTGTTATTTCTCCCATCAAAGTACTAACCAGACCTTGTCCTGGTCAGGCATGTTCAGGTTGGTATGGCCGTAGATCAGAATTATCTTTCTATTTCATGTGAATGAGTGCTTTACCTGCAAGACTGCATGTACACCATGTGTGTACCTGCTGTCTGTGGAGGTCAGAAGAGGGTGTCAGATTCCTTGGAACTGGAATAAAGCTGGTTATGAGCTATCTTGTGGGTGCTGGGAACAGAGCCTTATCCTCTGTAAGAGCAACAAGTGACCCACCACTTAGCCATCTCTCTAGTGTCTCAAACTAGTCAGTCCTTTTAAATATGGTCCATATTATGTGTGATTCTCTGTGCATTGATATTTGTTAGATAATACTATAACCAAGTTTTATCTGTTAACAGGTTCCTTGGTTGTTACAGTGTATCAACACACACGCACCTTACCTGTCTAAAATTTGTGTGCACGTGTGTGCATGTGTGTGTGTTTACTAGGTTTTTGCTAGGTTTTGTTTGTATGAAGTTTTAGCTCAGCCTTTCTATTATCACATTTTGGTTAAATCATATTCTTTTCTTCTTTACTTTTCTGAAATACCAAGTATTTATTTATTTGCTTGTCTATATTTATTATTATCTCCAACCTATAATTACTTATTATTATTTTTCTTTTACATATCAATACCAGTTTCCCCTCCCTGCTTTCCTCCCACTCCAAACCTCCCCCACCTTCCACTCCACCTCCTTTCTGCTTCTTAGAGAGGGTAAGGCCTCCTCTGGTAAGTCAGCTAAGTCTGTTCCATTACCTCGTTGAGTCAGAACTAAGCCCCTGTCCCCCTTGTCTTGGCTAAGGAAGGCATCTCTCCATAGAGAAAGGGCTCTACAAAGTCAGTTCATGCATTAGGATTAGCTCCTGGACCCACTGCTACTGGCCCCACAAACTGCCCAGTTGTTCACTAGAGATCTTTCTTTCGGGTCCTCCATCTGTCTTTTGCACATTGTTTTCTATTGTCCTTTCTCTCTGTCTGTTTCTGTAGTGCATCTTTGAGTTTGCTGGGCCAACCGCTCACCTTGTATTCATTTAGCTGGGCTGTCTCTTTCTGGGCCTGACTGCTTTTTACAGTGCTGATGGGCTTTTGCTCCTCTCCTACCCAATCAGATAAGCTTGTTTCCTTTCTTGACATACTGTTTGGAGTTCTGGTTATTGTCCATTGTCCCCGTTTGTCACCTGTCTGAGGGATGGAAAGAGAGCAGTATTTGGGCTGCAGTAGCCTGACTAGAGGACCTGGCCTCAGTTCTCCCTGCCATGGTTTTGTTCAGTGTTTTCTCCAAAGAGTTTTTCTGTGTAGCCCCGGGTCTGTTGACTAGTCTGTCCGCAAACTCACAGAGATCTGCCTGCCTTTGCCTCCCAAATGATGGGATTATAGGTGTGCTCACCACCGCCCTGCTGGTTCAGCGTCTTGAATCCTGTTCTACTGGGTAATGTGCATTTACACAGCCCAGGTAGTTGGTAGGCTCAGCTTCATCCTACTAGGATGTGGTGGCATTCACAAAACCAGTGGCCTGTAACCTGTATGTTGGAAGGAAGGGAACGTAGTCTCAGATTTTGAAACATTTTTGTGGGGATTTTTTTTAGGTTTCCTGGCGTTACCCCCATTTCTTCCTTTATCCATTGACTAGGTCTCAAAAGCTGTTTCCACTCAGCTCCCCACTTTCCTTTTGCCCCACTGTGGCAGTCCCTCCTCTGGTGATCTTCTCATACACCTGAGTTCCTGGGGTGCTTGGTCTAGCTGCTGTATTTATTTCTTTTTGTAGTTGATAGTCTTTCTTATTCTGTTTCACTTTGTAGAACAATAGCAAAATGGTAACATCTTTGTTTTTCTTATCTGACTAGGAGGGTTGGAAAAGGAGATGTTTTGGTGTGGGGTGTTTTGTTTCTGCTTCTCCGCATGGTCAAATCTACCTCTAAATCCAATAGCCTGTAAATGTGGGGATTTTAGAAGCATTTTCATAACCTGTTACTCACTACTTCCCCACTTGTCTGGTGTGGATTTTGGAGACATGAGTCTGGAGCCTCGCATGCTTTTGCTGGTGGTGAACATTGCCCAAAGACTTGGAACTTGTGCCGTTTCTTCTGTTAGCTGACATTTGCTATTGTCTCTCATCTGCCCATTTATTTGTTTGTTTAATATGTGTCATTGTTGAAAAGGACTTTTGATGCTAATCCCAATGACTAATTTGGAAATATGGTTGGGGACTGGAGAGATGGGTCAGTGGTTAAGAGCACTAGAAGCTCTTCAAGAGGTCCTGAGTTCAATTCCCAGCAACCACATGGTGGCTCACAACCATCTGTAATGAGATCCGGCGCCCTCTTCTGAAAATATGGTTGTACCGCATAAAAATTTTTTAGTTCAGTTAAATTGGAATGATTCTGGTAGACTCTTAGAGAGGTTATCTTTTATTTCTAATTTATGAGCTATTTGTTAGTATAGAGTAATGTCATTATATGAACATTTTCCCCAGAGTGTTCTTAGATTTTAATTTGTGTGTGTTAATATAGTCATATCGTTCCTTTCCTGTACAACCCTATTCTCCCTTTCTTTGCTTAAGTGTCCATGAAAGCACAAGGTTGTGGGCCCGAGTGCATGGAGCCCGGCCGGCAGGAGTCGCTGTTCCCTGTCTTCCTCAGTTACTCTCTGTACGTATTGTCTATGGCAAGGTCTCCCTGAACGTGAAGCTCTCTGATCCAGCGAGGTTGGCTGGCCAGTGAGTCCAGGGGTCCACCTCCTTACCTCTTCAGTGTTGGGGTGACAGGTACATGCTGCCATACTTGGCTTTCCACATGGGCGTGGGGGATCCAAGCACAGGTCTTCATGCTTTGGACAAGCTCTCTAGCACCTGAGTCCTCTCTCTAGCTCTTATTCTGTTTCTTATGACCTTACTGCTACACAGTTTTTCTGTTTGTTGGAGTCTGAATTTTGACCAGGACGTTTTGTGTATTAAAGTGAAGACTGTGTTGGAGGAGAACTGCGGTCCTGTCTCCTGTCTGCTGGGAGGCTGCACCGAAGCCCATCAACTACCATTTTTTTCAGAATGCAGAACCAGAGATGAGAGGGTGGAGCTCTTTCTACAAGTCATAGATACATGAATACAGAGCTGTCTAGTCCCAAAGCCACACCCTTCCTAATATCTCACCCATTCTCTTGCCTTGCTAATTACAGAGAAGGTCTACCCAGACTCTGAGATAGGAAGAAGAGGGAGATTTTCCCACAATGTGGCAGAGTTCATGTCATTTGTCAATTGCTGTTATATAATGTCAAGGAGTCATTGGCATGTAGCAGGTGCTAAATAAGTGCCATTAAAAGATTTCACCAAAATAGCATGTGGTTGGGCAAGGCTGACATGTTCTTTTTGGTGCTGTGACAAATGCCTGAGAAAAGCAACTTAAAGGAAGAAGGAGTTTGGCTCACAATTTTAAGGTTGCAGTGCATGGTGGCTGGCTCCATCGCAGTGCCAATGAGAGGCTGAGGTGGTTGAGCATCACAGTGAGGAGCGTGTGGTAGAGAAAACAGTTCAATTCATGGTGGGCAGGAAGCAGAGAGGGACACATGAAGGTCACTTCCTGAAGGTGTGCCCCAGTAGCCTGTTTCCTACAACTGCTTCCCACCGCCTGAAGTTTCAACCATCTTCCAAGTGAATGTGAACACCTGTGGACCAAGTCACTCCTTTGGGAGACATCTCATGTTCCCAGCCCAGCAGCAGATGTACGTATGAGACTGTGGGGGTAGTTTTAGGAACAGATAACTCCGTGCCATCTAACTAGGCAACTTTGGAAGTCTGTTTTTCTCTTCGGTAGACATGCCATCTTGTCTAGTTTGATGCCAACTTGACACAAGCTGGAGTCATTTGTGAAGAGGGATTCTCAACTGAGAAATGTCCTCCAGAGACCCTCATGTAGGCCAGCCTGTGGTGCATTTTCTCCACTGATGTGGGAGGGGCCACGGGTCCTGGGATGCTATGAGAAAGCAGGATGAACAAGCCAGGAGAGTAAGGCAGTAAGTGGATTTCCTCCATGGCCTCTGGGTAAGGTTCTGGCTTCCACCTATTTCAGTGCCCTGTTTGAATTCCTGCCCTAAGTTGTAAGACAAAACAAGCCCTTTTCTCCTCCAGTTGCTTTTGGCCATGGTGTTTTATTACAGCAATAGAAATGCTGAGTAAGACTCATGTGGACTGCTTCCATAGTGTACAGTCAGGGTAGACACATCATCCACATTGATGATGTAGGGGCGATTGCCAGGCCTCCTGAGGTCATCTGTACTCAAAATCATTTTCCGTTATTCCAGCTGCAGCACCCATACAAGTCAAGCGTGGCAATGGAAACAAGTTTGTGTCTCCTCCTTCTGTATATTCTTTCTTCTTTTCCCATTGCTTTTAAGTGTGTAATAGGACATTCAAACTTAGCTGTTGTAATCCTCATAGATCAAAATGGTTTTGACTTTAAGCAACTATCTAAATTCTGTAATATTTAATATGAAGTACTTCACTTTTTAACACTTTTCCAGAGACAAGATCTCATAATGTAAGCTGATCTTATATTCTCTATGAGGCCAAGGGTGACTTTGAACTCCCAAACTTTCTGTTGTCTTCTGAGTGCTGGGATTACAGGCATACACTAACCACCACACAGTGCTGGAGATTGAACCCAGAACATTATGTTTCTTCAAGACAAGCCTTGAACTCACAGAGATACGCCTGCCTCTGCCTCCCAAATGCTGAGATTAAAGGCGTGCGCCACCACCACCCGGCTAGTGCATTGTTTTAGGCCAGCACTCGGTCAAGTAAAGTACATC
The DNA here is from genome assembly GCF_982192425.1 of Myodes glareolus. Classification (NCBI taxonomy): domain Eukaryota; kingdom Metazoa; phylum Chordata; class Mammalia; order Rodentia; family Cricetidae; genus Myodes; species Myodes glareolus. Next base: position 103,555,654 of record NC_142029.1, on the reverse strand, counting down.
CCAACGCTAACTTCCTTTTCTGAGGTAGAATCTTGCGATGTACTCTCAGATACCCTCAAACTTGTGATCCTCCTGCCTCAGAAAACTGAATACTGGGATTACAGGTGTGCCCCAGCCTTGCTGTTGACTTCTTAATACTACCTTCTCTGTATGTGCTGTGAAGGCTCATTTCCTGTAACTCCTCCCGTATTCTACATTGGTTTCTCATTTAAATCAAATGGAACCTAAGAAAGGTAGACTGCATTTAGGAAGTAGACATGTGCAGACATGATGTGGCATGACGTGGATTAGAGAGCTCTGGTGGCATGCTAGTCCTCACTTAGTGTAGTTTCCACTAGACTAAGGTGGAAAGAACATGCTATGTAAAGTTCCAATATGTTTGAAGTATAATTGTCAGTAAAGGAAGCGAACAGAATTTTACCAATGTTATATATGTATGAGCATGGTGGAATATGTTTCAAATAATAAAATGATTTCTATAAACTTGTATTGGATTATATTGTCACATAAATAAAAATTTGTGAAGTCTTTGGAATGAAAGACTTGCCAAAGAAAATAGTGAATTGAAGGATAAAGCAGAATTTGCCTTTTGCCTCATATTGAGGCAAATTCCAAATAACTTTACATTGTCTAAAGTGCAAGCATTTTCTTGTCAGCCAAGGGCACATATTAGTGGTCACATATACGGCTGTAGAACCAGCTGGCCCTTTTGATTGTTATCTAGAGAGTGAGCTGATATGCTCTGCTGGGCCGAAGGAATAGCTAGACCCCAGCTTTGTGTCTTCTGTGGGGGTGTTGCCACTAGTAAGATTAATGCTGTTCCTCCTAGGGAGTTAATGAATGTTTTGGTAGCCCTTGTTTCACCAGTGAGCCATGCGGTTCCCTTTTCCTAATACATGTGGTTGAAATATCAGAGAGTAAGGTTAGAGAAGAGTGTTGGTCAGTGGCTTCTGCTCCTGCCTAAGCCTGAGTGTGTAGGTGTTGTAGGACATAGGAGATTTTCTCGTGTGTCTCAAGATTCTTTATGAGTCTACAGTGAGAAGTAGATCAATGGGGTATAGGGTTAACTCATTCTGCGCTGGGTTTATCATCTATACAACCTTTATAAAATCTGTGCTCCAAGGCTCATAAAATAATATCACTTTTAAATCTTTCAAATGACATTGTCTTGTGTATTGTGCTCTGTAAAACCTTTAGTTCTTGAGGGCTCTACAGACAGTCAGTCCCATGCAGTCTGCTAGTGAAGTGACGGGATTATTTAAAGTTGTTACTTTTGTGAAAGGTGAGTACTGATTTCTTCATGCCTTCTTGCTTGCTATTACTAACAACAAGGGAGGGTAAAATGATGATCTGAAACTTCTTGGGTTGTTTGAAGAACAACAACAGAAATCCTAACTTGTTTCTGGAGGCTGCATGTGACGATAGGAAAGCCTTTGTTAGCACAGCCATTGAGAGGAGATGGTTGGATATGGTGGCCCTAGGTAGGTATGGCGTAAACATATCAGCCCAACTGTTAGGTCTAAAAGTGTGGCAGAACACTGGGAGCCAGAAGACCTTGACAATTTATCAAAACCCTGTCTTTTTTTTCTTTAAAACTACAGTTTCTTTCCTCCCTTCCTCTCCCTCCCTTCCTCCCTCCATCCCTTCCTTTTTCCTTCCTTTCTTCCTTTTCTTCCCCCAAGATATGGTTTCACTATGTCTTAGTTTCTGTTCTGTTGCTGTGAAGAGACACCATGACCAAGGCAGCTCTTATAAGAGAAAGCATTTAACTGGGGGCTTGTTTACGGTTTCAGAGACGTAGTCCATTGTCATCATGGTGGGTAGTGTGGCAGCACACATGGAGCTGGAGAAGTAGCTGAGCTTCTTCTTGAAAGAAGCTACATACTTCCAATTTGTATGTAGACAGAGAGAGACTGGGTCTGGTATGGGCTTTTGCAGCCTGAAAGTCCTCCCCCAGTGATACACCTCCCCCACCATGGCCACACCACCAATCCTAAAATAGTGCCACTTTCTGTTGACTAAGCATCCAAATACACGAGCCTATGGGGCATTCTCATTCAGAGCACCACATGCTATCCCAAGTTGGCCTAGAACTCATTATGTAGCCTAGGCTGGTCTTGAACTAATGGTGATCCTTTGTCTCATTTTCCCCGGGACCCAGTAGTGCAAGGCACAGTGGTGTGCATCTGTGTTCTCAGTGCACACATCAGTACTTGAGTTCAGATCCCCAGGACCCAGCAGAGCAAGGAACAGTGGTGTGCATCTGTGTTCCCAGTGCATACATCATTACCTGAGTTTAGATCCTGGGACTCAGTAGAGCAAGGCACAGTGGTGTGCATCTGTGTTCCCAGTGTCCAGGGATGGAGATGGAGCCAGCAGAGGCCGAGAAGCTGGTGGGCTGGCAATCCTGGCACTCACAGTATGAGCACTAAAGAGAGACCCTGTCTCTAGCAAGATGGAAGGTAAGGATCGCCACTCGAGGCTTCCTTTGATCTCCACACACTCACTCCCCCACCCTGTCACACACACAGGCATGCATGCATGCACACACTGCTCTTTTAAGTCAGTATTTCCAGATTTTGGCTAAAACGAGATAGTATTTAATATGGAAACAATAACAGAGGTATTCCTAAATCTAATATGGAAAGTTACGTTCATGATGTTAGGGGTCTGTGAACATAGCCTGTGAGTGGAAAATTAAGATTTCATATGGCTGTTTGCAGCTGCTTGATCAAGTCCTAATATAGATCCTTGTTCTAAAGACGACATTTGTAGTAAGTTTTGGAAGGTAGAAGTATATGAAAATCAACAGTTTCTAAAGAAGTACAAACTGGTTTTAATAATCTATCATGTTTCATTTACTGAAAGGAACACATAAAAAGAAAAGGAAAAAAGAACAAAACAGTTAAGAAGAAAGTTCCACGAAGCAGAAAGAGTCTTGAGAGATGACTAGAAAGAAACTCCCTCTTTTGCTTTTCCCTCAGCAATCTGTCTGAATTCGTTCCACTCTCATTATATATCCAGCCCGAGGCAAAGCACAGGGTCCTCTAACAAAGAGGGTGTTATGAGGAGGCCCCTTTCAACAATAAAGCCTAACATGTGTGTAAATCTTGCAGCCTTGTAACAGGAAACTTTATAATAAGGGAGGGGCGGTGCTGAGCTTTTCCACAATTCTGGAAGAATGAATTTTATTAGGTGTTAGACAAAGAAATTATCAACTGAGTTTTCTGCTGCAAGGCTGAGAGATTTGTTGTGACTGTTTCAGGCTTTGGCAGTGGTTTAATGTGGGTCCAGGTATATTAGGAACAGGGCCTTGCACTATCAATATGTCTACTGTCGCTAGTGCTCATAAGAACATGGTGTTTAACTTCTGTCTCTCCATGAAAAGTTGTTCCAAATTTTGTTACTCTGTGGTTTTTCTCAGCGGTATTAGGCTGTTCCTGATTGATCAACACATAATATAGTTTGGGACTCAGTCAATGGTTCTTTTCTTTCTGAAGGATGGTGACAAATTCTTTTGAAACTTAGGAAATTGGTTCCATCATTCACCTCTGCTTCTTTCTTTGCTTTTCCCACCCAAGCCCCTGAAAACCATGCTGTCTTCTTGTCAGTCTGCAGAACAGATCATCTGTGAGAAGCCAGTGCTTAGTAATGGTATTGGAATAAGTGTAAGCAGTTGATGGGTGCTTGGGTAAGGCTTTGCTCAGTTAATGAAGATGCTAGGGTTAAGGTGCTCTAATATCCCTGAGATGTGGCTCCTGTAAACTTCTCTTGGTTTCAAGATTTGTCTGGCCATAGATCTGCTTGTCTGGGTTTTAAAGGCCAATATGTCATGGCAGAGTCTTGGGATTTATATAGTACTTACTATAGGATAGTTGGGTGTGTTGTATTTGAAAGTTTCTGAAGCAAGTTAGAAGTGTGGAAGCCAGTACTCTTTAACACACACACACACACACACACACACACACACACACGTATGTATGTATGCATGTATTGCCTATTCAGTCTCTTCTTTTCCTAGCTGAAAATTACTACATACCACATACATTCATGCATGATTTTAGTGATGGTAGGGAATTTAAGGACCCGTCTAATATAGTTTATTTTATTGTAGGGCTGAAACTTCCAGGAGATGAGGTATTATATGGAGATATTATTAATAGGATAATATTAGCAAGATATTCTGTCATAATCTTTCTCTTCCTCCTCTTCTCTCTTTCCTTTCCTTTCTCCTTCTCTCTACCTTGTTCCACTTTTGTCTGCACGATCCTGTTATGTAGCCCAGGCTTGTCTTGAACTCATGACCTTTCACCTTCAGCCTTATCAGTACTGGGATGGTAGGTATAGTTTGCCTCATCTAGCATTAACTTTGTTATTTTTTCCTGATGGTTGACTCCTTAACCATTAATAGTATGGCTTAGTTTTTGATTCATTATATATTGGTTTTATCTCTTGATATAACACAGTGTGAATGTATGTGTGCGTATGTGTGAGTGTCATGTATCATGATGCTCCTGTAGAGGTAAGAGGACAACTTTTGGGAGTCAGCTGTCTCCTACTGTGGGTTCTAGGAATGGAACTTAGGTCACCAGGTTACAACAAGCACCTCTACCTACTGGGCTGTCACAAAAGCCCTCTGATACTTGATCTTGATCGACACCTTATTAGATGGAGAAAGTAAAGACCTCTTTAGTTGAACCCACTTCTGGGTCTGTCTGTGAAAGGAAGGACGTCTCACCTTGAATGTGGGTGGCATCGGTCAGTATGTTGGGTACCAGGTTTGAATCAAAGGGTTAGGAGGAGAGCGTGCTGCTTAGTGCTGTCTGCTCTTGACTGCCTTGCTCCAACTGACCTCACTCTGTAGCCTCTGAAACCATGGGTACCAGCTCTTCCCTTCTCCTTCTCAGCTGTTTCCTCAGGCCTCTGTCACAGCGCCTGCTACACAGTTTGCTCTTTAATACACTTAGAGTTGGCTTCTTTCCCCGTGTCAAGTTTAGAGCATTTTCATTCCCCTCAGATCTGCACTCATCCGCAGAGACACATTTCCCTCTGAGTTGTCTAGTCCTAGCAACCACTAGTCTATGTCTTAAATTAAGGATTTACATATTTTCAACAGTTTATGTAAATCGATAATGACACAGTATAGCATGTTTTAAAACTTCATTTCTTTTTATTTCTTAATAGTATTTATGCATGCTGGCATTCAGTTGCACCCATCCGGTCATCCGGCCATCAGTTAGTGAGCAGTTTAGTTTCGTCACCTTCTGACTATTGTGAACAATGCAGGGTCTCATCGTGTAGCCCACACTGGCCTGGGCATTTTTTTTTTTTTTGTGGCCCAGAGCTGGCTTTGAAAACAAAATGGACTACCATATTGTTTGATGACGAGAATTTACAGACGGCAGCACAGTGTGGTGTTGTCAGAATGACTGATGTATAGTTAATGAGCCAGGATACAGTGTTTGGAAGGAGATCAGTCTACATATTATGAAATGATTTTGACAGAAATGCTTAAGTAATTAAATATGTGACTGTGATAACTCACTGGGGAACAAATGAATCTCCATCCCTACCTGGCATGACATGTAAGAAATGATCATGAGATAGACCATAGATCATGATATGATTTTTGACAAAAATGCTTAAGTAATTAAATATGTGACTGATAGCTTATTGGGAAACAAATGAATCTCCACTCCTACCTGGTATGACACATAAAAAAAAGATCATGAAATAGATAATATGATCATAGATCATATCTTTTACCCTAGTAAAAGATAGTTATATAATTTATAGAATAAAGAAAATCTTTGTGGCTTTGGGATATGCAGCGATTTCTTGGGACATAATAAAACATTAATTATAAAAGAAAACTAAAATTTACTATAATTAGCAAAATTGAAAGTTTATGGTTTTCTAATGATAACTGTGAAGATCTAAAGGTAAGTGTCAGGCAAGGAGGAAATATTCATGAAGCAGTTAAGTGTGGTCCCTGTGTGGAGTGTCCATGTGGCTGTGAGTGTAGTACCTGTTGTGTCCAGAAGAGAGTGTCGGATCTGCTGGAGCTGGAGTTACTGGTGACTGTAAGCTGCTAGATGAGGGTCCTCTGCAAAGAAGCACATCTTAACCTCTGAGCCATTTCTCTAGCATTTATAATGAGTTTTATAACTCAACAAACAGATTGCTCAAATTTTAAGGATAGATGGTATCTTAATTAGAGTTACAATTGCTGTGATGAAATACCTTGACCAAAAGCAACTTGGGGAAGAAAGAGTTTATTTGGCTTACATACCCTGAATCACAATCTTCCCCGGGCAGCCCAGACAGGAACTCAAACTGGTAGAGGCCAGGAGGCAGGAGCTGATGCAGAGGCCATGGAGGGTACTGTTTACTGGCTTGTTCAGCCTTCTTTCTTATAGAGCCCAGGACCTCTCTCTATCCCAGGGGTGGCTCCATCCACAATAGGCTGAGACTTCCCACATTAATCACTAATTAAAAAAAATACTCTACAGGTTTGCCTACAGCCCAGTTTTACAAAGGCATTTCTCAGTTGAGAGTCCTTCCTCTTAGATCTACTCCAGATTGTGTCACGTTGATATAGAAACTACCCAGGATATATGGACAATTGTCTGATACCCTCTTTTGAAGATGTGGCCTAATAGAGACAGGAAAAGATGCTCTGCATCATTGCACTTCAGGGAAATTAAATTTATAACCATCCGAGATATTTGTTTGCCCAGCAGAAAAGCTAAAAGGGAAGAGTGAGACACCTACTTCGTTACCACTGACCACAAGGTTGCGATGGCTTGGTGTTCTCTTCTCATATGAAAGCTCAGGGTGTTTCCTACACCTCTCTGACTCGCGAGATCTTTTTTCTTCCTCGTGGATCTTGCCAGGGGTTGGTAATAGTTTTTTTAAGGTGGGCATAGAGTGGGCCATACTTTAGGCAGGATCTGTATTCTTAAGGATGCTATCTTCCTCCATGGTATTTACAAGGTGGTAATGAGGTCTCTGCGTCAGCTGGGCCAGGCCTTTAAAATTATCCAGTGCTGCGTGAACTCACATACCCACTCTCTGCACTCCAGTGGCCACGTGCACAGCTCCTGTGCTCAGCTCCTGTGCTCTGCTCGCTGCCCACTCCTCCTCTCATAGCTCCCTGATGCATTCTCAGCCTCATAAAGGAGAATCAGGTTAGGGCACTTCTTCTAAATCATGCATAGATGGCAGCACCTTGCTTTTCAAAGTAAGAGTACAGCTATGATTATTTTATGTTCTGGAACCTTAGTGAAAACTCTGAAGCAGAAAAGCAGATTTAGCAGTGTGTTACACAATGGAATGTCTGGTTATGATTTGGTTTAGTCTGATGTATAGAATTCTGGAGAATTCTTGACTCTGATCATATACCTTTCGTTTCTCTGATTTGGATACATAAGCAGAGCATGCCCACGAATCTCAATCTTGAAAGCAATAACTGGAATGTTGTTGCATTTTAAAGGTTGTTTATGTTTTATGTGTGTGTACCTACATGAGCATATGTGTACCACCGTTGTACAGGTACCTGCAGAGGCCAGAAAAGGACATTGTCTGATGTGGGCACTGGAAACTGAACCCATGGCCTTTGTGTGAGCAGTGAATGCTGCTAAATTCGTTGTTTGGAGAGAGGTCCTCACTGTGTGTCCTGGGTCATCTTCAGTGTTGCCATGACACCCAGGTTAGCCTTGAACTTGTGGTCCTCCTGTCTCTGTTTTTGGGGTGATGGCAGTCATCAAAATGAAAAAAATCAATATTAAAGATTTTTGGAATAATAGGGTTATTCAAAAACTTGTTTTCATTAGATATACTTGCTAAATTTGTCTTTGAAAAGGTCATTGCTTGAGAAAGATGTTTTTCTTTCAGGAAACTTGTTGGAATGATTAACTTTGCTGCCACTGCTCTAAAATTAATGATAATCAGAGTCTCCTGGATGAGTTGGTTACTTGCTAATTTGCATAGGTTCACACTTTGGTTAATTGGTTGGCAGTGATGTGACTGTCTTTCCTTGTGGTTGGAAACATTAGCAAATGTATTGGTGTGAATAGGAATGGCCCTCACAGATTCACATGTTTGAATTTGCCCATAGGGAGTGGCAGGAATATTAGGGGGTGTGGGCTTTGAGTCTTATGTGTTTAAGCTATGCCCAGCGTAGCACACAATAGACTCTTAGCTCCTTCTCCAGCACCATGTCTGCTGCACACTGCTGTGCTTCCTGCCATGATGACTGTGGACTGAGCCTCTGAAACTGAAAGCCAACCCCAATGAAATGTGTTTCTCTCTAAGCTGTGGTCCGTGGCCGCTGCGCTCCCATGTCTCTCCGGTGCTCTTTGCTTCCGTGTCTCTAGTTTTCACCGTTCCCGGCCACTGGAGCAGCTCTGCTCGGCCATCTTTCCTTCCACTTTGAGGAGACCACTTTTTAAGTGCATCTTCCATGATACCTGCCTTTTTTATTTGTAATGTGGGCTCTGCAGACTTCGCCTCTGTTGCCATGGAGCCTCCATGGGTCTCTCCAGCTTCTCAGAACTGTTCCATGGTCCTGTGGGTGCCTGTGGCCACAGCTGCTATCGTAAATCAATCTAACATGTTACTTATAAAATTTATTTTTGTATGTATAAGTGTTGCAGCTCAGATGTGAAAGGTATTGTGGCAGTCTGGAGCCCACGGATACCAAAAAGTCACGCTTTCCTACAAACCTCACACAAGAAACTTATTGGGAGGGAAAGACCCAATAAGGCTGCCTCTGCTTGGGTGAGAAGCAGCAGCGAGCTGAGCAGAAGGCTGGGTTTATGTAAGGATTTGGGGGCAGGAGTAACTTTCCAGGGTGGCCTGGGGTTGGAGGGATTATGTGGCCTGTTCTTGGTGCAAGCTCAGGGATTGGTGGGATTTTTTTTTCTCTGTAGGGCAGGGTCTGGTCCTTCTTCCACCTTGAGGGGCTAGGAAGGGCTGCTATGCTTGACTGCCAGCGTAGTCTGGGGATGGAGCCCAGAGGCCACAGGTCTGCAGGGGTGTGGTCTACCACATGGCAGGGCAATCCCCCCTGCTGCCCGAGTCAGAGTAAATAGCAATGTTGTATTGGCACCTGCCCTCATGGGGTCAGAGGGAGAGTCCAACTCTTGGGAGTCTGTTCTTCTGCCACCTTGGGAATGGGTTTTAAGTGAAGGGTAGTCATCTGGGGTATCACCAGCTTCATTCTGTGCACAGTGGGAGAATTGCATGTCCTAGGAAGAAGACCCACACGGAGACAGTGAGAGTGACAGGAGCAGCCAAAGGACAGTGGAGGCGGCTGGTGACGAACTCAGAGGGTTGCAGCCAGAGAGTGAAGTGGACTATTAGAGATAGGGGTGGGTGAAGTCACCCACCGGAGAGACAAAGTGGCTGTCAGAGATGGGTGCTGTAGTCAGAGTGAACGTGGCTGCTGGAGATGGGGGCTGTAGTCAGAGAGAACGTGGGTGTTGGGAATGGGGGCTGTAGGCAGAGTGAACGTGGCTGCTGGAGATTAAATGGGAGTCAGAGAGATGTTTCAGATGCAGGGAACTTGATAGAGAGCGGGAAGAGCAAGATCCACAGACTATTAGAATAGACAGCAGCTCCCGTGCAGGGTTGGGAAGGGCTCCAGAGATGGGTGTCTGTGGAGACTTTGGGCCAGGCTTTTTATAGGTCACGGCCTTAATAACTTATAGAAGTTGCAAGGTCATTGGCATGGGAAACAGCCAAGCCACTTTTCATTTTGGTTTATTTGGTGTCTTTACAGTTTAATGAGATCTCTGACAGTCACGCTTGTATCAAGAAGAGTAGACAGTAATAAGTGGGCACAAAGACTGTTCAAGATGAAAATAAAGTCAGACTTATACAATTTATGGATATAAGTTTAATAAATGACTTTCCATTTTGGCCAATTGTGTAGATATTTAGAAATATTTGTAATTATATGTTAATTATGTAGATAATTAGCATTAGTCATATTTGTAATTATATAGATGATTAGAAATATATAAAACATCTAAAAACATTTGTTTTTAGAAGTTGCATTAATGGTAGACATTTTGAGACATATGTATTTATTTATTTGAGTTTAAAAATTAAGCTATAAATTCTGTAGCTCATTTATTTCATTATTTCATTTTACCACTATATGGGATTCAAACAATTCAATGTGGGCACTTTATGGCAATGTAAATGCTGAACATTTATCTATCTTTTTTCATTATACATACCAATCAATCCAAGTTCCCACTTCCTCCCCATCTCCCATTTCCTCCACATACCTTCCCACCTCATCCCCATCCACTCCTCAGGTAAGGCACATTGCTTTAGGGAAGGTCAAAGGCCCTCCCTACTATATCTAGGCTGAGCAAGGTATTCATCCAAAGAGAATAGGATCCCCAAAAGCCAGTACATGCAGTAGAGATAAATCCTGGTGCCACTGCCAGTGGCCCCTCAGTCTGCCCCCAGCCATGCAACTGTCAACCACATTCAGAGAATCTAGTTTGGTCCTATGCTTGTTCCTTCCCAGTCCAGCTGGAGTTGGTGAGTTCCCACTAGCTCAGGCAGTTTGTTTCAGTGGACGAACCCTTCATGGTCATGACCTCTTTGCTCATAGTCTCACTCCTCCCACTCTTCAATTGTGCTTTGGGAGCTCAGTCTAGTGCTCCAATGCGGGTCTCTGCCTCTGTTTCTATCAGTTGCTGGTTCTATGGTGATATTTGAGATATAAATATATTTTTACATTGTGTGTGTGTGTGTGTGTGTGTGTGTGTGTATCTGTGTATACATGTGGATGGATATCAGGAGTTAGTTCTCTCCTCTTCCATGTAGGTTTCTGGGCTGAAACTCAGGTTATTGAGCCTGGTGGCAAGTGCTTTTACCCAGAGCTGTCTTGCCAGCCCAGCATAGGTTATTGAATTGTGTGTTTGCTAATTCAGTTATTGCCATCATGTTTCCCACTGTTTTCTTTTTGGCCTTCCTGTTCCCTCTGATGTGCTGTCTTGTCTTAGCATTCCATTTACTTCTGTGCATACAAATTAGAGTGCCTCATAGCCTCATTGGAGGGACACCCCGATAAAACAATACTAACATGGTGTTTTAGGTCCTTTTGTTGATGTGAAAAATGCCTGATAAGATCAACTCATGGGGTTTTGGCTCTTTGTCCATTTTGGTGGGGAGAATGTGGTGCAGGGTTGGGCAACTGATCACACAGGTGTGCCCAGCGGTCAGTCAGTCAGTCACACAGGTATGCCCAGTGGTCAGTCAGTCACACAGGTATGCCCAGCGGTCAGCCACTCACACAGGTGTGCCCAGCGATCAGTCAGCCACTCACACAGGTGTGCCCAGTGGTTAGTCAGTCAGTCACACAGGTGTACCCAACAGTCAGTCACACAGGTGTGGTATGGGACAATTCTTTATTCTGTCAATTATGTTTTAAATAAATGCTGATTGGCCAGTAGCCAGGCAGGAAGTATAGGCGGGACAACCAGACAGGAATTAGAGGTGGGGCAATGAGAACAGGAGAATTCTGGGAAGGAGGAAGCCCATTCCTTCTCAGTCCTGTTTAGACACCAAAGAAGCAGGATGTGACCTGCCCTGCTGAAAAAGGTACTGAGCCTTGTGGTTAACTTATACTAGAATAATGGTCTAATATCAATTATAAGAGCTAATAGGAAGCCTGAGCTAATGGGGCAATCAGTTTATAACTTATGGAGACCTCTGTGTGATTTTCTTTGGGGCTTAACGGCTGTGGGAACTGGGCAGGACAGAAACCCCAACAAGCAGGCCCAAATGTTACACTTCCTCCAATGAATGTAGATAGATTTTTCTGTTCCATCCAGTCCCACAGCCATTCAGTCCCAAAGAAACACACAGAGGCTTGTATCAATTATAAACTGTTGGCCTATTAGCTCAGGCTTATTATTAACTAGTTCTTACAACTTAAGTTAACCCATAGTTCTTGTCTATGTTTAGACACATGGCTTGGTACCTCTCAGTGAGGCATTCTCATCTTGCATTCTCTGCCTCTCCTCTTAGAATTCTCTTAGTCTGGTCATCCCACCTATACTTCCTGACTGGCCAGTCAGTGCTTTATTAAACCAATACAAGTGACAAATCTTTATAGTGAACAACAGCATTTTTACACAACATATCCCATTTTTCTTTTCAAAACAAGAACCCTGAATCTAATCTACTTTGTTTAGCTTTTTTTCATGGCCATTATCTATAACAACTTGTAACCAACATAGTAACAAACATCCATAATCCATTTTTTGAGAATGTGGACATAGTTTTCTAGGCTACTTCCTGTTGATTGGGGGCATTGATATTCTTATGGGGACCCAAAGAAAATGTAGGATCATGATCAAATCTTACTGGAGTATCCTGTGAGACTGGGTCGTCTCAGCCACCAGTCTTAAAGCTGTTTTAGATGTAGATCGCAGAGAAAACAGCACAAACAAGGCCATGTACTCTAACAAAGCCACACCTCCCAATAGTGCCACTCCCTATGAGCCAAGTATTCAAACTCATGAGTCCATGGGGTCTGTGCCTATTCAAACCACCAGAGATAGTTATGGCTTAAATATTCCAAACAACACCAAATTATTTTACCCTTCCATTCACGTATTTGCTAAAGTGAATTAGATGTTCATCTCTCTTCACATTTACTACAGCCAGCATGGGAAACAGTAGACTATGAGTCAGGTGAGTAGAAAAGATACAGGCTGGAAGCGTAGTTTGGTGATAGAACACTTGCCTAGCGCATTTAAGGTCCTAAGTTGGATCCTCAGCACTGCTGCCCTAAATTCTAGAATCATCTTATCATGTTTACATATGTGTATATGGCGGGTTGTTTTGATTGGCAACTTGTCACAATGTAGATTCACCTGGGAAGGAAGTGTCAGTGGTGGATTGGATCAGGCTGGCTTGTGTGCCTCTCTCTCTCTCTCTCTCTCTCTCTCTCTCTCTCTGTGTGTGTGTGTGTGTGTGTGTAAATGTGCATTACATTGATCATTGTGAGAAGATCCAACCAAAAACTGGCCAGCATCATTCCCTGGGCTTGAGTCCTGGACTGCATAAAAGAGTTGAGCATTGAGCATAATCCCGTTTTCTCTGCTCTGTGATGTAACCAGTCGCTCCATGCTCTCAACACCTTGACATCCCCATGGTGATGGACTGTCACCTGGAGCTGTGAGCTAAGGTAAACCTTCCTCCTTCCATTGCCTTTATCAGGGGGTTTTCTCTGGATCAACAGCAGCAGAAACTCCTCTGAGGTAATATATAAGACAGACTATACGCTCTCCTCTGAGGTAATATATTAGACAGACTGCACGCTCTCTTCTAAGGTAATATATAAACATAGATTTCATGCTTTCCAATTTTGTTTTCTAGTCTCTTACAAACTTCCTGCTTCAGGAAATTAACATAGAAGGGGACATTTTTTATGAATTTGTTGAGTGTTGACCTCAGATTAGCAGGGGAAAGGTCATCCTAACCATCTGTGGTTCATTGTTCTTAGTTTTCTCAGCCTTGCCCTTTGGAGGATCAAAGGCTCTGTTTAATGGCCTTGCACTCTAATCCCTTACAATGAAGCGTATACTCTGACTGTAGACCACGGTGTTCTTATTAACTATACAATCCATACTTCATGCTGGCGTTTGACTAATTCAAGGACATCTAGACGTCTGCTTTTCTAAGACCAGTTGCCTTCTAAACACTGCATTCAAAATCGAACGGCTCTTCCCCTTGTGGTTCTCCTCTGGCTAACATACAGCGCAGCGAGTCTCAAACCTAGGCCACAGCCTATTCTGCAGAAAGCAGCTGAGCTTCACTGTCTGTCTATGCAAAGGAAAATACTTCTTTTGAAGGTAAAAAATTACTGAATGTATTCCCCCTTCAACTGATTTTTAAAATGTACTTTTTACATTTGTTATGGTTGAAACAGGCTATATAGCCCAAGCTGGTCTTGAACTTGTAGGTTTCCTAACCTAACCAGCTGGAATTATAGGTGTGTCAGCATGTCTGGGGCATGAATTGCTTTTTATCAGGAAAAACACTTCCCTTTGAAAAAGAAATATATAGGGACTGGCGAGGTGGCTCATCAGAAAATGGTTCTTGTCATTCAAGTTTGGAAACATCAGTTCGATCCCCAGGATGCACATGGTCTAAAGAGAGGACTGACCCGTCCATGTTGTCCTCTGACCTCCACATGTGTGTTGTATACACATGCCCACATGTACTTACGTGTGCTCTCTTGCTCTCTCTTCCAATAAGTAATTGACAATTTTATAGGAGGTAAAGACAGTCACATGATCAATCTTGAAAGTTGGTTGCTGTCAGCGAGAAGTTTGCTGTGCTTTGTGTCATCACGTGGTCAGCTTGAGAGAACGCTGAACTTGATTTAGTGCAGAAGACACGCGTCCTTAGCGCTAGCCAACTACTCTAGTGTGGAGGAAAGCGTCCGGGACGAACTACACCACTGTCTTTTATTCCTTTGTAAAACTGGAATTACCTTTCTTTTTAGTGAATTAGTTAAAAATGTGATCTTTGGAAAATAAGACATGTATTTGGTGAAATTTGGCAACTTTCTGAGATATTTTTTAAAAAATTTTGAGGTTTTGTTATGCAGCTCTGACTAGCACAGAACAGGTGGTGGGCCTCCTGCCTCTCTCTTGAGTCCTGGGATTACAGGCATGTGTCACTATGCCTTGCTGTAGACTTTTCCTATATACTGATGTTTCATGGTATTTTACAAAAAAGGCTCATTTATTGTGTATTAGAAAAGAGAACAGCAAAAAATTGCTGTAGTCTTCAAAGTTAACACCATGGTTGACTTTGCTTTTGTACATTTGCCATCTCTAACTTGTATGAGACTTACCTGTGAGGTGGTGTTGACCTAAACTTGAGGAACAAGGATATCATTAGCATTAGAGACTTGTAGCTTCCCAAGCATTGTTATTAGTTACTTAAATTTTATATTGACTCTTTACTGTGTTCATAATGAAAGCATTCTAATTGCATTTTCATACAGAATAATGTTCATAATTCATGCTAAATTCTTTTTTAGCATGCTAATATAACACTAATATGTAAGCTACAGTAGCTCACTTGGTGTTTAAGAAACACTTGCTAGCTGAGAGATGCTTTTCCCCAGCATGGACTGGAAACACGCTGAATGCGCTAAGTGATTCCATCTGACCTGCGGAAATCACGGTTGGGTACATTTTCACTTTGCATGTGTCGTCACGGGGCCAACTGGCTGGAGCTGGCTTCTTAAAATGGACATTTCTGGCTGAGCTTTGAAGACTGTATTTTAAAAAATGAAGCATAAAAATACCCACTTTTCACTGCTTGTACATTAAAAACACATGTCAAAAGATACAAAATGAATTGAAAAAAGATTGTAGGATTCACATTAAATTTTGTGTACATGTTAATTCTGTTTGTAATTTGTTTAAAAGTCATTGCCTCACCAAAAAGTGAATTTAGAATTAAACTCAAATGTTACAGAGAAGAATATGTTGATATTGCTTAAGAAAAGGTTTGATGTTCCTTATAGGAAGGTTGCGTGTGAGCCCTTGCTTTGCCACTGAGTAACTATATAAAACCCTCACTCTTAGCTTTAGGCTTTCCCCAAATATGATTGCATACTGATCCTGCCATTGTCGTAACGAACTGTAATTTAGGACTGGCTTAAGCTCCTGGGAAGAAAGTCATTTTTGTAACTTCAGGATATTGCTTTTATAGTGTGCGGTAACTGAGCAGGTCACGCGCGAGCTAATGAACCACAGATGGCGCGTGAGCACTCAGCAGCAGTTCCACAAGCCTTCTGTGAGGAGTTACCATGGGCTTCTCTCATGAAAGCCTGCTTAATCCTGTTAATGACACGAGATAAATACATGCTAGTGTCCTGGCCCAGAAGAAGGAAAGAAATGAGTGTGAGATCTTTGCGGCCTCAGTTGTGAGCATCCTTGAGAACACTGATAGTACGTGAATGAGGTGGACATGTGTCATGAGGGGATCTAGCAAAACAGCTGCAGGGAAACTGTAGTCACATCATGTAGAATCCAGTTGTGGACAGAAAATAATTGGATTTCCCAGTGCTCAGAAGTGCAAAGCAATAGGTCACCATGCATGTAGAGTCAAGATCAAGATGAGGTCTGAGGGTGCGTACATCCCTTGTCTTCCTGTAGACAAATGGGTCTCTTGTGGGACCTGTGGAGATCTGTCAGTCAGTATTTCAGGGTCAGGAAGATGCGCTAATCTTTGAAGGAAATTAAATTGAACTTGTTTCAAATTCAGTTAGGCCACAGTGATTAATAAGGTTATTAGGAGATTTGGGTAATATCTATGCCTCTAAACAGGCACAATTTGTCAGGCTGATGAAAATGATCCACAGAAACAAAGTTCTGAACTATAGGACTAGTTTGTGATACCTTAATGATTGAGTAAGAGCCCTCCTGGTATGGGGATGGGGATGGGAAGAAGCCGCGCTAGTGGGAGGCTGGCAGATGCTGTGTGTGGTGCTGGTGTTCAGCAGGCCTCAGGTGAGGAGCCACTTTGCTTGGCTGAATGCGTCACCATAGACAGCAGTCTTTAAGTGTGTACTCCTGTCAGGCATTTGATGAGCATCTGATAACTGCACTGTATCCTATGGATGAGGAAACGAAGATTTAAAGAATTTTAATATTACCAGGGAATATTACTGGTAGGTGGCAGAGTGTACCCTTTATACCTTTATTTCCTCACAGTTGGGAACAACCCCTCATCAGAGATAGTGTTGGAAAATCAGGTTCCACAGCAGGGTTAAAGAAAAGGGGCATTTCTGTGTTGAAGGATGTGCAGAAGTGAGGCCAAGGATCTTCTGCTGTGACCATAGTCTGCCAGATGTGCAGAGATCTCAGGGACTGAGATTTGAGGCTTTCCCAATGGACTCACATATGGCGTTTGCATTCCTGTTGGAGTTTTATGGAGATCTGATTGCGTGCTCATCATTGTACGATTCCTTTATTATGTACACAGTATGGGCTACACGTTTGTGTCCATAAATATACTCTTTCAGCATGTAGCATATTTATGTCTATTAGATGTGAGGATAATGGATTCTCTGGTGAGAGTTCTTTTTATCTCTTTTGAGACAGGGCCTCACTATATTGCCCTGGCAGGAACTTGCTGTGTCGACGAGGATGACCTTGAACTCCGAGGGATTACCTGCCTCTGCCTTTCTGCTCCCTGGTGACTTCAGTGTGTTCTCCGCTATAGCGTGGAGGAAGGCGCTGTATTCCTTTGGGATGTGCTCTTTAGCGCTCACTCATTCTCATTCTCACTTAGTCTCTGCTAACTGTGGTGAACAGCGAGGCTGGTGTCCTCTTCAGTTGTGGAGTTTCCATGCAATGGTGCTAGCAATGGAATGAGCTCTTCTTGGTGCTAAGGCTGAGGGATAAAGGATGGAGAAAATTCTAGAGCATCTCTTACAATCACATGCAGTTTCCTGCTCAGGGTGCATGTTCCAACAGATGTCTTCTCCGATCTATGAGAAGCCCTGCTGGGTCAGTGGCTTCTGCTTG
The DNA here is from genome assembly GCF_982192425.1 of Myodes glareolus. Classification (NCBI taxonomy): domain Eukaryota; kingdom Metazoa; phylum Chordata; class Mammalia; order Rodentia; family Cricetidae; genus Myodes; species Myodes glareolus. The sequence continues at coordinate 103,538,069 of NC_142029.1, read as the reverse complement.
CTCACACCCACAGGATTTGTGTATGCCTTGCTTTTAATTGTTGCTCGCATTAAGTTAGGATGTGATGACTTGCTTTAGTAAAATATTTTAGGGGCCAGTATTTCTCCCTTGTGATTAGGGGCTGTATTTCATTCATTTTTTTAAAAATTAAAATTTACTATTATTTATTTAAAAAAAAATTTTTTTTGATACAGGGTTTTCCTGTGCAACTCTTGCTGTATTGGAGCTCACAAGTAGACCAGATTGGCCTCAAACTCAGAGATGAGCCTGCCTCTTCCTTCCAAGTGCTAGGATTAAAGACCTGCACCACCACCACTTGGTCTTATTTTATTTTTTAAAATTAGAATATAATCATAACTTCTATTTCTTTCTCTTTCTTCCTTCTAGTCCCTCACATATACCCCTTTGCTTGTTCCTTTTTAAAATCATGGTCTCTTTTTCTTTGTATGTTTATGATGCTTATAATATGTATGTGAATATGTGTATATATGTATGTATATGTGACTGACTACTGGGTAGTGGATAGCCAGTTATGGGACGTATCATCAGGGAAGCCCATTGCTCCTACTTCAGCATCCCTTAGTTGTCTATAGTTCTCTGACTAGAGGTCGGGCCCCTGAGCATTCCCTCTTCCGTCTTAGCATGCCTATTGCTGTTGCAGTTCTTCTGAGCTTGTTTAGGCAGCCATATTGTTAAGATTTCATGGGTGTAACTTCCCTGTCGTTTTTAGGAGGCACAATTTCACAGCAGATTTCTGGTCCTCTGGCTCTGAAGATCTCCCTGTCTCTCTTCTCCAGTGTTTCGTGAGCCTTACGTGCAGTGTTTATGTTGTAGATGTACTGATGGGGCTGGGCGTCCCATGATCACTTGTTCTCTTCGTTTTAACTGGCCATGGTTTCTTGTTTGGTCTCCATTTGTCGTCAAGGAAGATTCTTTGATGAGGGGTACAAGCTGTACTTATCTGTGGACTATAAGGACGAGCTCTGGGAGTGCTTTAGGAATTATGTGGTTTAGGAGAGCAGCGGTAGTATGTTCTCCTCTAAGACTCCTGAACTCACTAGCCCTGGGTAGTTGGCTACGTTTAGTACCAGTCCCGATTTCCCTCTAGTTGAGTAGGCCTTAAGTCCAATTCGACAGCTGCTGGTTACCATCAAGATGTGAGCGCTACTGTAGCATCCTTAGACCATGATGATTGTTGTGTGGCAAAGATGCTATAGCTGAGTATGACTTTTGGTTACTTCCCTCCCTGGGGAGCTTGCACAGCCCCTTTGGGTATTATGAAAGTTCAGGCTTTCAAGTCAGATCCAGCTGGAGTCTTATGGCTCTGTGTCCTAAGTGTATGGTGTCTTCAGCAACAGGAAGTTACCTTCAACCTCTGGGAGGTAATCAAGGGATAAACATCAGCCTACATTGTTTTGGGAGTCTCTTGGACAACCCTGACCAACAACCTGAAAGGGGATTTGTTATGCATGCTACTAGGGTTAATATTAGACTGTCAGACTAAGTGGGATAACTTCATTTAAAAACTCTCTCTCTCTCTCTCTCTCTCTCTCTCTCTCTCTCTGTTTCTCTCTCTCTCTCTCTCTCTCTCTCTCTCTCTCTCTCTCTCTCTCTCTGTGTGTGTGTGTGCATGCGCATGTGTGTGAGCATATATGTATGTGCTGTGTGTAATTTTAAATAAATAAAAGTATGATTCCTTATGGCTTTGCAGACATTGTCAGTGTTATTTTACTTTTTCCCGCCTTTCTCTTCTGCATTGACCTCCTCACTCCCCATTTTGCCTATGTCCTTAGTTTCAGGCATATAGTAAGTTGTCAATGTCTTGATTGAATAACTATGCTAACTTTATTTTATTTTAAAATTTATTTCATTTGAAATTTATGCATGTATGTGTGTAGCTCTGTGCATATGAGAGGCCAGAGGTGCTCCCTCCCTCTGGAGTTACAGGGGCTTGGAGCCGTCCATTGTGCAAGGTGGAAAAACTCAGGTCTTAGGCAAGAAATCTTAGCCACTGAACTGTCTCCATTGATATTTAGATTTTTAAACACAAGCATATAAGAATGGAACCACCAAACACTATGAATGCTATGAAGCATTGTTTATTTAAGACATCTCAATTTGTGGTTAAAATGTCTGTTTTCTTTACATTTAACTTTAATAGGAGAAACCAAGAAAAAGTAGAACTGCTTCCTAGTATGGGCAAGTTCCATCTTCATTCAGAATAAATCTTTAGCTTTTGAATTAGCCTTTCTGTGGATAGAGGTTACAGAGCCTCCTAGCTGGGAACCCATTGACTCCAGGCAGCTCACGGAGCTGAAGCTATTGAACTTCATTCACTGGGATGAAGTTTTAATTGCTTACAATATCTTTAACAACTTCTAGGAACCCCAATCTCTGACAGACTTGCTGTTTTATTGAGATGTGTGGCTTAAACTTAGACACATGACATGTTTGAATTTTAAAAATGAGAATTAGAAAAACATGCTTATATTTGAGGAGCATGAAAATAGTATGTATATAGTGGATTTTTTGGGGAGGGGATAATGTTGGCTAAAAGCCAAACCTAGCATAGAAATTTTAATCCTAAGAGAAAAATCCTGTGGTATATACAATAGAATATGTGTGGGCTTTAACATTAAAGTGTGTCATTAACAGTAACAGATACTGTGGTGAATTTCAATGTATTTTTGATATCTTCATTATATAGCATGAGCTTTTTTTTTTGGAAATTTAACATTTTTCTTACTCAGTTATTATATCTAGAAATTCAAAAACAAAAGCATGTCACTTGATAGAAATTGTGGATATTATATAATGGGCACTTTATAAATCTTTCATATTTTTTAATGACTAAGATATCAAATGGACTTTTTAGTTGCTTTAAGAGAAAAGTTTGGAGATAGTCCTTCTCTCCTTCCTTCCCTCCCTCCCTGTCTCCCTCCCTGCCTTCCTTCCTTTTCCTTTTTTGACACGTTTTCACTGTGTAGCCTAGGCTGATGTAAAATTCATGATCATCTTGCCTCAACCTTCCAATTTTGGGGATTACAGGCATGAACCCCACCACACACAGCTTTCGGGATAGTTTTCAGGCAAGCTTAGTACATGAGATTTGAGTTAGGTCTTCTCCTTCCATGTCTGTGTGAGTTCTCGGGGTCTAACTCAGACCACCAGGCTTGTGTGGCAATGCCTTTACCCACTGAGGCATCTTAACAGCCCAGTTTATAGCTCAGCCTCCTGTGCTATGAGCCCAGGTCCATGGGGTTCTAGGGGCACTGAGAGTGAGGAAAAGGTGCTGCGTCCCCCTGTCTCACCACCCTGGCCCTGGTGTCATGTTGCCGATGTGTCCTATGCCAGCTCTGCTTGTTACAGTGCCTGTGTCCTTCCCAGCTTCCTCTGCTTCTCCAGTCACTGGCTTCCTACTTTAGGGCAAGTATTTCTAAGGACAACTCTGATCATATCTTTTTCCTTTAAATTCCTGCTGGTTCTCCTTACTTAAAAGAGGAATCCCTGGCTTTACTAAACTCTTTGTTCTGATTTGATGTCAGGCCCCAACTCAAGGCAGCACTTTAAAAATTGCCTTTTAGCCGGGCAGTTGTGGCTCACGCCTTTAATCCCAGCACTCAGGAGGGAGAGGCAGGTGGATCTGTCAGAGTTCGAGGCCAGCCTGGTTCCAGGACAGCCTGAGCTACACAGAGAAATTCTGTCTCAAAAGAAGAAAGCAAACAAACATACAAAAACTCTCATCTTAAATTGACAAATTAAAACTGTGTATGTTGTGGATACATAGGATGTGCTGATTAAGCATTACTAATATGCCAATTAAATCATACAAAATATCATTTCCATCATTTTAACACACTAGTATTTGTAGTGCATTCATTTCAAATCCTCTTAGCACATTTCTGGTATATAATACATTGTTACTAACTGTAATCAGCCTGCTGGAAAATGGTGTCCTAATCCCTGCTCCTCCTGCTGAGTAAATTGCAGAATTCTTCTTTCTGCTTCTGCCCATGTGGTCAGTTTCTCTTTCAGAATTTAATTCAAGGTTTTTGTTTTCTATTTGTGGAAAAGAGGGTTTTAAAATCAGTTATACCTACTTCTCTTTCACCTCTGTAGTTTTTGGTATCACAGAGATCCACCTGCCTCTTCCTCCTGAGTTGGGATTAAAGAGGCATGCACCATCACTGCCCGGCTTATAAATGGCTTTTAAAGATGAGAATATTCATAGGCTCATATTGGCACTTCCAGTTGTGGTGCAGAAACATAGCATCTTTACTTCTCCTCACTGATTTTACCCTCCATGTGCACGCACATTGTGTGTGTGTATAGTCCAGTGTAGTTAGTTCTAATTGCCAGCCGGACTCTACCTAGAATCGCCTGGGAAGGACCTTCCTGAGGCGTTACCTAGATGAGGTCATCTTGTGGGCATATTTATTGGGATTATCTTTATTGTCTTATTGATTGGAAGATCCAGCCCACTGTGGATGTTACAATCCCCCGCATGTGGGCCCTGGCTATTTAAGAGTAGAAAAAGTGAGCTGAGCCCTAAGCATGCGGGTGCTCACCTTCTTTGCTCCCTACTGGGGACGAGATGTGGGCTGTTTCCAGCTCCTGCTGTGAGCCTCTCTCTCACTGATGTCCTGGAACCATGAGTGAAGTAAATTTCTTCTTCCCTAATCTTCGTATTAGCAGGATATTTTATCACAGCAACAGAAATGAAACTAAGAAACTCTATCATCCTGTCTGTCAGACAGGTAAACTCTATCTTACCTGTCTATCTGCCTACCTGTCTATGTGTGTATATGCACACATACATACTGAAAGATACATTTTGTTTTGTTTATGTATTTTTTTTTGAGACAAGATCTATCTATTTGGCCTAGACTGGTCTTGAAGTCATGACAACCCTCTTGCCTCAGTTTCCCTAGTGCATGTCCATGCTATGGTGCCTGTTCTGATGATGCCTTTTGTTTAATGAGCACTCAGGTGGATTATGGACCCACTTGAGAATTACTAGCACTGCAGCCACTGGTGTCCAGTTTTGTCTCTTTGTGAACACATCCAGGGGCTCACTGCCCTGTCTTCAATAATAACAGAGTGATGGTGATAGTTTTCCTTAGGTAGATAAAAGACACAAAGAATCCTGTACACTCTTGTCAGTCCATGGATATTAGTGTAGTGAAAAATTCTACTTTTGCTTCCTTGATAATTTATATCCCAGACAACAATTGTTGTTCCCAGGTGGAGATTATTAGTATTATTCTATAATAATTTTGCACTTTAGCGTGGGAGGAAATTTTTAGTGAATTTTACAAAACTAAGTGATGATAACTTTTAGGGTTTAAAAATATGGGCACATAGTATCTTTTTAAAAAGCTGTTATGTGCTGCAGAAATGGCAGCAGGTGGCAGTGGTCCTTGGGCTGGCGATGCTGAGACATCCATCTGAAGCAGCTGGCATGCTCCTGGATGAGGGATTTCACGTTTCTGCAACACTGATGGCAGCAGACTGAGAGCGCAGAGCACGGGCAGGAGCTCTTGGAGGTCTCTGCGGTCCCTAGTCTACACGCCCATCCCAGGTCAGTCAGTTCAGAAGCCGCTGCCCGTGTTAGCAGCTTGTGTCTCAGAAAAAGCTATGTACATTTGAGTTGGCTTGTCTGGCCACAAAATGGTGGAGAATATTTTGTGTATTTTTTTTTTAAACTGAAAATAGATTCTTCTCTCATGCAATACATCCTGACCACAGTTTGCCCTCCCTCCACCTCCTCCCAGCTCCCCTGCTCACTCACCTCTCCTCTGGATCCATTCCCCCTCCATCTCCTTTCAGAAAAGAGCAGGCCTCCAAGAGACAAAATACCCAGACAAAGCAAACTACAATAAAACAAAATAAACACCCTCACACTAAGGCTGGACAGGACAACCCAACAGGAGGAAAAGAGTCCCAAGAGCAGTCAAAAGAGTCAAGGACCTACCTGCTCTTACAGTTAGGAGTCCCATAAAAACACCGAGCTAAGGCTTGGTTCTTGCTACTTCATTCTCTGTGAGCCCATAGGCGCCCTGCTTGGCTGATTCAGTGGGTCATATTCTCTTATGTCCTCTATTGCCTCTGACTCCTACAATCCTTTTGCCCCCTCTTCCCTGGGGTTCTCCAATCTCTCAGGGAAGGGACCTGGTGGAGACCTACAATTTAGGCTCTCTCCACACACTGCCTGGCTGTGGGTCTCTGCCTCTGTCCCCATCTGCTGCCAGAGGAAGCCTCTCTGATGACGCCTGGACAATGCATTGTCTATGGGCACAGCAGAACATCATTAGGAACATTAGGAATTATTTCATTGATTTTTTTGACCTATTGTGTTTGGTCTAGGTCTTGAGATATCCAGTCTCTGGGTGCTGGCCATTCAAACAATGTAGGGAATGGGCTTCCTCCTTCTCATTGAGTGGCTCTCAAGTTAAACATTGGTTGGCTACTCCCGCAGGTTTTTAGCCACCATTTCCCCTCTTCCCGCCAATCTTGCAGGCCAGACATATTGTAGGTATAAGGTTTTGTGGCTGTGTGTTTAGGTCTCTTGATTGTAGAGCAGAGGTGTGCTAGGGGAGGTGAGAACAGAGTGACAGCTGAGAACGCGGAGGTGAGCACTAATTTCTCTGTAGCGTGTCCTGACCATGTGCTGTTTTTCCAAGCATGGGGTGGAGAGATTGCTCAGTGGTTAGAGCCCATACTGCTCTTCTGGAGGACTCAGACTTCAGTCCTAGCACCCAGTCAGGTGGCTCTCCTTTAGCTCTTGAGCACCCAGTGCACTCTTCTGGCATCTTTGGCACCTGAACGGACTTGTATGCACTCATACACAGGCACACACACGTGCACACACACACACACACACACACACACACACACACAGAGTAAAAGTAATAACCGTATATGTTTAAAAAGAAGATAGTGTCGATACTTGGAAAATTCAATTTGTATATACTTTAAAAGAAACAGGAACATCATTTATAATTAAGATTATTATTGTTTCTAGGGTTTTGACTCCTACCTTGATCCTGTTTGTCTTCCCAGCGCAGTGTCAGGGGTTTGCAACCCTCCATTACACTCTTTCCTTCCTGCTATTACAACTGTCAAGTTAAAATTTATTACACGTTCCCTTCAAAGAAGCTATAAATTTATAGGTTATACTTTAGCAGCACTAAACTTTCTGATACATACTTAATATTCATGTTTTAATTTCTTCTTGTAATTTGTAAGAAGTTTGGAAAATAAAGAAAATTACCAAGAAGATATTCCTTAAATTGAGATATAAATAGAAACTCATGTACTTTCAAGCCAAGTATTGATGAAAAAAGTAGTGCAATTAAATACAAATTTAGTTTTGTTTATTTTATTTTTTTGTGTATAATTGTTTGTCCAGCAGGTCAGAAGAGGGCTTTTGGATCCCAGAACTGGAGTTACAGATAGTTGTGAGCCACTTTGTGTGTGCTGGGAACTGATCCTGGGTCCTCTGCAAAAGCAACAAGCACTTCTAACCTTGGAGCCGGCTCTCCAGCATTGCAGTAATACTGATGAATACTGACATACTGTACACTAAAATGAGACTTCCCCTTGGGTAAACAATGGCAAAAATACTTGTGAACAATTTGTGATTAAAAACAATAATTAAAAACAAGGGCTGGTTGTATCTCATTAGTGCAGCATGTGCTTAATATCCATGAGCTCTGGGTTCAGGTCTCAGACCCAAAAAGTGAAGGTGCTAGAATTTACCAATATTTTAATTTTATTTTATTTGAATTGTGTGAATAATTGTGGTAGTATATCCAAGGACATCCGTGGAGTTAGAAAAGCTTTTCTGAATGAATTATCCATTTTATAGATTAACATTAATTTCCTTATGTGTGCAAAGTAATTTCTTGTATAACACATTAAACCTTTCAACTGTTCTTATATACTATGTGACCCAGGTGTATATATTTATAGATGTGTGTACACACATCTAGATGTGTGTATCTGTTTTTAATTTTATAAACAATAAAATCTAGGTTTGAACAGAAGCCCTAGTCTTTGCTATATAATTGAAAAAACATGTGTTCTGGTGTGGGCAGACCAAAGGAAAGTTCTGCTAAACAATGCATCTGTTTAGAATGCTTCAGGACTTTATTTGTTAAACCCATAATTCCATTACAATTATTGAGTTTTATAATGAGAAGCAGTTGTTCATCGACCTCAACTTTAGCAGGAATTAACAATTAGAGATGTCCTGCAAATGATACACATCGTGCGGTAGAGGCAAAGGAGCAAGCCCCACGAGAGCTGCAGCAACCCTGCAGGCTCATGGGAGTCTGAAGGGGTAGTATATTTGTGTTTATTTTCTCTTACAATCTATCTTTGTGATTTAGGCAGAGCTCAAGGACTTAGCAGAACAGTACCAGTGCTGGGATGAAAGGCTTGTGCCATATCTTGTGTTATGTAGTGGAGGCCCTTACATTACAAACCATTTGATCTTTCTGTGTGGGAGGGTTTAGAAGGAAGAAAAGGAGAGGAGAGATGATGTAATCATATTATAATCTCAAAAAATAATTAAAAATTTGTTTTAAATTTATCAAAGGTTGAGGACTTTTCATTGTACAGGAGGGTATTATGTTCCATGCATTCATTTCGGTTTCTGTTAGACTGATTGCCTCTGTGTTTAGTGATTCTGGAGACCGTGCAGTAATGCCAAGCAGTCACCAGGCGCCTTAAGTGGCATCTGCAGACCTTCAGTCATTTCCCTTGGAGGGTAGGACACTGGTGTGTAACTGTGTTCTTAAATCTGAAGTTGCTAGCAAGCAACTAGAGTATCTTGGATTAAGCATGCATTTGATTTAACTAGAATAGAAATGTGAGAGCTGAAGATACCATATCGTTTTCAAGATGTCTTTTAATAAAGAATATTAACTTTAAAAGTTCTGTTTGTTTCTTAAAGGCTAAGAAAACCATTTTTAAGAATGACAGTAACAGAGAGATGGCTCAGTGGTCAAGAGCACTGGCTCCATTTCCAGCACCCACATCTCACATCCGTCCATACTGCAGGTCTAGTGGGTCTGTGCTCTGCTGTGGGCCCCAGGCATGCACAAGGGGCACATACATGCACAATGACAAAACACTCATGCACATAAAATCCACTAAACATAACGGCAAAAGACAACGTATGTGTCTGAGATTGTGCCAGACGGCTTTTGTGTTTTGTTTAATAATAATAATTTACAGTTTATTATTGTGTGTGTGTACTTGCATGATGTGTGTGTGTGTGGGCATGCATGCCGTGGCACATGTGTGGAGGCCAGAGGCCATCTCTGTGGAGTTGTTTCTCTCCTCCACCTTTTATGGCTTTTGAGGATCACCAGCTTGTGTGGCAGATACCTTTATGTGCTGAGCTGTGTTGCTGGCATCCTATTTTTTTGTTCTGGTTTGAAAACTTGCATTCCAAATCCACGTCTTGAAGTTTGAAGATCGCTTCTGTTAACACAGCCCACTAAAGCCCGTGGGCCTAGTTTGAGAATTGTCTTATGAACACAATAGTCAGCTCTCCTGCGTGTAGTTAAGTAGGAGATCTGACTTACCAGTTGTTATCCACACCCTCAAGAGGAAATAGACTCATTGTTTACCACCCCTGTCAGCAGCCCTAAACTGCAAGTAAATCCTCTGCGCCCACCTCACATCTCACAGCCTTAGAGCATTTCCACATGCTCAGTTCTTGGTTCTTATGCAATGTTTTCATAAAGCCAGAGAGAAATCACAGCCGCATTTTACAGTTAAAATTTACACACGAGGGCAATGAGGTGGCTCATGTTGGTCCCAAAGATGAGCTGTCTAATACAGTCCCTGAGAATGTCCAAGTAGCATCAATTCCCACAGCAAGATGAATGGAAATATTTATAAGTGACCATAAAATTCTATTATTGCTTTAATTACATTGATGACACAGTTTTCTATCAGTAAATAATTTTCATGTGTTCTGTTTGAATCTTTGTTAACTGAACACATAAGTGCACCCAATTCACACCCAACTTCTAGAACCCTTGTCAATTTGCAAATCAGGTTTACTTGCCCTTTAGGCAAATGCAATATATGCATAGGTTATTAGATGCCTGATTTATTGCATTCATTTTTAACAATGTTTTTCACATGTTGCTTCATGTAATTATAGATTTTTATTTCATTTGCCATATAGAATTTTATCACTTGAATGTCTCACAATATTTTTATTCCTTTTATTGTTGTTAGACATTTTTGGATAGTTACTATTTTAGACTATTTCAAATAGAATTATTATGAACATTAATATAAGAAAAAGGAAATTTTTTAAACTACAGGCTTACCGAGATATTGTACCAGGGAGCCTTGTGTTAGTATTCAGGCATCTGTACTGGCTTGCCCTTGGGGTTCTGGCAGGATATGTCCTCGGCTGTAGCCACTAAGAGAACCTCCTTAGGCAGCCTGGTGGTCCCCCACTCCCAGGAGGTCACCATAGTGATGCCGAATTCAGTGTGGACACCCGATTGGCATAGTGCACTACAGCCCTGAACTCCTGGACTCTGAGTAGCCGGTACTACAGGCGTGCCACCTTGAGCATCTGGCCACCTGTGCAGAGGTGGAGGTCCTTTCCAGAGGTGATGCTTTTGAGCATATGAAGAAGTGAAGACTCAAGAAGTTTTCAGGACAGGGTCAGATCTCCAGAGCTGTAGACCAACAAGTAGTCTCTGGGTTGGCTTTTTGGTAGGACTCCTGGGGTCTTCCCTCTTTCCCTCTCATCTCCAGCCCAGATGGTCTTTGGGTTGGGGCAATAGCAAATGTGAGTGGTTTTTTGCCAACTTGACACAAATTAGAGTCATCAGAGGAAGGAGCCTCAGTTGTGAAAACGTTTCCATGAGATCCAGCTGTAAGGCATTTTCTCAGTTAGTGATCAGTGCGGAAGGGCCCAGCCCATGGTGGGTGGTGCCATCCCTGGGCTGGTGGTCCTGGGTTCTATAAGCAGGCTGAGCAAGCCATGGGGAAACATCAGTAAGTGACTTGCTTCATGGAGTCGGCATCAGCTGCTGCCTCCAGGTCCAGGCCTGCTTGAGTTCCTGTCCTGACTTCCTTTGATGATGAACAGTGATGTGGAAGTGTACGCCAAGTAAACCCTTTCCCATGCAACTTGCTTTTTGGTCATGGTGTTTCATCGCAGCAGTAGAAACCCTAACTAAGATAGGCTGTTATCTCTCTTTACAGTCCAGCTGTATGTGGGGATGGTAGGCTTTTCCTCCGACTTCTTCCTTGACTGCTTATTCCCTTCTAACTCTTCACAGTATCATTAAAGATGACAACTTTTGTGTATTTGAACTGTACAACTTGATGACTTGATGGATACATGCATTACGGGGCTTGCAGTTGCTGCAACCAAGCTAGTTTGATTTCCATAGCTCACAGTCCATCTTCCCTTTCTTACCTCCCTCTGTCTTTTTTCCTTATCCTTCTCTTTCTTTTTTGTATGTATGCAGGTGTATCTACACATGTACATATGTGTACATGAACACACATCTATGAAGATGAAATGCTTCTTGTCTCAAGTCCAGCTTGTATTCTGACTCTCATCTTCAGAAGAAGAGTAACATTTACTTTTTGGGTTATTAGAACTCTCGTTCCTATTACACAAATGCTTATGCTCTAAACATTAAGTTTTAATGTGCAGCAGTAGGCATGTCGTTAAAACTATTGTATGTGGGCAATTTACTCAGCATTCTCATTCCCAGACAGGGAGGGAGCAAGGGAGGCAGATAGGACTGCCTCACCCAGCTTCTCCTTCTCTCTCTAAGGCAGCATTCTGGTCTTCTGAAAGTTCAGCTGATACAGGGGATAGAGGCTTGGCTTTTCTTCATCAGGAGATGGTGGCAAACTTCTAATAAAGTCAAAACCCTCTTTCCCTAGGGAATTTATATTACTTTTGTAATGAGAATTTTGAACTTGAGAGTTTTTTTTCCTTACAAGCTTAGGGTGCATTTGAGCTTCATGATTTAAAAAAGCCATGTTAAATGGGCATGTTATAAACATGACTCTTAGTGACCTCTCCATATATTAGAGATCATCATAGCTTGACCTTCATCAGAGATACTTCAGTGTGCATGCTGTAGATAGTAATTTAACATGGAGCCCACGGCTAGCTAAAGTATGGAGAACAAGAATCTGCAGAGTGCTGAGTCCTACATGGGCCATCAGTATAACATCCTCCTTCCAAGACTCAGGAATCGTAGTGGAGGAAGGGCCACCAAGAGTGGAAGAGCCAGAGGTGATGAGCAGCAACAAGGACACTGTTCCTGGACCCACAGGGCAGCTGCACACATGAACTCTCAGTACTTATGGCAGCATGCACAAGACTATTGCAAGCGCAGACCAGGCCCCAACCGGGGAGGGGAGCGCTGAGTTCCATGCCTAACCTCGGGAAGCTGCTGGAAGAGGTGTTCAGTACTCTCTGAGTCTCCCTCTGTAAGGTGACCGTGCTACAGTAAGGCCCACATCAAGAGCACTCATGCAGCACAAGTTAGTCTTGATGCGGAGAGAAGTTGGTACAGTAGAGAGGAGGGGTAGATCTGGGAAGGGCTTGGGGAAGGGATGATATAATCACAACAGTATGTAGAAATTTCAAAGAAATAATAAACAATTTTTTAAAAATAATGTATCGAGTTCTATACACTCAAAATTAGAACCTTGTTTCACATTGTTTTAAAACGATACATTATTTTAGTGAATGAAATTTTTGATTCTTATTTTTTCCATATGGAAACACATTATTATGCCTTATTATTTAATAACATTTTATATCTTTCAGAAAAATCTTACTTTTTACTTGTATGAGGTTTTTTGGTGTGTTGTTGAGAATTTCATACATTCATATAATGTGTTTTGATCAAACTCACTCCTACTTCCTTCTCTCCAATTCCTCCTCGGTCCCCTCCACCACTATTTCCTTCCAAGTTGGTTAGTGTTTCCAGTGTGTGCATGGGTGTAGGAACACCTGCTGGAGTATGGGTAGCATCTCAGGAAGCACATGCTTGAAGACTCTTCCCCAGCATCCATAGTTTCTAGTGGCTGCTCAACTGGGCACGGGGCCTTTCTGTGCTGGGTTTTGTCTGGCTTGATCTTTCTCAGGGCTTAGGTGTTCTCTCCCAACTGCTGTGAATTCATATGTGTGCTTGCCCTGCTGCTTCCGGTTCCCTGTAGTCATCTACCACCTCTGGTTCCTAGAAGTTTTCCACTTTTCTTTCATGATGATCTGTGAGCTTTGGGAGTAGGCTGTGTGATGTAGATGTCTAGATGTCCCCTTAGGACTGATCACTCTGGAGTCTCTTATTCTCTGTGTCCTCTGTGTCTTGGCCAGTTGTGTTCCTCGTCTCTGAGGAGTACTGAGAGATCCACTCATCTATAAGCATAATGATGAACCAGTTTCTTTATTCATTTTTTTTTTTTTTTGGAGACAAGATCTCTCTAGATTGCTTTGGCTGCCCTGAAACTCACTCTGTAGACCAGACCGGCCTCGAACTCACAGAGATCCACCTGCCTCTGTCTCCTGAGTGCTGGAGTAAAGTGTTCTCTACTGGGCCTGGCAGAGTCAGTTTTATAATATATCCACTTAGTAGAATAGTAGTAGTAAGTTCTCCCTAGGATCTCTGGTCTACCCAGCCGTGGATTCTTGGAATTTGAATTCTTTCTTGTGGAGCAGGTCTTCAGTCCAGGCTGGACCTGCCTGGCCGCTCCCACTGCATCCGTTCTGCTATTGTACCACCGGCTGGGTCTTGTTGCACTGGTCGTTATTAACACTTGTGGGATTCAGAGCTGGGTAAGAGGGATAATTACTTTTCTTCCAATAGCACCCATGACCCCTCCCAGCACTACGGAAGCTAATCAGTAGGGATGAAGCTTTAAGGCCTGTGCCAGCTTGATTTACCCCTGTTCTCTCTAGAAGTAGTCTAACATTTATGAGTAGGTGGGACCCCAGTGACAAAGTCAAAGAGAGAGAGCCCATCCCTGGCACTGAGATTTTATTTGATAGCCTATGGTGTCTAGGGAGATGTTGTCCCCTGCTACAGGATGGCTCTACTTTAACATTATATATACATCTATTTATTGTAGGAAGCTTTTACAGTGATAGGCTTCCATATGACTTTTTAAAAGGTCTTTAGTGTTATTTCTCCCTGTACCCTGCTCCTTTCCCCTGTCTCACTAAACCCTCCTTGCTCCATTTTTTTCCACTCCCCTTTCCATTACCACCATTCTACATTCTTTTTTGAAGGCCACCCCTAATGTCCATCACTGGTTCCCTGACTCCAATTTAAAGACAAATATTTAAAGATTCAAAACTAGCATCCATATATGAGAGAGAACACACGTTGTTTGTCTTTCTGGATTTGAGTTACTTCACTCAGAATTGTTATTTACAGCTCTGTCCATTGGTTTCTGAATTTCATTTTCTCATTTTTTCTTTTTTTTTAAATTTATTTTCTTGTTTTTGTATTCTAACCAGAGTTTTCCCTCCCTCCCATCTTCCCAGCCCTACCCTCCACCCCCATCCACTCCTCCACTGTTTGTTTTCAGATACAGGCAGGTATCCCATGAATATCAACCAACCATGGTATATTAAGCTACAGTGAGACCAGGCACCTCCTCTTCCACCAAGTTTGGATGAGGGAATTCTGTCGGAGGAAAGGGTTCCAAAATCAAGCAACAGAATCAGAGACATCCCCCACTCTTACTGCTAGGAGTTCTACATGAAGACCAAGTTACAGAACTGTCGCATATATGGGGAGGGCCTAGTTCAGTCCCGTGCAGGCTCCCTGATTGTTGGTTCTGTTTCTGGGAGCCCCTATGAGCCAGCTGACCCTGTGGGTTTTTTTGTGGTGTCCTTGGTACCACTGCATCCTACAATCCTTCCTCTCCCTCTTCCTCAGGATTCCCCAAATTCCACCTAATGTTGGGCTGTGGGTCTCTGCATCTGTTTCCATCAGTTGGTGGGCGAAGCCTCTCTGATGAGAGTTGGGGACTAGACACCAATCTACGAGTATAGAAGAATATTGTTAAGGAATTATTTTATTGGTGTCCCCCATTCATGTTTGGTTCTGTCCTAGGTCTCTGGGGTATCCTGCTTTTGGTTCCTGGCCCTCAGCGGGGAGCTCCCTCTCATGGTATGGGTGTCCAGCTGTGCCAGTCATCAGTGGGCCACTCCCACACTTTCTTGTGCCATCTTTACCCCAGGACATCTTGTAGGCAGGGCAAATCGTAGGTCAAAGGGTTTGCAGCTGACTGGTGTCCCAGATCCTCCACTGGAAATCTTGCCTGGCTACAGAAGATGGCTGGTCCAGGTTCCGTATCTCCCATTGCTAGGAGTCTTAGTGGGGTCATCCTCATAGATTCCAGGGAGTTTCCATTGCTCTTGGTTTCTAGCTCATCCCTGAGATGCCTCCAGATTCCAGTTTCTCTCTCAGTACTCTTTCTCCCTCTGTCCTTCCCATACCTGATCCCTCCTGTTCCCATCCATATTCCCTTTCCAGATCCCTCCCCCATATACTGGCAGTGCCCTTTCTATTTCCCCTTCATGGTGAGACTCAAGGACACCCCTCCACCCACACTCCAGTCCTCCTTGTTACCTAGCTTCTCTGGGTCTGTGGGTTGTAGCGTGGTTATCCTTTGCTTTACAACTAATATTCACTTTTGAGTGCACACACACATGTTCATCTTTCTGGGTCTGGGTTACCTCACTTAGGATGATCTTTTCTAGTTCCATCCATTTGCCAGAAAATTTCCTGATGTCACTGTTTTTAACAGCTGAGTTATAGTCCATTTCACAAATGTACCACATTTTTCTTTATTCATTCTTCAGTCGAGGGGCATCTAGGTTGTTTCCAGTTTAAGGCTTTTATGAATAAAGCTGCTATGAACATTGTTGAGCAAGTGTCCTTGTGGTGTGATTGAGCATCCTTTGGGTATATGCCCAGCAGTGGTACAGCTAGGTTTTGCTATCAATTCCCAGTTTTCTAAGAAACTGCCATATTGATTTTCAAAGTGGCTGTTCAAGTTTGCACTCCTACCAACAGTGGAGGAGTGTTCCCCTTGTTCCACATCTTCTCCAGGATAAGCTGTCACTTGTGTTTTTGATCTTAGCCATTCTGATAGGTGTAAAATGGAATCTCAGAGTCATTTTGCTTTGAATTTCCCCGATAACTAAGGATGTTGAACATTTCTTCAAGTGTTTCTTGGCCACTTGAGATTCCTCTGTTGTGAATTCTCTATTTAGACCTGTACCCCATTTTTAAAATTAGATTATTTAAGTTGTTGATGTCTAGTTTCTTGAGTTCTTTTTATATTTTGGATATTATCTTTTTGTCAAATCTGGGGTAGCTGAAAATCTTTTCCCATTCTATGGGTTGCCTTTTTGTCCTATTGACGGTGTCCTTTGCCTTACAGAAGCTTTCCAGTTTCATGAGGTCCCATTTATTAATTTTCCATCTTAGTGCCTGCGCTGTTGGTGTTTGTTCAGGAAGTTGTTGCCTGTGCTAATGCATTCAATTCTTCTTTAAGGTTTATTGTATTTATTTTTATGTTGAGGTCTTTGATCCACTTGGCCTTGAGTTTTGTACAGGGTGAGAGATATGGATCTATTTATGTTCTTTTACATGCCAACATACAGTATATCAGCACCATTTGGTGACGATGTTTTCTTTTTCCATTGTATAATTTTGACTTCTTGTCAAAAATCAAGTAAAGTGTGAATTTACTTCTGGGACTTTGATTCTATTCCATTGATCCACGTGTCTGTTTTTATGCAAGTATCATGTGCTTCTTATTACTCTTGCTCTGTAGAACAGTTTGAAATCAGGGATGGTGATACCTCCAGAAGTTTTTTATTTTATTTTTTATTGTACAGAAATGTTTTTTAACTATTCTGTTTTTTCATTGGAAGCTGAGTATTGTTTTTTGAAGGTCTGTAAAGAACTGTGTTCATTTTCTTAATAGCGGAATTGTTTGCTGCTCTAGAGATGGTGAGACCTGGCTGAGTGAAGCAGATAAATGAGGTGGACTAATTCCATGCAGTAGCTGGCTTTATTCAGAGCCTCAGACAAACTGCTCCAAAGATTAAGAAGAGTTCCATCGGTATAGTGTCCAAACATAAGAGGACAAGCCGCTTGTGGAGGACTAGCCATGCATGGCAAAAACATGTTTTTCTAAAGAAGCACATGAACAAATAACAATAACCCATTATAGAGAACAATCTGAAGTAAGCTCACTCCTATCTGCTGCACCTGGGAGGTGCATTAAGAAACAATCCAAGAACAATTTCATGGTTTTGAGAAACTGAGGTCACAAGACGCTCTTCTTGCCCTCTTGGAGTGTTCTCACAAGAACTCAGACTTCTCCTCAGACAACTCCATTCTTGGACCACGTTCTGACACTGAATGGTATTTCATTGTATAAATAAACGACATTTTCATTACCTACTCATCAGTTGATGGAAATCTAAACTATTTGCATTTTCTGACTATTGTGAATAGAGCAGCAATGGCTATGTATGAACAGGCATCTCTGTAGTAGGTTATAGAGTCCCTTGGATATATGTTGAAGAGTGGGATAGCTGGATCACATGGTAGATCTGTGTGTATGTGTGTGTGTGTGTGTGTGTGTGTGTGTGTGTGCGTGTGCGTGCGTGTGTGTGTGTGCGTGTGTGTGTGTGTATTTTGAGGGGACCTCCATACTGATTTCCACAATGCTTGTACTAGTTTGTACTCCTGCTAGTATTGAGTGTTGCCATTTCCCCATATCCACGCAGGCATTTATTTAAAGTATAGTCTACCATATAAAGTACAGAAACCACATGATCCTCTCATTAGATGAAAAAAATAGCCGTTGACAAAGTTCAGTGTCCATTTATTATGGAAGTTCTGGAGAGTCTAAAGATACAGGGAACATACCTAAGCACGATGAAGGCAGCATACAGGAAGCCTACAGCCAATGAAATGTGTCACTAAACTAAAGTCATCCTCAAGGCCTTGATGTCCACTCTGCCTCCTCCTGTTCACCACAGTACTTGAAATCTTAGCTAGTGCAGTAAGTCAATTGAAGGAGATAAACAGACTACAAAGAGAAAGGAAGAAGGTAGTGTCCTTATCTGCAAATAATAAATATGGTTCTATACATAAAAGATTCTAGAGACTCTATCAAAAAAGTCCAAAGCTGATAAGCACCCAGCAAAATAGCAAAAAGTGCATAAAATCATAGCCTTCCTGTAAACAGCTGACAAAGAAATCAAGGAAACACTACTATTCACCATAGCCTCAAAAATTAAAATATCTTGGAATACATCTAGTCATGGAAGTAAAAGACTTGCACAGAGAAAACTTTTAGACACTGAAAAAAAGAAATTGAAGATACCAGAAGATGGATAGACCACCCTTACTCATGGATTGACTGAATAATACTGAGAAAATGGTTATCCCACTAAAACAAACCTACAGACTCAATGCAATTTCCATAAAATTGCAATGCAATTCTTCACAGAAGTTCAAAAACATGTTACATTTAACATGAAAATCCAAAAACCCAGGGTGACCAAAACGATCCTAAATAATAATAATAATAATAATAATAATAATAATAATAATAACAACAACAATAGTATCACCACCCTAGATTTTAAGATATATTTTAGAGTTGTAGCATAAAACAAACTCATTATTAATAGATTAGAGTTGAGGACCCACACATTAACCCACACTTCTATATCTACCTGGGTTTCTCTCTCCCTTCCTCCCTCCCTTCCTCCCTTCCTTTTTCCCGTTCTCCCTCTCTTCCTTCTTTTTCACAGAGGCCAAAAAATATACACCATAGAAAAGACAGCACCTTAACAAAATGTTCTGGTCAAACTGGGAAACTATATATACACAAAACTCAACTCCCTATGTCAGTAGGCACATGGGTTCCTTTGGTTTGAGAAGAAAGTTAAAAATATCAATTCTAAAATCAATAAGTACAAAACTATATACTTATAATTATGATGAGAGAAGTGATGATAATAAAGATATATGAAGAGGTTTATTGATTAATTTGGCTCTCCTGAGGAAGTGAACTTGTGATCTGTGATCCCGCGTCCAGTTGGAGAGTGCTTGCCTGGCCCACATGATGGCTTTGGGTTCTAATGTGAGTAGAACCCCTGTTTCACTAATGATTAAATATTTATATTTAGCTTCATTTTGTATCTGAGGGAGTGTGTGTATGCATGTGCGCGTGTGTGGAAGACTGGGCTTGCGGTGTTATGTTGACAGTTCTTTTTCGATTCATTGAAGGAAGCAAGCTTTTAGATGAGCCCGTTTCTTTCCTTAGGTGATCTGCCTTTTCTGTGTGCTGGTAGGAGAGTGTGTACATGTTTGTTTGGTGTTTTCTGTGTGCTGGTAGGAGAGTGTGTACATGTTTGTTTGGTGTTTTCTGTGTGCTGGTAGGAGAGTGTGTACATGTTTGTTTGGTGTTTTGTAGTTTCTCACGGGGCATCTAAGAGCAGATTTATTTCTACTTGTCTGACGTGGTTTATTGGGCTTTAATGAATCTGAAGGTCCGATGTCTGCTAATTCTAGATAATGCTCAGCCATTATTTGTCCTTTTGATATTCACTTACTGTCATTTGTTGGAGGATCTGAGAATTGAATGCAAAACGGTTCACTCTGCTGTTGCATCATACCCCAGTCTCTCTAGCTCCGCCCAGCTGTGTGCGTGCGAGGCCATTTTGCCCTGTTGTTTTAACTTCACTGTATTTTCTTTCTTGTTACTGAGATGCATTTTATATGATCTATTTAGATCTACTTTTCTTCTTCCTACATCACAAATGTTTAGAACGACACAGTGTTTCTCTCTGTAGCCCAGGCTAACCTTGAGCTGGATGTTTCTTTCCTCAGCCTCAGAGTGCTGAGGTCACAAGCCCATCCACCATGCTTGGCTGGCCATGCTCTTCCTCTGACTGTGCTCTTGGACACGTGCTAGCTTTGTTAACTCCATTCCAGCATCTGTTTTCATAGGTTCTGATAAAAATCTGCTTAATCATTGATAAGAATCTCATACTGTATACATACATATGTATGGTCATACATAATATATTTGTATGTATTTTTTAAAGACCCAGCAGGAGAGGAGAACATGGCATCTATTTTGGAAGCAGTGCCTCTCATGAGCAAAGGAAGTCTTGAGATTTTATCTGGAAACTTATACATATTCAGGAATGCTTTAGAGATGGGCACACTCCTGAGCATGCTCAGTTAGACAGTATGTATCTAAGCACACCGAGCTTAAGGTTGTAATTTCAGAAAGAAACATGGTGGACGCACTTGGGGATGCTTTGCTCAGGCCGTACATCACACGTTCGGGAGGTTTTCAGCCCTGGCTAGGTACACCTCTGGGTCTGCTCAGCTTGCCCTTGACTATATTTTTAATGCTTGCCTTAATTTCCTTAAGCTTAGAGAATGTCATATTTTTATGTCCTGTCATGTTCAGAATGTGAAGTCTTTAGGATTCCAATTCTGCTATTAAGTTGCTGTCTCTTGCACATATTTCTTTCAGGTTCTTGCATATTTTGATTTTGACTTTGAGGTTACATTTTTCAAAACTTCATCCATGTGAATGATTGGTGTGTTCCTTTGAAGGTTTGAACTTTCTTTTGTCAGGTGTTTGGTGGTATTTCTAACCCAGGACAATTTTATTCTAAATTCACAGATTTAGTTTTTTTTTTTTGACTCTCTGATAGAATGGTTTAGTCTGCAAACTCACATAAAATCAGCATGAATTTTATGAATTCTTCAGGGAGTTTTTTTCTTCCTTCATCTGGTTCCAAGTTTTGATATGTGCACTTTATTTTCCTTCCCTTTGATTGAGGTAATGCTCTTTCTGAGTTCTGTTTAGATTAGGGGTCAAGTTCTTAGTGGTCTTAGGTTTTTACCATGTGGTGATGAGGTTGGAGACATTGTGAGGGTCTTTTGGGGTCCCCATATTGGGTGGTTCCTCCTTATTCTCTCCTTTTCTTTATGCCATTTGAGACCATGAAAACCTAAGCTTATGGTTAGATTGTCTGGCTTAGGAAAATGTCCCAAGGGCTCTGTGTACCTTTGTGGGTTTTACTTTTACTTAGGTTTTGGCTTCTGAATTTTATTTCCTTTGTTTTTTGGCAGTGTATTGATATACTTTAAAATCCTTTAAAAATTTAACAAATATTTTATTCAACATAGAGAACTGACGTTACTCGATTTTTCTCTGCTTTCTTATAATTTAATTTTGTTGTTATAATCAACTATATCAAGCTTTATCTGTCAAGTAAAAACACTTCTAACATCAGATTTAGACGTAAAATATAAGTATACAGCATGTAGCTCTGATGGTAAATAAATCTGGAATCAGAGAGCTGTCACTAGGTGCCTACTGTATGGGTCCACACAGCTGGTGTGGAGGCTGGAAGACGGCTGTGTGTGTCGGCAGACCAGAGAGCTTTCCTGAGCCTCGGTTCTCTTCACACCAGGACAGGTTTGCTTTCCTCCCTCATGGAAGAGCCACTTGGGTTAGAAGTGCTGGTGATGAGCAGGTCAGCTCTCCTTATATGGCCGCTATGGTTGAGTCCTTAAGTTGATTCCTGTAATTTCATAGGACTTCTGTGAGACAAGACACCGCCTTCCTTGTTCTCCTCAAATCCACTTCGCTTCGACTTGCTTTCTTTACTTTCCCCTCTGTATGATGTCTCTCAGGTAACCAAAGGCACAGAATGAAACCCAGACAGTGGAACACTTATTTAGAGAGATTCATTTGAAATATATAAGTGGTCTTATTTAGTTGCACATTTGTGATAACAATCTTCTCTTGGCGTGTATGAGTGTGTGTGTGTGTGTGTGTGTGTGTGTGAGGGAGGGAGGGAGGAGGGAGGGAGGAGGGAGAGGGGAGGGAGAGAGGTCTCATGTGCACACGTGTGTGTGCCCGTGAGGCTAGAGGGCAGCTGTAGGTACCATTTCTCAGTCACTGCCCACCTTTACTTCTCCCAGAGTCTTTCTCTCAGTAAACCAGGCCGGCTGACCAGTGTGCCCCAAGGAGCTGGGGTGGCTGCACACGCTGCCATACCAGGCACTTGGTGTGGGTTCTGGACATTAAACTTAGACCCTTGGGCTTGCATGGCAAGCCTTTTCCATAATAATTCATTGCCACATCCCACATTCCAGTGTTTTAAGGCATCAAATGAAGGAATCTTTGATAGGGAGAAAGAGAATCCCAGGAAATGTGGAAATGGATATGGAACATTTCGAAAAAGGCAAATTTCTGTCTGGATATTGTGTGTGTGGGGGGACTGAAATTCAAAGGACGCCTGGCTACATAGTGAGACTGTCTCAAGAGACACCCAAACAACTCCAGTCAGCTGTTCCTGGTAACGCTTGATTCTCTGCCGGACAGCAGAGGGAGCCCTCTCCTTACTCTCTGTTTTCCTGAGTTTCTAAAGCATGGTCACCTAGGCCTGGATAAGATTTAAACCAGTTTTTCCTTTGCTCCTGGCTTGGTGAATAGAATTTATGCTAGCCCTTGAAGGGTTCTCCTCTGACTGTGATGAGCCATCGTCAGCCATCAGGCTGCCCTGAGGTCACTGACACCCTGAAAAGCTCTGTGGACAAATCCTGTCCTTTGTTCTGGGGACATTAGGACGTTGTTACTAAGGTAGTTGCTTCTGTGACTTGAAGATGATTGTTATGGCCTATATTTCTTTGTGGTTTTTGTCAGAGACGGAGCTTTCCAACTGCATTCTTTAGTGAAAAAGCAAGACCTGGTGTATTAAGCTCTGGTTCCTTGGCATCCAGAACCCTGGGATAGAAATGGACATTTCAGGAAGTGCAGTCAGTGTTGTCATGGTCTCCAGTTCAGCTTGGTTTGCCTTCTCAAAACAGGTGCTTCTATCAGCTTGAACCTCAGCTCAGCATTTCCAGACTTTTGTCTGCCCCCAACTTCAGTTGATTCGTCATAGTGGGAAGAGAGTGAGTTTAAACTATGATTTTTCTTATTCCTTTTGATATACTAATGATTTTAAGACCAAGAGAAGTGGCAGTATAAAAAAAGCAAATATTTTGCTTTTAGATTTGATCTTTCATGGGCTAAACTGTGTATGATGAGCAGCTTGGCAAAGTGGAGACAACTTAACAACATTGTGTGTTTTAATACTTTTGAAAATGCTCTCTGGGTTTCTTATAATTGTCTATTATCCGAGTAGTTTATCTGGCTTTGAAACTAGTTACTTTTTATTAAGCATAGACCCCAGCGTCCTCCTCAACCTCTAAGGGTTTGTCTTTTTGATGAGCAACAAGACAGGATCTCTTGTGGCTTCTTTTATACGATGGTATCTGTCTTGTCTCTTATATACTGTTTAGAATTAATGAAGTGGATGTGTGTGTGTGTGTGTGTGTGTGTGTGTGTGTTTGTGTGTTTGAGAGAGAGAGAGAGAGAGAGAGAGAGAGAGAGGATAAATGAGCATATAGTGAATGAAGTGAATGAGAATGTGCACGTGTGCATGTTTCGGTAGTGCATTCAAAGTCAAGAGACAGCTCATTCTCCATTCCCAGATAGGATTTTGACACAAATGGTACTAAAAAAAAAAAGATTATTTACTTAGTATTTGTATGTGTGTTTTCTCAAGTGTAAGTGCACCTGCATATGTGCCGATGAGGGCATCAGATCTCCCCTTTGCCACTCACTCTCCAGCTCTTCCTTTGAGGCGGGGTCTCTCCTGAACACTGGCCCTCAGCAGTTGTTCTTCTGTGCTGTTAGCCAGAAAACCCTAGCGACCTTCCCGTCTCTGCCTTCTCCAGAGCTGGGGTTGCAGGCATGTCTTGGATGCCCAGCTTCTTGTGTGGGCGCTGGGATCCGCTCTCTGGTCCTCACGATTGCGCAGCAGGCACTCTTCACTGCTGAGCCGTCCCTCCAGCCCCAGGGAACACTCTTCAAGGTGATTTTGTTAGTTACCCTGTTAGGAAGATTGCTTTCAGGGGAAGTAACCCTAATTTAGGCAGAATATCATCTTGACAGCCCCTGGTTCATATGGACCCAAGTTCTGGGAGATTTTCCAGAGTTAAAATCTTAAAAAGAAACAAGAACCCTTTGCTTTGCCAAAGAGGATGGGTTTCGGTGTGTGTGTGGTGTCTAAGTGTGAGCACATATATGTGTGTGAATGTGCATGTGTGCACGTGTGTGTTTCTTCCCCCACTACATTTTCCCTAAAGGAAAAGTTCGGTCTGTGAGGGACAGTTGTGCATCACTGTTTATTGGCTACATATCAGGTGTGAGGAAGTGTGCACTTGTTTTTACTCCCTGTGCCAGCGCTGTGGAGCGTCCACTTCATGCTGCTACTTTCCAGCTGAGGACAGTGATGGCACCCCAGGACGGAAACATGGATGCGGCCGTCCTGGGGGGACGCAGCCTTACCCCCAGTTCTGATGAACACGCTTTCTTCCTAGTGGTGTCTTCCACACCCCCTGCCCTCCCTCCTGACACCCTCCCCACATCCTGCCACAGTCCATGGCTTCATACATATTGCTCCATCCTCTTTTACTTCCGGTTGTCCACAAACTCGGCTCACAAGGCACAAGTGTTATCTTTGTTCTGCAGATTTTTCTGATTCTTGCAGATACTAATCATGTGCCCATAGCTACTTAAAATATTTTAACATGCCCTTGTTCTTGTATTGTTGTAATGTTTAATTAGGTTTCATATAAACTGAGCCATATCTCTCCAAGTATATACCAGCCAGACCATGAATGTTTGTGGCATCTGTTAATGGAGAATGTTATTAAAATATCTGTATTCTATACCCAAGGACGCAATCCTGTTATTTTGTGGGTGCAAGTGATAATAGCACACACTTAGGACCTTTTCAAGTCTAACACTGAATTCTCAATGAATCATCACATGGAATGCTAATTCAACGAATGCTTATGATCCTTTTAATCATCTGTTATTTTGTTTACAATTAAGGGGAAAAGATTGTGTTAAATAACTTGGTGAGAGATGGGTGGTGGTGGTGCACACCTTTTATCCCAGCACTTGGGAGGCAGAAGCAGGTGAATCTTCGTGAGTTCGAGATCAGCCTGGTCTACAAGAGCAAGTTCCAGGGCAGCTACGACACAGAGAAACCCTGTCTCGAAAAACCAAAACCAAACCAAACCAACCAAACAAAAACTTGGTGAAAAACAGTAATGATCTTTTTGAAACTAATACATTTTTCATTTAAGAAGAGACACATTAGTATGTCAAAAGTCACGTTCATAGGAAAAGTTGGTATGCAGTCTCAGTGTTTTTTCTTGAATTTGAGATTAGTGTCCCAAAGATATTTTTGAGGCAACAGTTGAATAGTCATTGAGAACCTGTGTTATTTTCTTTGATACTTAAAAATATTAGCTATTTACTTAAATATGTTTTCTATTTGTTTATTCCTCTGTTTTCTTAGACTTTGAAAATTTATTTATCCTTTTATAACTAAGGTTATAAACATAGAATCTAAATATATAATGGACTATGATTAATCACAAATTACTTTTAGAATGTTCAAACCAAAAAGTAAAAGAATAATATCTTAGTTACTTTTCAATGACTGTGATAAAATGCCATGACCGAGGCAACTTATAAAAGAAAGTGTTTAATTTGGGGCTTACTGGTGCAGAGGGTTAAAATCAAGGATGTTGGGGCAAAGGCACAGTGGCAGGAACAGCTGAGGCCTCACAAGTAGAAGTAGTGGGGTTGGGGGAGCGAACAAAGGAAGTTGAACTGGCCAGAGTATTTAGAAACCTCAAATCAACCCATGCCCAGGGACACACCTCCTGCAACAAGACCACACTTCCTACTCCTTCCCCAAAAGTTTGCCAGCTGAACAGAGTGTTCAAACGTCTGAGCCTATGGGGCCATTCTTATTCAAACTACCACAGCCACGATAGAGTTTATCTGCTTGTCCTCAACTAGTTACCAAGTATTTGTAGTTCAGTAGAAGTTGTGCACATCTCCAAGAGATGGTGGTGGATTTACTTGTACAATAGTAAGAGTGAAAAGCTTAGAAGGATATTTAATGGCAGACCTGCAGCCTGGAGAAGGTTTGAAGTCCACGTGTGGGCTGTTTTTAGGCAGTGTGTTTTGGAATCCTACTCACGGCAGACACATTTCATCATTCTTGACTTAGGCTTGCTTAAAGATTAATGAGTTAGTATTTCAGACGTTCCCCCCACCCCTTTGGTAACAACAACAACCTTTTTTTCCGTGTCAAAGGAGCGGAAGTTCCACAGACTGCTGGACTCTTTTGTTCCTGCAAATCAGACTGCTGATGTGTCCAGCCTGCCTTTGTGAC
Source organism: Myodes glareolus (assembly GCF_982192425.1). Classification (NCBI taxonomy): domain Eukaryota; kingdom Metazoa; phylum Chordata; class Mammalia; order Rodentia; family Cricetidae; genus Myodes; species Myodes glareolus. The sequence goes on along the minus strand of NC_142029.1, from coordinate 103,511,677 downwards.
TACCTGTGCAGATGTTTTTCATGTGTTTTTCCGGCTTGGAGAAAGACCAAAGGCTTCTGACAGTTGCCTGCTGAACGGCAATCTGTGCTTGGCTACAGGGCACGTTTGCATTTCTTCACTCAGTGCGCAGAAGAAATACGAGCACAGAGAGAGTCAGAGAGCATGGAGCTCCCTGAGTAATGGTGCTCGTCTTTCATGGATGTCAGTCCCTAACTCTGCTGTGTGGATTCTCCAGGGAGGGGAGAGCAGAGACGCAGGAAATGGCATCCTGGAGTGCCTTCTTCAGGGCCCTTGTTGCCATAGTCGTGAGTGACGGAAAATTTCCTGGGTCATGTCTGGCAAAGAATTTCTGGGAATGCCCGTACAAACACACTCCTACACACCATTTTAGTGAATAGATTATAATTTATTAAGCCGTGAATCTAGCGGTCAGTTCAGCATGTGATTGGTTACTATTTTGCGAATCACATTAGCACATTGGCTGTATATTCTAACGTCAGGAAGTGAGATAGACTATTTAATTAGTATTCATTCCTTGAGGCTCCACAGTGGAGCACTCTATTTTCTGTTCTCCATCCCTGCAGGCACAATTCTTCCTTCTCTTTGAAAGATTAAAAAAATATATATTGATTTGAAAATTCTTTCAAAATGGGCTTGATAGACCTTTTCTCAATTTTTTTAGATCTTGCAAATATTTAAAACGATATGATTGTTCCATTCTGTTTGAGATTAATGAGATAATTGTCCAAAGTATGATGAAATCTTCAAATTTCTTAGTAATTTCTCGCTAAAAGTTATAGGTTTAGTTTTCGAGGGCCATCGTTAGAGTGTCAGCATGCATTTCCAGCTGTGCCTTTCACTTTCGTGCTGTCTTGGCTGAATGGACTGTACCGCCAGTCTCAGCACCTCTGCTGCCGCTTCTGAGATGTTCGCTTTCTCGCCCAGACACTTCCGCCCCCTTTACCTTGACCACTGCTGCTCAGCCTTCCAGGTGCTAATGCACCCCACCTTTATCATGAAGCCTTTCTGGGAGAGTTCCTGTAATGGTGCACCGGTCTTCTGCGTACTCCATTCTCAGCGCAGCACTTACATCGCGCATGCTCAGTGTCAGTGACTTAACTCCTCGGTGTTATTGATGTAACGCTCTCCTCCGCAGATGTCAGTGCACTTCAGTACAGGCACATTACTTTTATCACTTCCTAATTCTGTGACATTAAGTGAATTAATGAAGCTTTGTGAGTTTTAGTATTTTGATGTAAGAAGAGGGAGCATGGTCTAATTTTTAGAGTTCTTGACAGTGGCAGCTAACGTGCTGGTTAATTCCTTAGCACAACACTGGGATTCTAATAGATATGTAATAAATGACAGTATTACTTAATAATGTTATTATTCTGTTAGTATTATTTCACGCCTTATAAAGAAGCACGGTAGAGCGTTTATGATAATGTTAGCCATGTGTCAGGACCCTTCAGCATGTTCATCACGGCGTCTTTGAAATCTCTTCCTGTTGTCTCTGAGCTATCAGATCTAGAACACTCTCAACACTTTTGTGGACCATTCTGTCTGTTCCCCTTATCCCCAAGAAGAGCCTTTGGTATGCGTTCTCAAGTGGGTTCCAAAGCAGTGATTTGAAAGATTCATTTATTTATTTACTTTTGAGTTATGTTTTGGGTTGATCTCTACATTTTTCTAAATATTAGTAGCCAAGATTGTAATAAATAAAGCATTTTTTACATACTTCAGATGATGTGTGTGAGATTTGTAGAATAAAATCCTAAGTAATCTGAAGTGCAGATGAGTAAATTATTTTACTTAGCTTACTCCACCTCGAAAGACATTTCTTTGTGCAGCCCCTGAGCCAGGCATTTTCTAGTTCACGCAGAGGAGCAACAGGTTTCTGCCTTTGAGCTTAGGGTTAATGAGAGATACAAAACAAGACCATTTCAATGGCTAATTTGTCTAAGATGAAAGTATGGATGGGCTTCTGAGAAACCACTGGCAAAGAGTAGTTGAGGGGAAAAGAGAGGCTTATGGGAAGACCTGCTTTGGTTCAGAGTCACAGACTCAACTCCACATGCCCCCGTCATTTATACGAATTTCTTGCCTGCAGAATTCAGAGGCTTAGGTCCTGAGATTTGAGACAGCGTCTTCCGTCTTAACTTTGCCCTTTGAAAAGCCACATGGCCTCTGATTTGACTGTCTCGCCCTTGTCTTTACCTGCGTCTCATTTTAGAGATTTGGGTCTCTCTCCTCTACCATAAACTATACCTGTCCTTGAACTGTGACTAGGCATTGCTAAATAGTTTACATAAGTCAGGGACTATTTTAAAATTCAGAATGAGGTCATTCCCCCCAAATCTTAAAATTAAGAATGGCATGGCAGGAGGCTGGGGCAGGGCATGGATGCCCAGGGGAAGCCATGTAGCTAAAGCAAAAGAGAGTGAAAGGATTTCCCTAGACGAGGCGAGGAAGGTGCAAGGAAGAGGAGCTACTGGAAGCAAACCTGGGACAGGGTTGTCATCGCGAGGTGTGTGTGAAGGAAATTGCAGGCTCTGCAGCGCCAGGCACCGCTTATGTGGCTTCAAGTGGCTGTAAGCATGGTGAAGGCGTTGAGCAGTTTACACGGCTGGATCTAATTCTCCTACGTAATTAGTTGTCATAGAAGGAACTGAGGTAGGTGTGCCACCTGCTGGACAGCAGTGATTGGTGGATTGGACCCAGACCTAGAGTAGGTGCCTCCAGAGGCAGCTGGCTGTCTTGGATGTAGCAGTTTAAGTATTTTCCTCTCTGCTGCAGAAGCTTTAGGAAAGGAGATCCTTATACTGTGCTCACAGGGGCCAAAGGTGCTAGCTTTCTCCTGGGCTCAGGTTTTCTTCAAGTCCTGTTCCTTATTCTGTGATGCTAAGCCAGTGATTCTGAGAACTTTCCGTCCCACCTGTAGCCAGCAGTTGCAGTGACTGATCTGCAGTGTTTAAAGTGGCATGCCTTGCACCCTGTCACCCACAAATACTTCAACGCCATGTCTCGGTAAGGTCATCCGACATCAATCATTTGCTGTGTCTTTAACAGAGGACCAGAAGTATGCTTTACTTTAGATAGCTGTATGCCTGGAGATAATTCATGATTGGCATGCTAAAGAAAGAAGGATTATAGGGGGAACAGTTAGCATTCTGCCACAAGATCTAGTCTACACTGAATTATATGAAATTCATGCAGTTATTCTTAATTTATTGTTGTATGGACTTTCTTCTTTTTGAAATATGTAAGCTGAATCGCTCTTATACTGAGCTTCCTTTTCTTTGAAAAATTATTTTTATGTACCTATTTATTACTATTATTTTTTAAAAGATGGGACCCTGTTATATAGTCTTGGCAGGTCTGGAACTCAGTGTGTAGCCTGAGACGGCCTTGAACAAGTGGCAAGCCCTCTGCTTCAGCCACGCAAGCCCTGAGACCGTACGAGCCACCATGTCTGGCATTTATGTGTCTCTGTGTCTTATGCTGTCATCCCTTTGTTAACTTTAGACACTGTTCACTGCCGATGGTGTCTTCACTTCCTTTCTACAATGCTACTCTTTCCTCCTGGGCCAGCTAAACAGGCAATAAAAACCCTCCTAATGACATCATATAATTTATTGTGTGGGTTGTGTATGCTGCACATGTTAGCATCTTTAACATCTTATTTCTGATGTTGGAACTCCGTTTACAGCTTCACTGAGGTATAACTGACAAACAAAAGCTTTGCATATTGAAGGCACACAGTGTGACGCTTGATATATGTCAAACATAGGTATGCACATACATGCACGTACTGTGAAATAATTACTATAACCAAGCTATCTAATGTATCTATCACCCCCTAGTTATCTTTCTAGTGTCAATTTTTTTTTTTTGATGTGAGAACACCTAAGGTCGATTCTCAGCAGATTCCACATGTACAAGGCATAACCATTCCCTCTTCAGTGCTGGAGTTTACCAGTTTTCAGGTTTCTCCCTTTGACTAATCTCTCCCTATCTCTGCCCGTTCCCCGACGCTAGGTAACTGCGAACTGCTTCTACTCTGTGTTTCTACCAATCTGACCTGTAAAGTTTCACATGGACCTGAGAGCACGCAGTGTTTGCCCTCAGTGCCGGGCTTTTCTGGCATGGTGTCCTCAGGTTACCGTGTTGCTTCTGGTGGCAGGATTTCCTTTCTCCCCAGACAAGTGTGGGTGATATTTTGAGCTGTATTTCCTCATGATTATGATGCAGCTTTTCATAGGTGTGTTGGCTTCTTGTATCCATTCTGAGGAAAAGTACCTTTCAGGTCCTTTGTCTACTTTTTTAAATTAACGCTCATTTTCTTACTGCGTCATAAGTTCCTCGTGTGGTTTGGAGATGAAGCCCTTGCCACATGGTTTGCAAGCACCTTTCCTTGCTCTGCCCACTTACCTTTGCCCCCTTACCTTTGCCCCCTTACCTTTACCTGTCCTCTGCTCCCCTCTCCTATTCAGCTTTTTTTTACTGGTCAGTATTTTTTAGTTTGACAGGTTCATATTTCTGTTTTTTTGTTTGTTTGTTTGTTTGTTTGTTTCATTCTTGTTGCTTATGTTTTTGGCATTTTTTTTTTAAAAGAAGTCATTGTCTAGGCCAGTGTGCTGGCTTCTCTCCTGTTTTAGGACCCTGGGAGACTTATTTTTAAACCTGTGTTGAGGAGTTTGGTATATGATAAGGACTCAATTCTGTCTTTCCTTCCTCTGTTTCTTTCCCAGTTTGCGTATGGATATCCAGTGTCCCCTCGGAGGTGATCTTTCCCCTTTGCATTCTGATTCTTGAAGACCTGTGGCGGGACTTTCTCACCAGTCTGCCTTCAGATTGCTAGCCCTAACTAACGACAACGAAGTGTAATATTAATGATGGGAACTTGGCCTTTAGCTTAGGCTTGTCTCAACTGGCTCTTATAAGTTAATAACCTGTTGATATTAATTTACATTCTGCCATGTGGCATTACCTCTTCTATGTCTTGCACTTCCTGTTTTTCTCTGGCTGGCTACTCTGCCTTTCTTCTTCCCAGAGTTCTCTCTGCCTGGAAGTCCTGCCTATACCTCCTGGCTAGCTATTGGCTCCTCAGCTTTTATTACACCAGTCACAGCAATACGGCTTCATACAGTGTACAAATATCCCTCAACAGGACCGTCCTTCCCATTGTGCAGTCCTGGTGCCTTTGCTGATGATAAGTTGGCAGACTTGAAACTTTTTGCAATTATATTTACTTTACAAATTAACTAATGTTCCTGGGTTATTAATAACTTTTTATAGTCACCAAAATCATTAGGACCACAGTAAAAATAGAATTAAAGCCTTGCTGAAAATCTGAGCATGCTCCTTGTAAAAGGTTCGTGTGCTTTGCATATGGAGACCTTACAGCGTTTGTTTCAGCCTCTTGCCTCATCTTAGCGGCTAATAGATGGGTGGGGCTGCCAGTGTAGCTGACCGATCGACTGTGTTTCTGAATGCATGCTCATGGCAGGGACACCCACATAGACCACATGCAAATGATGTAATGAATAAAGATTGAATAAAAATAAAATAAAAATAGAGACTAATCAATCAAATAATTGCTGCAAAGGAAGTGGAGCCTTGAGAGACTTTTTTTTTTTTTCAAGCAGCATTAACACTTTTCAAGACTGGTTAGCTTGCGGCAGTCACTGTGAGCTACAGTACTCTGTCATAATAAACACCAGCCATCAACTTGCTTTCTCTTTTGAATCTCTTTAGGCAGTATGTTTGTTCTTATTCAGGTAGAGTAAGAATATCACTTGCTTCTATACAATTTAATATTTTTCCTAGCAAAGTCACTGTAAAGTTTATATTTATTACACATAAAAATATCACTGATATCCAAGGCAATATGGACTAGCCCACATAGGATTTAACTGTTTAAAGCTAAGGGATTAACGTTTGGGCTAGAAATGGCAAACTATGGGATTGACCTTTTATTTATTCCTTAATAAGTGGTTTTTACCTGGTGTAGTTATTCCCTGTATAGTAGGGCTATAAGGTACACTAATCACATAAGCAGAGCATGCAGAGTTATACCATCCAATCTCAGAGTAGGGGTTGTGTACTATGTCATGGACATTGTCATCTTCATCTTAGTGTGTTCTAAGAAGTATTGAAACCAAGACTGATATACTGACAGTGGAGACATCTTCAAAGTCAATTTACAGGGCATCAATGCTGTTGCTCGCGATACTGTCTATCACTGTGATTTACTCACAACTAATACCTAAAACAAGTCTGTGGAGTCTACGTGGATGCATGCGTGTGAGCATGCACGAGTGCGTATTCATTTGTATGGCGTGTTTGTGTCTGGTGTGTTGTCTGCTGGGGTTTGCATTCAGAGCGTGCTGCATGCTGTGCATGTACTGTCCTTTTGGTTGGCATCCCTGGCTCCCTGTGTGCTATGCTTGATGTCTAAGTCATATGAAAGCATGAGAGAGACATATGACAATGAAATAGTCCCCCGGAGAACTACGTTTTATATGTCAGGTTTGGGGAAAACAGTATTTTAGGATTATGATTGTTCTTAGCAATTATTTTGAAACTGAGGGTTTGGGTATATAACATATAAAAGAAATATTGTTAAAAGTATGAACACCTGATGAATATAAAATTGAACATACAATGAAAGTATAAACATTTTATAAATATAAAATTTGGGGCATGTGTATATGTATTGATATTACTAACTTGATATTTTCAGTGTGTTGTAATTTAAAATTGAAGCTACCTTGATGTGACCTTGTCGGATAAAGTTAACTGTGATGTATTTGAGCAGAATAGTGATTATTAAACATGAAATTGATCAAAAATAAGATATTTAATTTCTTCTAATTCTTCTTTAGGTCGAGATTTAATTTGTATCCAGTCTATGGATGGGATGCTGATGGTGTTCGAGCAGGAAAGCTATGCTTTTGGCAGGTTTCTCCCAGGCTCTCTTCTGCCTGGGCCTCTTGCTTACAGTGCCCGCACAGATTCCTTCATCACTGTCTCCTCCTGCAGACAGGTGGAAAGTTACAAGTGAGTCTGTGTGTTACATTTGGAATCGTGATTATTGTGGCCGTTTGTTACTGATTAATCATTTTCTGGAAAGACCTTGAATACTGCAAATGAAGGCGAGATTGACTTTGGTAAAATTTAATTGGGATGCCTTAGAGCACATCACCGACCTAAGTAAAGAATTCAAAAGGCTGTGTAGCACACTGGTCCCAAGAAGCCAGTGGAGGCAGCTCTTTATCTGAATTCTGGGTTTGCTACTTACTGCTGCTGGATGGTCAGTGTCCTCAGGAGGTAATGTGAGCCTTGACCAGTGTGTAAGAAAGATTAAGTGTGTTCCAACCTACCACGAATAGAAAATGCTCAATAGTAATATGACTACCCCCTGTTATAATGACAATGAAATGAATAGATGTGGTAGCCCATGTCTTTAATCTGGGCACTCAGGAGATTAACTCTGTGAGTTTGAGGCCAATATATAGTGAGTTACATAGTGAGAATTTGCTCACAAAACAAAACAAACAAACAAACAAACAAAAAACAAAAAAATCACCAGCAACAACAGACAGACAATAAAATGTAATATTGAGTGAAAAAAACAGATATAAATTTGCATGAGTATTTTATAATGACAAGGAATGCAAATGACATCTGAAATCTTTCTGGAAAACGATACAGTCATTGCCATGAATAGATGAGATGTAGAAGGGATCTCAGGAACATAGTGTATACTTTTGCTAGAAATTCTTCAGGTCTTCCTGAGTTAATGTTGGAGAGAAATCATTTTCTCCTCCATCAGGTAAATATCCACAATGATTATTGTAGGTAGAGGGAAAGAGAAAAGAATGTAGAAATCCATTCTGGGAGCAGAAATAGGGTTCATTTTAAATATCTTTAACTCTTTAATGTATTATTTTTAAAAGATTTATTTTTTTGTGTGCACATGTGTGCCTCTGTGGGCTTATGTGTATCACATGTGTGCAGGTGCCGTTGAGACCAGAGTAGGGTATGAAGTCCCCTAGAACTGGAGTCGCAGGTGGTTGTGGGTTACTGGACGTGGGTTCTGGGAACCAATCTGAGTTTGCTTTCCACTGCTAAGCCAGCTCTCCAGCCCCATCATTTATTTTCTTTGTGATGAAAGGAATTTAGAACTTTGAACATCGTCTCTTTCTGGTATTGTTTTTTTGGCCACATGATGTTTCCCAAGGTGGGAAGAAAAAAGAACTCTCTTTGGCAGTGGCCATAGGGAGTTCATCTTCATTTCACCGTTGTGTATAGTCAGTCGGGCATTGCCCACTTCGTAAGTGGAAGTCTTTTGTTTTTAAAGGTTGTCAATGCTGAAAACAAGCAAACGTTTGCCACTGAGCAGAGGCTGATGAAAGTGGCAGATCTCCATGTCCCCTTCCTTTTGTGGCTCCTTTGGCCCCTGCCTGGATGGAAGGAATTGTGGTGTTGCCTCTGGAAATAAATATTTTTTGTTTGAGAAATTAAGAAAAGCATCTGTGTACTTTACCCAGGACTGCCAAACTTAGGCGGTACTGTGGCCATCTGCTTTTCAGCTTCCTACCCAGCCCAGTGCCCATCTCCTGCCAAGCAGGGTTCCACAAGGGGTATAGTGCTCAGATCTGAACACGCCATTGCTTACTCTTGGACGTGTGTGTGTGTGTGTGTGTGTGTGTGTGTGTGTGTGTGTCTAAGTGTTTCTATTGCTCCATGAAACACTATGCAAAAAAACAACTTGGGGAGGAAGGGGTTTATTTGGTTTATACTTCCACATCACTGTTCATCGTTAAAGGAAATCAGGACAGGAACCCGGAAGCAGGAGCTGCAGCAGAGGCCATGGAGGGTGCTGCTCATTGGCTTGCTCCTCATGGCTTGCTTGGTCTGCTTTCTTATAGAACCCTGGACCACCAGCCCAGGGATGGCACCACCCACAATGGTCCCCTCAATAACCAATTAAGAAAATGCCTTACTGCTGGAACTTATGGAGGCATGTATTAGTCAGGGTTCTCTAGAGTCACAGAACGAATACCTTTCTGTCTGTCTGTCTGTCTGTCTGTCTGTCTATCATCTATCAAGGGAATTTATTAGAGTGACTTACAGGCTGCAGTCCAGCTAATCCAACAATGACTGGTTGAGAATAGAAACTCCAAGAATCTTTCCGTTGCTCAGCTCCACAAGGCTGGGTGTCTCAGCTGGTCTTCTGTATATGCTTGAACCTCAACAAAGTAGGCTCCATGCCAGGGAAGGAATGGATGTGTTAGCAAGGCAAGGGGAGGCAGACAAAGAGAAAAACCTTCCTTCTTCTATGTTCCAATATAGGCTTCCAGTAGAAGGTGAGGCCCATAGTAAAGGTGTGTCTTCCCACCCCAAGAACTAGATCAAATGAGTGTTTCTTCCTTCTTCAAAAGTCCAGACCAGAAATGGATTCACTCATTTTAAATCAAGCAGAAAATCTCTCACAGGTGTGCTCTCTATTTCTGGATTACAGTTCATTCCAAATTTAGTCAAGTTGACCACCAAGAACAGCCTTCACAAGGCATTTTCCCAACCGAGGTTGCCTCCTTTCAGATAATTCTAGTTTGTGTGTCTGTAACTCCAGGAGAGATCCTATGAGGAGTCGATGGGTGCATTTTCTTAATGTGTGAGGTTAATGTCACAAAAGTCTTGTTTCAGCTCTGATAGTTCTTTAATACTGATATATTTAATTCATTTCCATTTATATCTAAAAACCACACACTTTATTCATTATGAGGTACATTTATAATGGTAAAAATGCATGAGACATCAGACAATTGGGAAGACATTTAACATTAAGTACTGTGATATATGTATGCATGCTTTCAACTTTAATAGATTGAATTAAATGATAGTCACCAGGGAAATTTAGGAAGGAGAAAAGCATGAAAACTCCTGGTTCCTTTTTCTTGAGGCCTCATTCAGCCTATCTGTAGTCACTTAATAGAATGTAATTGACTAATAGAATGGACTTTTAAGACATAGTTCACCTTCATTTTGATATTGATATTTAACTGCTTTAAAGTTAATTATATTCATATAGGAGCATGTATGGACTTTGGCCTCAAGCTTTAGTGTGTGTAGGACTCTCCTGGCCAGCCTGTTGTTAATGACATTTACACATCCTAGCCCCAGGCCCCAGGCCCCAGGCCCCAGGCTTGTGGCTGAGACACAGAACTTGTCATTGTCCATATAAACTGCAAGTGATATTAATTTAGAATCGAGTGTTTTTTCTCTTTCTTCCTTCCTTCCTTCCTTCCTTCCTTCCTTCCTTCCTTCCTTCCTTCCTTCCTTCCTTTCTTTCTTTTTTTGAGGAAGGATTTGGCTCTTGCAGCTCAGGCTGTAATCCTCCTGCCTCAGCCTCCAATTTTAGACATGTACTATCAAGCCAGGCTTGTTTTCTTACATATTTGTGTGTGTGTGTGTGTTTGTATTTTTGAGTGTATGTGGACTCGTGTCCAGGGCAGGGCATGTTGCACAGTTCATGCCTGGATATCAGAGATTCCTTGGGGGACTTGGCTTCATCCAAGATCAACCTCAGATCGTCAGGCCTGATGAGTACTTTTACCTTGTAAGCCACCTCATTGGCCAGCTGTACCTTTCTGTTTTAAGTTTCATCTACGTATCATATAGGGGTTGTGTGTGTGTGTAGATCAGAGGATAACTTGCAGAATTTGATTCTTTCTTTCCAACATGTGGGACCTGGGGATTGAATCAAGCTTGGTGGTAAGAGCCTTTGCTGAGCCTCCTAGCTCCCTTTTTTACTTTGTGAGAGCATTGTTTGTCCTGTATTGAGGCTTAGAGTCTTGGTGTTTCAGTCCTCTTGGCCATGTGTCCAGACTTTGCAATATCTTTTATTCTCTTTTCCTGATAGAATCACTAACAGAACAGAGACTTAACAAATAACTGTGTCCCTCCCCTGGGTCTGGGGCCAGGGAGAGGCTCCACTGGCTCGTAGGCTTCACACTAAGCTCAGTTCTGATCCGTTCAGGGGTCTCTTTAGTCTGGATCCAGAGGCTTCTCCATCTTCTGGTTTTGTAGGTTTCACACTAAGTGGCCCATGAGAGGGGGGAAAGAGGACTTAGGGAAGGAGGGAGGTGAAAGGTCATAGGATACACGGACTGCAGTGAGCCCCCACTTCTGCTCTCTCTACCATAACCCATTGCAGTCGCTGTAGATTTTTCCCTCTCAGCTCCTGTCACCTGCAAATATACGTTTATAAATACACACATATAAACATACGCTTTTTCATCTAGGTTCCATATGAGACGAAATGTAGTATTTGTCTTTCTGAGTTTGGCTTATTTTACTTAACACAGTTATTTCCAGTTGTATCAACTTTCTTGCAAATTTCATGACTTCCTTTTATTTATGGCTGTATAAAATGCTATTGTATATGCAGCACATCTTTATGTGTTCCTTGTTAGTGGACATCTTGTCTGGCTGTTTCTTGACTGCTAGGAACAGGACAGCTATAAACAGGGTTGTGCAAGTATCTCTGTGCTATGTCGACTCAGGAGTCTTTGGGATATATTCCCAGAATTGTACCCTTTTCTTTCTTCTCTCCTCTCCTCTCCTCTCCTCTCCTCTCCTCTCCTCTCCTCTCCTCTCCTCTCCTCTCCTCTCCTCTCCTCTCCCCTCCCCTCCCCCTCCCCTCCCCTCCCCTCCCCTCCCCTCCCCTCCCCTCCCCTCCCCTCCCCTCCCCCCTCCCCTCCCCTCCCCCCTCCCCCTCCCCCCTCCTCTCCCCCCTCCTCTCCCCCCTTCCCCCTCCCCTCCCCTCCCCTCCCCTCCTGTATTACAATTCATATTTCAGTATCCTGTGGCTGCTTCTGTGATGTGCTGTGCAGGGCACTAAATCATGTGGTTGCATGTGTAATTGGTGTTTGTGGATCAGCTACTGGGTCAAAAATGTCACCAGTGCACCTCAATTTGCTTGTCTGTGACCAGCACCATTTAGCTCTGAGCATCCTTCTGGCCCTCTCTTACAGCATCACCCTGCCCTGGGCCTGTGTATTCCTTCAGCAGGTTCACAGGGGACTTTGTTCTTTAGCTTTTGTCAGCAAGCACTTGAATGGTAGGAAAAAGATCAAGTGCTTTCTTTGTTTTAGATTTTCCAAGTCCACTTGGAATTGCTGGGTGTTGTGCACGTCCTTGGTCACAGTTGAGAGGAATTAAGGGAGAACCATTAGAGAGATGCTGGTCTTGGGCATGATCTAAATTGCTGCCAGCTATGTTCAAATATCCAGTACTCTGCTCAGCTGTTTTTGAGGAGGAGACTGGTTCTGATTTGGAAATCAGGAGCCGGTATTGGTTGTGTCTGTCTTTGCTTACTGTCTAGATGTTAATGAGACTCCTTTAGGGCTCACTTAGTCCTCAGATGAAATAGTGATACTCTGTGTAGCTATATAAAAAGCTTCAAAGGGCTCAAGGAGCCTTGAATTTCTGCAGTAGTCTCACTAATGTCCATGCCATCCTTGGGTAGACTGGAGTCTGCAGGAAGTAAACTACCTGGGTAAATTACTTGCCTGAGAATTGAGTTATAGTAGGACCAACTCTGAGATTTCTGCTCATAACGTCATACTATTTCTTCCCCCTGAAATCGGCAAAAAGAAAATAGTCCCTATCTGGAGCTTGGAATGTGAGATTTGATTTTTTTTTGTCACCTTTGGAAACTTTGGAATTTTGAAGGTCATTTTAAGGTTAAGGTGTAGACATTTGCTGAAGCTGCATACTTAGTTTTTCAAGACTCACATCCTCTCCTTCTGACTTTAAGGGCTTCTCTCACATGACTCAGTCTGCTCTGCCATGCCCTTCCCCTAAGCTCCCATGGACTTTCATAAGTTCAGCTTCCTTCTCTATAATACATTTTCCGTCCTTGTCCATATAATAGAGTTTTGCTTAGTGTTTAATACCACTTTTCATGTCCTCAACCCCAGGAGCCCAATGACTCGACTGTGCCATCATGTTCCAGCGACATTGTGCATCCTGTCTATGAACCCAGGGCATCCTGAGACACTCACGGTTGTTGGCATGACCAGAACAGGATGTTTGGAAGCACCTTATGAGTTAGATCATGCATTAGTTTTTTCCTCTGTCAATTTCTGTTGTAGTTCCTTTTTGTATACTCAGTAACTGGCTAGTTGCCCATTAGTGTCCTAGAATATCCCGACAAAAGCAGCCAAGAGGAGAAAAGGGTTTTGATTTGCAGTTCCAGAGCAGTAGAGTTCATTGACAACAGGCAAGGAAAGCCTGACAGGAGAAGCTGGCTGATGACATTTTCATCCTCATAGAGGAAGTGCAGACTGAGGGAGCAGGAGGTGGGCTGTGCTCTAACACCTCCAAATCTGCCCCATACTTCATCCATCTAGACTCCGACTTTCACAGGGTTCACAAGCTTCTGAGATAGCATCACCGGCTGAGGACCAGGTATCAGACACAGGGGCCATGGGAAGATTCCTCAGTCAAATCAGCACAGTGACTGTCTTTCACTCACAAGAGTGAATGACCATCCATTTGGTTCCGTCTTCCAAGCATGTGACATTTTGGGATTGAGTTTCAATACATGAGTTGACGGGGGGGGGGGGCACATTCAAACCATAGCAGTGTGTGATATTGAGTAACTGTACACTTCAGTGCTGGGACTGAGCCCTGTGCTGTGTGTGCTGGGTAAATGCTGTGCCTAGCAGCACCTTAGCCCCTGCCTTGGCTCGTCTGCATGTGTTTGGATCCTTCACACTGTCTTCATTCAGGCTGCCGGACCCACGTTCTCAGACGCCTTTGTCTTTGTTGATAGGGATTGTCTGAATATATCTGTTTTATAAATTTTATCTTAGCCCTGGAAGTACAATACAAATAATTGAGATTTAATAGTAAGGAAAGGAATCTGTTTGAAGTTCTTTTTATTTATAGTAGATAATTATTCTAAAATATTATATTAATTAGTGGGAAATAATGAAACCTAAACTTTATTGGATAACTTTATTTGTATATTGAGTATATTGCAATTTGTTTTTTGTTGTTATTGTTTTGTTTTTTGAGACAGGATTTCTTTGCATAGCCTTGGCTATCCTGAAAGCTCTGTAGACCAGGCTGGCCTTGAATTCACTGAGATTCACTTGCCTCTGTCTCCCAAGTGCTAGAATTAAAGGTGCGTACCACCAGCACCCAGCTTTTTTAAAAAAATGATTTATTTATTTTCATGTTATGTGAATTGTTTTTTTTTTTCTGACTGTGTGAGAGTGTTGAATCCCCAGGAGCTGGCATTATAGACAGTTGTGAGCTGCCATGTGTGTGCTGGGGTTTGAACCCAGGGCCTCTAGGAGGAACAGCCAATGCTCTTAACCACTGAGCCATCTCTAAGGCCCTCTATAAATTGTTGCAAAGAATGGCTTGAACTAAATGTTATTATTGCAATGGAAACTGTAACATATATGTAGATCACAATAATGCCCATTATTGGGAATGTATCAAGTATCCAATTGATTTTTCTGTCTTGATAAATCTGTGGCTCTCTCTTTGTCTTTCAACCTTTTTATCAGTGATTGGGAACCTAATATAGTTTGAGCATTCTTAATGTGAAACTCTTGGCTATCCAAAACATTTTGAGCACTAACATCATGCTCAAAAGGCTTGGCTTTTGGAGCACTTTGGGATTCTTCCATCGTGCTGCTGGTCTGTAAAGTGTATGTTCAGACTCTGCTGCGCTCTGCAACACTTAGGTCCTAAGCATGAATGAAGAATAAGCAGCATGCACGTGCCAGATGCTGTGCTAGGCGTGAGGTGACAATTTGCTTTTGAATTCTTCTTATAAGTTAGCAATAGCTATTTTCATTTGCTAGCTGGGAAGCTAGGACGGTAAGTGTCTGGCTGGATAGTGTGAATATCATACTTCTATAGAGTATGCATGGAGAAGTTCTCTGGCACCGACTGTCCTTCTGTACTTAAGGTCTTTCTGGTGTGTGGTATTTAGGTGCTAGAGCTTTCGCCAGCTATTTGCTGCACGCAGTTCTCCCGAGAGCCTCGATGTAGTGCTCGGTTCACAGCTGTGACATGTGATGTTGTTTATCACGTGATCATTCATATCATGTCTCATAGTAAAACTCACTAAAATTTAATTGAAAATTTGTGGGTTTTAGAACTAAAGAAAATGCCTCTCACAGTGTTTATGGATTATGTGCCTCTGAAGTTTGGTGATCCTCACTTTAAGCTGTGAGATCATGTGTCCTCTGCTGTCCCTTTCAAACAGGTACCAGGTGCTTGCCTTTGCGACGGATGCAGACAAGAAGCAGGAGACGGAACAGCAGAAGCTTGGTTCTGGAAAAAGACTAGTTGTAAGATCTTTAATATACAAAGATTTCAATAATGCCATATATAATAATTTTTGTTAGAGAATTCTTAGAAGAAAATAAAAATTATATTTTGATAAGTTTTCTTTATATAGTTCTACTAATGGCAAAGATCTGTTGCTGAGTTGTGGAGCGTGTTCATCTGCATGCCATGATGCCCTGGAACACAGGTAGCTTCACCACACTGTGGATGCCTAGACAGCGTCACTTTCAATGGAAGAGACTATAAACCAGCACGAAATTAATTTCAAGCACCTGTCTAAATTGTCTACTTTTCATCTTTTTCTTCTTTCCTTCTTTCCTTCCTTCCTTCCTTCCTTTCTTCCTTCCTTCTTTTCTTCTTTCCTTTCTTTCCTCCCTCCCTTCCACCCTCTATCTGTCCCTTCTTTACCTCTTTTCTTCCCTCCCTCCCTCCTTCCTTCCTCCCTTCTTTTCTTCCCTCTCCCCCACCTCTCTTGGCTTTCAAGTTTTTATTTTCCACTGAACTAGAAACTGTGAAAGCTTACATAAAAATAAGGTCAGTACTAAATAGAGTCAACAGGTTGTATGTGTATATTCATACACACACATAAAAACACATACACACACACCAGGACTTTGAAAGGGAGTGGGGAGGGGTTGGAAGTAAGAGTTGGGGGTCAGTGAAAGGATATGGGCACAGAACACATGTGAAATTAAAATAAAAACAGGTGAATTTCTAGATGCATATGACCAACCCATGTTAAATCAAGATGGAGCAATTTTTTTACTTTTTAATTGAAAATAGATTTTTTTATAGAATATAGTCTGTCTTTCCCTCCACTTACTCCTCCCAGATCCTCTCCACTTCCCCACCCACCCAAATCTACACCATTTGTCTCTCTTATTAGAAAACAAACAGGCATCCAAAATAGTAATAAAATGATAAAAATAAATAAGATAAAATAAGCAGGACAGAACAAACAGGAAAAATAGTAAAAACACAAGAAACCCATAAAAACAAAATCAGAAACCATTAGATCCGTGAAGTGAGGGGAAAACAAAAGCTCAAGTAGAGCCTTATGAGACAGAGATCCCTCCAGAAATGCTACTGAGCTTGCTTTCTATTGGCCGTTTATTGCTGGGCGTGGAGCCTGGCCTTAGCTGTGACTTCCATACCCAGTGAAACTCCAGTGGAGAAAACGGAGCTTTTCTTTTTAGGTGGTTTGTCCATTGGAAATCACCTTTGGGATAGGGATGGAGGCTGTGTCTGCTTCCCCTCCCAGCACTGGGACTCCATCTGGCTCAGACATGTGAGGCTCTGCACGTGTGTGTGTGTGTGTGTGTGTGTGTGTGTGTGTATGTGTGTCTGTCTGTCTGTCTGTCCTGCCATGCTTAGAGGCCTTTGTTTCTCTGTGTCCTCCTCCTCTCTGGCTCTTACGCTCTCCCTCCTCTTCCATGTGGTTCCCTGAGGCCTGAGGGGAGGGTTAGTGGAGACGGCCCATTTAGGACCTAGGACCAAGTGCTCAGGTCTCCCACTCTCTGCACACTGTCCACTGGGGGTCTGGGTTCTGTCTGCTGCAGGAGGAAGCTTCTCTGATGATGACTGAGAACACTGGTCTATGAGTCTAACAGGATGTCATTGGGGGTCATTTTATTGCTATGAGCCTTCAGCTGAACAGCAGTGTATCACACACGTGTGTGTTCTGGTCACACCTTCCTCCCAGGCTCATCACACCCACTCCTGTTAACCCTCCTCCTCCACCCATGTTCTCACCTTACGCTCATGCTTTGTAAAAGCCTCCTTTTTTTTTTAAAGAAAAATAAATTCTGTACATTTATTTATGTATTAACTTACTAAGTTTGTGTGTCGCCAGACTCATGTGTGCCTGTGTGTGTGTTTGTGTGTGTCTGTATGTATGTGTGCATACATACATGTGTGTTTGTGTATCTTCCAGGGGACAGCTTGCTGAGTTGTTTCTCTCCTTCTATTATGTTCTGGGAATTGATTACGAATCTTCATGCTTGGCAGCAAGCTTCTTTATCCTCTGAGCCATTTTGCTGACCCAGAAAAACATCTCTGTAGTATGAAATTTTTATACCTTATATTTCTGTGTTCGTACAAGTTTTCCATGGCTTAATTTTTAGGCTTTTTTCCCTTAAACACTTAATTTGAACAGTTCAGATTCTGGCGTCTTTCTCCTTTTCTCTTCTCCTTTCTCCCTTTTATGTCTCTCAAATTTAGTACTTGTTGAGCCTCCTGCATCTGTGAATTTACAATTTTCATAAAAATTGAAAAAAATGGGCCATCAATTCTTTAGATATTTTGTGTGTACACATCTCTCTCTTTTCTACGGAGCACTCTAATTATGCATGTACCTAACTTACTAAAGACTTCCCCATGGCTCACAGATTTTTCTTTTCATTTTGTTCAATTAATTAATTAATTTTGCAATGGCAAAGACTGTGCCCTGGGCCTCAGACAGCTTTTTACCATCCAGTGATTTCATTTCCCATTAAAAAGTCATTTATTCTTGCTCTTTCACTTGGGGTAATTTTTATTGCTGTAATCATGACCACTAATAACTTCTTTCTGGTGGAATGAAACCCATTTGGTATAGATTTCATTTCTGTTAATTCAGTTTGAACGTTTGCATCTTCAGTATCTTCATATAACTATTTGAAGATAGAAAGTAGTTATAATATTTAATATCTTGTTTTTCTAATTTTTAACATCTGTATCAGTTTTGAGTTACTTTCAGTTGACTTATTTCTCTTCATTATAAATCACATTTCCTGTTTGATTTTATTTGCATGACTGTTAATTTAAAAGTTATTAGATGTCAGATACAGTCAATTTTATTTTATTGCATTTTAGATATTTTTTAATTATTACAGGCTAAGCTTAGTCCTGGAACACAGTTGTTTGAAAGCAGTTTGATCTTTCCGAACATTGTTTTAAAGATTTATTAGGTGGGGCAAAACTACTCATTGTATGGCTTATTTTCCCCACTCATGAGACCAGATCCTCTGTGTGCCCCACCAGTGCCCCGGGGCTACAAACTTTTGAGCACAGATTCAGTTCTGTGTGGATGTTAGGCACTGCTACCTGAAATCCTGGGGGAGAGTTCCCTGGCCTTCCCTATTTTCTTTCTGAAATATACTGATGAATTCTCAGGTGGACATCTGAAGTGATGTCCTTTCTATACGTCTCCCAGGGTTGGTCTCCTCATTGAATGTGTTGTCAATTCTAACTGCCTTGGTTTCTCTGGACTCTGAATTCATCTTCTCAGCTCAGTAAGTTTGCTAGGCTCTGCCTGGCTTCAACCTCCCTGAACCCTGCTCTGGAAGAGCTCTTGTGTGGCTGGAGGTGCCGTAACACCCACCCATTGTATTTGTTTTGCTGTGTAAGGCATTATCATTATTCTTATTGTTTTACAAACCACAGTTTTATGTGTTCTCTGCGTTTTGTGGTTGTTTCAGGCAAGATACTGAATCCTATCCTGTGTCTCATCTTGGTTGGAAGTGGGGGAATTTGCAAATTAATATTCTTGGTAAGCTTAGGCTGTGTGTTGTTTCCCTGTGAAGTCAGACAATGATACTCAATACCTAGGGAATGAAAGTATTTAATCCCAGATCTCAGATTATGGTTTTAGAAACGGTATGTTTAGCTATTCCAGATGAATCTTTATCTCTTCATCATGTACACACCAACCTGAGTTACCTAACTGTCATTAATACTAGCCTTCTAGCAAATTACAGTGTGGGGGAGATGCAGTGCTTATGTGTTCACTGGCATCTGATGAAACGGTACTTGAATGATTCACTCCCTTCTCCACTTCTTTTTTTTTTTTTTCCCTGAGACCGGATTTTACTCTCCTTTAACTCCTGACATCCTTGGGCCAGCCTGTCAGGTGCTAGTGTCGTGGCCTGTACCTCTGTGTCCACAGGATGAGCACAGTGTGGCATCAGTTCGTGGCAGGCTGACTCATCTCCCTGTTGCCACAGTGCTGCTTCTCCCCCCAGAAGTTCTTGTGTGCACATTGACAACATCTCCCTTTCTGGCCAGACTCAGTACTGTGGATGTTCATCAGCTGTTTTAATCCTAAAGGAGGTAGATTAATGTCTAAAGTCATATCTTTTTAGCCAGAAGGCCAACTATATCTTTAAAGTGACTCTTCAAATTCTTTGGATTTATTCTTTCCTTATGTAATGATTAAAATAAAATGGCTCCATTCCCCTAGTGGCCTGTGGGCCATAAGGGGCAGCAGATCCCAGGCAGGGAGCCACATAGTGCGTGAGAGAGTGAGGTTGGATATTTATTTAGTGGGCTGTGGAGGGGAAAGGGGAAAGGGAGACAGGGGAAGGGCAGAGAGAGAGAGAGAGAGAGAGAGAGAGAGAGAGAGAGAGAGAGAAAAGCAGAGGCAGGGATGGGGTGAAGAAAGGAGAGGAGCCATGGCAGCAGCTACCTCTTTGGGAGAGAGACAGAAAGGGCATGGGCTACAGGCAGGAAGGAAGATCTGCCTGCCTCTTAAAGGGACAGGACAGACCATTATCTCTCTCTCTCTCTCTCTCTCTCTCTCTCTCTCTCTCTCTCTCTCTCAATAATAAAAAGCCAGGAGGTTAGGCACAACAGGTTAAAGGATTGGGGCGGTGGATTCTCAAGACTACTTCCTGCTTATTTGTGGGCATCATCTTGAGGGGGAAACCTGAGAAAGCTGGATGCTGGTCACATCCAAGGGTAGCTGGTCTCTTTGCTCCTGTCCAGTGTTTGTGGTATGGAAATGTCTGGTGTTCTCTTACACCTGTTTAAGGTATTGGCAGAACAGAGAACAAAGTTAAGTTTAGGGAAAAAAATATTAGGATCAGGGAATTGAGAGGGGGTGTATCTGACCTGTTTAAAGTGGATTCTTCAATTCGGCTCCTTGGAACTCACAAGAATTCTTTGGGTTTGTGAAAACATAAGTTTTAGACATATGCCATGTATATTTATATCAACATATTTATATCAGAATGACTGTGACAGATTTTTCTTTTTGGTACAATGAAAAGTATTTTTAAGACTATGGAAGGCAGTGTGAGAGAGATTTGATAACTTGTACTTGTTGATGCAGGAAGGAAGATCTGCCTGCCTTGGTGGTTGACAGGGGTAGGTGGTGGGCATGGCTTGTCTCTTAAAGGGACCACCCTTACTTTTTTTTGAGAAGGGGTCTAATGTAGCCTAGGCTGGCCTTAAACTTGCTATGTATCCAAGGTTGTACTTAAACTCTTTAAAATTTTTTTTTTATTCTTACCAATTTCATCCTGTGTCTATCACGTTTGGGGCATTTTAATAACCCCTGCTACCCTCCCACTCCCTAACTGAAACATTTCACTCCAACATGGCTTCTCCTACTTGGGTACCTTAAATCTTATTTGAACCTCCTGAGGTAATTGTGTTTGCTTGTGTGTTAGTCAGTGTTTTGTTGCTGTGAAGAGATACCATGACCATGGTAGCTATTGTAAAGGAACGCATTTAATTGGGGCTGATTTACAGGTTCAGAGGTTTAGTCCATTACTGTCATGACAGGAAGCATGGCAACATGCGGCCAGACGTGGTTCTGGAGAGGAAGCCAAGAGTTCTGTTTCTGATCTGCAGGCAGCAGGAAGAGACGGTGACACTGGGTCTGGCTCAAAGCCCATCCCCAGTGACACACTTCCTCCAACAAGGCCATGCCTACTCCAACAAAGCCGCACATTTTAATAGTGTCACTCTCTGAGCCTATGAGGCCACTTCCATTTAGTACAGCACAGCTTGTATGAACATGAGTGGGGATTTACTGAAACGTGGGTAACTCAACAGAATCTACACCATGGACAATGAGCCCTGTCCCGTAGTACTCAGTAATTGCCATTGTCCTGCAGTGCGCATGTGCAATGCGCATGTGCCATTTGTGTGTGTGGGGATGAGAGCCCTTTATTCACGCATGGCAGAGGGTGACAGGTCTGATCTGAGGTTGCTCTTGTGCAGGTGAGTTCAAGAGTGCAGTGGCCCTTCATGTCCAGAAGGCACCTTTGATGCCCTTCCTCTCCAGCATTCTTTCCCCCCCTCTTCCTGAGGATTTCTTTAGCTTTGGAGGAGTTACATACAGACGCCCCTGTTTAAGGCCAGCATTCTACAGCCACTTATTCTCCACTCTGTGAGCTGTTTGGGGTCACTCTCCCCACCCCCAAGACAGGGTTTCTTTGTATAACAGCCTTGGCTGTTCTGGAACTCACTCTGTAAACCAGGCTGGCCTCAAACTCACAGAGATCCGCCTGCCTCTGCCTCCTGAGTGCTGGGATTAAGGGTGTGTGCCACCACCGTCCAGGGTCTCTGTCTTAATCATCACTGACTGCGGAATGCTTCTGTATTGGAAGCTGAGAGCAGGACTGATCAGTGGTTATAGACATAGTAGTAAGAAGTCTGTTTGATCCACATCCGTTTTGAAAAACAACAGTAGTAGGTTTTCTCCTAGGGCCTGTGACCCCCCCAACTCTTGGCCAGGTTTATGGAAAAGAAATGAGTTTACCCCTTAGGAGCAAGAACAATCTTCTTCTTCTTCTTCTTCTTCTTCTTCTTCTTCTTCTTCTTCTTCTTCTTCTTCTTCTTCTTCTTCTTCTTCTTCTTCTTCTTCTTCTTCTTCTTCTCCTTCTCCTTCTCCTTCTCCTTCTCCTTCTCCTTCTCCTTCTCCTTCTCCTTCTCCTTCTCCTTTTTCTTCTTCCTCCTCCTCCTTCTCCTCCTCCTCCTCCTCCTTCTTTTTGGTTTTTTGAGACAGGATTTCTCTGTGGCTTTGGAGCCTGTCCCGGAGCTAGCTCTTGTAGACCAGGCTGACCTCAGACTCACAGAAATCCTCCTGCCTCTGCCTCCCGAGTGCTGGGATTAAAGGCATGCACTACCACCGCCCAGATCTTAGGAGCAATTAGAACAAGAAGTGGTTTGATGTCCCCGTAATGTCATGCCACAATTGCCTTGTGAGCCCATGTTGTCAGGACACATCAGTATTGTAACTGATGGGGTCCACTGATGACTCCCCCAGCCACATAGTACCTGGCCTTAAACTCTCAGTCCTTCTGAATGCTGGGGTTATAGGCATGGGCCACCACGCTCAGGCGTCTTTCCTTTTTACAGATTACAGGTGTTAGTTTATTAGATGCTAACTGAGGCTGTTCACTTCTTTTTGGTGTAGATTTTGTCTTCTTGTGAAGCCATATCATGTATATCCTTATACATATATTATTTTAAAAATATTAACTCTTGCTGAACTCTTCTAAAAACATTCTGCACATATACTTTCATTGTTTTAAGAAGCATCTACTGGATATAGAGCATCCTCGACGGGAGTAGACTTCTCTCCGGGTGGTTCCTAGTGTCGAGGAGCCAATCTGCCGTACCCCTGTCATCACTTGGTGACGACTCAGTGCAGGACTACACATGGATGCATTTTAGAGCTGTCTTTGTTGCAAAACATCATGTTTACAGCAATATTAACTATGGGTTTTATTGAGTATGATTTATTGATTTACAAGATAAACATAGCTTTAAAAGATTAAATTTGTTTTTAAACTGAAATATAAAACACGAACATGTATATGGATTGCCATGTGGTGTTTTGATTAATGTGTACATTGTTCAATGTTAAATCAGGTCTAACAAATCAATCTCCCAAATTTGTCATTTTTAATATTTATTTTTATTGTATGTGCCTGGATATTTTGTCTGAATGTGCATCCATATACCACATGTGTGTCTGTGTGCCTGTGGAGGTCTGAAGAGGCCATCGTCCCCTGTAGGTAGAGCCCAATGGCTGTGAGTCACCATGTAGGTGTCAGGAACCTGACTCTACCTGCTGAGCCATCTCTCATTTCTGTGTGGAGAGCATTCAGAACTTGTGCAGCCTTTTGTGTAGATAGTATGCTACTGCATACCAGTGCCCACCGGCCACTCCTCCACTGCTCCTAAAGTTCCCTTGCTGATGCACGCTTTGGAATCTCTGAGTAGTTCATATCACTTGGTCAGTGATCGGATAAAACCTATAAAATACTAACTACAGTGATGGTAAGCAAGCCAGCCACAAAACAAAACTAAGAAGTTAGACATCTTGGTTTGCTGTAAAGCAGTTGCTTCATTTTCGCCGATGTGAAGAAGGTGGTGGGCACAGTGGTTTTTAACAGCACCATCTCTGCTGGCCTTTGCTCTGCAGGTGGACTGGACTCTGAACATTGGAGAGCAGGCTCTCGACATCTGTATCGTTTCCTTTAACCAGTCTGCGTCCTCTGTTTTCGTGCTTGGTGAAAGGAACTTCTTTTGCCTGAAGGATAACGGGCAGATTCGATTCATGAAGAAGCTCGACTGCAGCCCCAGCTGTTTTCTCCCGTACTGCTCAGGTGAGTGCGAAGCCTCTTGTTATCCTTTCTGACTCTGCCTTATACATACCTGCACACATCAGAGAACCCCACACTCAGACACACATTTCAAACGTCTGGGAAAACGGCTTTCACTGAGCCTTTCACGTTCACTGTTCTGTAGACGTTTGCTATAAAGCACATGTGGTCTTGCCAGCCCTTGACTCTGTACGGTCTCTGTAGACAGGCTTCCAGCTCATTACTGCTCTCCGCAATGCAACTATTTAAGAATCGTTCCGTGAGAATATCACTCTTTTATAAGCAGAGCAATGTTGTCTAATAGAATGGCTTGCAGTGACTTCCTGTCAGTCAGTAGTTTAGATGTGTGATATGTTAATAGAATTCATACCTTCTAGATGAAATGCAAACACCTTGGCTGATATCTATACTTCTGTCTTTGAAATGATTTATTTCTTTTTTGCCAAGCTAAATATCTTATCACCTAAAATTTTTATGTGTTAAAACCAAGATAATACAATTAGTGTATGATACGGAAGAGACCCCAGTGTACCACCCTTTTGAACGGCCCTTTTCGTAACTTTCTTTCTGTATCTTTGACCTGCAGTTTCTGAAGGCACAGTAAATACCCTGATTGGGAACCACGATCACATGCTTCATGTTTACCAGGATGTGACGCTGAAGTGGGCCACACAGCTCCCCCACGTTCCTGTAGCCGTCAGGGTGGGCTGTTTGCAGTAAGTGATTCAATTTAATTGTATGAAAGGATTTTTGTTTAGTCTCATTTTTTAGCCCTGGCTGGCTTTGAACTCACGGCGCTTTTCCTTCAGCCACTGCACCACTAAATACCTTAGTTGAGGAGTTCTGTAGAATGTGGTTTCACACTGAAGTGTTGGAGTGTGACTGTTAATAGTAGAAGTTTTTTTTTTTCTTGGAAAAGTATATAAAAATTCCTTAATTAGCACCGCTAATTATTTTCACTTAATATTTTAAGAAGTTACTCCTTTAGAATTAAAGGTGAGTCCTGTTGAACACGATGGGGAGATGCTTTTCCTGGTGACTTACTTTCTTCAACATGAAAACCAGTGTCTTCCAGGGTTTGCTGGGCTGAGTGTGAGCCACACTTGCTTGTAATGCAGACTTTGCTTCAGTTTTGCTCGTTTCAGGTGATGCCAAGTTGCCTTATGTTTGTGTGCTTAAACAGTTTAGAGTGTACGGCAGTTTTTCACTTAAAATGAAAGAAAAATAAAATTAATATCAATATGAAACTCATGACACAGTTTGCCAGTGAGTAGGTTGTTAGCATAAGAATTGAAATCCTGAAGTCCTCGAGCAGCTCGGATCATGTGTCAGGTCTGAGGAGCTCAACTGGAGCCTCGAGACGGCTTCTCGAAAGTCTCCACGGAGCCTCAGACCCCTGTCATTCTGCTCAGTAGAACGTTTACTGTGGAAGTTCCCAGTGATGCCCGTAGTGTCCCATGACGATGATTTCTTCCCCGAATGAGGAGCTGGATGTTCATGGTTGGAAACAATGAGGGGCACTTATGGTTGTATCAACGATTAAGCTGTGGTATACTTAATCCACACATTCCAGAACTGAAACCTATCCATGCTCTATATGGCGAGGGGATGTGGCCAGATTCTCTGGATGTGGCTGGCCCGGAGTCTTTCTGAAAAGCCATTGACAATGACACTGGGACTTGTTTCCTCTGCATATACTGGATTTTTGGGATCCAGTCTGTTTGGATACTCACCTTCCTGGACCTGGAGGGAGGGGGGAGGAACTTGAACTTCCCACAGGGCAGGAAACCCTGACTACTCTTAGGGAGGGAGAGGGAGGAGGAGAGGGAGTGGGGGAAGTGAGAGGGTGTTGGGAGGAGGGGCGGAAATGGAAACTTTTATAATTTAATAAACTTTAAAAAAACCCAGAAATTTAGATCACACATCTGCAAAATTCATTTTATTTTTTAAGTCCAATTAAATGCTGGTTTTAATTAAAAAAAAGAACTGAAACCTATGTCTTGAATATTAGTATTGCATTATTTTATGCATATTGGTCTTCTGCCCCCATGTGTGTCTATATCATGTGTGCGCCTGGTATCCAGAGAGCCTAGAAAAGGTTGTTGGATCCCCTAGAACTGGAATTACTGTTGGTTGTGAGCAACCATGTGAGTGCTACGGATCAAACTCAGGTCCTCTGTTAAGAAGTCAGTGTTCTTAACTGCTGAGCCATCTCATCTATCTATCTACCTATCTATCTATCTATTATCTATCTATCTATCTATCTATCTATCTATCTATCTATCTATCTATCATCTACCTATCTATCTATCAATCATCTATCTATCTATCTATCTATCTATCTATCTATCTATCTATCTATCTATCATCTACCTATCTATCAATCATCTATCTATCTATCTATCTATCTATCTATCTATCTATGTATCTATCTCTCTATCCCTCTATCATCTATCTATCTATCTATCTATCTATCTATCTATCTATGTATCTATCTCTCTATCCCTCTATCATCTATCTATCTATCTATCTATCTATCTATCTATCTCTCTATCATCTATCTATCTATCTATCTATCTATCTATCTATCTATCTCCCTATTATCTATCTATCTATCTATCTATCTATCTATCTATCTATCTATCTATCTATCTATCTATCTTTAAAACTATGTCCCCCCTGGAGTAGGAATCATAGAGGACAGTGGACATCTGGGGCCCCTAACCTGGTCCTCTGGTCCTCTGCGGGGTTTATCATCTCTTCAGCTTCAGATGAAATGTTTTTATTGCCAACTTCAGATCATTTTACTGGTTTTGAGGCTCCCTGGAACTCACAAGTCATCCACATGCCTCTGCCTCCTGAGTACTAAGTACTGAGTACTGATATGAGCTCATTGGAGATACTCACCTCTGACACGTCAGTGGGTTCACACAGGTGCTACCTGCATTCCCAAACTTGAAACACGATCGAATTCTTCGCAGTTTGCTGCATCCACGTCTGCAGGAGTGTTGTGTTCACTGAGTGAGGGTTGTGTTCAAAGAATGTTACTTTTAAATATTAGAATATTGTTAACCAAGTTAAAGACTCTTTCAGTGTTCAAACTTTAAATATTATCAAGTCTCAGAAAAAGCTGATTTCTTGTATTTTAGGAGAAAGGACAGTCATTTATTTGTAATTGCAATGCATTTAACAATAATCATAGTTTTTTTATTATTGAAAGAATAAAGTATTTGAAATTGGTTTTTGCAATGTCCACCAGATTTTGTTTTTAAGTTCATACAACCAGACTCTCCAGACATTTTGCATCAAATTTAGTTAGAAGAATTTAGATCTGGAAAAACATCTTGCCAGCAGGGAAGTGTCAGCGGCGTCACTTCCTGGAGACTAATTCTTACAGTACTCCATAACTCATTCAAGAGCTCTTTGTTCTCTTGGTCCCACAAGTGACCACTAGGTAGAGAAAGGCAGATATAGTGTGGTGAGTTTGTGGCCCACCTTGGCTCTCCAGGAGGGGAATGTAACTTTATTTTAATTTTAATATTTTATTTATTTATTTTTTGTGGTTTTAGAGATTAAATCTAGAGCCTTGTATATATTAGGCAGTCATTCTGTCTCTGAGCTATACACCAGGCTAGGAGCCAATATCTTCATTTACTAAAAAAGTTACTGTAATATATACATATATTTGAACATAGGAGTTTGGTGGAAAGAGAAGTTACAGGTAGTTTACAACATGTACAAGACTTTCAGAAGTTACCTTTCTCCAGGAAATGCATATATTTTAGGTACCTATACTTCAGAAAGAAGCCTCTATTTCTTGTAGCTTTTTAAAGATTATAATTCTAAGTAAAAAATAAAAGTAGTGCCACTAGTGTTTTATAATTTATACATAAATTCTAATCATGAAGTTGGAGATTTTTAAAAATGTATCAAAATAAATTTTTTAAATTAAAAAATGTATACCTTTATAGGATAAAGGCAGATTATGCCTGAAAGAATTTAATGACTTTTGCTTTTAGTAATTATGGGAAGGGCTGGCACAAGCAAATCCATCTTGTTGTTTTGTGATGATGCATAGACTGGTGTCAAACTTCTCCCATCTCAGCTTCCCCAGTGCTGGGATTACAGGCAAGCAACACCATGCCCAGGATGCATTTCTGTCAGGGCTGACAGCTTCCTGCCTTTTCTGAACCGTGTTATTGGATGCATTGTTCAGGAACCTTTTCTGATTCATTCTCGATTGACCCACGATGACGGGCATTTTAGCTATTTTTCTATCGCTGTAATAAGACCAAGGCAACTTATAAAAGAAAACATTTATTTGGGGCTTTTAGTTTCAGAGGGTTAGAGGTCATGACCATCATGGCAGGGATCATGGCTGCAGGCAGGCATATAGGCATATGCTGGGAACAGCTGCTGAGAGCTTACATCTTGATCCACAAGTGTGGGGCAAGACAGAGAGCTAACTGGGAAGGGTAGCAGGCTTTTCTTTTAGGCCACCAGGCCAGCTCCCAAATCCTGACATGGAGACTTATTATTTGTTTGGAATGCTCTGTCTTGCTTAGGCTCCTTTCTGGCTCGTTCTTTTAACTTAAATTAACCAGTTTCTCTTTATCTATCTTTTGCCTTGGGGCTTTAAGCTTTCTTTCTGTATATCTTACTTTTACTGCTACTCACTCTGCTGGCTAGCGGATGTGTGGCTGACCCCAGGCATCTTCCTTGTTCTCTCCTCTCTTCTTTTCCTCTCTTGTTCTTTTTTCTCTTTTCTCTCTCTTGCCAGGCAGCCCTGCCTATCCCTCTCCCTAGCTATTGGCTGTTCAGCTTTTTATTAGACCAATCAGGTGCCTTAGGCAGGCAAGGTGAAACAAAGGCAACACATTTTTTTTCATAATTAAACAAAGCATAAATAAAAGTAACACACCTTTACACAGTTAAAGTAATATTCTACAGCACAAACAAATGTAACACATCTTTGCCCAGTTAAAAATGTATTTCATAACCAAATAGCATGGTTCTTTGAGATCTCAGAGTCTGCCTCAGTGACTCACTCACTTCCTTCCACAAGGCCACACTTCCTTCCTGAATAGCTATTCCTTCCTGAATAGCTCCATCAACTGTAGTCCAAGTATTCAACTATATGAACCTATCTGGGACATCTTCATTCAAACTGCCGCCCCAGGAAATGATTCATCCTGATTGGTGTGGTTTGATACCGCATTAGTGGTGGGGATAAGTCACAGATGTCATGAGTTAGTGACAAAAAAACCCTTTGGCCCAGTTCAGGCAACTGAGGTACAGAAGTGGCCCAAGTCATCCATTCTGCATACGTTGCGGGTGATGCACTAACATCTCAGATACATTGTTCATTTTCTTTGCCAGAAACTATACTTACACAAGGAAACCCCTTACAGAGGCAAGAGTTCTCTGAAGGCTAGTAGCTTCCATTTTGAGTAGGTATAAGCTAGTTTAAGGAGCTAGTACTTAGAGGGACAATCTTTACATGAACTTTGACCTTAGAACCATTTCCCAAGTGTCTAAAAGTATGCATGGCTGTCTAGTTCTCACTATGTTCTAGCCTTGGGCTCTGTTAGCATCTTGATTATTACATTCATTTCAGAATATTTTGCCCCAGGATTGAGGTCTTAAACAATGTGGGGGAATTGCTATAGGCCAGGCAGAAATGAAGATATTTTAAAGGGACATTTTTATCTCTCAGTCTGATTACCAGACTGTTTGAAGAAGGGACCACAGAGAGGTGGGAGTTCCCCCAGGAATCTCTTGCTGGGAGAACCTGTCTCCAGGATAGAGATTTCACAGTTCTAACAACTTGTCAGGCCACCTTAAAGCCTGGGAAGGAAGCTGGTCAATGATATGGGCAGGGACTGCTTAAAGATTCAAATCCTTGGCTTTCTGTTTAAACCGTAATCTCACTTCAGGCCCCTTGTGGATCCCCTTGTCTCACTTCCCAGTGTAGCCACATCAAAACATATTTCATTTTTCCCCATTATTAAAAGTTTTCATTGTAGTTTTATTAGAACTTTAAAAGTAATTTTTAGTAGCTTAGCATAACATTCTTATGTTAAGCAGTTGTGGTATTGGCATAAAAGCAGACATGTAGACAAATGGAACAGAACCAAGATCCAAACATGAATACGTGTAACTTCAGCCATCTACTATTTGACAGAGATGCCAAAAATATACTAGAGGAGAGAATGAATCTTCAACACATGGTACTGGGAAACTAGTTGTCCACATGTCAAGGAATGAAGTTAGACCCATATCTATCTCCTGCACAAAACTAACTCCAAATGAACCAAAGACCAAATGGACTAAATTTGAAACATGAAACACTGGACCTGCCAGAAGAGAACCTAGGCAGTACCTACAGGATATAGGTGCAGGACAGGGCTTTCTGAGTAGGATTCCATTTACCCAAGAAATGAGACCTCATTAAACTGTAACGCCTCTGCACAGCTAAAGAAACAATCGAGAGAATCTTGGTCAGGTACCCTTCTGACAGAGGACCAATACCCAGAATATATAAAGATCTCAGAAAACAAAGAGCTAAGAAACAAATGACCCATTTAAACAATGGGCTTGAGGTCTGAACACGGTTCCCAAAGGAAGAAATAAATATGGTTTAGAAATATCTGACAACATGTTCATTGTCCCTAGCAATCAGGGAAATGCAAATCAAAACAACTTGGAGATTTTATCTTTCCTAGTCAGAACAGCAAAATTGGCAAAACATCAGCCAAATGCTGGAGGGGATTGGTGGTGGGATTGAAAATGGGCAGCCACTCTGGAAATCAGTGTGGAGAACAATTAAAGAGGCCACGAATATGACAGCAAGCGGGGTGCATGAGAGGGATGGGAGGAGGAAGGGAAGGGGAAGTGATGTAACTGTAATTTCAATAAGAAGGCCATTATTGGTAAAATTATAAACACTGAAGTAACTTCTGCTTTTTATTACATTTAAGATTGAACTTATTTGTTAGAAACTTTCTTGGATGAATATGTTTATTTGTAAAGGAATTCTCCGCTTCTTTAATACTTCTTTTCCAGTGAATTAAAAACACTGGATTCAGATCAAGTTGGTGTAATTATCCTTAATAGCAGCACCCTTTATTACCAACACCCCTTTTTACAACACCGCCACACCCCCACCTACTTGGCAGCCCTGGTTCTACCTTGTTCATTATACTTTAATTTTAAACCTGCACTTCCTTCTTGTACTCTAAGACGAATTTATGTGGGGTACCTACCTCGCTGTTTTTCTGGGTAAACCAATTCTGTCTCTCCTCTCTCTCTCTCTCTCTCTCTCTCCCTTCCTCCCTCCTTCCCTCCCTCCCTCTCTCTCTCTCTGTCTCTCGTGTGTGTGTGTGTGTGTGTGTGTGTGTGTGTGTGTGTGTATGTGAATGAGCATGCACGTGCGCACACATCCACTTTAATCCACACAGGGATGTGAAATAAGTATTCAAACTGGAGAATCATGATCCCAAATATTTACATTTCCAGTTGTTACTGCTTACCTTTTATTATGGAGCAGACCTGACTGAGCATCTTGCCTCTGCTGTGCTCAGTTTCCCAAGTGGCAGATAAAGATTTATCTTGTATTGGTATCATCACTTTCTTGAGAGATGTCAAATATACCTAAATGTGAGGGAAGCTGGACATGCTGAGCGTCTTTCCAGGTTTAGCCTGCAGTGCTTTCCAGCAGACATAGCCTGCAGCCGCAGCACATGCTTTCCAGCAGACATAGCCTGCAGCCGCAGCACAGCAGACATAGCCTGCAGCCGCAGCACACGCTTTACAGTTAGTGTGCCTCATGCTTTTACGTGAAAACAATTTCTAGACCTTTTGGATTTTCTTTGAGGCTTTGTCCAAAATATGCACTTTAACTTTTGGCATTTATGTTTTTATCCTTAGCTTCTGTTGATGTGGTGTAGTCTAGAGTGTTTTTCCATTTCATCTCTGGATTTTCCTAATTTCTTTGATCTTTGAATCTTACAGCAACTGTTTACCATGGTTTCCTTCTACACATTTCTTTTGCATTTGTAATTTTGTTGGTGACATAATTCCCCAACCACTTAATATGCTCTTTCTACATTTGCATCAGACTGAGTAATTATGCGGAAAGACAAACCTATGAATAAAAGCCTAGCAGTCCTTTTCATTTGTTTTCTATGAAAGGAGGGATGAGTAGAGAGACCTTGGAGTTGAAAACCAGATTTGAAGTGTGAAAAAACTGGAGCTCGAATGTGCGTTGTGCTAAGTGCCCAAGCTGTCCTTTACACACGGCCTGTCGTTTGGTTGTGACTTTGTGTACCCTGTGGTACTTTGGCTTGTGGTAATTATATAAAGAAGTCATTTATCTTTATTGCTATTTGTCAGTTAAGGTTACAACCCTCAAAAAGTTCTCATTATTATTAAAGTAGGAATCATGTTCTCTGTCATATTTTGTAGTGTAAAACCCAGCGTTACTCAGTTCTCAGGAAGAATATAATAGCCATTGGGAAGCTGACTTTTTGTTTTTTTTAATTCCATAGTAAATCTGTTTAATTTGCTTCTTAAGATGTTAGAAAGACTGTATAACCAAAGGCTAAGGAATTGTATTTAGAGTGCTAGTTGGGTTCATAGTCTTTTGTTTTATAAATTAAGTATTTTAATTGTTAAATTCTCCTTATTAATGTGTGTCCCCCTGGAATAGTCTTATTAGTCATCCTATCATTGAGTCTGTCAAAGTCTCTCAGGAATGCAGCTCCCAGTTGGTAGGAAAAGTGCCCAGTGCTTTGGGTTTCTGGTTCTCTAACCTGTAACAGAGATGAGGGCAGGCCGAGGTGGGGTGTGGGTGGGGGACTTGTGAAATGGAATCAGGGATTGAGGAAAAGCATCTGCTTTGGCTCTAGAGAGCCTTGGCACCAGACTGGTGCGAGGTTAAAGCCTAAAGCCTACTCTGTAGACTGATGTTGGCTGACTTAAAAATTAGTACCAACCGGTTGTTTGTTTACTGACAGGAAGAGCTTACAATGCAGTGAAGCTTGTCACTGCCTAGTCCCCAGCAGCACTGCATCCTTAGAGTCTTATATTCATTCGGCAAGACAGGATTGGAAGCTGAAATAGAATGTGTTAGGAATATTTTCCTAACAGAGCCTTTCCACCGGTGCAGAAAACTCCAATCAAACCAGATTAGACCGAATCAAAAATGCCCACGTTTAATACTCTTGGGTGCCCAGGAGCATGGCAGGGGGAAGACAGAGGGAGAGCGCACACAAAACCCGAAATCACGTGCTCTTTTTTAGGGTGCAAGCCTAAATATTTTGTGGGAGTGGTCTTTACCCTCCCGGGGGAGGGGTCAACGCTTGGCAGGCTGGGAGTTGGAGTCCAAGCGCTTGGCAGGCTGGGAATTAGAGTCTGGACCAGGGCAAGTCCCATGCTGGGGTGACACTTCCTACTCAATATTACATCCCATACTCTTTTTATATAGGGGTGTTAGAGGGCCGAGTCTCGCTTTTGACCAAGCAGTGTATAATATGTATGGTTTAATAGTTGATTTATTCTCTACCTCATCTAAAGAAGAGGTTTTGGGGAAACATGGTTGGTGCATACCTTTCCTGAAAATATTTTTAATAATATGAAAATGGTGCTATTATTTAAGTCCTCTTTATGGTTTGAGCTTGGTGTTTGTAAGTAAATTACATCACCTCTGGTAAAATGGGCTTTAGGTCTTGGTTAATGACGTCTATACTCCATGGACTCTGCCACCAAAGAGACAAATTCTAAAATGGCAGCCTGTGCTCATTGGCATGGCTGCTTCAACAGAGGGAAAAAATGCAATGATCCTGTTCATTAAAATAAGGCAATTTTTAAAAATAGGAGATCTTTTATTAGTTAAGAATTTGTACTGTTTTTAGTGAAGGCCTGTGTTTGGTCCCAGCAGGTATGTGGCTCACAATGCCGGTTGCTCCAGCTCTCGGGGTCCCAGAGCCCCCAGTCTTCAGGGCACCTGCATGGACGTGTGCAGGCCCACGTGCCTACATATGTCTGAAAATGCAGAAATCCTTTAAAAATAAGGTTATTTGAAAATCCACAGCCCAGGCAATTTCTCATAGTTTAGTAATTAAAATACAGTAAAAATATGTTTAGCTTTTGGATACATATTTTCCTTTCTCATTTGTGTTAATTTCCAACAGCAAGCTCCCTCTTTTTGTTCCTGCATGTCCTTGTATTTTAAATGAATAGGTACAAATCATATGAATAGCAACTGAAAATTTTCAAAAAAATTACTTTTATTTACGTTTATGTGGGTATTTCTATGTTCATATTTGTCACGTGCAAATGCCCATGGATGCCAGAGAAGGCGTTGGATTCCCTGGAGCTGGAGTTACAGGCACTGTGAATGCCTAACGTGGGTACTGTGAACCAAACTTGAGTCCTCTGGAAGAGCAGCAAGCATTCCTATCTGCTGAGGCATTTCTCTAGCCCCCTAAAATAATAATTAATTAAAAAACGTTTTGTTCTGTGCTTATTTTAATATATATAATTTATTATATAAAATTATTTTTATGCATAAATTATTTTTATTTTGTGTGCTTTAGTTCTTTGCCTGTATGTATGCCTGTGTGAGGGTGTCAGGTCTTGAAGTTGCAGACAGCTGTGAGCTGCCTTGTGGGTGTCGATGCTAGGAATTGAACCTGGGTTCTCTGGAAGAGCAATCAGTGCTCTTAACTACTCAGCTATCTCTCCAGTCCCCCACGTTTGTTTTTGAGATGATGTCTTGGCATGTAACCTAGACTGGCTTTAATCTGTGTATCCCAGGCTGGCCTTGAAATTGCATTAGTCTCCAAAGTCCTGGATTGCAACTGTGAATCACCATATCTGGTTTAATGCTTTTCTTTTTTGGAGACAGGTTCTTGCTGTGCAGCCCATACTGGCCTCGAACTCTTGCTTCTCTTGCCTCTGTGTTCCCTTGTTGGGATTACAAGTATGCATGGCTATGAATAGCTCAACATTTTCTTTGAAAGAGAATTATTCTGTCTTGGCCTGTATTCAGTTTATATTTTGAAAAGAATTTTGTAATAACTTTGTATGTTTAGGAATATGAAAAGCTTGTACTTGATTTTTATAAACTTTTGTTAATAATGAAACAAGCAAATATATTTCTTTTTTGTTTTTTAAATTTATTTATTTATTTGTTTATAAAAATTTCCACTTCTTCCCCTCCTCCCCATATTCTCCCATTTGCCCCCCTCCCTCTCCCCCCCCTCCCTCTCGAGTCCTAAGAGCAGTCAGGGTTTCCTGCCCTGTGGGAAGTTCAGGTTCCTCCCCTCTCCCTCCAGGTCTAGGAAGGTGAGCATCCAAACAGACTAGGATCCCAAAAAGCCAGTACATGCAGACAAAACAAGACCCAGTGCCATTGTCAATGGCTTCTCAGTCAGCCCCCATGTCAGCCACATTCAGAGACTCCGGTTTGATCACATGCTCGTTCAGTCCCAGTCCAGCTGGACTTGGTGAGCTCTCATTAGATCAGTCCCCTTGTATCAGAGGGTGAACGCACCCCTCGCGGTCCTGATTTCCTTTTTCATGTTCTCCCTCCTTCTGCTCCTCATGTGGACCTTGGGGGCTCAGTCCAGTGCTCCAATGTGGGTCTCCGTCTCTATCTCCATCTATCGTCAGATGAAGGTTCCCTCTGGTCCAGCCTTTCTTGCTCACGTTCTCCCTCCTTCTGCTTCTCATTTGGACCTAGGGAGTTAAGTCCAGTGTTCCAATGTGTGTCTCTGTCTCTATCTCCATCCATCGCCAGATGAAGGTTCTATGGTGATATGCAAAATATTCATCAGTATGGTTATGGGCCAAGGCCAGTTCAGGCACCCTCTCCTCTGCTGTCCAGGGAACAATCTGGGGACCTCTCCTTGGGCCTGGGAACCCCTCCAGAATCAAGTCTCTTGCAAACCCTAAAATGGTTCCCTTAGTTGAGATATATACTTCCCTGCTCCCTTATCCATCCTTCCTCCCTTCCCCCATCCCATTCCCCCAAGCCATCCCCAATCCTCCCCCTCTCCCTTCTCTCTAATCATCTCCCCTTACTTCCACCCCCCACCCCCCACCCCCCGTGCACCGAAGTTTGCCTGGCAATCTTGTCTACTTCCTATATGCAGGAGGATAACTATATGATTTTCTTCAGGTTCACCTTCTTATTTAGCTTCTCTAGGATCACGAATTATAGGTTCAAAGACCTTTAACTATGGCTAAATCCACTTATGAGTGAGTACATACCATATTCCTCTTTTTGGGTCTGGGTTACCTCACTCAGTAAAACATTTTCTATTTCCATCCATTTGCATGCAAAATTCAAGATGTCATTGTTTTTTACCGCTAATGTGTAAATGTAAAACTCTAATGTGTATATGTTCCACACCTTTTTAAACCATTCTTCTATTGAGGGGCACCTAGATTGTTTCCAGGTTCTGGCTATTACAAATAGTGCTGCTATAAACATAGTTGAACAAATGCTTTTGTAGTATGATAGGGCATCTCTTGGGTATATTCCCAAGAGTGGAATTGCTGGGTCCTGAGGGAGGTTGACTCCCAGTTTCCTGAGAAACAGCCACACTGATTTCCACAGTGGCTGCACAAGTTTGCATTCCCACCAACAATGAATGAGTGTTCCCCTCACTCCACATCCTCTCCAGCATAGGCTATCATTAGTGTTTTTGAGTTTGGCTATTCTGACAGGTGTAAGATGGTATCTCAAAGTTGTTTTGATTTGCATTTCCCTGATCACTAAGGAGGTTGAGCATGTCCTTAAGTGCCTTTTGGCCATTCAAAGTTCATCTGTTTTGAATTCTCTGTTCAGTTCAGTACCCCATTTTTTAATTGGGTTAATTAGAATTTTAGTGTCTTGTTTGAGTTCTTTGTATATTTTAGAGATCAGACCTTTGTCTGATGAGGGGTTGGTGAAGATCTTCTCCCAGTCAGAAGGTAGCCTTTTTGTCTTACTGACAGTGTCCTTTGCTTTACAGAAGTTTCTCAGTTTCAGGAGATCCCATTTATTCACTGATTCTCTTATTGTCTGTGCTACTGGGGGTCTACCTAGGAAGTGGTCTCCTGTGCGTATATCTTGTAGACTACTTCCCACTTTCTCTTCTATCAGGTTCAAAGTTGCCAGATTAATGTTGAGGTCTTTAATCCATTTGGACTTGAGTTTTGTGCATGATGATAGATATCGATCTACTTTCATTCTTCTATAGGTTGGCATCCAGTTCTGCCAGCACCATTTGTTAAAGATGCTTTCCTTCTTCCATTGTATACCTTTAGCTCCCTTGTCGAAAACCAGGTATTCATAGGTTTGTGGGTTAATATCTGGGTCTTCTATTCGATTCCATAGGCCGACTTCTCTGTTCTTATGCCAATACCAAGCTGTTTTCAATACTGTAGCTCTGTAATAGAGTTTGAAGTCAGGGATGGTAATGCCGCCAGAAGTTCCTTTATTGTATAAGATTGTTTTGGCTATCCTGGGTTTTTTGTTTTGCCATATAAACTTGATTATTGTTCTCTGAAGTTCTGTGAAGAAGTTTGATGGGATTTTGATGGGGATTGCATTGAATCTATAGATTGCTTTTGGTAGAATTGCCATTTTTACTATGTTGATTCTCCCAATCCAAGAGCAGGGGAGGTCTTTCCATTTTCTGGTATCCTCAATTTCTTTCTTCAAGGACTTAAAGTTCTTGTCAAATAGGTCTTTCACTTCCTTGGTTAGAGTTACCCCAAGATATTTTATGCTATTTGTGGCTATCGTGAAGGATGATGTTTCTCTGATTTCCCTCTCTGCTTCTTTGTCCTTTGTGTATAGGAGGGCAGCCGAGTTTTTGGAGTTGATCTTGTATTCTGCCACATTACTAAAGGTGTTTATCAGCTGTAGGAGTTCTTTGGTAGAGTTTTTGGGGTCGCTTATGTACACTATCATATCGTCTGCAAATAACGAGTTTAACTTCATCCTTTCCAATTCGAATCCCCTTGATCCCCTTATGTTGTCTTATTGCTATTGCTAGAACTTCAAGCACTATATTGAAGAGTTATGGAGAGAGTGGACAGCCTTGTTGTGTTCCTGATTTTAGTGGAATGGCTTTGAGTTTCTCTCCATTCAATTTGATGTTAGCTGTCGACTTGCTGTATATTGCTTTTATTATATTTAGGTATGATCCTTGTATCCCCAATCTCTCCAACACCTTTATCATAAATGGGTGTTGAATTTTGTCAAATGCTTTTTCAGCATCCAATGAAATGATCATATGGTTTTTTCCTTTCCATTTATTTATATGATGGATTACATTGATAGATTTGCATATTTTGAACCAAACCTGCATCTCTGGGATGAAGCCCACTTGATCATAATGGATAATTTTTCTAATGTGTTCTTGGATTTGGTTTGCAAGTATTTTATTGAGAATTTTTGCGTCAATGTTCATGAGTATGATTGGCCTGTAATTCTCTTTCTTGGTTGTATCTTTGTGTGGTTTTGGAATCAAGGTAACTGTAGCTTCATAAAAGGAGTTTGGCAATGACTCTTCTGTTTCTATATTGTGAAATACATTAAGGAGTGTAGGTATTAGCTCTTCTTGGAAGTTCTGGTAGAATTCTGCATTGAAACCATCTGGTCCTGGGCTTTTTTTGGTAGGGAGATTTTTGATAACAGCTTCTAATTCTTCACGACTGACAGGTCCATTTAGATTGTTCAACTGGTCTTGGTTCAACTTTGGTATATGGTACTCATCTAAAAACATGTCAATTTCTTTTACATTTTCCAATTTTGTGGCATACAGGCTTCTGTAGTAAGATCTAATGATTCTCTGAATTTCCTCTGTGTCTGTGGTTATGTCCCCCTTTTCATTTCTGATCTTATTAATTTGCGTGTTCTCTCTCTGCTGTTTGATTAGTTTGGAGAGGGGTTTATTAATCTTGTTGATTTTCTCCAAGAACCAGCTTTTTGTTTCATTGATTCTTTGGATTGTTTTCTGTGTTTCTATTTTGTTGATTTTAGCCCTCAGTTTGATTATTTCCAGTCTTTTGCTCCTCCTGGGTGAATCAGCTTCTTTTTTTTCTAGATCTTTCAAGTGTGCTGTTAAGTCTCTAATGTCTGCTTTCTCCGTTTTCTTTAATTGGGCACTTAGTGCTATGAACTTTCCTCTTAGCACTGCTTTCTTAGTGTCCCATAGGTTTGAGTATGTTGTGTCTTTATTTTCATTAAATTCAAGGAAGATTTTAATTTCTTTCTTTATTTCTTCCTTGACCCAGGGGTGATTTAGTAGCTGACTCTTCAACTTCCATGAGTTTGTTGGCTTCCTGGGGGTAGCATTGTTTTTGAATTCTAACTTTAATCCATGGTGGTCTGACAAGACACAGGTGGTTACTAATGCTTTTTTTGTATCTGTGGAAGTTTGCTTTGTTACCGAGTATGTGGTCAATTTTTGAGAAGGTTTCATGAGCTGCAGAGAAGAAGGTATATTCTTTCCTATTTGGGTGGAATGTTCTATAGATGTCTGTTAAGTCCATTTGATTCATTACCTCTATTAATTCTCTTATTTCTCTGTTGGGTTTCTGTCTGATTGACCTGTCCATTGGTGAGAGAGGTGTGTTGAAGTCTGCTACTATTAGTGTGTGTGGTTTGATGACTGCCTTGAGTTCTAAAAGTTTTTCTTTTATATAAATGGGTGCCTTTATATTAGGGCATAGATATTCAGAATTGAGACTTCCTCCTGATGAATTGTTCCTGTTATGAGTAAAAAATGTCTGTCTCCATCTCTTCTGATTGATTTCAGTTTGAAGTCAATTTTGTTGGAAATTAGAATGGCCACACCCGCTTGTTTCTCAGGTCCGTTTGCTTGGAAAGCCTTTTCCCAGCCCTTTACTCTGAGTAGATGTCTGTCTTTGTGGTTGAGGTGTGTTTCTTGTAAACAGCAGAATGTTGGATCCTGTTTTTGTATCCAATCTCTTCGTCTGTGCCCTTTTATAGGTGAGTTGAGTCCATTAATATTATGTGATATTAATGACCAGTGGTTGTTGACTCTGGTTATTATTGTTTTTTATTTTTATTTTTTGTGTGTAGTAGAGTTTGTGTGTTTCCCTTCTTTGAGTTGTGGTTGTGAAGGGTTGCTAGATGTCTGAGTTATTGTAGGCAGTGTTGGCTTCCGTGTGTTGCGATTTTCCTTCTATTACTTTTTGTAAGGCTGGATTTGTGGCTACGAATTGTTTAAATTTGTTTTTATCCTGGAATATTTTGTTTTCTCCATTGATAGTGAATGATAGCTTGGCTGGGTTTAGTAGTCTGGGTTTGCATCCATGGTCTCTTAGTTTCTGCAGTACATCTCTCCAGGATCTTCTGGCTTTCATGGTTTCCATAGAGAAGTCCGGTGTAAGTCTGATAGGTTTACCTTTTTAAGTTACTTGACCATTTTTCTTTGCAGCTCTTAATATTCTTTCTTTAATCTGAACATTTTGTGTTTTGATTATTATATGGCGAGGGGATTTTTTTTTTGATCAAGTCTATTCGGTGTTCTGTATGCTTCTTGAACCTTGATAGTAATATCGTTCTTTAGGTTGGGAAAGTTTTCTTCTATAATTTTGTTGAATATATTTTCTGGGCCTTTGATCTGCAATTCTTCTCCTTCTTCAATCCCTATTATTCTTAGATTTTTTTTTATTGTGTCCCAGATTTCTTGAATATTTTGTGAAGAGAATTTGTTGGATTTGCCGTTTTCTTCGATCAGAGCCTTTATTTTCTCTATGGTGTCTTCAGACTCTGAGATTCGTTCTTCTATCTCTTGTATTCTATTGGTTATGCTTGATTCTGTAGTCTCTGTTCGTTTACCTAGATTTTCCATATCCAGCTGGCCCTCGTTTTGTGTTTTCTTTGTTGCCTCCATTTCAGTTTTCAATTCTTGAACTGTTTCCATTACCTGTTTGATTGTTTTTTTCTTGGTTTCCCAGGGTATCATTCACGGATTTACTCATTTCTTCAAACTTTTTGTTATAGTTCTCATCCATTTCTTTACTCATTTCTTCAAACTTTTCGTTATACTTCCCATCCAGTTCTTTAAGGGAGTTATTCATATCCTGTTCATGGGACTCTATTGCTTTCATAATGGCACTTTTTTCTACTTCTTCTGGATTAAGATGTTCAAGTCCTTCTACTGTAGGGTCGTTGGGGTCTGGTGTTTTCATGTTGTTTTTCAGATTGTTGGAGGAGTTCTTGTCTTGGTGTCTGCCCATCTCTTCCTTCAAAAGCTCTCTGTTGGTTCTTCTGATATCGGGTCAGGTTTCCTTGTTGGGCAGGGACTTCACTGACAGAAGGCTTACCTTTCCTCAGGCAGGCTATTGAAACCCAGGAACTGCTACTACCGGGTTGTGCTTCCCGCCCAGGCCCAGCGCGCCAGGGAGCTGAGCTGGGGAAATTTTATGGCCCCAGGGGGAAGGGAGGAAAAAGGAAGGTGTACCTGGATGAAAGCTGGGATGGGAGGTGGGAGAGCTTAGCAGGGTGGAGCCACCACTGCAGGGTGACCAGGGAGTCAAGGGGGACGGGGAAGGTCTGAATTCCTCCTAGCCGGGCTTCTGCCACGGGCCAGGAGCAAACTCACCCCTCCGATGTATGTCGGCCAGAGGCTCAGTGCCCCTTGCTGGCCAGGAATGTCGCTGATCTGACACAGGGCCCACCTGTCCTCAGGCAGGCTATTGAAACCCAGCGCAAATATATTTCTTAAGGGCTATTGTTAAGGTAAAAAACCCTCTATTTTTCCAGGCCCTTTTCATACTGTGTGAATACAGGACGGGGCTTGTATGTGAGTTAGCAGTAGAGTTTCTATGGAGACAGTGCCCAGGGTACCTAAAGGGCAGACACATATGAGAAATTAAAAGACAGCAGCAGGGAGAGCAATGGCTGGAGCAGGCTTCCAGATGTGGAAATGCTTTGTCCTCCTCTCTGGTAGGCTGTTGTTCTTCAGTATAGATGACGTCACCACATTACTGCAAACATGATGTACCTAGCACCACATAAAAAGGCAGTCAGAACTTCTTGCACAGTTTTGTGGAAATAAAATCACACAAATTAAGGTTACAGTCTATTGTAAGGCTTTAAGAGTCATGTCCTGCTGTGGGGTTCGTGTGTGGCACGGTATGTGGTGGAGGTAACACACAGAGTGGTGTACACACTAGACCAGCCTCTTGTGTTCCAGTAGGGTGATTGTTCAGCAACCTGAAATTGTCACCGTTTTCTTATGTGCCATTGAAATTAATTACTTTTCTCATCTGAATTGCTTTAAAAGTGAAGGTTATGGTCATTAATGATCCAGTTAGACTATGCATTTCTTTCACTTAAAAATAGATTTAGTATATCTTTGCCAGAAGTAGAAATGAATATTATTATTTTCTATTCAAGAATTACTTTATTGCATATACTTCTTTATTTATTTAGGAGTGAGAGCCCGAGTGGGCGTGTGCATGGGTGGTGTATTTGTGGAGGTCAGAGGACAACTTGTGGGAACTGGTCCTTCCCCTCACCTTCTGCGTCCTGAGGTCAGAACTCAGGTCATGGAGCTGGCAGGGAGTACATTGACCTATCCAGCTGTCTGACTGACCCAGGAACTACTCTAAGGAAAAAGGTATTAGTTATTTGTGACAGCTTCAGTTCAGTGCCTATAGTATCTTTGCATTGAAAGTATAAAACAATGTAATATAAATCATTATAAAATATTTCTTATCTACTTGTACCTGCATAATGGCAGACATCATAAATTTTATTGATTTCTGTATTAGCAGCTTTTATAAAATGAAATGTGTGTTTTCTGGCATAGGATTTGTATTTATGAATTCATTCGTGTGGTGTGGTGACAGTGATACAGAGCCCTGTAATGTTAGGCTCTACCACCAACTTACACCTCAGCGCTAGCAGCACAGAAAAAATTGGAATTAAATTCCTCACTCTTGACCAACAAAATAATTTTGCATTGATCATTTTAAATCTTTTTTCTATTTAGTAATTAAAGTCTCAAAGTTAATCTCTTGAGAAATGTTTAGTTAGTTTTGTTACAATCAGTGATCTTTGTTCATGTTTCTTTAACATAAATTGCTAATAAATTTTAGAATGATTAAACAGTAGTTGCATGTTTCTATTAAGGAGATTATTTTGTACTGTTTTTGCACTATTTCATTCAAATAAATATCTTCATGAATTGCTTGTAATATTTCATGAAAATTTACACTAATTTTCAAGATTGTATCACATTTAAATTTAGGAAATTTGTTTTAAATAAAAATCTTATTTAGTTTTTAAAATGTGTGTGTGTGTGTGTGTGTGTGTGTGTGCGCACGCGTGTGCATACATGTGACTGGGTGCATGCCATGGCATGTGTATTGTCAGGGGACAATATTCCAAGAGACAGTTTTGCTTTCTGTCTTGCTGGAGAGCCAGGGTCTCTCTTGTTCTGCTGTATTGCACACTCCCAGGATACCATCCCAGGAAATTTCTAGCTGATTCTCCTGTCTCCCCTTCCTGGTTTGCTGTAGGAATGTTGGGATTACAGATGTGTTCCATCATATCTGGCTTTCTCCTTGGATTCTTGGGATTGAACTCAGGGCTTCAGGCTGGCACATATGTGCTTTTTACCCATTCATCCTCCTTTGACCTTTTTAGATATTCAAAGGAGGTAATGTGTGGCTTTGAGGTTTGCTAAAACTCATATATAAACCATTTGAATTATTCAGCTCATACTTAGATATCACCAGATGTTACAAGACCATGGAAGAATTTGGTAGCTCATAGAATCCTTATGAGTTGGGTAAGATTTGATTTTACAAAGTTGTGCTTTGTAAAATGTGAACAGTAGTGTTTCATGGGCTTTATGCATAAGTACACATCACAGTACCAGGCATTTTTCTTATCTAGATAGTCCTGCAGGTTGAATCCAAGACCATGCACATGCTAGGCAAATGATCTACCACACAGTCACAGCCCAAGCCCTGATGTAAGTACTTTCTGTGTCTGGATGGAGTCCTGTGGCCTTAGTCTAGGGCCTCTCCTGTTGAGGGTCTTTGAGAGAGAACTACCTTTTCCCTCTGTGCTCTTCTAGGCAGTTGGTTTGTAGAATGGGTGTTTCTTCTTGCCATAGAGGACTTGC
This sequence comes from Myodes glareolus, assembly GCF_982192425.1. Classification (NCBI taxonomy): domain Eukaryota; kingdom Metazoa; phylum Chordata; class Mammalia; order Rodentia; family Cricetidae; genus Myodes; species Myodes glareolus. The sequence goes on along the minus strand of NC_142029.1, from coordinate 103,467,747 downwards.
CCTTGCTCAGTTTCTTCATGCTGTACAGCAAGTTGGATTTCAAGAATGTTGGTTGATTGAGTGGATAAAGTAAGTGGAGCTATGGTATGTAAACAAAAGGCATGCTGTTTTAGATCCTGAATATTTTGCCCTTTGAAAATTTAAAGAGCATAATTTCATATGGATCTAATGTGGTGTCAGTACAGCTAACATCTCTCTGTGGATGATGGGAACTTACTGTGGAGCATTCATTTGTGTTTAGGGCAAACATTTACTCTCTTATTCTTCCAGCCGTCGGTGACTGTCTTAGAGAATGTACACTGCATAGGTAATAAAGACCACAATTGTTGTCTGAATTTCTTACGTACACAATTACTATTTACTATCTTAGTAGTGTCTTAGTTATCATTTTATTGTTTTGAAGAGACAGTATGGCCATGGCAACTCTTATAGAGGAAGACAATTAATTGGGACTGGCTTCCAGTTCAGAGGTGTCATCTATTATCCATGGTGGGAAGCATGGTAACATACAGGTAAACTGGTACTGGAGAGGTAACTGAGAGTTCTATATTTGGATCTGCAGACAACAGGAAGAGACTATGTCACACTGGCCAGGCTTCAGCATCGGAGACCTTACAGCCCAAACCCTAGGGACACACTTCCTCCAACAAAGTCACACCTACTCCAGCAAGGCTGCACCTCCTAATAGTGCCACTCTCTGTGAGTCTATGGTGGCCATTTTCCTTCAAACCAAGATAGGTAGTAAACATGCCTGTACTGTTACTTTAGATGCTGTTTATTTCGAGGAATTTTATCTTATTGGCATTGACTATATGGTAGTAGTAACGGGTTCAATATTTCTCTGTAAAAAGTTTCTCATATTACTTTTTTTTTTCGAGACCGGGTTTCTCTGTAGCTTTGGAGCCTGTCCTGAAACTCACTCTGTAGACCAGGTTAACCTTGAACTCACAGAGATCTACCTGCCTCTGACACCCTAGTGCTGGGATTAAAGATGTGCACCACCGCTGCCTGACTTCTCATACTACTTTAACAAAAGTAGATTTTGTTAACTTCTTGTGAACTATATTAAAATTTCTCTTGTTTTCATATTTTATGTGAACATATTTTATGTTTTTATCAAGCTTGTATAAATAGAATTTGGCTACTTGAAATGTTTAGTTATCAGAAAGGGAAAAATTGAGTGATAGCAAAAAAGCTAATACCACCGTTGCATAATAGAGCTGATGTTTTTGAGGGAAAACTTCAGAGTTTAATGATGCCACCAAGAAGTGGAAGACTGACGACTGCAGCAGAGATCTTTCAGCGTTCCCTTCTCTCCCTGCTCTGTGTGTGTGTGTGTGTGTGTGTGTGTGTGTGTGTGTGTGTGTGTGTGTTAGCCGTGTGTACAGGTAAGAGCACAGCTTGCAGGAGTTGGTTCCGTCCTTCTACCTTGTAGATCCTGGCAATTGAACTCAGGCTGTCAGGCTTGGGGCCAAGTGCCTTACCTGTTTGAGCCCTTTCCATGACCTGGGAAAGAGCTTCAATTTTTATACGTGAGGACATATGGCGGCACAGGCTGAAGTTTTACAGGTATAGCACTTAACAACTTCAAGCCTTATGATGAAAATTTCCATTGTTTCTATTGAAATGTTTGTGGGGTTGTACAGTTTCATCTGGGGATAAAAGTATAAGTACTGAAAAATTATAACAACACTAAATGTCCTCTAGGAGAATGAAAATAGCTATAGACTGTTACTTCCACATTCCTTTATTTGTTTGAGTAATGTCATATCTCATTTAGTCAGTGATAGGTCCGGTTCATAGACTGCTGGACTATGGGGTTCCTCAGCCTTTTAAACCCTGTGAGCAATTTTAGCCCCGTGCTTCACACATATGAGGCCAGGGCTGAACTACCGAGTCACACCCTCAGCTCCGTATATGTTTGTGAATTTATTTTTCCTGTTCATCATATTGTTAAGGCCTTACTTAGTTTTTCGCTGAAAGGACATCTCCAGTGAACTACTGTGTGTAGCTTCACTCGCTGTTAGAGCTATTTTTATATTCCTTCATTGCTCAGTGGAGCACAGTCACATTGCCTTTATATGAGAGTGTCTTAGAGACCTTTCCTGCCTTTGAGAGTGGCCTACAACCTATGACTTTGCTAGGCCTCCTTAGCCACCTTATTCCCAGGGAAAGGTGAGTGTGCTATCTGCCTGTTCGCAGACTCATGAGGCAGGACAATCAGATGCCATAGGGAGTCAAGTCAAAGCAGGAACTCGGTTTATTACTGTGAACAGCAGTTCATATAGGTTAAGTGACATCGTGTGATGCGGGGTTCCCTCCAGTCAATGAGAGACAGCCAAGCCCTCCCTCTGGCTGAAGGGATGGCTACTTAGTTTTTGCTGTCTCATCTTTACTCGGTTCCCTCAACCTCGAGCCAGGCTTTTCTCTGTCCTACAGGTCACAAGGTATGGGTCGTGGGATAATTTTGGCCCAACAGACTTGATAGCAGAGAAGCAGATAGTGTAAGCATTAGTTGATACTTTCTTTGAAGCAGGTACAAATATGTAATTTGTCCTGTGTTACATCAGAATGTCTGACTTAGACCTGACCAGTTAGTTTCAGTAAGGCCTCATCTAAATAGATTTTCTTGTAGAATGCTTAGCTTTATTAGCCACAGAAAATTCCCTCATTGCCCTCAGACATACACACAAACTTCTCTCATCAGTCTGTCTGTCCGTCTGTCATCTGTCATCTTCCATATACTCACTTGTGTGTAGGTGTGGTTTTTGGCCTTCCTGGAAGCTTAGAAAATGGAGCAAGATTTGGTTGTAGGCTACTGTTGATTACAAGCAGTCATTTCTAGCAGTCAGCATCTTCACGCTGGCCCTTAGCTGCCGGGTACCAATGCTGTAGGTGGCAATCTTTTATCCGATAACTTAGAGCTATGTTCTTGCTACATAAATCACATTTAGATCCTTTTATGCATGCATAGTCATGCTGGAATAATAAAAGTCTGAGCATGATAAAATGAATTTGTATTCATGAAGTTAAATTTGATTTTCTAAATTCAAATAGTTGCTTTTAGTGTTCCTCTGTTTGAACCTACATTCTCCAAAGCCAAGCTCTGCCATGATGCTTTGTGCTTGGTTGCAAATGTCTTCTTGCTGACTGGCTTATTTCACTGAATGCCTTTGTCCACAAATATCCTCTGTGTTCCTAAGTAGAACCTGTTCTACTTAGCAGTACTGATTTATTCACTGTTAGAGTGAGGCCTGTCTATCTTCTGGTATCTGCTGCAGACAGCACTGCTTGGAGGAGTGCACGTGATAAGGCGAAAAGGAAGGCACAGAAAACACTGGATAGGCAGCACAGAGGAAGACTGGAACCGTGGGTGTGACGATTACACAAGCATCTAGGACTGCCCAGGACAGGAACAACTGGAGGCCTGCCCTAAATGGGCTGCCCAGGCATGCAGAAGCATTGCTGGGGTAGAGATTGATGGTGATGGGAGTGATCCCGGTGCGGTCTTTTTTTACCTCAGTCAGTACCACGAAGGCAGGCAGTCTCAGAATTTGTGCTTACATGATGTTAGGTCTAAAGTCAGATTCAAAGAGGCACAAGTTCAGAGGGATTCGGTTTATCTCTCTGCAATATTAGAGAGAGATTGTTTGGTTTAATCTTAATATGAGCTGCTCTGCTGGCACAAAAATCAAACCAGATTAGACTGAATTAAAATGCCCTTGTTTAATAAATGCAACACTCTTGTGTGGACCACGGCGGGAAGAGGAACAGCCCACACAAACCTGAAACCACATGTTCCTTTTTCTGGCGCTTAAATACCCTGTGGGAGTGGCCCTGACCCTCCCTGGGGAGGAGTCAGCACTTTGCAGGCTGGGAATTGGAGTCTGAACCAATGCAACTCCCTGGCCAGGGGCTGGGGTCTCACTTTGAATCAAACAAAGATGAAGATGTTTAGGGTAAAGTTGACCCTAAAGTGTGATGGTGCCTGCTCGTAGGCCCAGAGGTAGGAGATAGGACCAGGAAGGTAGCACGTTTAAACAAGATCAGTCTACACAATGAGACACTGCCTCAAAAACGACAAAAGTAAAACTAAGAGTGAAGTTTTTAACCATAATAGATAATTTTTGCCTTTTTTGTTCTTGTATTCTTTTGTTATCTATGGGTAACTTTTAGTATTTAATTTTGAATTGGAAAGAAGAAAATGCTGGAAAACATTTCTGAATTTGACACCCAAGGCTGCAGACTTTGTAGCTAAATGGTTAGTCAATAAGCCTTAAACTGGGAAGGCAGGGACCCAGAAGGCCTTGCGTGTGACTGAAGTACGTTTATAGACTTATGTGAAAAAAAATCACGTATGCTACTAAGTCTGTTCAGCTTGTGGGAAAATATTGTTCCAGTTTATATTAGAATAGAATGTCTTTCAATTTTTATTTTAGATAATTCTATCATTCAAGAAACACTATGAGAATAAAGCATAGCTGTTGTGGGCAGATAAATTGTGACTCCATTGTTGGGAGCACCGTGCTGTGATTCAGCCGCTGTTCAGAAAATGTGGCTGGAACTGGGTGTGGCGGTGTACACGTGCAAGCCCAGTGCTCACGTGACAGAGTTCACAGTTTTGAAACCCATCTGCTATTTGAGTCCTAGCCAGATTGGGCTCAAAGTAAGACCCCGTCTTAAAGTTTTACAAGAGGGATTGTTACTTTTATCTGTAGCTGACTCTTGGTGGCAGTTTTCTCAGCAGAGCTTGTGTCGTTTCTTCTGAGTGTTCCATGTCGTGTGGGTCAGGTCATTAAAAGGCTCTTTGTGCATGAGTTGCGTTCCTATCTGGATGCTACTCTAGTCTAAGACAGCTGTATCCACAGGTTCTGTTGTCATGCGCTCACGTACTTTGCAAGCTTGTAACTTGCTTTGTAGTTCTTGAAGCTGCTTCCTTGGCACATTGGGAAGCTGAGGGAGCAGAAGGGCTTTGAGTGTAATTGGACCTGTGACCCAGACTTGGCAGTCCTTGGAGCGTGCCTGGGAGAGCACTCTTGGGGTCAGCACTTTCTTCTGTTATCTTGAGACAGCCTTCCATTTTCTTCCTTCACTGACTAACCTCTGACATCCCAGGCCTGCATCTCTTTCTAACAGAGGTGAATAAACACTCTTGCTATGTGAAGATTAAAGGCCTGTGGCCCCTGCAGGTGCCCTGAAGCAAATGTGTTCAGAATTATTCTGGCACCTTCAATGGTGGTTTGTTTAGGATAGGAAACCAAATAGAATTCAATAGTGTATCTTGACTCTCAGGGCTTAGGACTTTTGTTACAAACAACAGAAAAAAGACAAGACTGAGAGCCAGTGACATTTCGTCTTCAAAGGAAACTTCTTGTCTTTCTGGGCCTGGTTATCTTCAAGTATTGCAGAGTGAAAAAGAAAATTTTAATGGAAATACAGTTCTGTCTGTGATGTAGAGGAGGCCTTTATGGGAGTGATTGTTGACAAGAGAGGGAGAACATTGCTTTTCTGGGATGTAAGCCCTGGAAAACAAGCCAGAGGAAAGGAACACGGGGAAATGAGAACCTTATGGCTGCGGGAGGCCTGTTGTGAGACACTGCAGGATTCTGCGGGTACCCGAGGACTGGGCTTCTGTTGGTGACTCACTCCCTTACACACTGGACATCAGCTTGCTTTCAGTAGACTCCCCTATTGTGGAGACATAACATCGAGCCTCAGAACACACTGGGAGGAATGTGCTGTAAGGTTCAAAGTGAGTTCTGTGGGACTGTTCAGCTGGGGACGGCTTGGCCTATGGCATGTTCATTCTCTGACTCTGGCCTCCATTTGACAAGCATGGTAGGATGATTCTGTCTCCAGAGCTGGCAATTTGGAAGTAAAAGAGGAATCAGGAAGAAAGACAGGAAGGAACAGATCCATTTATAGGCTCATACTGTTTCCTGTATAAACAATACAATATATGTTACACATTGTGTATCACCAATATGGCTGGCTTCTGGGAATCCATTGATTATATTTTGCATAGAAAAGGTGAAAACAAAAGCAGTATTTGGTGATACTTCTGAATTAGACTGGTTAAATTGTATATAAGAATCATGGGAATGTAATATAAGTCAGTTGGTAGTGTGTTCTCTTTGTGTGCCTGAAGCCCAGGTTAGATTCCCAACATGGCATAAACCAGCCACCATGGTGCACACCTTGTAATCCTTGTACTGGGGAGATAAAGGCAAGAGGATCAGGAGTTCAAATTCAGCTTCAGCTTGCAGCCAGCCTGGGCTACGTAGACCATGTTTCCCTTTTCTTTTTCTTTTTCTTTTCCTTTGTTTTTTTGAAGGAATCAGGAAAGTGCTTCTCTTTAGGGCATAACTGACTTTATTAGGAATGCCATCATCTCATTGAAAATGTCCTTTACAAATGGTTATCAAGTGCATCTTCTCAGTTATTTAGGACTTTACCATAGTGAACGTTTTGAAATTTCATTAGGTATAAATTTTTTGCAGTCTTCTCTTCTCCTGGAGAGATACATTAAGTTTTCCTTTTTGTTGGCAAATGTAGAAGAATTCCTGACTTGAGAGTAAGTGGGAGAGGTGAAGGAGAGGAGAGTTATAGGAGCCCCTGAGGTCAGTGATAATCCAGTCCAGGAGAATCTGTAAATAACCATGTGGGATTATCACAATGCTCAAAGCCTAAGACTGTCACCCACTGAGACCTTGGGCAGAGTGCACCTCATTCCCTTCCTCTATGAAATGAGTTTTCGGCCAGGCTCTCCCTCTTAGGGTTGTTCTAGGGATCTGAGTTAACGTAAGACCTTAGGAGAGTGTCAGGCTCCTAAGTACCAGGCTACTACACATGGCCGTTGTGGCTACCGCTTTGCTAAATACACCAGTTGGCTTAGAACTTATAACTATAGTGATGGAATTAAATCCCTCGCAGAAAGACAGTCGTTTCTGGGTGTCTCTTCTTACTTAGAAGATTGGGTTTAAGTTAGAAAGCTAGACAAAGACTCAAGTATTTTCTTGTAAAAATGATGTAATGGGTCACTTCAAAACATCACTGCCCACATGTGCAGTGTCTGTTCTGGCTCCCTTCCATGCTTGGTGGCATCAAGTCTGAGCTGTTTCTATGAGTGGGAGTTGGAGATTGTGGTTCTTAAGAGATCTGCTTCAGGAAGGTGGCTAATTGTGGTTCCTACGATCAGGGACTTGAACTGTTGTCCACATAGAGGCCCAGATGCGCAGCCGCCGCCTATGCAGTGCAGGACAGGAGAACAATTTGAACCCTTCTTCTTCTGCCCGTTGAGTCACACAGCTAACATGGGACAAAGACCTTCCTGCCATTGCCAGTCTTTATTGTTATTAATACTGTTGTTTTCCTAGAGAATATTTGGAAGAGAGTTATCTGTCTGGTGCTGCCAAATATGCTGTTAGTATTGAGATCCTGCAGGCAGCAACTCAGTTGTTTTTGAAGGATATGCAACCAGTCTGGCAGCCATACACTTTTCCTGCTGCTGGTTGTATTTGGCTGTTTAACTCCCAGTGGCATGCGCGCCCAGACTTTCAATTGCAATGTTAAAACTGAAAGATGGATACTGTATTTTGATGGTCTATCTTTCATCTGTTCTTAGTTTAAGTTTTCAAATTGCTACTCTTATTTTTCCTTATTTCTGGTCAGAAACGTATGCTAGATTTCTGTCTGATACATCCTTCTTGCCGTGGGGTGAGACCTAGGGCAATTGCTTAAGTCTATGATGTATTCAAATGACTCTCTTTGGCTTGATCCAGTTAGCCTGTAGGCAACTGAATTGATTGATCTTAATTTATGCCACTATTTTTTTTCTTTCCCAATAATGATGAACTGGAGCAGAACCACTTATTGTGTGAAAGCTCTCTTCTAAAGCACACAGATTTTATTTACTTAGGAAATTTAGATGTACTACTTGCATTTTAATCTGTGGTAGGCAAAGTATAGCTCTGTAAAAGGCACATTTTTTTCCCTTGGCTTGGCTTTCTGGTATGAAATTTGATCTGTTAACTAGCAATCAAAATAAAAATCTTGAAATAAATTGACAATAGTTATGTGGCCAACTTTGTATTATACCTGTGAAGTAAATAGGAATAGTCAATAATAATAGTCAATAATAATGATAATAATTTAATATTTGTTTAATCTTTTCTTTGTGTAAGTTGCTAGGTTGAGATAATTGTGTCAAATAACACCATGTCAGGAGAAATAACTGCGGCTGTTCGGCACAGGACAGTCGGATGACTATTGTTGACAATCGTAAACCCCATGCATCAGAACAGCTCGTAGACTTTTGAGCAGTAATAACACAAATGACAGGAGGTTGAGGCGATGGATATGGTAGTTACATGATACTTACTACACATTAAATGTATAGATCAAAATATTCTATTTTTATTACCTTTCATGTTATCAATCATCATGGTGGAACGTAAATGGCACATCCAAACAGGGCAGTTGAAACTGCAAGTGTGTACACATGTAAGAAACACGCAGAAGACCCATGTACACATGTAAGAAACACGCAGAAGACCCAGGGATGCTTCTTGACGATGACACCAATGAAACCCAGTATTCCCACATAGAAAGGAGCAGGAGATTGGAGCCATTACCTGATCCTATCGGAGCAGCTCTCACAGAGGGCTGCCTGACAGGAGCTCTTGTCTTAGCTTGGGTTATTTATCAACCATGGTGACAGTAGGCAGGGAGCTGGTGAAATGGTTACCTGGAACTCCAGTCTCTTGCTCACCATCCTTTTTGGCCAGTCTCAACTGGAAGCCAGAGGAAGAGGGTCAGTTTCTTCTGGCCTGGATTTAATTGGAAACAGATGGAAGGTTTGCAAGGAAAACAGAAAATATTCAGTTCACAGATGCATTACTGAGAAAATAGCTTCTCAGTGTCAACAAAAATGTCTCTAAATCTTGTAACTTGCTTCTTTTCCTAATTGTGGTGGAGATTGCAGGTAGGGTTCTTCCCTTATAGTTACCAAAGTTACTTTTAGGATTATGGACAGATTAACTCTGGACACACTTTTCCTTTTCCCATACCCTTATTTTTTAAAAATATGAATAGAGTTTCTAATACTATCCCAGTTTTGGTAGATTTAGTAGTGATTTACAAAATAGTGATACATTTCAAACATTTAATAACATTTTTACTTGTCCATACTTTACGATTCTTGTTACCCCTCTTCTTTCCTAAATCTTTAACCACTCCCCCGGCCCAGGCCTCATGCATGATAGCCAGGAGTTTTACTACTGAGCTATAAACCCTCATCCTTTTTTTGTTATTTTTATTTTGAGACAGTGTCCTAAGTTTCTCTATCATTGCTTCTTTCTAATGTAGTAGTGCTCTCAGTTTTTCTTTAAGAAGGTTTATTTATCTCATGTCTCTTTGGAAGGATATTTTTGCTGGGTATAGAATTCCAGTTCTTCAATAGTCATAGTCTTTTAGCACTTCTACTGGTCATCTGGCTTCTGTGAATATTATTGAGAAATGAGCTGTTTTATTATAAATATATGGTTTGGGAATCTTTACAGTTCCTTTTTTGGGTATTTTAAATAAAAAGATAATCTGTAGGCAAACTTTTCTGGTCCACTAGCCAGTTTCAAATCACTACTCAGAGAGTTATTATTAATAATAAATGATCAGCTCATAGCTTAGGCTTGTCTCCAACCAGCTCTTACAACTTAAATTAACCCATTTCTACTTATATATGTGCTGCCCAAGGCTCTATTATCTCATCTATGAATTTCCCATGTTGCTTCTTTTGAGTCTGGCTCTAGACACTGGAGACTCTACCCTTTTTCCTCCCAGCATTCCTCTACCCTGAAAATTCTACCTAGGTATCAGCATGTCAGCTCTTTATTAACTACTGAGAGTAATACATATTCATATTGTACAAAAAGATTGATCCACAACATTAATCGTGTGTGTGTGTGTGTGTGTGTTCCCCAACACTTGTATGGAGGTTAGAGGACATCTTGTTGGATATTTTTTTTTTGCTTATCATGTATATTCTAGGGATTTAACTCAGGTTATCAGGTTTAGCATAAACACCTTTATTTGCTGATCCATCTTGCCTGCCCCTTAATTTTTTAACTTTGATTTTCAGCATTTTTTATTAGAATAGGCTGAAGGTTATATGTTTATTCTCAGCTTGCTATTTTCTATAATCCTCTCAAAAAAAGGGTAAAAAGACTGGAGCATTAAATATTTATTTAAAGAATGTATAGTTCTTTTAAAATTAAGCATATTTGTGTATGTGTCATGCTTGCACAAACACACATACATCACAGTGTGTGTGTAGAAGTCAGAGGACACTTTTGGGAGTTGGTTTCTCTTTCTCCCATGGGTTCTTGGCATAGAACCCAGATTATGAAGTTTGCAAGGCAAGTATTTTCATCAGTTTGGCAATCTCTTTGCCCCCTGGTTCCTCTGTTGTAGTTGTACTTTCTTATTTGGACTGCCAATTGGCAGGTAATGACTTGGAGACTTGTAAATTATGCAAGCTTGGCCTTAACTTAGGCTTACTTTTAACTAGTTCTTATAATTTAAATTAACCCATTTCTATTAATTTATGGTCTGCCATGTAACATCCATTCTCCTGAAGAAGCGTGCCTTCCCAGCACGCCTCCTTCTTCCCACAGTCCGTTCTAGCCCCAGAAGTCCTGACCTCTTTCTAGCTATTGACTATTCAACTTTTATTATACCAATCACAGCAATACATTTTCACACAGCGTACAAATATCCCACAACACTCTGGTAGCTTTACACATTCTTTTTAACATTGACTTAGAATTACTGGGTGCCCATGTGTGGCCCAAGCTGACCTTGTTTCATGCCTGTTTCCTTGACTCATTCTCTGCAGTGCTACATGCCAGGCAAACATGGGTTCTTAAGAGGATGATAGTAATTATGGGGGCAGCCATCAAGAAAGGCCAAGGAAAATATAATAAGGTTTCTTTTCCTTTGTATAGAACTGTCCTTATTTATCCCAAACATCATGAAAAGAAACCATTGCCTATTATAGTTTAATAAAATATGATATAAACTTGTTAGCCTCCTCCTTTGTCTTTGTAATTTCATGATTAATAATACATTTTACATGCCAGCTCCTTGCACGCCTTCTCTTTTATTTGTTGGAGACGGGGTGTAGTTGTTTGAATGAGAATGTGCCCTATAGGCTCAGAATACTGTATTCCCAGTTGATGGAACTGTTTGGAAGAGATTTAGGAGGTGTAGCCTTGCTAGAGGGCATATGTCAATGGGGATAGACTTTGAGTATTTATAGTTTTTGTAATGATTTCAGTTACATAAGACTAATACTTCTGGGTTCTAGGGGTCATGCAGGTACAGACAAGCCCTCAGGTAGAAGTGACTAATGCCCGCCCCCCAGGGATATTAAAGGGCCCCACATGACTCACATGAGGCATGGATTACATCATCCATGTATGACTTGCATGCATGTGTGGTCGCATCATGCACGTATGACTCAGCTAAACCCTTGCATGCATGTGTGGTTACATCATCCACAAATGACTCAGCTAAGCCCTTGTGTGCATGCGTTAGCACCATCATCTGCATATGACATAGCCATGTCAACCCCCTGTGCGCATGCGCTAGGCAGCTTTTAAAAGTTGGATGCACCATCTTCCTCTCTCTCTCTCTGCACACTGACTTCCCAGGCCTGTGAATGCCCCCTCTAATAAACTACTAAGCAGGTTTGTTGCATGTTCTGTTTCCTTCTTACTAGCACTAGGTAATTTCAGTTTTGCTCAGTCTCTGTTACATGTTTACATTTGAAGATATGAACTCTCAGCTTCTTCCTGCTGCCGTGTCTGCAACTTCTTGTTGTGCTTTGCCATCTTTGCCATGTTGGACTCATCCCTCCGGAACCATAAGGCCAAATAAACTCTCTTTTCTGTAAATTGACATAGTCACAGTGTTTTATCACAGCCACAATAAAGTAACTAAATATGCACGGTCTCACTCAGCGTGGCAAGCCTCTAATTTGTGATGGTCCTGTGTTAGCCCCCTGAGTGCTGGCATTGCGAGTGTTTGTGACCCTGCCCAGCTGACAAATGCTTGTTGTTGAAAAGCATGCCAATTGGAAGCATCATCCAAACTTAGGGACGGGAATTGATATTTAAAGAGACAATTTATTTTATCTAATAAATTAGTAATTAGGGCCATTATACTGCTGAAATATTTTTTTATTCCACAGATTGTGGAAATGTAAGTCTATTTTCACATTGACCAAAGGTCATAGAATTGGAACTAACCTCAAGTTCCTTAAAGGTTATTAGGCTTCTACCTTAAGCAATGGTCCCACCTAGCTCTCTCAAGGTTATTGTCAACAAGGTGGCTAAAAGTCAGACTTTGTGCTCCAGGAATAGAGAAGTAGATTGTTACTGCCTCAAACAAGAGTCTTAGGGTCCAACTAAGTTCCAGTTCCCTTTATGGAGATAACTTGAGATTCCGACTACAGAATGTTTTGGTCTAGTGTGTGAATGTGACTTGTTTTGTTCTAACAACAGAGTGTTTAACTATGAATGTAGCCGTGACTTTCAATTTGTCTGGACATTTCCTTGTATCATGTTAATGCAGTCTTTTGTCTTACTCCTACCTTTTGGGGTCAGGGGTATTTTAAATAGTTGGAAATTAAATATGGGCGAATTTTCAGTACCAATACTGAAAGATCTGGATAAATCCAGACCCCTCTAGCAGAAAAAATAGAGCCAAAAATCTAAGCAGGGAGAGAAGAATAAAAAATCTAGATTAGCCAGTTCAGTGACTCTCTTTCAGGAACTAACTGAATATAAAGTTAGATTTTAATCTTGAGAAACAGGGAATTACCCCCTTGTGATTATCACTGGTAATTTCGAAATTTTTCAATGATCGCTGGTATTTTCGGAATTTTATGGTTTCTTCCCTTAAGTACCCCTTCTCCTAGCTACTCGGGGTTGAACTCTCTACCCCTGCATGGGAAATGAGTTTCAGCCCCAGTGCACTGGTCCCTGTCCTGTCAATAAATCTCGTGTGATTGCAGCAAGGATAGTCTCTCATGAGTTCCTGAAGGGTCGTGTTATCCTGAGACTTGAGTGAGAGTCTCCCCACTCCAGAGGTCTTTCAATACTATCCTATATGTTTCTCCATTTTATTATTTTTATTCACATCTTTTTATTCTTTACTGTATTTCTAAATTCTCACGTCTCTACCCTGGTGAGAGGTATTTTTGTCGAGGCTGGTCCCCAGCAACAGATCAAATTCATTTTATATTATTATCATTGAAATCTTCATAGTCTTTCTATTATTCAAAACAAAAAGATGGGAAGAAGAGAAGCAAAGAAAAGGAACATTTTTGTAACTTTAAAATTTTTTTATAGTGATTAATCTGTCTTAGAGTAAAAACAATCAACTGTTTTTCTTTTGATTCTAATCTGAAAAGGTTTGTGTATTGAATCCTGTCAGCCAGATATTTGAATTATTAGGTTGATTCTGCAGGGTGGAAAGCATCTCAAGCATTTTCATTTCTTGAAAGGTTATGTTGTGAAAATTTATTTTGTAAGAGTAGACATGTAAACATCATGTGCCTCTGCTATTACCTAGAATCCAATAAGAGATCGCTTTGCCAAAGGTCGCCATGGTGGGAGCTGTTTCCACAGTCATCTCCATAGTTGTCTGCTTCATATTTCCAGCATCAAAAAGTCCCCTCAAATTCTATCTTCATGTGACTCTAGCATGATGTGTCATAGAAGAAGCATAAAGTACTTTGACAGACAATTGAGATAGCAAATTTTATAAGCAATCTATTGCATGAATGGATATTTGCAGGGAAACAGTCCCTGTGAGCAATGTCTGAGGAGTTCTAAAGCTGTGCAGTGGGAGGTCCTGTCCTAGACGTCATAATTAAAGCAGACACTGCGGATTGCTCTGTCACCTTAGCACTCATCTTGAAGCATGCATTTAGGTGCGTGCATGCAGTAACAAAATTAAGATTTTTCTGTTTTTAAAAAGTCGTTATTGGATAAGAAGTGGTGCAGTGTTTTGAAGTCTTTTGAACCCAGAGGGTGTTTACAGTCTGTAGTAGTAGCAGCAGCAGATGTAATTAGCAGCCATAAAGAAAGCCATTTCTATTCCTTGCCTAGAAGGGTAATGCTTTATGTGTTTTTTTTTATATTCATGGCTTGTCATAAATCGTGTAGAATTTAAAATAATCCTTGCTAGTTGTCAAACATGCTCTAAAAATGTCCTCCTTAGTATATTTTTTGCTTTAGCAAATATTTGTTTTATAGAAATTTCTTAGTTTTAAAGACAGACAGACATTGCAAGTATCCTGTATCAAAAAATGTTAGCAACTCAGGTTATGTTTAAATGCATTTGGATGATTTATTTATTGCTGAATGTGATTATAAAGTAGTAAGTTTTATAGAAGTCTATAAATTAAGGTAGCATTGTGATAATAGAACTATCCATTCTATTTTGTTTGTCTTGAATTTTGTAGCAAATTGTTACTTTATAATGTCCAAAATTCAAGTTCTAAAATAAACCAGTTGCAGGATATTGTTAGCAGGTATACAAAGTGACCTCACTTTAAGAGTGAAAACTCAAAATCAGGTGAAATAAGTGACCTGCGTCTTTGAGAGTGTCCATGTAAGCAGACAGGAAGGATTGAAGATGCACAAGCACATATATGCACGCCTGTCATCTTCTGTGTGGTGAAAAATAGGTGCTGGTTTGTGTTCTCAGGATTTTGGGAATCTGGGTGACCGATAACCTCCAAGAGCCCCCACTATTTAGAAGTAGAGCAGTACAGTAGTGTGCTACCCAAAACTGTGGAATGAAGTTAGCAAAGATTTGATTTGGAAGCTTTGGCCAAGGAATGGTCTGTGCTGTTCCCTCCCAGTCCGCTGAGGCAAGCTGATCTTAAGCTTCCAGCCTGAGCCCTTCCTTTTTCTGTGTCTCTCGAAGAGGCAGCTTCTGTCTCTCCCTTCTCCCCATTTCTCTCCTTCTACCTTCTCTCTCTCCTTTTTTTTCTCTCTCTCTGCTCTTCCCCCTTCTCCCCTTCCCTTCCATAACCCACTACATAAATACCCACTTTCTCTACATGGCGTGCCTGTCACTTCCTGTTTGGGACCCTTCAAGGCCTGCTGTGGTCTCGGGACCCACTGCCTGCTTCCTGCCTACTCAGGGACCTGCGGTGTGTTCTCATGGCCTGCTGCCTGTTGCAGAAGGAGCGAGGGCCTGTTTTTCATCGCAGTTAGCTTACACCCGAAATAATCAAACAGAAACTGTATTCATTTAAACACTGCCTGGCCCATTAGCTCTAACTTCTTATTGGCTAATTCTTACATCTTAATTTAACCCATTTCCATTAATCTGTGTATTGCCACATAACTGTAGCTTACCAGCAAGATTCTAACCAGCGTCCGTCCCAGGAAGGAGATCCATGGTGTTCTCTGTCTCTGCTTTTCTTCCTCCCAGAATTCAGTTCTGTCTCCTCACCTACCTAAGTTCTGCCCTATCAGGCCAAGCAGTTTCTTTCTTAATTAACCAATGAAAGCAACACACTAACAGATGGACTTCCTACACTAGCTGCTCACTGCTGCCACTCGGGGACCTGCAGCATTTTATTTCAACCATTACAGCAGCGTTCTCTGCTCTTCTATGGGGAGATAGTGTAGAATTAAAGAATAGGCTCATTCTCCAAAGGGAACTGGGAAAGCAAATTTCCAGGTTTATTTTTTTAGTGGTTATCCTAACTTTCAGGCAATAGAGTAGATCAATGGTGAACATCACTGAGTTTTTAAAGCTATTCAGCTGGTTTGTACTCAAGAATTTTTATTGTTAAGATTTATCATAAGATTAGATACTAAAATTTTGATATTTGACATTTTATGAATATGGAGCTATAGAAAAACACGTGCTGAGGCCGGAAGATTTCTAGTGGAGCCTGGTGACATCAGCGTGCAGCAAACCCCATCTTTGTTCAAAGGATTTTGATTTTCAAATGGGAATTGTCACAGGCTCCCATTTCAGGGCCTGATGTGAGCTGATGGGCATTTACAGATGATTACGTTTGTGAACTATGACCTAACTGTGCTCTTGCCTTGATCAAGTGCTCCCAGCATGCAAGATCTGCCAGAGTCGGGCTGCACATTAGTGCTTTTATCTCTCACTGAGTAGTCTCCTCACTTTGGTATTGTTCAAAAGCTGTTCAGATTTTTCTTCTAAAAAATGTCTATGTGCTAACATCTTTGTGACTTAAAAATAGTTTTCTGATATTCTTTTTTTCAATAGAATGTAATAAAAATTGCAAGACATACATTTTCCCATGTGACATATTAAAAATGCTTTAAATTTGAAAAGAATAGCATAGTCCATAGACATTTGCACTTTTATTGAATTAACTCTCATGCAAAAGGAAGTTTCTTGCCAATGTCTTAACATCATCCCAATTACAGTTTGGTTTGTGTTCACGTAAACCCCCTCCCAGTGCCTCTCTGACTGAAAAACCTTTCTTCTGTCCAGCTCTTTCACTCTTACTTGACATCCAAACCCTCCGTGGAGCTTTTCTCAATTCTCAGGGTTAACCTTTTATGAGGCTTTTAAATGTTGTTTCATTTTGTCTGCTCATTATGTTACTTCACATATGGTGTTTTTGAAATATATATTTTATTGTTTCTATTATGTTTGTGTGGGTATGTGTGCATGTGACTGTGGATGCTAATGAAAGCCAGAGGCATTGGACCCCTCTGCTGAAGTTACCAGAGGTTGTCAATCACTTGATGTGAGTACTGCAAACTGAACTTAGTCCTCAATAAGAGTAGTATGTTCTCTTAACCACTGAGCCAAATAGATTGCAGAATCTAAGCACTCTGCAAGCTGAGGCAGGGGGGGATCTTGAGTTGGAGCTATCCTGGGCTTGTTGTAGAAAGCTGCTAGTTCATTCCTGGCTGTTCAGCCCCAAAATAACCACACAGAAACTGTATTAATTAAATACATTAGCTCTAGCTTTTTATTGGCTAACGCTTACATCTTAATTTAACCCATTTCTATTAATCTGTGTATTGCCACGAGGTTGTGGCCTACCAGCAAGGTTCCAGCTTGTTTGTTCCCAGCAGTGGCTACATACCATCTCTCTGACTCCACCTTCTTTCTCCCAGCATTCAGTTTAGTTTTCCCCACCTAGCTCTACTCTGCCCTGTCAGGCCAAATAGTTGCTTTATTCATTAACCAATAAAAGCAACAGATATACAGAAGGACTTCCTACATCATGGGCTGTTTATGAGATTGTTCAAAAAACAAAATAAAAACTATACCAGAACAGAATAGGATATAAGCATTTTTATCCTTCTAATACTATAGTATAATATGTTGTTTTTAAAAGAAATTTAAAATCTATTAGTTCTACTTTTGAAATGGGATCTTGTTATTTATAGCTTTCATTTATCCAGTTATATAGCTCATGGTGGCCTCAGACTCACTCCTTTTGCCTCATATATTTGCACAATACTGGTATTATGTTGTATACCTCCACACCTACCATGGTGTTAATTAAAAAATACTATTTTGAACTAATATCTTGTAGCTACATAGTGCTTACTGGGCAAGTGAAGAGTAGGGGAATGATAATCTTTGTTTTCAGGCATGATATAGAAACAGGGAGAATGAGCAAATGCGTGGTTTCTCTTCACTTGAACCTTCCAGTGACCTTCCTATTGTGGAGTATAATCTACAGTACTTGCCAGATATTCAAAGCTCTTGTATTATAGCACAAATAATAAAAACCCAGAGAGAGATATAGGGGTTAAATCTGAATTTCAGAGAAGCAGAACAGTAAGTCACTAGAGAGACCTTTTACTTCTACCAATGCTTAGACCAAAGGAGTGGTCCTCAGCCTGCCTAGACTGCACTGTGTCTCCACCAAACCTCAAACTCCACACTCAGTGAGTTCCTGTCTTTATCCTTCACTTTTCTTCCTTCACCCAGCCATATAGCTCCTGTCTCTACTTCTCTAGTACTGTGATTAAAGGTGTGTGACTCCCAAACACTAGGAGTGTGAGCCATTACCACCTGGATCTGTTTCTGGCTCGATCTTGTGTAGCCTAGGGTAGCCTTGAACTCACAGAGATCGGTCTGCCTGTCTCTCAAATCCTGGGATTAAAGGCATGTGCCCCCCACTTCCTGGCCTCTGGTGGCTTAGCTTTGCACTCTGATCTTTAGGCAAGCTTTATTTATTAAAATACAGTAAAATATCACTACATTGTATACATTTCTTTTTCTAACGTTGCTAGTTTTCCATCTTCATCCCGTTAGAGAAAAGCTGATAGCAGCGTATATACTCCGGCCATTGCATTCTTCTGCAGTAACTCCCACCCTGACTCCTGTGCACATCACATCTGTTCTCTTGGGTCTAACTTGACTGTTCTATTTAATTTTAGTTTTAGCTCTTTATATGGAGTCTATAAAGATCAGGTAGATTTTGGAATTTCAGGTCTCTTTACTTAGCCTCAGAGCTAAGATTGTATCATATGATTCACTTTTGACCCAGCTTGATTCTTGATTTACATGCATAATTTTTCTCCACAGCACATGTCACAGTTGAATGCACAATATGTTTATTAAGTAATTAATTGTTTTTTTTCTTTTTTTTCCTTTTGTAATTTTATTAAATTATAAAAGTTTCCATTTACGCCCCTCTTCCCAACACCCTCCCACTCCCCAATTAATTGTTTTTTGCTTATTGCTTTTCTCCCCTCCTTAGAGTCTTTGTGCCTTTTCTTCCCTGATATTCTCACTGTGGAACTGTGCCTGCCATGGTTTTGTTACTCGATAGATACTCATTGAGTGACTTGTTCTGGCTCTTGGTAAGACTGCTTTCTCTGAACATGCCACACTCTGGAGAGCTCTGTCTGGTACCATACTCCTTCCTCCTCTAGTCTTCTGTGTAGGGTGGGTTCTCTCCCTCCCTGTCGGAGTTTGACGGTCTTCTCTTGTGTTTCCATAGACTCCCTTGACCACATGTCTGTACCACCACTGTTCCCTCAGGGCTTCGATAGGGACACACAGAGCAGTTTGTATCTCAGCCTCTAGAATGATATCTGGACATAGGTGCTGGTTGATTTTTACAGCAGTGAAAGAAATCATAGTGAGTCAAACCTTCTAAACTCATTCTGTGTCCGAAGTAAAAAATGGCCTCTTTTAAGAGTGACATCATTTTTTTTTCTAGTTAGAAATTTCTTGTTTAGTCTGCAAATATAAATTAGTCGGATTTAATAGCCTTATGTAGACTGTAGTGAGTCTAATAAAAGAACAGGTTTGTCTTGAGTCTTGATGCAAAGAAATGTCCTTACTACAAAGGAATTTTGTTCGGTTCCATTTATGACCCTGTAATTTCTACAATTTTTTGACTACTTGTTTTTGCAGAGTTCATGCTACTGTGATGTCTTTGGAAACTGGCCTTGGTTCCTCCAGTTTGTGTGTTCATTTCCTGGGCATTCTAATTACCACACCCTCCCTTAAATAGCCCACATTCTTGATTATTAAGAGTAATGGTGGGTAGCAATAATAACTGAGTGTCATTTACCAAGCCTCAAATTGCACCTTAAAAATCATTAAAATTTTTCCTTCCTTGGAAGTCAGCCTGGAAGAGCAAGGAAAAACACCTTAGGAAATTTAGATTCTAACTTTGCTTCCTCCCAGCATAACACTTCTGTATTCAGCGTGAGCTGTGTGCATCAGACTACAGTAATAGGAAGCCTTTTCTGAGAAGTGGTTATGTAGAAAAGGACCAACAGAGCATCATTGTTTCTAAAAATTGAAAGCGTAACTCCTTGACACATACTTCAAAAATTATTGCAGTGGTTTTTCTTAATGTCAGACCTATTTTTGTAAAGCAGTGAGTGAGTGTGTTGGAAAAAGTAGGGGTAGACCAGATGGCTCAGTGGTAAAGCTCTTGTCTTGTGGGCCTCATTTCCTTAGTTCACTCCCCAAAACCTTTGTGAAGGAAAGAAAAGAACTCCCTCCTTAAGTTGTCCTCTGACTTCTTCATGTATATCATGTATATCATGTATATCATGGTGCTCACAGGCCCAACCCCATACTACATCATACAAAAATAGTAGTATTAGTACATCGATAAGCGAGATCGTTAAGTATCTTGGTGGTAAGATATAGAGTCCTTTGTGTGCATGTTCAGGAATGATCTATTTGGATCATAAGATAGTTCAATTAGTACTTGATGAATCTTCAGGCTGCTTTTATAAGTGGCTCTACCAGGTTATACTCCCTCTGGGAGTGAGTCGAGGTTTCTGTTTCCCTTGATAGCATGTAATTATGAATGTAATTGCATAATGTAATGTGTCCGTGGGGGTCCCTGTAAATGCTGGAGCTGGCAGAGGGATGATTCACCTGAGGCAAGAAGGAAATCTGGTTCAACACAACTTAGCTTCTTTTGGCTCAAACTTCTAGAGTCTGACTTGGAGTTTATTTCTGACATATTTAAGCATAGCATAACTTTGGAAAGAAGTTTGCTTGCAACAGTTATCACACAAAGCTTAAGACATGACCACATTGAAGCTCCTTTGCAAAGTACATGTCTTTTGCAAAGTACCTATGACTTCTTCCATAAGAATGAATTCTTACGGAATGCATGAGAAACATTGCTCAGGATAAGGGTCTAGGAAGGGACCCTTAATTGTAGACTGTTTTGCAAAGTACACAGCACCTCTTTCATAAGAATTGATTCTATTGACTGAGAAACAATATTCAGGAGTCTGGGATAAACATAATAGTCTGGGGTGTTCAGGTGAGGCCTGGCCCTACAGACAGCAAAAGATCACCAGGCTTCTCAGTGGAAATGCGGTGTAAATTCCTTCCACTGATGAGAAAAGCCTGCCAGTCTAACTTTCCTGGTTTCTGCAGTGCTGTCTGGGAGCATGAGGACCCCAGGCTTTCTACGGTTGTCTCTTGTTTTTTATTGATGGCCTCTGACAGGGTTGAGGTGGTGTGAATCTGGACTTACCCAGGAGGACAGCCTCTGAGGCATTTAATTACATTCATTGATGTTGGGAGACTTGCCAACTATGGGTAGCTGAATTTGGGATCCTCCCCTGTGTAAGAGTGGAGAAACAACCTTGAGCACTAGCCTGCTCATATTAAGTCATCGCTCTGTGCTCTTGATGGTAGGTATGACCACTTCCTTCAGTTTTCTACTGCCTTACCCACAGTGATGGACTGTAACCTGGAATTATTAGCCAAGTAAACCTTTTCTCCCTTAAGTTGCTTTGCTCAGGAGAATTATTGCAGCAAGAAAGGAAAGTAAAACAAGAACTTCTAAAGTTGTTTTAATTTTATTTTTACTGATGACTAAAGATAGTGACTGAAGATTTCCAACATCAGGCATGGTTTCTGTATTGTTGAGCATGCCTCCAATTCAATCAGACAGCTGTTGGTTAGTACCAAGGTTTCCATGCCACTGTGCAACACCAGTCCACCCTTAGGACATGGCCATGCTGATTGTTTCGTGATTCATAGGCAACAGATCTAGGTAGGATGTTTGGTTATTTCCCTCCCTTGGAAGTTCCTCCCTAGCCTGAGATTACCGTACACCTTGATTTTTTTTTTTGGCTGAGTTGTCTTGATCTCTCATTAGTTTTTATATGTAATATGAGGTGTTACATATGTATGTGTATGTGTATGTATATGTGTATGTATAATATATATGTATGTATGTGTGTGTGTGTGTGTATGTCTATCTGTCCTAATACCACTTTGTAAATTAAATGTGGGTAGAGTCATACTTCTTGGAGCCTTGAAGAGTCTTGTGAAGGAGTTGGATTTTATTCTGTGTGCCAGTGGAGGACTATAGACTGATGTAAACATTCTGCCTTCCATGCTGGGCAGGTACAATAGGCACGAAGATAGAGTTAATACCAAAGATGTGAGGAGAAAACTACCCATCCAAATCATCATGACCAAATTAATTAAAGCAAACAATTAATTAAAGCAAGCTTTTTGACTCTTGTACATGGGTTACCTCCCCCTGAAGGTGGAGTTCAAGAGGTCAAGATTGGATGTGAGGAAGACAAGGCTTTTCTAGTTCAGGGGCAGGAGGCTTCCACATGGGGGATTTGGTGGGCAGAATAGGTGGGGTTATAGGAGCAGAACAGAAGCATAACAAGTGAGCCCTCCAGAAACAAAGACGTGGATGCCGAGTGGGCATAGCAAGGTAGTCTTAGCAACAGGCAGTCACAGCAAGGTAACCTTCAGAAACAAAGGTAGATTGCAGAGGGTTAGAAACAACTTTTGAAACAAAGGCATGATTGCCATTCCTGGAACAGGCAGTAGGGAACCATTTATAGTCAAGGTTACAGGTGGGGCATAGCCCAATCCTTGAAAATCAGAGGTTTATCATAAACAGGAATGAACCTAGTTTGTCTTTACTATAAGATGACTTTTAAGCCTAAGAGGAAGGCAGGCTGGTTCTTCAATAACATCAGAGCGACTGAATAGTAGCTGCTACTTAGGGAAGAGATACGTACGCTTATTCCAGGTGTGTAATAGTGGATTTGGTGAAAACTTAGACTTTAGACATACCAAAAGTACTGTTAGCAGTATTTGCTGGTGGAATGTGCTATGGTTTGTATTCAGAAGGTTTATGTGCTCGTGTCCAGACTATGTTATAGGTCTTCCTGGAGGTTCACAAGCTATGTCAAGTACTGAGATTGAGTTGGTTCCCTGGGGCTAGGATCCAGGCTTGCCTCTGTCCTTCTTCCGGGGTTTGGCTAATCTGTTTATAAAAAGAGTCTGTGTAATCTGAGGTCTGTCTTTTGAACTGTTTGTGAAGCCTTGGTTAACTCCTTCACACAAGGCTACAGGACCTACTGAGCCATAGTATCTGCCAGATGGTGCTACAATTGCCATTTAAAATAAAAACATGGTTTCCCTTCTACCTTGGCTAATTTTTTTTTATATAGGGCAAGGATTGGATCTTGTTCTTCTTGTTTCTGTTGTATAGTGGATATTTAATATGTGTGTTTTAAATGAATGGTAATAGACTCAATACTATTCGTATGCCCAGCCAGTCCTCTAGGCTGAGGTTTGCTCACAGCGGATGGCTGTGATGAGGACTTCCTTATAGTATGTGCTGATTTCCTGGGGTGCTGCAAAAATCCGGGTTTAAAGGTTTTTTTTTTTTTTTTTTTTTTTTTTTTTGCTATGTCTTACTTTATATAGTAATAAAACCTAGCTGCTGGCAAACAGATAGTGTGTTTTACATAAAACGGTTCTGGAGAACAGCCAGAACCCATGTGCATTCTTTTTGTTTTTAAAAATGATTAATCATTTGTGTGTTGTAGCAAGTGAAGGAAGCTGTTTGTTTGCCCTATTGTGAACAGAGTGCTCGTTCTCTGGTGTTGTCCTCCGTACAGTACCTTTGTAAGCCTGAGGGGGGAGAAAGGCTTTGAAGGTGTTCACTCGCTAAGTAGCTGATTCCAGTCCAGTTTCTGACAGTGGGAAAGAGAGCTTATTTTTACTTGAAAAGAAATAAAAATTTTCCTCAAAATTTGTTTATAACTATAAACACACCAGAATAAATTATGACCACTAGGTAGATATGGTTGTCATCCTGTTAGCAGTTAGGCCTTTCAAAATCATCTGTGTTTTATTCACAATTTATAGCCAGCGTTCATGTTTTGGCTCTCAGTAATCTCTTCTCACTATTCTTATGGGTTTGTTTGCAGTGCTCAGGTTAGAATCCAGAGGCCCACATACCTTAGGAACCTGTTTTCCGTTGTTCTACACCACTAGAAGACACAGCTGGGTAGCTCTTCAGCATGGATTGTCCGTGTTTGAACCCATTTCACCCTTATCCTCTGGGTTGTTTTTAAATTTTCTTACTAACTATAGAAGCAGATTACTGTGTATTACAGTGGAATTTCTCAGGTTTAGATACATATTTCTAAGATGTTCTCTGCAAAGATTTTAACAAAAATTTAAAAGTCAAAAGTAGTGAAAAATCAGCTTTATTCTCAGCAAAAGATCTGTTGTGTTATATAGTCTCTGACAACAGGAATCCTTATCGAACATAACCTCACACAAGTGTTTACAGAGGTGACCATACTTAGACGACAAGCCAAAATATACATTTCTTTTATTTTGAACTTTTCTCATCTACTTACTGCCTGTATTCTTAAAATAAACTTAAAACCTATTTCCTTGCTATGAGTGTATGTGTGTGCATATGCTTTTGCTGAGGTAGGGTGTCTCTCATTTCTGTTGCTATGACGTGTGCTCCAGACTGGTTTCTTTCACTCCCTCCGAATCCTCCGGGATGGTGGATGCACAGCAGCACCTGAGGCTGCTGTCTGGGGTCCCAGGTGGAACCCAGGTGGTCAGGCATACATAGCAAGTGCTTCAGCTCCCTGAGCCCTCTCCCAACCCTGACTTTTAAGTCTGTACTGTCTTCATTTTCTTGATTTTTTTTCCTGTTGAGATATAATCTTACTGTTTTGTAAGAGTTCTTTTTATGTGTTAAGTTCTACATATAATTTTTTGTTTGTTTTTTGAGACAGAGTTTCTCTGTATAAGAGCCCTAGCTGTCCTGGAACTTACTCTGTAGACCAGGCTGGCCTTGAACTCACAGAGATCCACCTGCCTCTGCCTCCTGAATGCTAGGATTAAAGGTGTGTCCACTGTGAGTGCCTATAAAATTGTTTTAATAGTTCAAAAGTAATTTAATAATTGAACAGCATGCAAGTTTCAACCTAAAATTTAACATTTTTAGGTTGGCTGTAGTTGTTTTTCAAAATTGACTGTCTGTGTGTATCTGTGTTTGTTCGTGTGAGACTGGGTCTCACTGTGTCACTTGCTTGGTTTGACTCCTGCTGTGTAGACAGATCTGGGCTCACACAGCAATCCCACGCCTCCGCGTCTACTGTGTCGGCAGTGGTGGGAGTCTAAGCGTGCCCATCACACGCGGCTGTTAAACATGCAGCAACTCTAAATTTTTATGTGACTTCATTTAGAGATTCTTTAGTTTCTAGCCTACTGTTTCCTTCCAGCAAATGCTCCTCCCATCTCAAAGGAAGATAAATATTTTTATAGTCTCATATTTTAAAATTTAATGTTAAAATCCATCTGGAGTTTGAGTTTAATGCACTTTGAGGGCAGGGATTGTCTATGGAACGAGGGACTCATTTTCAGATTCTTGAACTCAATTCTTGTTTGGTTTCATGTTCTATGGCTAATGTCACAGAGTGATTGATTATCCCAGGGATGTCGCATCTCTGACCCGACCCTTCATTAAGTCCACTAACATGCTGATTTGCATCAAGAAATAATTTTGTCAGTGTTAATGCTACTTTTCAGTTGGAAGTAATTGGGCATGCAGTGTTGCATTTACCTTCTGGCCCCTTTCAGCCTGCAGTTCTATCATTCAGAGGTCCCGCTCTTGTCACCTATGTGGACCATATTGTTATGTAAAATACCCATCAAGTAGAAATAGAAAAAACACATTGTTTGATAAGTTTTATAGTTATTGGAATTAATGTTAGAAATCATATGTGCAAATGCAAATATATAATTTTTTCATTGTATAAAATTGCCAAATTATTATATTTAATTTAGTAATTGTGTATGCCTGGGTCAAAGTCTTTGCCTAATGTAGGTATTTTATGCAGAAATTCTACTGATGAACACTAGAATTTTAAAACTTGCCTTTACATCTTTTTGAAATAAAGTAATGATAAATGAATTTATTTACAGCTTAAAGTTCTCTTATTTGATCTAAATTATATCCAGTGTTTCTTATGGGATTTAATAAAAGGTAAATCACCCTAGTAGCTACTGGACTTTCTTTAGATATCAATATATTCTGCTGGTATAGTTCTTCTCCTGTTTTAATATCAATCGTAAGTAAAGAATAAATTTTGAGAAGCTAAAGAAATATATATATCCTTCATTTTCTAACTCAGAAACTCAATAGTTTTCTAAATAATTCTCTTATATCTAAGTTGGCAACTGCTTTCTATTTAAACGTTGGAACAAACTGGTTTATTTTTCTATACATCAACACTTTTTTTTTGAAATTTGCTGAATTTCAGAACATATTTAATTACCAGTATTGGAATGTGAGAGAAACTTTAAACTATCCTATGTAACGTGTAATACATTTGAATAAGGAGGAATGCCTTTCTCATGCCTTGCCAGCTCTCCTGCTTTGTGGGCGCTGGGAGGTTAAGAGTGAGCGGGGAGTGGCTATTTGAATTCTGAGAAGGATGGTTTCTGCCTTGTCTTAGGGCGCCAGCCAACAACTGGCCTTTCAACATCAGGAAAGCCTTGAGGACTCAGGTTTCTGGACCTTCAGGGGCTTGAGTAAAGGAGAGTAGAAATCACTACGTGGAGTAGAATGAGACTTATCCCTCAGGACATGCTTTGCGGCTGTAAGTTAGGATTTTGTCAACCTTTTAGGTGGCTTCAGTGTCCTGTCAGGAAAGACACAGCCCCATAGGCACCATGGGTTTCCATACTTCACTTTAGGAGACTAATTCATTTTGTGAGGCGGATGAAAGAAGTGATTCCTGCAAATGGATTTTGAGGAGTACCATTTCTCACCATCTTCTTTAGAGATGAGCAACTTTGGGAGGACTTCTTGGGGTTGGCTGGGCTCTAGAGCAGCAGTGTTAGAACCCAGGCTCTCCTGGTCTCAGCTCCACTGTCACTTAGCACCAGGGTAGCTCTTACTGCTGTGAAGCCATGTCACAGCATGTCACAGGGTCTGTGGCACTCACTGTAACGGGCCCCAGAGGAGGTACAGCGTGTACAGGGTGTAGGGATGTTGTAGATTGTGTTGATTGTTTTTGTCTTTTAGAGACAATCTCACTATGTAGCCCAAGTTGGTCTGGAATTCAAATTTCTCTCACCTCAACTTTTTGAGTGCTGGATTATAGGTACTCACCCTCACATCTAGCTGGATTGTTGTGTTTCTGGTCAGTAGTGAGTGATTGCTGGGGTCATTTTATGGGAAAGACTGATGTTCTCAACCCAGTTGAGCTTTTACATTAGCAGCATGACTGTTTGCAATGATACAGCCCTGGAGAGATTTAAAAATATTTCTTCTGAGTTTAGTAGATCTCCCTGTCTCTCTGTCTCTGTCTGTCGGTCTGTCTCTCTGTCTGTCTCCCCTTCTGATTAATAGCTCTGTCCTTAAGAACAGGTACAACCACTGGGACCCAGCTCAGGGATGGATGTGGCTGGTGAAAGGGCCAGAGTGGAGTGGGCATCGCGGGGGAGTACAATACTGAAAATGCTTATCAATGGTTTTTATTTGGTGGTGTTGAGACGTGCTGCACAGGCTGTCCTCCAACCTGACTTGTAGCTGGGGATGACCTTGAACACCTGAAGCTCTTGCCTCCACCTTGCAAGTCTTGGAATTGTAGGAGTGCCAGCCACCACATGCAGCTTAACAAATATAATACAAGACTGTCCAAATCTCTAAATCACAGTTCTGTTGATAAATCTACCAACTTATGAGATGATTCGTTTCTTCCAAACATTGAGTCCAACATGTGGATTCCTCTTATTTGGATAACTTAATAAACTATAGCTAGGATTTCTTAAAAAAAAAACAGGTTTAACCAATTGATAAATCTCCAATGTAACCCCTATGTGTAAGGCTCGGGGGTGATTATGGAACAGGGCCTGGAATATTCTAAGAGCCAGAGAGTCAGGATTCCTGCTACTAGATAGTGTTTTGTAGCATAAACAGGGAGAATGCACCCATGAATTCCAACATATAGTTGCCTAACCAAGACCTATATAATGGAAACACCAGTTGACACACCAGTGTGGATGGGGTCATACCCTGGCAAAAAGATACCAATGGTTACTAAGAGCGGGAGGATCAATCTCTTAAAGAGACAAGCTCTCTGATAAGCAATCCAACCCCAAGAGGTCAGTCCTGAACACATGTGTTACTCACATGTACAGATGAGTAACACTAAAAGAACTCAAGAGGGTGTGTGTGTGTGTGTGTGTGTGTGTGTGTAACAATAATAATTGAAGAGGTCATGAATTTGAGAAGAAGTGTGGGGGTCATGGGAACTATTGCAGTGGGTGATGGAGGGTAGAAATGATATAAATATAGGACTAATGTATGAAATTCTAAAGAAAGATAAAAAATTAAATCAAGAAAAAACAGTGGCAAATAGTGTCAAAACAACTGGTGTTCTAGAGAGATGTCTCAGTGGTTAAGGACACTGGTTGTTCTTCCAGAAGACCTGGGTTTGATTTCCGGTACCCATGTGGTGTCTCAGAACCATCTAAGTTCAGGTCCAGGGGATCCAGCTCCCTTTTCTGTTCTCCAAAGGCAACAGGTATGTTCATGGTACATAGACATATGTGCAGGCAAAACACTCATACACATAAAATAATAATAATAATAATAACAATACTCAAAATAGCTTGGTACTGGCGCAAACCGGACGTATAGGTCAGCAGAATAGAGCAGAGACTCACACAGCTATAGCCGCTTGGATTTTGACAGAGATGCTAAAAATACCCATTGGAGAAAAGCATGCTTCTTCAAACGTGTCATTGGAAAAATGGGATATCCGTGTGTAGAATGAAAATAGAACCCCATGTCTCACTCTGTGTAAAGGTCAACTCCTGGTGAGTTAAAGATGTTAACAGAAGACTAGAAAGTAGGAAAAACAGCTCAAGATAGAGGAATGGGCAAGAACTTTCTTGTTAAAACTCCAGTCATTCAGGAACAAGCCCCAAAAATGACAAATGGGATCTCATGAAATTAAAAAGTTTCTGTATGTCAAAGAAAACAACTGAGTGAAGAGACAGATTACATGATAGGAGAAAATCTTTACTAGCTATATATCTGACAGAGGAAAATGTCTAGAACATACAAAGAACTGAAACAAAGCGAAACTAAATAATCACATCAATAAAGAGGCTAATAAAATGAACAGATGGTTCTCAAAATATGAAATATAAATGTTCAATACATATTTCCACTTCATTACTTCAGAATGCAAACCAAAATTACTTAGATTCCATCCTACCCTAGTCAGAACAGTAGTTATTAAGAAAACATAACAAATGCTGACAAACGTGTAGACAACAAGGAACCCCATGTGCTGCTGGTAGGAAGGCAAACTAGTCTACTACTACGGATATTGGTTTGGTGGCTTCTCAATAAAGTAAAGACATATTTACCACATGACTTGACTTACCGAAGGATTCCAAGCCAGTGAGCTGCAGAGACATTGGCACCAGTGTTATTGTCACACTGTTTACAACAGCTAACTTCTGGAGCCACATGCATGTTCAACAGCAGGAGAACGTAAACGCAGACATGGTGACCCATGTACAACAGAGCTTTTCCAGCTGAGAAGGACGTCATGTCACTTGCAGGAAAACTGTTGCAAGAGCAAGGCAAACTAGAGTAAGTGAATTGTCTTAAGAGACAATTGTATGTCTTCTCATTTACCATTCCTAGATTTTATATAAATACATAAAATCTGGTGTGCATATGTGTTATGAAAATAGGAAGAAAATTATCTATGGGAACAAACGGGAGCTAACAGGAGAGGGGCAGGGAGCAAGCAGATGGTTGAGGATATCAGGAGACATATGCCCCACATACAGCAAATATGTATGAACATTTAAAACAACAAAAAAGGCAAAATATTTTGTTAGATCATAGGCCAGTGTATTAACATATAGCAAAACCTAAAACAATTCATATAACACCAAATGATTTAGGACAATGTTGAATTTTTTTTCTATGAATACCAAGGACTAAGCAAATTCAGTATTTCTTTTGACTGCTTTTTATGGTATATTAAGAGAAATGTGTAATTTTAATTTCTAAACATTTCGTAGTAAAATCGACCAGAATGTATATATTGCAGGTAAGTTTTAGAGAGAACCAGAGATAACGGAACCTGAGAAGAAGTGAAAATTGCCTTCTTCTGTTCTTTGCTGCTATTATAGATTTCCAAAGACTGAGTGCTTTAGTTAGGAAGGAAAAGAATTTGACTTATGCTATAGAGATTCAGGAGTCCGAGACTTGGGGTGAAGTTTCAGGACATGGAAGACAAGAAAGGGAAGGAGGAAGAGAGAGAAGGAGGGAGGAAGAGAGACTGACAGGGGAGCCCCTTTTCTCTAAGATCTTTCATAATCAGTGTTAATTTGTGAGGTGAAACACTCATGTCCTAGTGACTTGTTTGAGGGTCACGTTCAAACAAGTGGAAACAGACAGCGAGGAAAAGGAATTATAAGAATCAGAATAGTGATGGAGAAAGATCTAGTGCACAGGGCAGTGACCTTTTCTGTCTAGGAATGGGGAGAGAGGAAAGGAACAAATCAGACAACCCCTTGGGTAGGAGTGTGTGTTAAGGAAGCCTTGAGGGGCCCCATGTGGAAAGAATTAGTTGTAAGAATCCAGAGGAGGAAGAGAGGAGGAGATAACATATCTATCTTCAAGACTTCTTATCAGTTCTCCAGTGACTTTGTTGTGGCTGTCCCAGCCTTGAAGTCACTTCACAGCTGTCCTGGCCTTGGGGGTACTTCATGGCTGTCCTGGCCTTGGGGTCATGCCTTATCTCTTCTCTCCAGCTAGTCTCAAGTCTTGCTCCATTGTTGCAAGTGGAATTCCCATACTGGATATGATAGCAACGAGTGGCCCCTGTATTGCGGATTAAGATCAATATCCAGTATGAGACTACCATGTAATTAGATTCCCTTGATAGTCAGTATAGTACATTTTAATGTTTATTCCACTTCTGTAATATATCTTAACACTGGGCGTACATCTGTAAATGTAGATGCTGTTTGAAACATTAAAATTGAGTCTTTGAAACTCAATCCTTATACTTATTTTTTATTGGTATGCAAAGCTGAATGTCCTCTGTCAAGGCTGATATCTAAGCATGTCTCATGTTCTCTTGCACCTTCCAGTGACTTGAAGGGAGTGATAGTGACCCTCAGTGATGACGGCCACCTGCAGTGCTCATATCTGGGGACAGACCCCTCTCTGTTCCAAGCTCCAAAAGTTGAATCAAGAGAACTCAACTACGATGAACTTGATGTGGAGCTGAAAGAGCTCCAGAGGATCATCAAGGATGTAAAGTCACAAGGTATCCCTTTTGTAGTTTTTATTGGATAATTTTAATGTTAATTATAGAATTTGCCTTATGTTGTATATGGTATTGTTTTATAAATATTAGTTAAATTTCTCTCCCAGGCTTAGTTCAAGAGACTTTGAATAAAGCATTGCTCTTTAGCACACAAGGTCCTTGTGTTGACTTTGTATATGCGGCTGCTGGAAACTAGTCCTGAAGCTAATGTTTGTTAATGTGTTCCAGGGACAGCTCTATCTAGACTGGAAGTATTTTGCTTTCGTAGCAAAGGCAAAGTAGTTCTTAGTGGTTTTAGGCTGTGAGATGAACGCTGAAGCTTATAGTCAATTATTAACTAACAGTATCCTTGGTTTCACTTGCTTCTTTGAAAAGAAATCCAAGTAGTACATGAATTGCCACTTTGTTACTCAAAATGTAGTAATTTGCAGCTTAGATGGTGTAATTTATGCTTGGAGTTAATTAGCCGTCCAAATGGAGTGTAGCCTGGGATACTCTGATTTCTAATGACGCAGGGACTGGTGATATTTCCAGTTCCCAAGTTTTGAGTAACTCAATGTTATTTTATGTCGGGACTCACAAGGGTGTAATTTTATTGTAAATTAAAAGGAGAAACAAAACACCAATCCTGCAGCTCGTGTTGGACATGTGAAAATCATTACTTTAAGTTCCCCTTTCAGGGTCAGGGAAAAGTGTTTTCTTAATGAGAAAAAATATGGACCGTTTTCACATAAAAGAAACGTTAAAACAAGTAGGAATAATAAAAGAAACGGAGCATCAAAAGCCAAGCAAAGCAACAGAGCCAATCTTAATCCTGGTCCATTTGCTTCACTAGGTTTATGTATTTTTTGATCTCTATTGCCAGGATTATATTCCTCTGACTTTTAGGAATTGAGATGATATATTAAAATAGGAATATTAAAAGTAAAGATGTTATACTTTGGCTTCACACGTTCTTATAGAACGTTTTCAGAGTAAACCATTGAAGTGGAGATGTTTAAAGGGACTTGTCAGCACTGCCCCTTCAGGTGGGAGCAGAAGAGAATGGATGCACAGGCTGCAATACGCAGATTTAAGTTCTCAGTCTTGATACTGGTGTTTTGGAGGATGAGTGGAATTACAGCTTTTGTCATTTTAGGGTGTAATTGGGAAAGATTATTATATATTCATATATACAAAACATGAAGTTTCTCAAGTTCATTAAATAATGTGAGTTTTTCTCAAAATTTTTGTCTTGTGATTTTTGCAATGGCTAATGTTAGTTTAATTAACATGAATTATATAAATTGTTCAAGAAATCCCTTATAGCCAATCATTATCTCCTGGTAGTCTTAATGATGCCCTTAAACAAAAAGGCTTTGATACTTTGTTTGCCATTTCCTTGGTCCTTTTGAAGATCTTGAAGTACTTGTATTAAATATAGAATTTTAATTTTTTGATAATTTCACACACGAGTCCTTCATTTATATCGGTTTCTACTCTTCTTTTTCACCATCCAACTATTCCCACACTCTTCCACTCTTCAAATCCATGACCTTTTCTCCTTTCAATGTTATTGTTACTGCACGTACATACACAGGCACACACACACAGGCACACACACACAGGCATACACACACAGGCACACACACATACACACACACAGGCACACACACACACACACAGGCACACACACACACACAGGCACACACACACACACACACGCACACACACAGGCACACACACACACAGGCACACACATATGTGTATAAATACAGCCTGCCAAAGCCCATTTAGTATTGTTCTTATGCTTTTGTGCATAGGGCTGACTTCTTGGGATTAGGTCACCCATCACAGGGCGTGTCCCTGGAGAGGACCGATTCTCTCAGCAGCCTTTGATTGACTGGAGCTCTTTATCTGGGGGCGGGCCTCGTGAGATTTTCCTAGTTATGTTGACATGTTATCAGTTGGTATCTGTGCAATCCTGTTTAGGGAACTGTTGTTTAGACTTCTTGGGTACAGCTTCCCTGAGGTATGCTAAAGACACTGTCCAGCAGCAGACATCTCAGCCCTCTGCTTCCTACAGTTGAAACTTCTCTTCCACAGTTCCCCGCTTAGCTTTAGGGGTTGAGGTGCAGACATAGCAGTTGGCATCGGGCTCACGGTAGTTGTTTTCTGCATTTTTCCCAGTTGTGGATTTCTGTGATGGTCTCTGCTACAAAAAAGGAAGCTTCTTTGATGACTGAAAGTTACGCTTATTTGTGATTTAGGGATATGGTTTTGGACGCAGTTAGAAATAATACTATCTTAGCAAGGTGGCCGTCATAGGCTCTCCCTTCGGCTCCATGACATCACCAGCCTTAGGGAGTTGCCCAGGTTTACAGCTCCAGGCACAATTGCCTCCTATTGAGCACACCTTCAGTCCAAGTGTTTGGCTCTTGGCTCTAGGTGCCACATTGCACTCCCGGGGACATCTTGCTGCACTGACCCTTGTGGTTTGTAA
The DNA here is from genome assembly GCF_982192425.1 of Myodes glareolus. Taxonomy (NCBI): domain Eukaryota; kingdom Metazoa; phylum Chordata; class Mammalia; order Rodentia; family Cricetidae; genus Myodes; species Myodes glareolus. Next base: position 103,434,087 of record NC_142029.1, on the reverse strand, counting down.
GCCTCACAGCTAGGAAGGACTGTTGATTATTGTTTATCTTGGCCACTTGTGTAGCACCTTAAGACACAATAAGAGTTAGTCCTCCTGGAGGAGGCTTCCAGATAGTTCCAGCTCGATTATTCTTCATCTTGTGTCTGACATATGTGATGTCTTCATCACTAAGAAATAGTGTCTTACTTTCAAGTTCTGGAAGGGAGCCCAAGGCCATGGTGGTAACCTTTTTCTGTCTTCACACTTTCAAACTCCCACAGCTCAGGAGAGGCTTCCCACGCCTGGCATGGCTTTTTGCTAGCCTGTCTGCAGTTCCTGCGTTCAGCATCATCACCACAATTGGTCTGACTTCATCCAAACTATATATACATGCATGCACACATTTACATTCATTACATGTTCATTTTCATGTCAGGATAAAGCAATAGCTTTTTCAAATATCCTTAGTATTATTTACCACCCCACAGTGCCCACCTTTCTAACCTGGTTGAATCATCACTTCCACTTCCCCACCTCCCCCTGACAGCACCTGCATCCTCTGTTTCCTCTCTAGAGCTGGCCACTGTCTGCCGTGATGCCTTTTATTTTATGGTTACCGTGGCTACTCTAGATTATAATACTTAAGTTAGGAATGCAACCACAGACTTTGATGAAAGTTAATTTTTTATATAACCTCAGCATTCTGTTAATGTTTGAACTTCTCTGTACTTTTGTGCTACCATTGTTTGGTTTTATTTCGAAAAAAAGAAACAAAGAGAAAGTTTTTGAAAAAATTTGTTTGCTTTATTTTATTTCCAGACGTAAAGAATACTTAATATTCTGTTCCTTTGTGAAAGTTTGATATCCCTGTTTACCTAACTACTTTTAATGATAGGAAATGACATATTATTTCATTATAGATCATGAAAAGTCAGGATACTGAAGTTCTGGCTGACCTCATTATTCATTTTAATGATACTTTTGTACAGTGGCATTTTAAAAAATAAATTTGTTAAATAAATATTTATAAATGAAAAAATTGTTTCATACAATGTATTTTTGTTACAGTTTTCTCTCCCCCATCTCCTCCCACATCCCCTCCTAATCTCTACCCACCCAACTCCATGCCTTCTTTCTCTTTCTCATTATAAAAAAAAACCAAATAGTCAAATACAAAAGCCAGCAAACCATAATGAAAAAACAAAAATAAAGCAAAGAAAAAAATATAAGAATCACACACACATATACACACTCTGAAACCCATGAAAACACAGAATTGGAAACTGTAATATACAAGAAAAATTCCAGTAAAAGATGCCCAAACAAAGAAATACGAGACAAAAATTCTACAATACTTTTGAGTTCATTTTGTACTGACTGTCTTCAGCTAGGCGTGGGGTCTGCCCTTAAGTTTATATACCCAGTGAGCCTCCATTGGAGAAAACTATTTCCTTTGCAAGTGGTTGTCAGTTGAACACAGCTTCTTGGTTAGGGCTGGGAGCTTGTGTCTACTTCCCCCTCTTGGTGTTGGGACTTCATCTGGCTTGGACTCGTGTGGCCCCTCTTCATGCTACCACAGTCTCTGTGAATTCATATGTGTGTCCATCATGTTGTGTCTGGAAGACACTGTTCCCTTGGCATCCTCCGTCCTCTCTGGCGCTATGCTCACCCTGCCTCCTCTTCTGCATTCCTCCCTGAGCTCTGATGGTAGGGGTTTAATGAAAGCATCCTTTAACTTAAAGAACGTGCATTGTTTTACAGGCTGCATTCCATACTTAAAGCTTTATCTAAAAAGGGGTTGCAGTAAAGCCTAAAGCTAATGGAAAGGAGATATTTTGTTGCACACATGGTGTATATGTCTACTGTAATAAAATTTTTGAAGCTGATTTTATGTGTGTAACTTACATCAGGAATATATATTACAAGCATGGAATTATAGCAATATTTTCTATGCATGTGGTGAAACTTTTAAAATTCAGAGTGCTAGTGTGAATTCTGCCAAGTGTTTCCATGAGGAAGAGTCACCAATGTCTTTCAGTGGGAACTTTCAAGAGATGGAGTTTCCGTATGACATTAGCACCTGATCACACAATCTTTACCTAGTGTACCCGTGAAGCACTGGGTGTGGCATGTACAAGAGGCACCAACAGTGTGCTTTCAGTCAAGTAGAGTGCAAACAGACATGGGCAAGACAAATATGTCTGTATGCCATTTGGAATATGTGTGGGCCGGCTTACTTGATGTTATCTCTGAGGGCTAGGAACAGTTGTACTTTGTTCATTCCCGGTTGTGTGTGGGTCAATGGAACAGAGTGCCGGAATACAGCAGCTCAGATAGCAGAGAGAGGTTTGTTTGTTTCTCATGGAAAGGAAGCCAGGTAGTCGGCCGTACAGGGTTGGCGCCACAGTTCTTCAGGAATTTTGATCCTTCTATTCCAGATCATGTCTTGGTTCAGGAATGCTTCTGGAACCTCTGCCTCACATCTGCAGCCAAGTCAGCCCCCAAAGGAGCTTTCCTGGAAGCAACACCCTGAGCAGCTTTTATCTCAATGGCTCTTCCAATCTGCAAAACAGGCCGGCCAGTTTAGTGGGGTTTGCTGGCGGCTACTCTGGACAAAATTGAACTTCTTTAGTGAAGAAGCGAAGACTGTTTCTTAAATGGCCAACAGATTGCCCTTTAGATTCTTATTAGGTCTAGAATGTCCTTTCCAGACTTTGCTGTAATGACAGAGCCACCTCATGGTGTTTAGGACATCCTCCCGTGAGACACCTGAGTTGGCCACGTCTCCCTTGTGCCCTTCTATTCTCAATCCTCCATCCTCAATGAATGGATCTTCCCTTTTAGAAATCCTGGGAGCCACAGGTGCTCCAGGCATTGTGTGCAGATAGAATTTCCAGACAAAAAGGCCGTTCTTCAGAATCCCCCTTTTAGGGAGACACAGCTTTCATAAAAGCATGTCTCCCCTGTCCAGCCCCAATACCATTGGTGAGGATTTTAAGAGCTGTGTTCGCATCCAAAACAACTACCATGATTAAATTTAACCCTGGAGCCAGGAGAGGAATCTTTTTCTGTATGAAGTTGAACACTGCCACAACAATAGTGCTTGGCCACAAAGAGAAATGAGGGAAGAGTGGATGTTAGCTTGTCAAGTCAATTATCTGATATGTGTGCACTTGTATGTACATATATCTATTACTTAATATACATTATTTAAGCACATATATGTGTGAATATACATAAATATGTATGCATCTTATTTATGTATATAAATATTATTTGTTTCTTATTTAGAATAACTTGCTTTTTGTAATATTTCTTTGTGCAACATAAACATTTAAAATTAGGGCAATAGTTTGAATTTCTGTTCTTACAAAAGGCTTTCAGCTAAGCATTTATGAAGGAAAGTTTTATTTAGTTAACAGTTGTAAGAGATTCAAGGGCATGAATCCAAGCCAGGTTTGTGTTTAGTAGTACTTCAGAAAAATTGCATGGTAGGGCAGAAGTATGTGTGAGGGAAAATGTACATTATAAACCAGGGACACAGGAAGAAGGCGGGGCGAGGTCTGTCCTGTTCATAACAAGCCTCTGTGAGAACTAACTGGGGTCATAGGAATGATGCATCCGTTTCTTCTGAGGGCAGTGCCCTCAGTAACAGAAGGATCTCCTACCCTTAAAGATCCTGCCACTCCTTAACACTGTAGAACCTGAGACCAAGTTTCAAAGAGATGGACTTTGAGGGACACAGTCAACCCTAGCTAAATCATATGTATGTGTTTGAGGTATGTGTATGTGGTATATGTATGTGTTTGTGGTATATTATATGTGTATTAGTATATGTATATATGTGTGTGGGGTATCTGTATGTGTATATGGTATTTGTAAAATAGTTCAGACTTTGGCTACAAGCTTTATTGAGTTTTGAGTATTTCTTAAAAAATATGAAGTCTTATGTATAACTTTTACACAAATAAGCTCATGTTAGATTTACATCTTGCTGTTTAAAATATTAAGAGGTATATCTGAATTATTTCATGTCAGTTTACATGGGTTAATGAAATTCTTACTGCTCTGGACCTTTGGATAATATGAATATTCATATTTTATTTAATCATCTTATAAAGATACATAGATATGCAAGTCATTTCAGATTTTTTCGATTATTAATACCAGAGCCCCTCCTTGGGTGTTCCTGTGCACAGCGAGTTCTTGGGTGTGCAGTTGCTGTCAGGAGACCTTTACATTTTGCATCCTGATAGTCGCAGATGACTTTCTTTCCAGCAGGTTGTACCAGTTCAGCTTTCTCCAGCAGAGAGAGACTGTAAGTCCCAGTCCTGGGTGCTTATCGGCTCAGTGCTTAGGTAGTACTGGAGGAAAGCAATTTTTGTTCAAAGTGTTATCAAGGGAAGAATTAGCATAACCTTTTGATTCTATAATTCATTACATCTTCAACAATTTGTTTACAATTTGGTTTTTGTTATAAATTGTATATAACAATTTTACTTTATGATTAGATTTATTTTTTAATTGCAGGTGTTTGGCCCATGACTGAAAGAGAAGATGACTTGAAAGTCTCCGCAGTAGTCTCCTCCAGCCTTGATTCTGTGTCTGTAGGTATACTTAGAGATTCTGAACTGTGTTCAAATTGCTTTAAATTCTGGGCTCCTTGGTAGGAACTTATGAAATGATAACACATTTCAGAGTTTGTTACTTTCTAGACCAATGGTTCTTCACCTTCTAATAAATACTGCTACTCTTTAAGACAGTTCTTCATGTTGTGGTGACTCCCAACAATAAAGTTATATCTTTTTGCCACTTCATAACTGTAATTTTGCTACTGTTATGAATTATAATATAAATATCTGAAATTCAGGATATCTGATATGTGACCCCTGTGAAAGGGTCATTTGACCCACACAGATTGAGAACCACCCCTATTTTCTTAGTGCCAGAAAGGAGTGTTTTAGAAGGGTTTGTTTACAAAAGGAGTGAGAGGTGAGGGGCAGAAAGTTTCTTAAGTCTTCTCAGTACCATATTACTGAACATGTCTCCTTGATCTTTTAGAAAGTTAATGAGGTGGGGCTGGGGACCTGGTTAGTCGTTAAGAATGCTGACTACTTTGTCAGAAGATCCATGTTGGTTCTCATCACCCAGCAGGCTGCCCATTACTATCTTTAACTCCATTTCCAGGGGATTTGATGCCCTCTTCTGGCCTCTGTGGGCACCGGGCACACAAGCATTGCATACAAACAGACAGAACACCCATGCATATAAAGTAGGAATTAGTAACACTTGGAAAAGAAAGGTTTAATGAGGCAATGCTTTTGAGCAGTCTATATTCAAGTTTGATGATTTGTAGTCTAGAGTAATGAGTATATTGTATCACTGTAGTAATGAGGCAAGAGTGTAGTATACACAGATACAATGAGGGGAGAGTGTGGTACACACAGATACAATGAGGGTGAGAGTGTAGTACACACAGATACAACGAGGTAAGAGTGTAACACACAGATACAATGAGGGTGAGAGTGTAACACACACAGATACAATGAGGATGAGAGTGTAGCACACACAGATACAATGAGGTAAGAGTGTAACACACACAGATACAATGAAGGTGAGAGTGTAGCACACACAGATACAATGAGGGTGAGAGTGTAGCACACACAGATACAATGAGGTAAGAGTGTAACACACACAGATACAATGAGGGTGAAAGTGTAGCACACACAGATACAATGAGGGTGAGAGTGTAGGATACACAGATAGCTGGCCCAGGAATCGTTTTTTCCCTCTGCTGGAATCGGTTTGTTGAATTGTTACCAGTGTCATTATCCTGACTTACACTATGTTTTTCCAACATCACTACCACCATCTCCTCCCATTCCCCACTACTCATCTTGCTCATGACCACACCCTTCGGACTTGCTGTGTATCGGGTGCTCTCTATCTGTTGCTCTGAGACTGATTAAAATGGAGAAACAGGAAGGCTGAAGGGACCATTCCTTCATATCCTTGTTTACTCTCCCACAGAGCACTTTTCTGTGTATAATTATGTCGCGTTGCTTGAGGTCTGTATGGGATTCATTAAGTTTATATGTATCTCTGTCCAAACTTGATCAGTTTAGTGCCTGAACTTGGACATTTTCTGCATTTAGAGTTGATATCATCATATAATTTTGCCTTGGAAATGTGTTTGCTATTTAAGTATCATAGCATAATATAACAAGTGGTTGTCAGAGCCTTCAAAGATTAACTTTTGTATAACCAGCCAACTCAAATTATGGTAAAAATCATGTTCATGTTGCTATGGTATAGTGCATTAGGTGCAGTTAAAAGCGGCAGTAACACACTATGAAAGAAACATTGGCCCAGCTCCCTCTCACAGTAGAGCCTCTGTATGAAATGTTTGCCCTTTTGCAGACACCGTTTTTCACCCTACCTGAAGGGTGTAGTGTGAGAGGAACTTAGTTAGCTGACGGATGTTCACACATTTTCTTACTATGAAAATGTCTCCTTTCTCCTATGTTGGCACCTCATAGAATTGTTTCTAGGCTCTCTCTCTGAAACATAGACTATTTGGAATGAGCAATTCTGTTTCTGTCTTTAGGAACAGTTTGGTCTACATGTTGTAATGTATGTTCCCTGATTGGTAACTTCGGGTGCTGTTTCTTCTTCATTGATGTCGCTTTCCTGCTTCATTTCCTATCTTGCTGTACTTCCTCTTCATTTCCTCTGTCTTGCTGAATCCTACTTCATTTTCTCTGTCTTGTTGTATTTCCTTCTTCATTTCCTTTGTTTTATACATACACACACACACACACACACACACACACACACACACACACACACATATATATATATTTTGCCGAGGTAAGGTTCCTCTGTGTAGCCTTGGCTGGCATTTTTTTTCTTAAGAATTTTTAGACTATCATACTTACTCTACTGGAAAACATTAACCTGACAGTTTATGTGGCTGTGGAGCCATGATGTCTTCTTACAGTTACTTCTCTGGCTACTCCTTATATTCCCCAGATACTACTGTCCTTGAAATGTCTAGGTGTTTAAATAAGGGTTGAAGAGGAAACATGAGATGCTTCCTTCTAAATCTGTGGGGAAATGTGAAGTTATTTCCTGCCTGTAGGTAACGTAGTACTAGAGCAGAAAGATTGGATTAATGTTTATTTGAATCACTAGTTTAAAAGTGCAAATCTCTGAAATCAAGGAAATTTTTTCTATTTGAATAGGGTCTTTGGTAGTGGAGACGATCTCCACCAGCTCATCTTCCTCAGGGAACAGCTTTATCGGGGTTCTAACATCATGTCCTGTGGAGCTGTAGGTAGAATATGAATTTCTCAGCTCTTAATTCTTCATATGCCCATGGCATCATAATGATCTCTATTTAGAAGTAGTTATTGGTTTTATATAAAAGTTTGAATAAAATATACACTAGATTTTATTTATTCACTGTGCACAGTCATTATAATCTTAGTTACATATCTTATGTACAAAATATTAACCTGAATAAAGTATGCTTTTCATATAATATTGTAACATAATGTTTCTATGGGAATTACTAGGAGAGATTTGTCCATATAGTTAGTAACATTAATACTTTCAACATTCAAGTGAACAAGGTTGCCTAACCCTTCTTTCCTTTTTGATGAGTCGGTTTTAAATACCATTCATGCTTTCCTACATGAACATTTCCAAAATGTCCTCAGGACTCTTAGACTGTCGTTGGAGTGATCCACCCTTTAGTTAGTTTCCTGGTGACGGTGGGGAATGTCTGTTTCACCCAATATATTCACTTGGTTTTACTACTGTTGAAGTCAGTTGGAAAACTTTTCTCAATTCTGTCTTTGCAGCAAGCCACTAATGTTGAAGTTGGAGCTGACTCTGTTCCGTCCATCACAGTGAAGGTACGGCACCAGCTGTAGACCACAGCGTGCAGGCAGCACTGTGTATTTCATTGCTCTTGTCACTGCTGTTTTCCTGTGTTTATTGACATGGAAAATAAATGCTTAAATCCCTGTTTTCTTCACTTTTGGTAGTGAATAGAAAGCCTTTGTTGTTTCCTTCAAATATAAAAGCTATAATTACATTTATAGAAAAAATCATATAGATATGAAAAGGTGTTAGACTTTTCTCATCCCTTCTTTAAGAGCATAGCATGATATGGGCTCTTTTTTCTGGAAATAAGTTTTCTTTAGGAGACTTAAAAGTCTCATGAAGGTTGTCACTTACAAAGTTTTCTTTATAAGACTTTTAAGTTGTGTTATTACCATCCAGTTATAAGCCAGTCACTCGACTGTAGCGTCATGTATGGATTGTGAAGGGATATTGGAGATGTACATGTATATTAGCATAATTCTTTTATTATGATTACACATGTGTTTTAAAGAATTCTCAGGTATTTATCTGCTATGACATTAGCCTTAAATGGATGCATTTATGGCAAGAAGATGTGAAATGAAGAGGCTATAGAGTAATGACAAATTGATAGTCTGGAAAAGTAGGACATGAATGATGTAGTTTTGGTTAAGAGGTTTGGTATAGTCACTGTAGAGTTTCAGAGCGAGAACTCAAATGTGGCGTGTTCTTAAGGCACTTAAAGTGTGGTAATCGGTCAGCACGTTATTAAGCTGGAAATATTTATCACTGTCCAGACGTTAGAAGCCAGGAAAAGTTGTGGATCTTGGCGATTCATTTAGTCAAAACTTGGACCAAGTTTCTGTTTGCTCAGATTATAGCTTGCTGTCCTTGGAGAAGCTTAACAAGGTAGGAGGCTTTAGCAATTGTGTTCGCTTACACTGGCCCAGCGGGTGGCCCAAGTGTGGAGATCTTTGGTGAGGCTGAAGCAAGCCCCATCTTAGAACTCTTTCCTAAGCTAAGTTTTTTTGGATGCTTGCCATTGGAAACAAGGGTGGTCTTTCCCCAACCTCCCTTCCCTTCCCCAATCACAGACCCTTCTGGAAAGGCATTAATGGCAAGAAATCAAACACTTAAGAAAGAAGTAATTGCAGAGGTGCGGGAGTGACCTATACGTCTGTGGACGGGGCTGTTTTAGATCTGTGTAATGGTTTTGTTCAGACACGGCTGTGCCACACTCAAGGATCTCACTGCATTGCCGAAAGAAGTCTTTGCCCAAAGCAGATACCCCTGTCCGTGTCTTCGTCCTCCCCGTCTTGCAGGGGTCATCGCTATTGGTGGACACACCTTTCCCTCCCACACGTTTTCTAGACTTTCATCTGCACCAGCCACTCTAAGGTGATGACGCGACTTCTGGAAAGTTTCTTCCATTAACTGTGCCTTGATCACACCTCTTCTTCTTAGTGCTGTGATAAAGGTAGAAGAGAGACCATGGCATCCCAGTCACATGACATGTGCCAGACTTACACAGCAGACAGCAGGATTTCCTGATTCTGTCTGATAGTCTCTATACAAATTTCTGCTGTAAATCTCTCCTTATGGCCTTTTCTAACAGCAGCAGCCAAGATATATACCCAGTAAAGTTTCCATCATAATAAATCCAGTTAATTGAGAAAATTTTTCCATCCGTTCCGAATGAATGAAGATGTGGCTACCTTGAGTATGTGTGCATGATGCGTGACCATCTGTTCCAGGCAACAGGCAGAGTGCTTGTTCATACCTGGCCTGGCAGGCGTATTTATATACCTAGGGTAAACATTTGGTATTATATTTCCCAAGGATTATATTTTATTTCTTTAGAATCAGAAAATGGCATGGAAAGTTCTTGTATTAACATTTTATATTTTCTCCTTAATATTCTACAATTATTTTCCTTTTAAAATATGAGGCTTATGATTTAGCCAAGTCTTTAATTCACTTTTTGGCTCACAAACAACTATTCTTTGTTACTGTAGTTATTTTTGTCATATCTCTTTGATTTGTGCTTTGAAAGTGCCTCGACCATTGTTGGATTCAATAAATCTGATGTGGGAGCTATCACGGTTGTTCATCTAACCCAGATGCACACCCTCTTGTAACAATGTGAGATTGTGTGATTGCTGTCTAAGCCGCCATCATTCTGCCAGCAGAGTCAGGCTGTCTGCTCCTTCCCCAACAGTTTGTTATTACTACAGGGAGTTGTCGCTCTCATGCTCACATGATGCTCCTGAGGGCGGGTTTCAGTCCTGGTACCCACTGCCTTGGCGGGGTTGCGTATTGTTTACCTTCTCTACAGTGCAGTTCTAAGGTGTAAAATGGGAACCTTTTATTTATAAAGCTATTCATGATTTAATTACTGTTAATTACGACCCGGGCCCTGGGTTTTGGCAGAGAGCAGTTCAGTTACACTTCTCTCCCTTTTAATTAGTGACTTCAGGAAGAAGTGCTCAGCTCTCAGCACCGTGGTTTTTCTGTCTTGTAGGATGCGGTGCGTTGGTCCTTGTTTCCCTTAGCTGTGAAGATTATATGAGATAAGACACACAAATCACTCACAAGCATGCTTTATGAATCTAGAAAGCCACTGTGGCTATTACATTTAATTATATGTATGCGGAGAACATTGTGTTATTGTTAATAGAAGAATACTTAATTGTATCCTGTTAATTTACTAGTCCAGCTGGCCATCTCAAAGACGCTGTCAGCTGGCCATCTGAAAGACGTCATGTGCTCCACTCACACAGCTTCTTTTTGCCACAGTCACCTTGAGGGTGTTGGCTAAATGGCCAGGCATTGCCGAGGAAGTTTTGTTTCTGGTGTGCCGGGTACCTTGTGCAGGGTTTTTGCAATAAAAATCCAAGAATTTTTTTTATCATATATATTTGCTTCAATAATTTTCTCTTAAAACCATTACTTTACATCTGAAAACATTTTTGTTTGGATTATTTTGAGGTTGTTTAGAGAACATCACTTAAAATTGATCATAACATTTGCCGACTTTAACTGTAGGCACATTATGTTTTTAGGTCAATTATACATTTTTGGAGATTTTATATTAATATATTTGTGTGATTGAGGGACAAGTGATGCATGCCTTTTACTTAAGAGACCAATCAAAATAGATTTCTTCATAATGAAGACGTTATTGCACTGTGTCTGTTAACAATGGCATGTATCTATCTCGTGTGGTAGGTAGAATCTAGTAACTAGATTGAACTGTTCTGTAGCAAAGAAAACACAAGGAAGAATGTTTTCAACCCACCAGTCCTTCCAGGTTGTATACAAGGATCACCCGAGGAGGTATAGAAATCTCAACACTTGAGTCTGCCTCCAGATCTGAGTGATCCTGCCTAGACTGGTGGTTGGCTGTCTACTAATAGACAAAGTCATCTAACACAGACAATTCCAAGAGGCTGAAGCCTGTAGGAAATCAAAACCAACAAGAGAAGACACCCAATGCAAAGCTGGCGTATCATTCTTTGATGTGCCCTCACTGACATGTGGCACTGTACCCCAGTGAAGATGCTCAGGCCTGATGTTACTACGGACACCACTTCAGGAGACAGTGAGACACCCTGGCCTCCTGTGCCCACATCGTCTTCTGGGCTAATTATTATCCCACAGATCTTAGCTTTTGGTTTGACAGGGGTAGGATTTCTTAGCATTGCCAAGTAAGATCAGCAGTTTGGAATTTTAATCCCTCAAGAACAGAGTGGTTTACAGGTTTATTCTTTGATAGTCTAGAACTGGTATGTCATAGTATTTTTGTGATTAGCCACAGTAGAAAATGCAGTGCTTTGATATGCTCTAGGGTGATAATAAATCCATTTAAGTGAGAAAATTATCAGAATAATTGCTCTTTGTAAAAATAAGTATACTGATACTAGATAAGATAAATAATCCATAATAGTACAAGTGTTTAAAGAAAGAACAAACACATTTATGCCATTATGCAGTTTCTCAATACAGATGAGAACAACCGTTTTCTTTCTTTTATACTCTGAGATATCATATATATAATTATTTGGTTCCCAGTGGTTTGTAGCATCTTTACAGATTTGACTAACCTCACCCCACCTAATTTTAGAACCTTTTTTACTCCTTGAAAGAAATGGCAATAGCCATCAATTGTCTCTTTTTATCTCTTTTATTTTGAGACAAGTGCCAATCTATATAATTTTTTGCAGAGTTTGCTCATTCTATTTATTTTATTGAAAATTTAGATAGATTTTTTTGGGTGTTTTGGAGGTAGGGTTTTTCTATGTAAATTTTTGATATAATGTTTTTATTAATTGATGGAGGATTTTATACAGTGTAGGTTGATCCTGTACACGCCTCCCATCTCTGATCTGTACCCACCCACACCTTCTGTAGTCTTTTTTTTTAATAGACCACTATGTTCAGTTTGTTCTGCCCATATACTCATAGATAAGGGCCCTCTACTGGAGCATGGCCAACCTCCACCTCTAAAGAAAACTGTCTCTCCATGTCTCAGAAGCCACCAGCTGTCCCTCTCTCCTCAGCTCAGGGTGGAATCTTGTGAACTCCTTTCTGCTCCATGCTGGAGTGTTTACTGACTTGATCTTATCCAGGTTGTATGCAGGTGACCATACCTGCTGTGAGTTCATGTGCGCAGTGGTTCTGCTATGTTCAGAGACACTGTTTTGTTCCTGTCTTCCCAGCCTCTAGCTCAAAATGTATTTCTGCTCCCTTTTCTGAGGCGGTTCCTGAGCTTACAGGGGAAGGGGAGCCATACATTTTATGTGAATACAATTATACTGTATGCGATTATTTGTGACTAGTTTTTTTCTTACCTAATATAATATTTTTCATAGTTTATGTGTCAGTTTCATTTCTTTTTTCTGAATATTACTTTGTGGTATTGACCATGGTTTGGTTGCCCATTGAGATGGACATTTGACTTATTTATATTCTTTAGCTATTATGATTTTTTTTTTTTGCTGTGAACTGTTAGACATGTTTTACCAGGTTTCCTAGTTATTTGTTAATTACTTTGAGTTGGTTGTAGTAGTTTGCCAATTTGGATAAAGTAGACTTTTGTAACCTTAATAATCTGTGTGTCTTCAGATCACCCTGCAGAACCGAGTGGTGTTGCAGAAGGTGAAGCTGTCCCTCTACGTGCAGCCCCCACTAGTGTCCACGTGTGATCAGTTCACCTTCGACTTCACAGGTGGGCTCCTGTCTGTTCTGGTGTTTCCTGCGGCACGAGGCTTTTCAGCAGTGCGCTTAATTCATGGCTGTATTTCTTTTCTAAATAGCAGCACTGAGATTGTGCTGGGAAATCCGTGGTGGCAGTGTTTCACAGCTATTTCCCTTCGTGTGCCATTTGTGGAGATTTGATAAATTATTTTTAGATTATGAATTTCTAAGTACATTCCTTTACTAGGTATATCTGTTACTGTATTTGAATACTATAATGTGGACGACTATCTCTCTGTCTCTCTCTGAGTGTGTGCATGCGTGTGTGTGTGTGTGTGTGTGCATGTGTGTGTCTGTTTGTGTTGCTGGGGATTGAAGCTTCATGCCTACAAGGTAAGAACTCTATTAACTGAGCTATGTCCTCAGCCCTGGAAGTCATTTCTTTAATGGCGTTTCCTTAGTGTCTCCTGTAGTGAATAGGTGACATTTGAAGACGAACTGCTGGCTATGGATTTGGTCCATATTTGAATCCTAACTCCTACACTGCTTGATGCATGATTTGGGCAAGCTATTTTAGTACTTAGTGCCTATTATTTTAACTGGTAAACAGAGAGTAATAATAGCTACATGATAGGGTTTTTTTAAGATTTAATTAGAAAATGAAATTATATGAAGACTGTAGTAATATATAAAATAGTAAACATGTCATAAGTGGTGATTATTAAGGGTTCTTTGTAAAGAATTCCACTTGAACTTCTTGTAAGTTGTCTTTAGTCCAATGAGAATGATCTCTTAGTTAACTTTAAAAATTTCTTTTTATTTATTTATTTATTTATTTATTTATTTATTTATTTATTTATTTATTTATTTATTTTGAGACAGAGTCTCTCTGCATAGCCCTGGCTGTCCTAGTACTCACTGTTTGGATCAGGTTGGCCTTAAACTCAGAGTGCTAGGATTCAAGGTGTATCCCACCATGCCTGGCTTCTTTTTCTTTTTTTAAACAATATTTTCAATTTATCTTTTTTATTATTTAAAAAATTTTACTATGTTTTCTTTCACAAATTATTACCTTGATTTTTAATATTTACTTTTGGTTTGTGTTCTCATGTGTGTATGCTTGCCATGGTTTGCAGGCCAGAGGAGAACTTGCTAGAATGAAGCTTTTTCCTACCATATGAGTCCTGGAGGTAGAGCTCAGGTTTTGGGTGTGACGGAAGTGTCTTAACCTGTGACTCTTCTTGTCTTTCTATTTATCCTTATAAAAATTATCATGGGAAACTTTTTGTTCTAGGTAAACTCTTAGGCGTCTGGGGTAAAGGCTGGCAGCCCGTACGCCAACCCAGGAGGCCAGGGTGGTCTGTAGAGCTGCTCACCCGTCACCGGTATCCAGTCCCAGTCAGACTTTGTCTAGCCACCACAGAGTACTGTTTCCCCAGACTTTCTGGTCCCTTTTAATTCCCTCATATTCTCTGCCTCTCAACTCAGGTAAAGAGATGTAGGGGTGACCAGTGCGCGATACCTTGTATGGCCTCAGTTCCCGGTTCATGGTGATGGTGTAACCTTGGTCCTGACCTCTGTACTCTGATCACCACATAGCTAAAAAGTCGGGTGATAACGGTGTCTCCCTCACAGTGTTTCTGTGAAGGTTGTATGAGTGGCTGTCTCAAGTGCTTATTGAAGTACCCAGCATGAAGTAAATGCTATATGTAACTATTATTGTTAATAGTTGCCCCATCATGTAACATGTATAATTTTCATATTTCCTATAGCACCAGATATGACCAGCACGGTAGCATTTTCTGTTTACCTGAAGAGAAGTTACATACCATCCGAATTAGAAGGAAATGCGGTTGTTTCTTATTCCAAACCAACAGGTAAAACATAACATGATTTATAAATTTATAAATCGAATTTAAGTTAAATGACTTAAGTGTTTAAGATAGAAAAGCAAACAACCAAAGAATGTTCTTTTCTGCTGCTAATTACTGTTTCTCTCACTTTCGTGTACTGTGTTAATGTCAAGTGTGTTCATTTGACTTCCATGTGTACCGTCCTCTCCTTTCCCGTCATAACAAATATGATGTATTTTTATTACACTAAAAATGTTCTCCAGATCATGCTTCATGATCTAAATTAAAAGCCGGTATGAATTAGTGAAAAAGCACTAGGTTACTGTAGCATTAAACCACTCTTGAGTTTAGATAGCTTTTTTAACTCTGGATACAACCCACGTAGTTGACTTTGGTATGATTGTCTTTTCCTTTCTTGTGTGGCAGTTATTTTATAGTAACAGTTTGATGTCAACTGATCGTTAGAAAATAAACATTAGTAGGTACTGCTTTAAAAGATATTTCAGGGTAGTAGAGCTGTTACCCAGATACTGCAGCAATCATATTTGTGTTTTAAAAGCATTTCTGGACAGTTTAAGGCTTATTTTTCCATTTAAATAGTCACATAGTTTAAAAACCCAGGGTCTCCATGGTTTTACACTTAGCTGCCTTGGCCTCGCTCATCACTGTATTCTCCGGTGAATCCTCCTGTTATTCACTGGAAGTTGTTGATGCTCTGATATAATTTTGTAGCTTAGGTGTATTTAAAAAACCAAGTTTTGTTTGCTTTTTTGGAGTACTTTAATTTAAACATTCTCGATGTTTGTTTTTATCCAGCAGTGACCACTTTATCTGTTTCTCAAATTCTCAACCCTTAGGGCTGAATAATCGCTTGTTTGCTTATGCAGATTTGATTTCATGAGAAGCGAAAACTTGATAAAGAGTTGAAGGATGGCAGACTTTTTGGTGATTTCTGAAAAGGTTGTTGAGGTTTTAAATGTTATTTTTACTTTGAGTTCTGAGACACAAAAATAAATATTTTGCCGCTACCTCTAGATCTTTTATCATTAACGTCTGAGTAACCGTTCCCGTATTGCACAGTAGGTCATAGCATGGCTGATCTCTGAGTTTACACAGTTCTGTCATTAATATGAAAAGTAGTGATACTGGTTGTAAAAAAAAAAAAAAGGAATAGCTAATGCCTTGTGGACAGCACACTCAAAAGGACATTCAAGTCATGTGAAATCAGCCAGGAGCCCTGTGGTTACAGTTACCATTTTGTTCACATTTCTTTCTTATGGGTAGAACTTAGAATATTATAAATTATTGGTAAAGCAGAAGTCTAGGCATGATTTGGTTCATAAATTAACATTGAAAGTGTGTAAAATAAGAACAAAAAGACTGGCCTCAGAGCCCGAATTAGCATTGCTTCAGAGAAGTAGCTATAGCTATCATGAGAAGAAAGAACTGGAAATATTAGCATTATGTCTCTGCATCTCACTTCATGTTCCTCATGTCACTTCAATACTGTTTTTTAAACCACGTTCATACTGGAGTGATATTCTCAAGGACTTTTGAGACCAGAGGTGCAAACACATTGTTGAATTTCATTTACTTAGGGTTTGCTCTTCAAATAAGGTTTTTGTTTTCTCAGGGGTGTATGTACTATTCTTGTGAATTTAAATTATGTTTTAAACAGATGTGTTTCAGATTCGTGTTGTAGCTTTACCATGGATAATTAGTTTCTCTCTCTTCCACTGTCTTTTGCATTGCTTCTGATGGATAGATCGAAATCCCGATGGTAAGTTAAAAGATAAATGGGAAAATGAATTTTCAGGCTAAAATTTGTTGTTAAACTCAATGGACATTACACCATGAATCAATGGTGTAATCTTTTACGTTAGCTTATGCGGTAACAGACTTCTTTAGGGTGACATAATGTTTTAATCTTGCTATGAAGGGGAGTGTGCCTGTTTCAAGAAGGCTATCCTTATAAGTGAGGTGAAGCTAAGAACAGAATGACTTTAAAAGATTTGTTTTGTTTTTAGTTGCACGTGTGCGTATGTATGTGCATGTGTGAGTACAGGTACCCTTGAGTCTGGAAGAGGGGTTGCATCCTTTGCAGCTAGAGTTACGGTTGGATGGAATCTTCCTGATGCTGGGAACTTGAGTCCACTGGAAGAACAGTTGCTATTAACGGTTGAACCATCTCTTTAGCCTCAAAATGCCTGTGTTGAGAAACATTAAAACTGTCATTGGCAAATTTTTACTGAAAGTCATTAGTACATGTTCTTTATTAGATTATTTTGCCCACACTAAAGAATAGAGAATTAGAAATGTACATGTCAGTAAATTTTAAATGTTCTCCATGCTCAGATAGACTGACCTGTGTCTGATAAGAATGCTATGTGCATTGCTATACACCTGTCCTCTTGTCTCAGTTAGAATTTCTGGAAGATTGGTCTGGCCACGCTGAACTTGCCTGAGTCAGTGATGTTAGTCCCTTTGTCATAGTACACACATGTCCAGGCTGTGCTAAGTGTACATTTATTTCTTACGTTTTCCAATAGATGCGAGCTCTTAAAGGGTAGAAATAAATGACTCATCTTTGAAATTGTAGAGTATCAGGGTACAAATAGACATTTAAATCTCTCTTAATTTACTTTTCCTTTAAGATGTATAGATCTAACACAGCAGATTATCTTTATAAAGATACCTTAAGGTAAGTTTTAGATAATAATATTAAACAGCAGCATTTGCTCAAACAATTTGTCTTTTTGTTTTTCTTTTCTTTTTTTTTAATTTGAGACAGGGTCTCTCTAGATAGCCATGGCTGCCCTGGAACTCACTCTGTAGATCAGTCTGACCTCAAACTCCCAGAGATCCCCCTGCCTCTGCCTCCTGAGTGCTGGGATTAGAGGTGTGCACTAATACCCAGCTTCTCATACAATCTTGATGACGCCAACTGTTTGAGTCATATTGCTTGTATTAGCATGTGAGCTGAAGGCAAACATATATTTATTTGAACAATGTCCTTTTTATGTTTTGAAACAGGGGTTCTCTGTGTAACAGTCCTAACTTCCTGGAATTTGCTTTGTAGACCAGGCTAGCCTCGAACTCACAGAGATCTGCTTGCCTCTGCCTCCCAAGTGCTGGGATTAAAGGTGTGCGCCACCACTGCCCGACCTGAGCAGTGTCTTAATAATAGCATAGATGTGTAGCTTAGTAATATGAAACTTACTTGATAAATTAATATTTAGTTGAAATAAAAACCTAATACTATTTAAATTCTGATCCTCCAGAGTTCGTGTAGCTAATACAATTTTAATTTAAATTTTGTTAATTACTGTATTCTTATTCAAGTGGCTAAGTTTGAAGGAGTCAGTAAAGGTTGTAGCTGAAAGATAGTTACCCCTTTCATCATAAGTTCAGCTCAGACTGTGAGAAGTATAAATCAGAATGGAAATATTTCACTATACAGGTGATGGTGATGTCTGGTAATTTCTTTTGATGTTGTTTAAATTATTATTAAATGCACAGGAGGAGAGCTGAAATGTTCAACTCTGTCTAGTAGTCAAAGCCCCATATGCTGCCACTCAGCTCTTGGTCACATTCTTTACGTTTCACAGAGGGTCGTTTCCTTGTCTGGTCAGGCCGTGTGGCAGAGAAGCAGTTCTGTTCTCCCATGTCAGTAAGAGGGAGTGAGCTTTTCTGTGGTCCTGCAGGAGTTAGCCTCCACTATCTCTACACAAAGCTATGTGCCATGAGCAGAGCGAAACACGCTGTAGCTGAAGTGGGTGTGTACCAGTCACTGCAGGAGGACTTGGGGAGTCCTGGCTTCTGGGTATCCCTGCTGCGTCGACTCCAGCAGTCTCAGAAAGAGTTCACAGGTCTTCTATAGAAGTGTAATGTATAGATGTGACTGTCCTGTTCGCATATATGTTCACACACACACACACACACACACACACACACACACACACACACACTGCCATTTTGTTTTTCAAGCACTTTTTGGCTTCCTATTTGAAAATGATCCTGGCCTGGTGTGTGTGCCAGGTGTAATTAGAGTTTTAGTATTGGAAAATTGCTCATTCAGGAGTGGTTTCTCTCTGATTGATAAATGGTTTTGTGATTAATTGCATTGTAGTAGTTGTTACTATCCATTTCCTCTAGTGGATTATGGGAAAGGAAGCATATGAAAGAGAGGTGATTATTATTTGCTTAAAAATTCAAAATCCTATATAGCAAAGTCAGACTGATGAATGAGTAGCCTGGGATTGGAATCAAGCGAACAATGAACATTTCTTTTCTCCCAGCTGAGGTTGCAGAGCTGAATTGGCCAGTCAGGCAGACAGATTTGCCAGCAGCACAGAGGAGGTGTCACCGGTGCTGCAATGGGTTGGGACCAGTCAGGCTTTTCGACCAGCTTCAAAACCATCCCAACAGCAACACTGAAAAGGTCTTTATTTTAATTTTTCTTTTTTTTTTCTTGAAACAAGGCTTCATGTAGCCCTGGCTGGTCTCGAGGTTGATATATAGCTAAGGGTGACCTTGAACATTTTATCCTTCTACCTCTAAATTCCAAGAGCTGGGATTAAAGTATGTGCCACCACATAAGGCTTCTATTAAACTGGGCGGTGGTGGCGCACACCTTTAATCCCAGCACTCGGGAGGCAGAGGCAGGCGAATCTCTGTGAGTAAGGGGCCAGCCTGGTCTACAAGAGCTAGTTCCAGGACAGGCTCCAAAGCTACAGAGAAACCCTGTCTCAAAAAACCAAAAAAAGATGTATTAATACATATAATTTTTCTTTTATGTGCATGTATGTATGCACATTGTGCCAGTTCCTAGTGCCCGAGGAGGCCAGGAGAGGGCACCACATCCCCTGGAACTGGAGTTGCAGGTGGATTTGACTCACCATGTGGGTGCTGAAAATCAAACTTGGCTTCTCGGGAAGAGCAGCAAGTTCTCGTAACTATGGAGCCATTTCTGCACTCCCCCTTTTCTTTCTATTTTTTTTTGTAAAAAATATTTGTTCATTTATTTATTTATTATGTATACAATGCTCTATCTACATGTTTGACTGCGTGTTTTCTTTATTATAAGCATGTACTCACTGAGCCATCTCTTCAGCTTGTTTCCATTTCTGAACCCCTAAATTCTCCCCAGTGTCTTGAGTTTAAAATAAAGCCAGTGTTTTTGATCATTCCTAGTTTTTAAATCACGAGTCAAGTCCACGTACCTGGTGAAAGTGGTGCAGAGGGCAGGACACAGTTTCTGAAGAAAGTTTGTTTGAACCGTTGACTTAGAAGTGAGTTGGATGTATGTGTAAGTACTGATGGCACAAAGAGTTAGGACCAATTAGACTTTTCAGCCAGGCTCAAAACCATTCTAAGAACAACACCAAAAATGTCTTTGTTTTAGTTTTTCTTAAAGCAAGGTGTCATGTATTTGGTTTGAACAGTTAGCTTAGAATTTAGTTGAAAGTGTGTGTGTGTGTGTGTGTGTGTGTGTGTGTTTATAGTCTTTATGTGCAGAGTAGCCATAAGGTAAAAACATTTTTTGTTTTATTCATTTAAGATTAAAGAGATAGAAGCAAGTTTTGTTATTTTGTCTATTATCTATTAACTGGGGTTATAGCTCATCTATTATAATAGAGATCTATTTAAGACTTCATCTTCATAATTTGGGGAACGTATGTAATATATGGGAATTTCCTTACAGTAAACAAGGTAGCACTTTGTAATTTTTTACGTGTGTGGTGGAATTGATAGCTATGGCTTGGCAAGTGTCTTAGAGTGCAGTATCATAGTATGTCGACTCGGAACATTTCATCTTTGTCAAGTAAAACATACACCCTAGAGCCCTCCCAGAGCATCAGGCAGTGATATCAGCTACAGTTTACATGTGGAAATCCAGAGTGAATTTAATATCTGTTGGTTAGGAAGAAAGTCAGAGCTGGGTAAGAATGGATGGGGAATAGACCGTGTTGCGAAGAATAGCAGGTGCGCTCCACAGGACCTACGGGAGCTTTTTATTGCCTTCATCAGTTGGCTCCACATTACGGATGCTCTCTCCCTGTCAGAGGAGGAAAGAAGACAGAAAAGCACTTCCATCATCAGTGGGGAGTAAGCTACCCAACCCAGTCATCTTGACATAATATATTTCTAATTTCAAGGCTCTTGTCTGGGCCAGGTAGCCATATTTTAACTGCTTCTGCTTTTGCTATTTTAAAGCTCTCGCTGACTCCACAGATGAAGACCTTAGTGTGCAAACCCATCAAGTAGGGAGACATTCTGAGCTTTCCGTTTCTGTACAGGACTTCAGTAAGATACAAATTTCTATGTTTTGTTCCCACCTTTCATGTTCTTTTGTCAAAAACAGAATCCTAAAATTAAAAGGGAGCAAACTGATTTTTAGATTTAAAAATAATCTTATAAATTTAGTTTCATTCTGTTATTTTACAAAGATTTAAAAATGCTTTAAAATAGTTTGAGAATTAAATTTATCAACCTCGTTGTTTAATAATTCAGTTACCTGCTTAACTGTCTCTTTATGAATACTGACAACATTTAGGACTAAATGACCAGGTTTGAGTTATAAAACTTAGAGCTTAAAATTGTGACGTGAATTAACTGTGATAAAACCTAATTCCCCTAAGTAACAGTTCCAATATTAATGTGTAAAGTTGTCATAAATTTCTGAAAATGTCATGTGCATTGTACTTTCACAGTCATGATTTATTGACAATAGTTAATATAGTTTGAATCCTCAATATGTAAAAAGCTAAGGTTTTAGAACGTCTTGGGTAGACCAGTTTGAGATATGATAATACAGAGTCTCATAAAAACTGAGTGTTCTTTGCTCTAATTTTGACTGATAGTCTTGGCTAAGGCAAGGGCTTTGTAAAGCATAAAGAATTGTCTTGGTAATTGAATGATTTTTATGGTGTCTGATGGGCCGGATTTTAAAAATACACTGCTTAAAGATAGATCTCATGCCTATGCTTCTTTTAACTCCTTAAAAATGTTTATCAATTCTCTAAGATTATTTATTTATTTATTTATTTATTTATTTATTTATTTTTATTTGTTTATAAAAATTTCCACTTCCTCCTCTCCTCCCCATACCCTCCCATTCCCCCCACTCCCTCTCCTCCCCCCCCCACTCCCTCTCCTCCTCCCTCTCCAGTCCAAAGAGCAGTCAGGGTTTCCTGTCCTGTGGGAAGTTCAAGTTCCTCCCCCCTCCCTCCAGGCCTAGGAAGGTGAGCATCCAAACAGACTAGGATCCCAAACAGCCAGTACATGCAGACAAAACAAGACCCAGTGCCATTGTCAATGGCTTCTCAGTCAGCCCCCATGTCAGCCACATTCAGAGACTCCGGTTTGATCACATGCTCGTTCAGTCCCAGTCCAGCTGGCCTTGGTGAGCTCTCATTCGATCAGTCCCCTTGTATCAGAGGGTGAACGCACCCCTCGCGGTCCTGATTTCCTTTTTCATGTTCTTCCTCCTTCTGCTCCTCATTTGGACCTTGGGGGGCTCAGTTCGGTGCTCCAATATGGGTCTCCGTCTCTATCTCCATTTATCGTCAGATGAAGGTTCCCTCTAGTCCTGCCTAGCTTGCTCACGTTTTCCCTCCTTCTGCTTCTCATTTGGACCTAGGGAGTTAAGTCCAGTGTTCCAATATGTGTCTCTGTCTCTATCTCCATCCATCGCCAGATGAAGGTTCTATGGTGATATGCAAAATATTCATCAGTATGGTTATGGGCCAAGGCCAGTTCAGGCACCCTCTACCCTGATGCCAAGGGAACAATCTGGGGACCTCTCCTTGGGCCTGAGAACCCCTCTAGAAACAAGTCTCTTTCCAACCCTAAAATGGCTCCTTTAGTTGAGATATATACTTCCCTGCTCCCATATCCATTCTTCCTTCCCCCATCTCATTCCCCCAAGCCATCCCCAATCCTCCCCCTCTCCCTTCTCTCTAACCATCTCCCCTTACTTCCACCCCCTCCCCGTGCACCCAAGTTTGCCTTGCAATCTTGTCTACTTCCTATATGCAGGTGGATAACTATATGATTTTCTTCAGGTTCACCTTCTTATTTAGCTTCTCTAGGATCACGAATTATAGGCTCAAAGACCTTTAACTATGGCTAGAATCCACTTAAACTGAGAAGCTTCTGTAAAGCAAAGGACACTGTCAGTAAGACAAAAAGGCTACCTTCTGACTGGGAGAAGATCTTCACCAACCCCTCAACAGACAAAGGTCTGATCTCCAAAATATACAACGAACTCAAGAAGCCAGATACTAAAACTCTAATTAACCCAATTAAAAAGTGGGGTACTGAACTGAACAGAGAATTCATAACAGATGAACTTCGAATGGCCAAAAGACACTTAAGGTCATGCTCAACATCCTTAGCGATCAGGGAAATGCAAATCAAAACAACTTTGAGATACCATCTTACACCTGTCAGAATAGCTAAACTCAAAAACACCAATGATAGCCTATGCTGGAGAGGATGTGGAGTGAGGGGAACACTCATCCATTGCTGGTGGGAGTGCAAACTTGGGCAGCCACTGTGGAAATCAGTGTGGCGGTTTCTCAGGAAACTGGGAGTCAACCTCCCTCAGGACCCAGCAATTCCACTCTTGGGAATATACCCAAGTGATGACCTAACATACTACAAAAGTGTTTGTTCAACTATGTTCATAGCAGCACTATTTGTAATAGCCAGAACCTGGAAACAACCTAGGTGCCCCTCAATAGAAGAATGGTTCAAAAAGGTGTGGAACATATACACATTAGAGTTCTACTCAGCGGTAAAAAACAATGACATCTTGAATTTTGCATGCAAATGGATGGAAATAGAAAACACTTTACTGAGTGAGGTAACCCAGACCCAAAAAGAGGAATGTGGTATGTACTCACTCATAAGTGGATTCTTTAAGATTTTTATATAATGGATTTTGATGATATTCACTCCTGTCTTCCCTCCCCCGAGCCCCCAGGTTCACGTCTTCCTCCTCACTCCCCCTCTATTTGGTGTCTTCTTTTTTTAAAATCTCCATGCCCCAAATTTTTATTTTTTTTAAGGAAGACTGTGTCACAGCAGACATCCTGGTCCTTTGGCCCTCACAGTCTTCCCATTTCCTTTTCTGGAATGTTCCCCAAGCTGTAGGTGTAAGTATTGTATTGTTGATGTACTAACTGGGGACAGGCACCCTATTTTCAGTTGTTCTTTGCATTTGCACAACTTGTGGCTTTCTGTAGTGATCACTATCTGCCGGAAAAGGAAGCTCCACTGAGAGGCTGCGGGCTACACTTCCCTGTGCTCCACTGAGAGGCTGAGGGCTACATTTACTTGTTGATAAGTATTTGAAATGTAGTTAGAAATTACACTGGCTTAGAAAAATGGCAGCAGTAGGTTATCTTGCTCTTATGGCCTTCCCCGGCACAGGCCGTTGGTAGTAGCAGACATGAATTCTCAACTGAGCAGGCCTCAAGTCCACTTAGATGTCTGTTGGTTACTTCCGGGGTGGAAGCCACCACTATTGTTCCTTTTACACTATCTTCCTTTTCTGGTTATTTGTGTGTGTGTGTATGTGTGCGTGTGTGGTTTATAGACGTCACACCTCTGCAGAAATCTTGATTGCTGTTTTCTCTTGGCACCTTGCATTTCCCTGTGCCATACTGTAAGACCTAGTCCTCAGGTAGCTGGCTAGGTCAGTTCCAGCTTGACTCCTCCATATCCTTTCTCTGGGAGACAACCAAGGGCAATTGCAATAAACTATATGTTGCAGGGTTTCTTGAAACAGCTTGAAAGGTGTCCCATGTCAGGCTCTTGGATTTTTGAGAGACGGTCTGTGTTTGTATGTGGGCAGCATTATCATGACTGTGTAACTTTAGTTAAAAGTATGTTTGTCTACAAATACATTTATGGATATTATATGTCATTTTAATTGAGCACAAAGTATGATTTTCTATGGCTTTTTCAAGCACCCTTGGTATTATTTATCCCTCCTCTTTCCTCTTTCTATGTCGCCCCTCACATAGGTACGTCTTCCTCGCCTGGTTTTCCTAGTTTTCGTTTAATAGCAACCGTGTCATATGGGTCCCCCCAACTTTTTTTTTGTTTGGTTTCTTTGAGACAGGATTTCTCTGTGTAACAGCCCTGTTTGTCCTGGAACTCGCTCTTATAGACTAGACTGGTCTCGAACTCACAGAGATTCGCTTGTCTCTACCTCCGAAGTGCTGGGATTCAAGGCGTGCACGTCTACCACCCAGCCGTTTCCTGTTCTAGAACCTCTGCACCCCTCCATACTCTATGCTGTTATGCCCCCCATCTCCACCCCTGTATCTGCAGTTGCCTCAGGTCGTATACTCACATTGAAAGATTCAGAGCTAGGGTTGATAAATTAGAGAAAACCCTTTCTAGATTACCTCACTCAATATAATATTTTTTATTTGTTCTTTTACTTGCATTCTATCTTTCTCCCTTCATCTCTTTCATGCTAAAAATAATAATGAAATAAATCTGAATCCTAATAGCGCTTCCCAGTTACTTGATCTGAGCTAAATGGAGAGGCAGGCAGCAGACTTCCTAGTGCTTCTGCTCAGAACACACAGCGTCTCTTCCTAGATGTTTGTCATTCATTCATTTTTATTTTTATTTTTGTAATTTCAGGAATTCCTCGGGTTATCCAATGTAAATTTAGACTTCCTCTGAAACTCATTTGCCTACCAGGTCAGCCTTCAAAAACTGCAAGCCACAAGCTCACTATTGACACCAACAAGCCTCCTGTCAGCCTGCCCGGCCTCTTCCCAGGTGGGACTTGGGATGCACTCTGCAGGGAGCTTGGGAATGTTGGGGTTTCTGGAATACTCCAGCAGCAGGTGATAGAGGTGCTATCTGTACCTGTAGGGTGAGGACCCTCCCCTCTCATGTCCTGCTTAGGGGTGAGCAGCCTAGTGAGTGAGGTGATAAGGTACACCTTTTACATTTTATCAATATTTTTTATAATCTTTTTTCTTGCTTCAGTACAACACATGACTCTTTTCCAGGTTGGGATTTTTGGCTTGAAATACAGACATGTTCAGTGTTGCAGTCGGCCTTTGGATCTGTACTATTCTAACAATACTGCTCATCATACTGTCGCTTTTGAGGCTTGTCTTGTGGATGGCTGTTGTGTGTCCTGGTTGCTGAGTGGCCCTCGTGGCTTGCACACTGCTGAGTGTGTTGGGGCTTTCTTTGCATCTTAGAAGAGCTGCGGCTTTGGCATAGCTGGCACAGCATTGTAACCAGGGTTTGGAATAGACCGCTACCCACTTTCTGTTTTCTTAGAAATTTTTCAGACAATATATTTTGATCATCGTTTTACCTTCTCTCACTTTCTTCCTGATCTTCACCAACACCCAAACCATGCAACTTTACTTCCCCCATCCACAAAACTGCAAAAATGAAAATTGAACAAGCAAAAGATCAAACAAACAAACAAACAAAAATGTCAAAACAGAATGAACCCCCACCCCCACCCCAAAATCATAGAGTTTGTTTTGTGTTGCTCAGTTACTGACAGTGGGGACGCCCTGGAGTACATATAGTTCATATGCCCAGGGGCTTCCCTGTGTCAGCAGCTGCCAACTGCAAATAGCTTCTTGGTTGGGACAGGGAGCTCATGCCTTTTTCCCCCTCTCAGGGCTAGGACCCCTCTGGCTTGAGCCTGTGTGGCCCTGTGCACACAGTCACAGTCTCTGTGAGTTCACCTGGCCGTCAGTCCTGCTGTGTCTGGAAGACTCTTTCCTTGGAGTCATCCTAGACCTCTGGCTCTTACAGCCTCTCTGCCTTCTCTTCTGCTCTATCCGCTTTCTTAGGGATGGCATGGAATTCAAAGAAAAAAAACCCCTAAGAACTGAATAGCCTTTTAACGTACTTTATTAAAAGCTAGCTGTGTTTACTATAAGGTGTATCCTTACTCTTGTATTTGAGGTATAGGATATAGAATCCAGACTATTTCTCATAAAATTGAGATATTTGTAGTAAGCACCCCTTTGTGTTATTATATAAAATGCTTTTAACTTGTTACTCATTAAGAATAGGTCTTACTTATGATGGTCCTTATTTTGAGACAGGGTCTCACTGTGTAACTCTGCCTGTCCTGGAGCTCATTTTGTAGAGCAGGCTAGCCTTGAACTCAGAGCAGGCTAACCTTGAACTCTGCCATTGCTGCCTGAGTACTGGGATTAAAGATGTGCACCACCACACCCAGCCTGGACATAGGTTTTAAAGCCTTCATTTATGTATTTCCATGAGAAATAATCTCTAAAATGAAGTATTTTTTAAAACAATCATTCAAGTCTTAATTTTGAATGGAGTTTGTGTGTACATAGTGAGTAGTTATTTTTTAAATAGTTTCCTCCCTCTTCTCTTGCTTTCTCCCCACCTTCTCTTCCTTCTTCCCATCTCTTGTAACAATGTTAGACAGCACAAATGCATGAGGACCCACTCCCTTTGTAGCACCTTGCACACAGTATTTCTTTGGATTGCATAAACTGCCATGGCCACAGCTGGAGATTAGATGTTGATCGGTAGTAAATTTACTGATTCTGTTGATGATGTTTAAGTACTGGGTTCTGAGACGCTGACCTTTATTAGCATAAACAGAGCTCAACTGGAGATTGAAGAGAAATGTAGGCTGTTGACCAGGGAGTTTATCTTGGTAAAACAGACTATGTTTTTAAAAAGTGTGGGGACCCCACATTTCTACTGGTTTGGAGCCTTTGTTGATGCTGTAGGAGTATCATGGCTGTCAGCATTTTACTTGTTCTAGAAACAGCGCCCAGTGACAAAGTAAAAGTTATTTTCCCCAAGACATATACATGTAATATGTATTTCTATTAACTTAAATGCAATGTCCATGATGGAGCCCTCTAATTATTTAAAGTAATTCTCACATCATCTTCAGTGAATAAAGGTTCCTATATGTTGACATTAGATACAGTGACTATTTCAAATCTGAAAGAAATGGATTAATGAGCTTCATGCAAAAAAATAACTTTAAATCTCTATTTCTTCCTAATTGTCTATCTACTTTCTTGAAGAAATGTAGGGCACATGTGGAGTGATTTTTAGCTTTTATTACAAATAAATGAGAAGTTAAAAAAATAGATGAGTTCACACAAGGAACCAGCTAATAATTTACTATCCAGAAATGCATATGTTTGTTTCTGTACTTTCTCCTAATATTGCTAAAATAATTTTTGTAAGCATCTACCCCTCCCATAAAGGTTTTCTTTAACATTGTTTAGAAACATCTTTATAGACCATAAATATTTCCATTTGTGACTTTAATTCTTACATGGTGCTTTGTTATAAATGGACGTTATGAAATCATCTGACTCATATTCTAAATTTAAATATTTACATTGTAGCCTTGTGATAGGTTCCTTGCAAAAAACTATTTCAACTTTATGATCATTTCTTGGATTAAGATCTGAAAGTAGAACTGATAGGTTAAAGGTTAAGAATACATACATTAAAACCTTTTGAAATTTAGTGTAAAGTTAATTTCTTCAAGGACCAGAATTTGTTTTTTCTCAACTCAGTGAATATCGACATTCTCAGCCAATCAATTGCAGGTAAGGCAACTTACAGTGTTTGAAGGGTAGATGTATTAAGTGTGTTTCTACTTCATGGTATTTTAAATTTATGGTGGGATTATTGGAATCCAATCCCTTTATAATAAGGGAAGTGTCTATATTTAATATAAAGTGAATGCTGTTGATCCTCTAGGATATTCCTATAGGAATAATTTGTCTTTGTTTTATTTTAGTTTTGGTATCCATAGAAAGACTTTTCAAATATTGTGCATATGTGTATTTTAAATATTGATAATGTAAAACTAAGCTTCCTATTTTAAATATTAGTTTTTATTTTGTGATTATGTAGATGATTATTTTTCTCTTTTCTTTGTAGACTTTGCCAAGTTTTGCCACAATTATCTATTTTGACACTCCTGTATTTTTTTGTCTGTAGCTACTCTTGGTTTCAGCCTCTCTGCCTGCCTCTGTCTTTTGGAGAGTAGATTCTCTGCGTAGCCTAGGTTGGCCTCACAATTGAGTTATGCCTGCTCTGATGTGGGATGATTGACATGCACTGCTGTGTCCATCACAGTCTTCTGAGGTGGCTCAGATGTCTTTGTAGATGTCTGCAAATCGCAGATGCTGTCTGGAGTGACATTATTTCCCAGATTTAGTCTGTGCATGTTCAGCCTCACACCTGCACTCATCTATGAAAAAATAAGGAAAATGATATCATTCCAGAGTGTTATTATGAGGCAGAAATTTGAGCAATTGGAAGCTGCTGTGAAGATCAGCTAATATAGTTCATATGTGCATTTTAAATATTAATAATGTAAAACTAAGCTTCCTGTTTTAAATATTAGTCTTTATTTTGTGATTCATTGGGTGATTATTTTCCCCCTTTCTTTGCAGACTTTGCCAATCAATCAGATGATGATCAGGTGAATGTGATGGGTTTTCGTCTCCTAGGCGGCTCTCGAGTTACGCTTCTTGCTTCCAGAACTTCTCGTAAGTAGAACCGTGCTGTTCCTATTGCTGAAATCTTCAGCTTGGGGCACTGTATTGCACCAAGAACTGTGGAAAGGGTGCAGATGCTGTTAACTAGGTATGGACAGACAAGAGCCACGTGTGTAAAATATGAGAGTTGTGGAGACTAGATTGTGCTATGGACATATACCTTTAGTTTGGGGGATGAAGGTGGTTTGAAAGGAACTTCAAAAATTTATAATTGTTTTAAGATACACTTAAAGTGATCTGGGTTTCAAGAACTCTTAAAAACTAGAATTAGTTTTCTTTTTTGCATAGGTATGTATGTATTTATTTTTTTTAATGTTTTATGAGACAGGATCCCCCATATATAATTCAACCTGGGTTTGAACTTGTAACTTTTCTGACTCAGCCTCTCTCATGCTTACAGTTCAGGCATATTCTACTTTGGACAGCTTAAGAAGTCTATCTCTCTCTCTCTCTCTCTCTCTCTCTCTCTCTCTATCTATCTATCCTATCTATCTATCTATCTATCTATCTATCTATCTATCTATCTATCTATCTATCTATCTATCCGTTGTCTATCAATCAATATATCAATCATCTAATTAACCTATCATCATCTATCTCTATATCATGTACCAGCTATATCTATATTTATCTTTATATCCCTATTTGACATTTTCTTAGTTAGGGTTTCTATTACTGTGACTGAATGTAGTTTGGGAAGGAAAGGGTTTTTAACTCAGGTGGTACTCCATCTCTGAGGGCAGTAGGACAGGAATTCATGCCATGCTCCTGGAGGCCAAAACTGAAACAGAGGCTACAGAGGAGTGCTGCTTACTGACCTGCTCCTCATTGCTTGATCTGTTTGCTTTCAGATAATCAGGACCACCTGCCCAGAGGCAGCCCTGTCCCTCATGGGCTAGACCCTCCTAAGTCAATCATTAATCAAGAAAATGCCCTCAGATTTGCCTACAGACATCTGGATGAAGGCAGATGTTGAGGTTTCTTTCCTAGATAACTCTAGAACATGTTAAGCTGACAGCACACACACCAAAACCACTGACAGACATGAACATGAAATGAATGATTGTTTTCGGCTGAGACTAATATCAGATAGAAATCCAATAATTATATAGCCAAGATTGAATTCCAATTTAAATATACCTTATTAATTTAGTTGTTTTATATGAGTAAAATAGTTGAAACTAGTTGATTTAAAACTTATTTTGTGTTTACTATACTAATGGAATTAACTTTACTTTTGCTATATACTTTCATAGAAATAAACAAGCTAGTAATTTATGTTTCATTGGGATAAATTGTGTGTGTACATTAAAATAGCTTGAATACATGCCAGTTTTAAAAAAATCTGCAATGTTGTGGGTAGGGATGTGATTCAGTGGCAGAGTGCTTGCCTTGAGTTTGCAGTCCACTACTGCAAACTTTAAAAACCATCCTGTAGATCCAGGTGGTAGTGGCTCATGCCTTCAACCCCAGCACTCGGGAGGCAGAGGCAGGTGAATCTCTGTGAGTTCAAGGCCAGCCTGGTCTACAAAAACTGATTCCAGGACAGGCTCCAAAAGCTACAGAGAATCCCTGTCTCAAAACAAAACATAACAAACAAACAAAACAACCCCCCCCCCGTAATTTTAGCATTTGGCTTGCCCTTTGAACTGTCTACATCTGCAGTCATGTTGTCGTGTTTGGCAGTCTTGAATAACAGGATGAAGGAAATGAAGACATTTTCTTTGAAACTGAAGATTGTTAGTAGGAACATATTTCCTGCTATTGGAACTGACAAAATTTCTATAGCTAAGATCATATAAGCTTCTAGGATATACAGATTGCTGTGTAAAACCTGAATGCAGGTAGATATTCTAGAGTAAAGCACACAAAAAATAAATAAAAGTTACTTTGAAAAAAGAGAAGAAAACTCCATGCTTTCTATGGTCTTTTTTGATGAGTCATGACTACAGTCATTACATTGGCAATCACAAAGGATATTTCTAAGATGAGGTTTTGATGTGTCATGACTACAGTCATTACATTGGCAATCACATAGGATATTTCTAAGATGAGGTCTGAACTTTGGCAAATTTCTAGTGCCCTGGCCATTCTGCTAAGTCTAGGCACGTGGTCCTGTTATGCTGTGCTTGGCTTCACTCTTCATTCGGATGTTGGAATCATTTTGGTGCATTTTCCTATTTAATTTATCAGACTAAAAAAGTGTCATCAATCTTTCTTTTGTAAACTGTAGAAATTCTGATTTGAGTTAATGGTGCTTGACTACTTTGAAGATTAATTTTTTTACTTATATGTGTATCAGTATTTGCCTACACACACCCATACATATATACATATGTACACATATACACATGTGTGTGTACCATGCACATGCCTCATGCCACAGAGGCCAGAAGAGGGTCCCCTGGATCTGAAGTTGCAGATTGTTTTGAGCTGTGTGTGGGTACAAGGAACCGAACCGATGTCCTCTGCAAGAGTAGTAAGTGATCTTAGTGGCCGAGCCATTGCTCCAGCCCCCGTTGCTTGTCTTTATAGTTACTCTTCAGTTGAAGCCATTTAAAGAGCAAACTTTATGTTTCTGTGTCACTGAACATATTTATATCCTACGGCGTCTGTAGCTGTTCTATTCAGACAAGGCTCTTGGAGCACTGTGTTACCCTCCTCTTCTTTACCCTTCACCAACACCAGAGATATAGCCGCCTGCTCACATCTCTGCTCGTGGTCCTACCTTGACGGAACACAGGAAGGCAGTGTTCGACAGGAAAGCTAGGAGTGCACGGATTGAAACCTGAAGACCAGCTGCTCCACTTCTGTGCTGGTTCCTCGACTTTAAAGATGTGGGTTCCTGTCTAGGAGAGGACTCTGTGATGAAGATGACCTCAGAAGTCAGACTTAGAGTCAAGGGAGCCGTTGCTTCCCTCTTTGCACTCTTGGTGCACTGGTCCCCTTGTGCCTGACTCATGTTTGGGATTTTAGTTTTTGTAAAAAGCACACAGTGGTCATTCATACAAAGAAATCTGAGTCAGACTGTGATGGCGCACACCTTTAACCCCAGCCCTTGGAAGGCAGAAGCTGGTGGATCTCTGAGTTCGAGGCCAGCCTGATCTACTAGAACTAGTTACAGGACAGACCCCAAAGCTACAGAGAAACCCTGTCTCAAAAAGGAAGAAAGAAATCTGGATTGCCAGGTTTCCACCACATGGAAGGGCGCAGTGTCTCTTCTCTGCACATGACCCTCATGCTGTGTGGAATTGTCTTTAGCTCGTGACTGATATTTGCTGTAGAGGGACCCTTATTCACTTCCTTTAGAAACGTGCTTGACAGTCATGCATGCTATATGGCACTTTTATTTTTTCTTTCTGTCGGGTGAGTCCAGGGCCTTGTACACACCAAGTTCTTGCTTCCCCTCTGAGGTGCACCCCCAGACCCAGGGATACTTTTGTAACTCCTGTAGCAGGAAGGATTGGGCAAGGCCAAACTCTCTGGTCGATGGGAAGGTATGGGAGCCTTGATGTTATCTATATTTTGAAAATAAAAATAGCATGACATTGGTGTCTTGCAGGATAAGAAACTCTGGAAGAAATAGGCAGTGCCAAGTTTCCACAGGAAGTTCAGATCTTGTATTTTAGAGAGGAACCTGTCATATGTTAGGCTTTCCCTGACAGTGATTTGTTTAGTATAGCCAAGCATTTAAAGCAGCTCTTGGATTTTCAAATGGAGAATTTCAGATAAAATATGTTTATAAGAGTGATTGTAGACTGGAGCTGTCAGATCCGCGCTGACAATGAGAGATGCAAAGATTATAGAGAATTGCTATGTTGAGAAACTAATGGGGCCATGGACCAGAACTTGTGCTAAGGGTGTAGTAGGAGCAGCAAGGGGTGACACAAGCAGAGGTGACAGCCTGAGAGCAGGCTCAGTGCTCACGGCAAAGTCTGCGCAGATCGCATACTGCTTTTTCCCTTTTTCCATACCTGCGTGTGGTGTGCATATGTGTGTATGAGTGTTCGCCTTTGCATGTGTGTGTGCATACACATGTGGATGAGGAAGCTCAAGGTTGATATTATTAATCTTAATTGCTCCTGCACCTTATTCTTGGAGGCAGGGACCCCAATCTAACATGGAACTTCCCTGCACAGTCTGCTGCTCAGCTTGCTCCAGGAGGCCGTCTCTGCTCTGGGCTGCCACGCCTCCTTGGCATTAACTTGGGTTCTGGGGATTTGGACTCCGTTTCTCTTGCTTGCACTATGAGCACGTTAACTGCCAAGCATCTATCTCCTCAGCCCTAGACTACGTTTTCCTCTACGGAGAGGCCTGCAAGGCAAGGTGTAGTCTTCGGGGAATGGTGACTAAGCCGGAGAGACAGTCAGTGGAGACAGAAATGAAGTTCCAAATGTGAGGATACTAGGAAGGCCTGATTGAGAGAAAAAGACCCACATCTGGGTGCATCTTGGTGAAATTTTAGAGCACTACAGACCAAGAATATATCATATGGGTTTTAAAAGGAAAAACAAGCTATTGATAAGAAATAAATCAGGATGATGTACTCTTTCAACAAAATTTCTCGTTTTCCAGATATGGTGACACATGGCTATAATATCAGTTACTCAAGAGGTGTCATCAGGAGTTTCATGAGTTTAAGGCCACTCTGGGTCACCTAGCAAGACCTTGTGTCAAAACAAACAAGCAAACAAACAAACACCAGCCAACCAACCGACTGACCAACCACAGCCAACCAAGTTTCCAACAAAAACAGCTTCAGTTAGTGTTGGACAGTGAAAACCTTTGCTCCAAGATGCAAGGAGGATGTGTCTCAGTTTGGGTTTCTGTTTCCTGCTAAGCTGGTAGTGAACAAAGAATGCTAAGTAGACCCACTCTCTTTTGTACAGATTCAAGCAGGTGTGTAAGGATGGAAAGGGGGAACTAATACACACCAGGCTTTCCTGTGCTCTGCTCGATTCGAACAGGCCGGAGGGAACAAATGAAATAAAATCAAGTTGGAAGGTCCTGTGCTTACCCACTTTAATTTTCCTAGTAGAGGAGTTGTTGACCCATCGGCAAAGATGAGTTGAGCCTTGAAAGTGTCTTTCTTTTCGCTTTGCAGAAGAAAGCACGTGTGAACTTGCTAATTAAAGTGTGTTGAGTGCAAGGGGTGTGTGATTCTTGTCTCATTCATTCTTGGCAGAGTAGGTCTTTTATATCTATCATTCAGGGTATTGTTATATACAAGGCTAGCACATCCCTTGCAGAACCCATGGATTACATACGAGAGGCAAATGGGCAAGGAGAGTCAGTACTCAAACATTGGTACGCTGGCAATAGGAATAGAAGCTGTAGAGATATTGTGAGGATCTTGAGAAACAAGCATGAGAAGTGGGTAAAGGTCAGTGCAGGAAGTAACAAAGATTGGTCAAAGTTGGTGGATGTGTACGGGTTTTAGACATATGAATTCTCTGGAGTGCCTGGACCATCACACTGTAGAGGCTCTGTGATATGAGGCCCAGCATTGTAGTTACAATTAATGATAATATTAGTCAAATCTGAAGTAATTTGATTTGATATTTTTCTTATACCCGGTGAGCAGTGTAAAGGGATGGTGATTTATCAGTAAGTATTTAGCAATTTCTTCACTATGGGACAATTTGTTTATAATGCAAATCTAGCTTTCAAAAGGCATTTTGAAAAGTAAGTGTAGTTGTACCTCCGTAGATTCTAGTATTGAAGACGTTATATATTTTTATTTTAAACTTGTATCTACAGAAATTGTTTATAGCATTCCTTCCAAGTTCATGTCTAAAAGCATTCATTTGCTTTATCCTCTTAAAAAGTTTTCCTATGATATGATTATATGCATGCATTGTTTATGATTTAATATAAACTGTACTTGTTTTGGGAAGTTCAGATGATCTGTCTTGAATGGGGTCTGATGTGGTATTCTGTAGTCTGCTTAATTGAATACACCATTTTCTCCACTGTTTGGTGGAGTGGGGTCTGAGTGTCGGACTTCATTTTATTTGGAAGCTGAGTGGTTCTTTCCACTGAGTGCTGTCACAGAACACAAAAGAAAAGGAGATGAACAAATTCAATGTTCACTTTGGCAACTCTTTTGATTATTAGTATTTTAAGGCACATTTTAAAAACTCTAGATCTTTTATCATAGATTATAAATAGAAAGCTGCATTTCTCTATTCCATAAAATATATGATGTGGAAAGTCTCTATGTGAAATGCTCTGTTCTTGGATTATGAACACTAAGGAGATGGTTTTGACTTGTGGGCATCTGAATTATTGTTTCTTTTTAAATTTTGCTAGTTTGGAAAAAAAATCAAGTTAAGAATATTATTTTTTGGGTTGGAGAGATGGCTCTTTCAGAGGTCCTGAGTTCAATTCCCAGCAACCACAAGATGGCTCATAACCATCTATAATGAGATATGGTACCCTCTTCTGGCATGCATAGATAAATGTATATAGTACACTGTATACATAATAAATAAATCAATCTTTTTTTTAAAAAAAAAGAATATTATTTTTCTTTCTGTACCCCAATGCTATGTTTTTGTTGCAGAATGGTTTATTTTTTCTCCTGACTATGCTGGTACATGGAAGGGAAACAGTAACTCTAAGAGATAACTATAAAGTCACATATAAAACATGCCTAAGTGTTTCACTTTTATATCTCTGTTGCTTTTCTAAATTTACTATGTAGCTCAGGCTAGCTTTGAATAACCAGCCTCAGCTTTCTGAGTGCTGGGTCTCCATACCCAGCCTAACATTGAAGCATTTTACCAAGCCTTGTGGATCTGTTCATGAGCTTGTCCCTAGTGACTCAGACATATAATCCCAGGTAGCTGGGGTCCTGAGGCAAGAGGATCAGGAGTTTAAAACTAGCTTAGGTTATAGAGTTGTTCAAGGTCAGCTAGGAAACTTAGTACGACTCTGTCTCAAAAATAAAAAGTGCACAACATTTGTTGTATGATAGATGAGATCGAGCTATGATCTGAAGAACAGGCAAATTGAAATAGGTATGAAGAATGTATGCGGTATGAACTCAGGCTGTCACGTTTAATGCGCTTCCTGCTCCTTGGTTGACTGGGATTCTGTGTGCTTTGTTCTCGTTGTTATAACAAGAAACTGCCACACCACAGCATTTGGCACCTAGCTGCTGCCCATCCACAGCCGATCTTACATCATCATCACTGTCACTGGCAT
Source organism: Myodes glareolus (assembly GCF_982192425.1). NCBI lineage: Eukaryota > Metazoa > Chordata > Mammalia > Rodentia > Cricetidae > Myodes > Myodes glareolus. The sequence continues at coordinate 103,397,414 of NC_142029.1, read as the reverse complement.
AGGAATCACAGCCTTCATGATTAGAGAATACACAGATCTTTTGGTGCTCACGTTTCAGGGAATAGAGGGAAGCAGGATTTTCTTTTCAATTTAGGGACGTGTCAAGCTTAAGCGCCCTTCAAAATAAAAAAAAAACGACTAGATAAACAGAACACTTTGATCATAATTGCAGTGATTTGTGTAGCGTACATTTTATCTCACACCAGTATCAGAAGTAGACCAGTACCACTGTACTGTCCTTTTTCCGTTACTGTCAAGTCAAATGTGCCACAGCTGGGCTGCTCAGGCCTATTAACTGTTGGACGCACGGTGAGAAGGACTGCACTCAGCCACTCTCTGGCCCTCTTCCCTGGAAGGGCATCTGAAATGGTTCTATGGTTGATGCAGAAAATAGCAACATGGCAGCAGACATGTATTTTAGGACACCATCAGAAATCATATATACATTACAAAAAAGAAACATTACCTTTTAGTTGGTGTTCACATCAAGGTTGCTTGATAGCTTTCTGTTTTGTTAATAACCATGTGTAATGAGCTCGTTTCCATTGTTATTTTTGTCTCTTAGAACGATACCGCATTCAGAGCGAACAATTTGAAGACCTTTGGCTCATAACAAATGAACTTATCCTCCGTCTTCAGGAATATTTTGAAAAACAGGGAATCAAAGATTTTGCATGTTCTTTTTCTGGATGTATACCCCTTCAAGAATATTTTGAGTTGATTGATCATCATTTTGAGGTATGCTACTAAACCAAATAAGCTTTACTTTGAAAATCAAAGAGAAAGAGGTAGTGCAGAGTGCAAATTCTGGGTGCATGCTGGTAGGCCCAGGCTCTGGGTTCTTCTGCGCCTGGTGGACTTTGCCCAGTTACTGGTCAGTTGCAGACATTACAGAGTCGCAGACTGGAGCTAAGCTGTGGTCACCTTCAAACAGAGCTTGTTTAATTCTCCCACATGTACACTTAACCCTTGACCCCAACAACCCAGTGCTAAAACTAGTTGAGCCCATCATCAGCCATTTGGCTAAGGGGTGTGATTATAAAGTGATTTTTCTCTTTTTCATCTATAATTAGCACCACAGCGCTTCTGCATTGGAATGATGATTAACTACATAAAATGCTCTTGTGTTCCCGGCATAATGGGTGTTTAGTAGACGTCAAATCATGAAATGTATGAATCTATGAGTTGCTCTGAATGTTCTTTCTCATATGGTGGGTCCTCTTTGGTATCTAAGAGTGTCATTTCTATATTTTTTGAAGATTGGTTTAATGTTTGGAAAGAGTTATATTTTCTGAATGGATTGGATAGTGGCTATCATTTTCTTAAATGTTGTATGCATTAAATTCACCAGGTACATGTGCTGAACAGAGTCTGCGAACAGATTCTATAGGGAATCAAAGAAGGAATTTTGAAAGAATTTTGAATATCTAGCATTAGTTACTAGAGTTATCACTTATTATTTTTAAAAGGTTTATTATTTATTTTTATTTTATGTGTATTTATGTGATCCTTAGTGTATGTCTAAATGTATCACATACATGCAGTTATCCTAAGAGGCCAGAAGAGGGTGCCAGGTTCCCTGGAACTGGAGTTGCAGGCTGTTGTGAGCATTGGTCCTGGGTCCTCTGTGAGAGGCTTTGAGCCATCTCTCACACCCCTCAAGTGATCATTCTTAAAGGGGTCAGTAGTTTTTCAGTCATTCTTAAGGCTCATATCAGGTGTCTTCTCTACCATTTTTTATTTTTTGAGAGGGTGTCTCGCGCCTTTTCAGCTGGGCTCCAGGTTTTGCGTGTCTCTATCCCACCCCCAGCCCTCACTCCAGGCTTTTTGACTTTTATATGGAGATCTGAACTCAGGCCCTCAGTCCTCCAGAGCCAGCACTTTACCCGCTGGCTGTCTTCCCACCCCAGCTGATAGCTATTTTCTGGGTTAGTATGTATTTGACTCAATTGTGGGATCAAACTTGACAGTTTGGGAGAGTGTATCAAGGTATTTTTAATGTGGACATTTTGAATTTTAATATTTCAGTAGAAGAATTATGGATGCACTTGCACATCACATACGTGAAACTTTTCTCTCTTGTGGAGTGTTGAGGAGTGGAACCAGGGCCCTGCACGTGGTGAGCGAGTGGCTTTCCACTGAGCCGCATCCCTGCCCCCCACACTGTTATCTGCAGTCTGATTTCTACACGAGATTTGCGGAGTGGGCATGCTGCCTCACAGCTGTTATGTCAAAGAACTGGGATGAGATCATTTTCATTCTTTTAGGATATATTTCAAGAAATTCTAGCTTGACTATACTGGTCTTAGAGGCCAGAGTTTTATGAAACAGAGTCCACAGAGAGACAATAAATGTTCATAATAGTTATAATAGCGATTACTGTATCCTTGGCTAATAGGTTTGCCATACACTTGTATCCCCGATTCCCTGGGTAGGCACTTCCCAGTATTTCCCTCTCCGGCTCTTTCCTTTGACTTGTTGCACACACAGGGGTTTTGAGTTGTCTTCTTTGCTCACTGTTGCCATTGTCTGTTTTCAGCTGTGAATAATTTCTTAGACTTTTAATCAAGATAGCCTTTAGAATTTGTGTTGCTTTGTGTAAGCAAGGAAGAAATTTCCTTCGGTTTTATTCATTGTGATTCTTGGTATCTGAAACAGTTTTTGGCCTCATGATCGATGAATATTTGCTAAAATGTTGCTATTATTATTATTAATATTGTTATTGTTGCGTGTGATGTACAGGTGGAAGTGTGGGTACTTTAGGAGTCAGAGCTGGCTTTCAGCGGTTGGCTCACTCCTTCACCGTGGGCTGTGAGGCCAGGTTGGCAGCAAGCACTTTATCTCAGAGCCATCCTGCCAGCTCCTAACCCCTAAATTAGGAAATTCTGATACTGCAAACCACCTTGCTCCTGGTACGTGTTACACGCTGAGCTTGCAGCCTTGTCGAAAGCTGCGTATTGAAGAAGTCTTTTTAGTGTCTTGTGTTTTCATAGACTCAGTGACTATTAGGGAAGCAGATTTCGGGCTGGTGAGTTATAGTTGGTCTGCCCTTTTTCGTAGAAGAGTGTCTCCTGTGTCCCAGGGTGACTACAGAGCCCATACAGCTCAGGATAAATATGACTTAGAACCTCTGATGCCCCTGCCTTCCCCTCCTCAGTGCCAGGATTACAGGTTGAGCACTGCCATGTTGGAGCACACAGTACAAGGGGTTGGACCTGGGCTTCCAACATGCCTGGAAAGGCCTCTGACAGCTGAGCTACATTTTCAGCCCCCTTTATTCATTTAAAAATTTAGTGTTCATCGGTGGATGAATGGGTGATTTGGTATTTATATAAAGTAGTGAGTTACTCAGCAATAAAGATGAACAAAATTATATCATTTGTAGGAGGATGGGTGGAAATGAAGATTGTATGTTAAGTGAAGCAAACTGGACTCAGAAAGAAATTGTTTCTTGTCTTATTCAGAATCTATATTTAAAAACTAAGCCTGAGAGTATCTGGGAAAATGGGAACTAGAAAGTGTAGGCAGAGGCTGCTTATTTGTTTCCCGGCCATCCAGACCTAAAATAATCACACAGAAACTATATTAATTGTAATATTGTTTGGCCATTAGCTTACATCTAGCTAGTTCTTACATCTTAAATCAACCCATTTCTATTTAATTTTATTTTTTTACCACGAGACTCGTGGTTTACCCATAAAGTTCCCGGGTGTCTGTCTTCTTTGGTGGCTACCTGGCATCTCTCTGACTCTGCCTTCTTTCTCCCAGTATTCAGTTTAGTTTCCCCATGTAGCTCTATTCTGCCCTATCACAGGCCAGAGCAGCTTCTTTATTAACCTCTTCACAGCATACAGAGGGGAATCCCACATCCAGAAAGTGTATAGAGGGATGGAAATGGAGTTAATCTGAGTAGATTATACATTATGTATATAGGAAATTGTCAGCGAAACCTACAATTAATATATCTAAACTGGATTTTGATGGTTATGTAAACAGTCTATATAAATATGTTTTATAATCTTATTTTGTAATGCAGGTGCTTCATAATTCTCTTATTTTACTTTATTTATTTATTTATTAAAAATTTCCACCTCCTCCCATCCTCCCATTTCCCTCCCACTCCTCCTTCTTCTCCTCCCCCTCGCTCTCCAGTCCTAAGAGAAGTCAGGGTGCCCTGCCCTATGGGAAGTCCAAGGCCCTCCCCCCTCCATCCAGGTCTAAGAAGGTGTGCATCCAAACAGACTAGGTTCCCAAAAAACCAGTACATGCAGTAGAATCAAAATCCAGTGTCATTATCATTGGCTTCTCAGTCAGCCCTCATTGTCAGCCACATTCAGAGAGTCTCTGATCACATGCTTGTTCAGTCCCTGTCCAGCTGACTTTGGTGAGCTCTCATTAGATCAGTCCCACCGTCTCAGTGGGTGGACACATCCCTCGTGGTCCTGACTTCCTTGCTCTTGTTCTCTGTCCTTCTGCTCTTCATCTGGGCCTTGGGAGCTCAGTCCAGTGCTCCAATGTGGGTCTCTGTCTTTATCTCCATCCATCGCCAGATGAAGGTTCTATGGTGATATGCAAGATATTCATCAGTGTGGCTATAGGATAAGGCCAGTTCAGGCGCCCTCTCCTCTGCTGCCCACGGACCTAGCTGGGGAAATCCTGTTGAACACCTGGCAACCCTTCTAGAGCCAAATCTCTTGACAACCCTAAAATGGCTCTCTTAGTTAAGATATCTTCTTCCCTGCTTCCATATCTACCCTTCCTCCATCTCAACCATCCCATTCCCCCAAACTCTCCCCAATCCTCCCCTTCTCCCTTCTCTCTCCCCATCTCCCCTTCCCCCAACCCTAGTTCTTAATAGCCTTTATTATAAATGAATTATATGCATATTTTTTGCTTTATTTATTTGAATGAAGTAGTATAATAATGAAGTTATAGTAATTAAATTTTATATTTCATGAATTATATCTTTTGCAGTGCAGTTTGTGTATTTTTGTTTGTCTATTTTTGATTTTTTGAGACAAGAGTTTCTTGGTGTACCTCTGGCTATCCTGGAACTCACTATGTAGATCAGGCTGGCTTAAAACTCACAGAGATCCAGCATTCATTTTGTTATTTTTTGTACTGCCTATCCTTTTATTTTTTTATTTTTGAGATTATAATTAGATTACATTTCTCCTTTTCCTTCTTCCAAACTTTCTCATATACTTCTCCACACTTTTTTTCAAATTCAGAACCTCTTTTTAAATAACCAATTGTTATTATACACATATAAATAGATGTATATACATATATGTTTCTAAATATAACCTGTTAACTCTATTTTATTTATTTTTGCATCAATATTCATGAGTGAAATTGCTGTATAATTCTCTTTCTTTATTGTGGTTTGGGTGTCAGAGTGACTGTGGCCTCATAGAAAGAATTTGGCAATGTTCCTTCTGTTTCTATTTTGAGGACTAATTTGAGGAGTATTGGTTCTTCTTTGAAAGTGTAGTAGAATGCTGCATTAAAGCCATCTGGCCTTGGCCTTTCTTTCTTTGGGAGACTTTTAATGACTGCTTCTTTTTCATTAGGGGTTATCTGTCTACTTAAATTGTTTGTATAGTCTTGATTTAACTTTGGTAAGTTGTACATACTGAGAAAATTACCCATTTCTTTTAGATTTTCCAATTTAATGGAGTACTGGTTTTTGAAGTATGACATAGTGGTTCTCTGGATTTTCTTGGTGGCTGTTACTATGCCCCCTTTTTAGTTTTGATTTTGTTAATTTGGATATTCTTTTTCTCTTTCTTTTAGTTAGTTTGGATAAGGGTTTGTCTATCTTGTGATTTTCTCAAAGAACCAACTCTTTTTTTCATATTGTTCTCTTTTTTTCTATTTTATTGATTTTAGTCCTCAGTTTGATTATTTCCTTTTGCCTACTACTTTTGGGTGTGTTTGCTTATTTTTTCCCAGAATGTTCAGATGTGCTGTTAAGCATGAGATCTCTCCATTGGTTTTTGTTTGTTTGTTTTTTCTTCTTATGTAGGCACTGAGTACTATGAACTTGCTTCTTAGAACTGCTTTCATTGTGTCCTATAAGTTTGGGTATGTTGTGCAATCATTTTCATTGAATTTTAGAAATTCATTTATTTCTTTATTTCTTTTTTGACCCTGTAGAAATTCAGTAGAGAGTTGTTCAGTTTACTTGAGTTCGTAGGCTTTCTATAGTTAGTGTTGTTGTTGAACTCCATTGTTAATCCATGTTGGTTTGATAAGATACAGAGGGTTATTTTAGTTTTCTTGAATCTGGTGAGACTTGTTTTGTGATTGAGTATGTGGTCAATTTTGGAGAAAGTTGTGTGAAGAGTTGAGAAGAAGGTGTATTCTTTTGTGTTTGGGTGAAATGTTCTGTAGATATCTGTTAGGTCCATTTGGTTTACAACATCTATTAGCTCCAGTTTTTCTCTACTTAATCCTGTCTGGATGACTTGTCTATTGGTGAGAATGGGTTGTTGAAGCCTCCCAGTATTAATGTGTGGGGTTCGATGTGATTTAAGTTTTATTAATGCTTCTTTTACAAATTTGGGTGCCCTTGTATTTTGGGCATAGATGTTCAGGACTGAGACATCATCTTGGTGGATTTTTCCTTTGATGAGTATGAAATTCCCTTCTCCATCTCTTTTGATTAATTTTTGTTGGAAATCTGTTTTGTTAGATAGCTACACCAGCTTTCTTCTTAGGTCCGTTTGCTTGGAAAATCTTTCCCCAGCCTTTTACTCTGAGACATCGTCTATCTTTGATGCTGAGATGTGTTTCTGGTTTGCAGCAGATCTTGTTTTGCATCCATTCTGTTAGCCTGTGTCTTTTATTGGTGAGTTGAATCTATTGATACTGAGGGCTATTAATGATGAATGATCGTTAATTCCTGTTGTTTTGCTGTTGTTGTTGTTGGTTGTGTGTAGGTATGTGTGTTTCCCTTCTTTGGGTTTTGCTGGTGTGAGATTATCTATTGACTGTGGTTTTGTGAGTGCTGTTAACTTCCTGTGGTTGGAATTTTCTTCTAGTACCTTCTATAGATTTGTAGATAGATATTATTTAGATTTGACTTTGTCGTGAAATACTTTTTCCCCTCCATTTGTAGTGATTGACTGTTTACCTGGATATAGAAGTCCGGGCTGGCATCAGGGTCTCTTCGAGTCTATAAGACATCTGTCCAGGCCCTTGTGCATTTTACAGTCTCCATTGAGAAGTCAAGTGTAGGTTTATCTTTATGTTACTTGGCCTTTTCTCCTTGCTGGTTTTATATTCTTTCTTTGTTTCATATGTGTAGTGATTTTATTATTATATGGCGAAGGGATTTTCTTTTCTTATCCCATACATCTATTTGATGTTCTGTAAGCTTCTTGTGCCTTTATAGGGATGGCCTTCTTTAGGATAGTAAAATTTTCTTCTATGACTTTGTAAAATATATTCTCTGGGCTTTTGAGCTTGGTATCTGTTGAGTCCATATAATGTTACTTGTATTTATGTCTTCAAGGTTGACTCTTTGCTTGGGAAGATCAGCTCCCCTGTTCTCAACTTTCCTCAGTTGCCTGTAATGTGTATGATTGAGACATAATTGAGCATTCCCCATCCTCTTTGCCATATCCATTTGTTCTTGCTCAGCTCATGTTTGTGCAGTCCATGTTGGTGAGACTTTATGGATGTAGCTTCTGTTATTAATAGGAGACACAATATTGTAGGAAGTTCCCTTATCCCCTGGCTCTTTCTACCCCTCTTTGGCAATGTTCAGTGAGCCTTTGGCGTGGGAATGTTTTGCAAATGTATACAACAGGACTTGAAACACAGCTCTGTATATTGATTGGTTGTGGTTTCTATAATGGTCTCCATCTCTTGCAAAGAGAAGCTTCCTTGAGGAAATTACCATCTCCAAGGAGTCCCACTTCTCCTATTTCCCTGATCGGATCACTTGTACCCTGCCATTCTCTGTTATTTCCCAACTCCCCTATTCTGGCAATAGTTAAATACATTTTAATTAAAATATTTAATTATGTTATTTCCTTCTTTCTCTTTTCACTCTTGAGCGCCTCTCATGTCCCTTACTTCGTCTTCTTCCATTTTCCCCTTCTCTCAAATTGATAGCTTCTTTTTATTTGATTATTACACACACACACACACACACACACACACATGCAAACTGATGAACCGGCTTTTGGTGTGTGTGTTTGTGTGTATGGTTTCAGTGCTTATCAGTTTGTATTTGGTAACCAATTAGGGGGTTCATAGCATGGAGAGATGAATTTTCTCGACAGATATTGTTGTCAGTTAGTGGGACCCCATGAAATCTTCCCCTTTTCTGTATTAGTATGTCTACTGATATTGTAATTCTTCAGTTCTGCCACTTAATTTTTGATAATGAAAGGTATCTTTTTCCTTCAGAGACTTTGACTGGCTTGGTAGTGGTATCACACACCTTTAATCCCAGCATTTGGGAGGGAGGCTGGCAGATCTTTGAGTTCAAGTACAGCCTGATTTCCACAGGGAAATCCTGTCTCAAAAAACCAAAGAGAGAGAGGGAGAAGGAGGAGGAGGCAGAGGAGGAGAAGAGATTTTTACTGGATTTCTTTCATTAATATTTTATTTCAAAGCTAGGAGATAGGCTACTGATTCTCATCCCCTAGCTGTCAGTCTCCTCTTTGGAGGCTACTATTGGTGTTATATATATATATCTTTCTAGAAGTTTTCTGTGTAGTCAGAACTATGCTAATACGCAGTTTTACTTGGAAACAGAAATGGACAGCATCGCATGGTAACAGTCTATTTTGTGGCATTTTATTTGCTGAATTTCAACACATGCTTTGCACAGTATTATTCTTTATTTAATGATATGTCTTCTTAATGGGCTTTTCCTTTGTTAATCTCTAACTATAGTAACAATAGAATATTATCATGGATAACCTTAAATGCATATGTAAGCAATATCTCTTGAATAAATTCCTAGCACCACTGCTAGGAATTAGATAAAATATTATTAGATTATTAGATCAAAGGCTGTTGTTTCAGAGCATTGCGGGTAAGTGGGTTGGGCTTTGTGGTACAGTCCTATAATGTAGGTACATGAAGACAAAGACAAGAACATCTTGAATTTAAAGTCACTTTGGGGGGTACATGATGAGACTTTTACACAAAATAAATAAAATAAAACTGTTATTAACACTTTTTGGTAAAAATTTCCCATTTTTCTCTTTTTCCTTACTAATTTCTGTTGGCTGATAGGCCTTTTACATTGGCTTGCAGATGTTGTCTGGACACTATGGCATATTTTTTCATGGCTATAGATATTGCTATTACTTTATGCAGCTTACTATTTGTCTTATCACTTTGCTTACAGTGTTTAATCATGTAGGATTAATTTTGTATGTATTTGTGTAGTGTACATACATGTGTGTGTTCACGTATGTATACCAATTTGCATGTGTGGTAGTTTGAATGAGCATGGTCCCCATAGGCTCCTTGATCCCCCAGTTGTTTGGGAACGATTAGGATGTATGGCCCTGTTGGAGGTGTGTTGCAGGGCTGGTCTTTGGTTCTTCAAGAGCCTCCTGCCACCTCCATCATCTCCTGTCTGTGCTGCGGTGAGGTACGGGATGTGAGCTCCCAGCTGTCCTGCCACCACGCCTTCCCCTCACTAGCGTGGACCCTACAGCTCTGGTGCTGGACATCCTAACAGTCAGTTCCTGTTGTGAGTTCCTTCATTGCAGTGTGTTAGCACAGCAGTAGAGAAGTCATGAAGACAGGAGGAGTGTATTTGGGTGTACATGTATGTTGGGAGATGACTGCGGATACTGGATATCCTCCTCGATTCCCCTCCATCTCACTCATCAGGACAAGTTCTCCGATTCTGGCTGTGCTAGCCAACCAGCGTGTTCCAGGGGTACCCTGTCTCTGGGTCTGGGACCAGCACATCTGCCTTGTTTACACAGGGTTCCGAGGATTCAAGTTCTGGCCTGCAGGCTCACGCAAGCCTTCTACCCACCCAGACTTCTCCCTAGCCACTTGGTTTTGTTTTTTTTTTTTTTTTTGTGTGTGTGTGTGTGTGTGTGTGTAGCTCTAACTGTCCTGGAACTCGTTCTGTAGACCAGGCTGGCCTCGAACTCACAGAGATTCACCTGCCTCTGCCTCCCAAGTGCTGGGATTATAAGTGTGGACCACCAGTTCCTGGCTTCGTTTGCCTTTTTTACCATTGTAATTTATCACTTTTGTGTAGTATGTATTTGTATATATTTGTGGTGGATGTCAGTGGCTTTTGATTCAAGCAATAAAAAGCTGAGATTATAGAAATGAATTCAAATCAACTAACCTGGACTCATAGGGGCTCAGAGAGACTGAACCAACAAGCAGGGAGCCTTCGTGGGACTGACCTAGGCCCTCTGCGTGTACGTTACAGTTGTGTGGTTAGTCCTCTCGTGGGACTCCTAACAGTGGGAACAGGGATTGTTTACAACTCTTTTTCTGACTTTTGGGACCCTACTTCTCATACTGGGTCACCTTGCCCAGCTTTAATGCAGGGGCAAGTGTCATACTGCAACTTGATCTGCCATGTTTTATTGATACTCACGGGAGACCTGCCCTTTCCTGAATGAAGATGGAAGAGGAGGGATTGGAAGTGAGGGGAGATGGAGGAGAGGGACTTGGCGGGGAGCTTGGAGGAGGGAGGCTGCAGCTGAGATGTAGAGTAAACAGATGAATAAAAAATTGCTATCCGTGAAAGAAAAAGAAAGAAACATTCAGTTCTGCTACTTCTGTGTCTGCTCTTTTATTCTCTTTGTTATTTGGTTCATTGCAATGAGAAAAAGGAAATTATAAATTTTCTATGTAGCCAGTTTTTTATTAAACATGTTAAAGACAGTTCCCAGTGATACTGTGGCATATTCCTTAAGTTTCCCCTTACCTGCTCTCTTGTCTGTGTAGTCAGGTACCCAAGGTCATGCAGTCCTAATTCCCATTTCTCTGTACCCTGTTTAAATCTATCCAACTCTTTCTCAAAATTTTACTACACTGTATATATTTTTAATTTATGCATCCTTTTTTAATTTATGTTTTTTTGTTTGTTCCTTTATTGTATCTATGTAGCCCTAATCTAAGAAATTACTCCTTACAGCTGCGGATTAATGGGGAGAAGTTGGAAGAGCTTTTATCTGAAAGAGCTGTACAGTTCCGGGCCATCCAGCGTCGGCTTCTAACAAGGTTCAGAGATAAGACACCTGCCCCGCTCCAGCACCTGGACACCCTGCTGGATGGGACGTACAAGCAGGTCAGTGTGCACTGGTGGCCATTGTCTGTCCCCATAGAGTCAGGCACCAGAATGCAAACGTATGCTGTGCATATGGCTAGAACTGTTGTATGATTTCTGGTGTAGTCCATAATTGTCACCTTTATTGTCTATTTCCCAAGCAGCTACCATATACTCCCAGTCTTTGTATGACTGTGATGAAGACTTTGGCCACATCGTGTCTTCCTGGGTCCTCTACATGGTATCACAACCTTGTTTTAAAATTAGCACTGGTGGTGTATATGTTCTGAATTTTAAAACTGAGGTTTTGAAACGTTCTAATAACTACATATTCCTGTGTACCTGTGACAAGTAATATAGACATATCCATGTGTCACTGCCTTGGTCGCCCCAGTGGTGACGTTTTAGAAGACTCTAGCTTGATTGTACTGGCAGGATATGGGCACTGATTACAGCCCTGCCCTTGTTTAGATTTCCTTGCGTTCCTCTGTGTGGATGTTCTATCTGAGGGGATGCTGGGTTTAGTTCCATCTGTCTGTCACCACACTGCTGGTACTGAACACCACCCCAACTCCCTCTTCTCACTTTCATCACCACTCAGCTCTGACCCCGTTACTCCACTCTCTTTCCTTGCTATACCTTCCTCAACACCTCCCCTCACTCCATTCTGTTGGTTTTGAAAGTGCAGATCAGATATTTTCCAGTTAGTTTTCCTGGATGAAGAAAAAGAGCTTATTATCCCTGCTCTGACACCTGAGAGAATTTCATGCTTACTTGAAAGTTCTCAGCCATTTAAGAGCCAGTGCACAGTGACACCCAGTAGGGCCCTGGAAGACTGCTGGTCTTGGAAGTCATAATCTCAGCTGTGGATCATCTGGGTGGCTTCTCGCACACTTTCCACACCGTCGGAGCTTTGCAAAATGGGGTATAGACTTTGACCACAACCCTGCTCTTACTGAGATCTGACTATTCTGCTGCATGTGAATGTGTTACTCAGTTCTCTCTGACTTTATCCTGTGTTTAGCTCTATGTACCTGTCACCTGTACTGCGGCATCACAAATTCACCCCATGATGTGTGTAGGAGTGTCTTATAACTGTTCTACAAGCACAGACTGCAGATTGCTGCTAACCACTTGTGTGACCTCTAGGTCAAGCACCCGGGCCGTGTCTGTTCTGCAGCACTTTCTCTTCAGTGCACGTGTTCTCCTGTTGTTTGCAGTTCCCTCCCTTTCTTCCTCCTCTCTTCTCACTCCTTGGCCACTTGTCTGTTTCTCCCTGAACATCCTTCCGCATCAGTGACAGTACTGGGGTGAGCATCTGCTCCACACAGAGCTGCACAGTGGGCTGGTGAGGAGCTTCATTTGATACTCTCCCAGTGTGGTATGGAGCAGGACCAACTCCTCTTTTGTGCATTTAGATGCTGGATTTGAAATTCTTTCTCTGCCTAGCTTCAAGGTTGGACCTTACACTTGTAATAATAGGTACTAAATGATCAAACCCATAAATTTTTAATTTAAATGTGTATTTTAAATTTTCATGATTTATAGATTAAGAATGAACAGTTTTTGAACAGAAAAAAAGAATACTGTCAGGGATTTGCTTCAATTTTCATGTTCATTACCATTCAATTCTACTATATATGTTCATGTTAAATTACCCTAAAGTGCTGATTGAATACTTAATTTCTTGAGCATAAAAGTCTAGTTCCTTTAACTTAATTTTAATGATATGATTAACAGGAATATACTTTTCTGAAGAAGATTGCAGCTATTCTTAATGCCAAATCCCACATCTTGTTCTGTGTCATTTTCTCAGAAGTGAACCACTCTTATCTGCTTGGAGTCTTTCCAGAAACTTCTTACAGAATGCGTTTGTAATGAGATGATTTGTGAGGCCGGGAGAACCCTGGAGGAGTATGACACTACACATATCAGTGCATTGCTCTGCTCTCACTGCGCGTGCTGGTGACGTTCCCACGTGGGTGGGTGCAGAGGTCTGCCCTTTGCCGTGGCTAAGGGTATTCTGCAGCCTAGAGTTCCAACATACAGATGACCCACAGTTGATGAAAGGAAAATCTCACTGTTTAAAAATTAGTTTTTGATAATTTCATACACGATATGATGAAATGTGATTGTATTTCATCTGTTTCAACCTCCAACTCCTCTTAGGCCCGATCGGCCCATCTCTCTCTCTTAACCTCATGCTCTCCTTTTTTATTAATAGCCCATTAATTCTGATTAGCGCTGCCCATATGCGCATGGATATGGTACCATCCATTGGCTCACGGGCAACTCAATTATAGCCACATCCTCAAAGAAGAATGAATCTCCTTTCCCTCAGCTAGGAATGGGGCCTGGAAGCCCCTCTTCTGTTTGTGCTGGAGTTGTGGCTGCCAGGTTCTTGTGTAGGACTTGTGTAGAAACCACGGCAGCTGGGAGTCCCTGAGGGCAGCAGCTGTGGAATGTCCAGAAGACAGCAGTTCATATATTATTACCACTTTCTGCTCCGAGCCACACCTGAGCCTTGTGGAGCAGGGGAAGGGGGTGAACTGTTAAGCCATCCCATTTCGAGCTGAGAAGTCACAGCTTTCATTCAGCTGTGAGTATCTGTCGGTGTTGCTGCCTACTGCACAGCGAAGTTTCTCTGACCAAGCCTGAGTGCATCCCAGGTCTATGGATATAGATGTAAATATTTAGAAGATAATTTAATAGCATTACCATTTATCAAAATAACAATAGCATGTTCTACCTTAGGATCTATAACCTCCTTAGCCATGAACTTTTGACTAGCCTTATAGTACCAGGCACGAACTTCTTTCTGTGGAACGTGCTGTAACTCCAATCAGAAAGTGGTTGGTTACCCCTAACAGTCAGGCTATTATTGTACTAGTGGGCACCTCTCGCCTATTAGGTTGATATTGTACCATGCAGGGTTGTAGCAAGGAGGCCGCTTTTTGGTTTCCTGCCACCTGATAGATTAGATCCGAAATAATCACACAGAAACAGTATTAATTATATCACTGCTTGTCCCAATAGCTCTAGCTTCTTATTGGCTGACTTTTACATATTAATTTAACCCATTTCTATTAATCTGTGTATTGCCACGTGGCAGTGGCTTACTGGCAAAGTTCTGGCAACTGTGTCTGGCAGGCCTTCATGGCTTCTCTCTAACTCCACCTTCCTCCCGCTATGCTATAGGCCAAGCCAGTTCTTTATTCATTAACCAACAAAAGCAACACATAGACAGAAGGACCTCCCACAGCACAGGGTCCAGGACTAGGAAAGGCCATTCAAGTCCTTTCCCCCACAGAATCCCTCATCACACCTTCTGACACTGTGAAAGCTAACTAGCGGGGAGGAAGTTTCCCGGTCAGTTTGGGATTGATTTCTCTCTGTCCTAGAGTCAAAAATGGATGGTGTCTTCAGCAGTAGTGTCTGACCATGGAGTTATGTGGGTAACCACAGGCAATGCTAATAGTGTGTTGTTTTGGAGACCACTGGGGCCTTCCTGAACAATAGCTCAGAGGTATCTCACCCTGACACTAAAAAATCTTATTAGCTCTAGTTTTGAGTCTAACCCTGAGAAAAGTCCCTCTTGGATAAGTCCACTTGGATCAAGCAGGTGGATTCCACCCCTCCGTGTCACATGTCTGTGTTTCGTCATCTCGTCTGTGTCCTCTGTCTGGCTCTCCGGGGGTAAATATGCAAGTGAAGCATCAGTCTGTACTAAAGCCCCATTTCAGCATCTATGGCAAAACTATTCTATGACTGTTTTAGGTAAGATCTCACTTTGTAGCCCAGGCAGGTCTCCAAACTTAATATCCCCCTGCCAAGTGCCTGGGTTATAGGTGTGCACACATGTGTGATGTGTTATTAGATCTTTGAAGTGTTTTTCTGTTGGATCTATATGGAATTAGCTGTTATCTCTTTGGGTTCTTTCTCTCTTCAGTTGATCCTAGTGTCATTTTTATGGCCTCAGCAGCAGTCAGCGAGGAGCTGTGAGCTGTCCATTGAAATGTGCACTCTTTCCCCTGATGCCTTGTGTCTGGGTGGCTCCCAATGTCACCGCTTGAGGAAGCAGTGGTGGTTTTCTTTTATGAATATAGAGGAAGAATCAAGCAGTGTTCTTAAGTGCCAGCGCTTTGCCCAGTGTGTTTACAGTGTAGTATGTGTCTCCACACACTCAGTTAGTATTTGCTCTATGAGTGAGTATCCTCTGTCACTTATAAAGACAAATTTTTTGAAACCATGTTTTGCTGAAGGCATCAACTCAAAGAAGAAACCACAGAAACCTTCCTCATGTCCATGCTACGTAGCATGTTCAGAGGGCGCTGAGAAGTGGAAAGTCGTCTTTCTAAACCGCCTGATTGGAGGACTCGGGCAGGTGGTACAGCTGTAGATTCTTGGCGGAGAAAGTGTTTTCTGTTTTTATTTTAATGAGGCCGTGTGTGCTGCAGTTAGCTGTGACCCGTCTTCTGCTGAAATGCCTCTGTGCAAATCGGACAGGAGCGTGACGAGTTTTGATTTTCTTCATTTCCTGTTTTCAGAATTATTAAGTACAATTTTATAGAAGGTATTTTTTTTCTTCCTTAAAACACATATTTCTTTAGGACCTGTGAGCTGGCTCATTTGGTAAAAACGCTCGCCACTGGCCCTGATGGCCTGAGTTTGATCCCCAGAATCCATAGGGAAAAGAGTGAACCCCCTCCTGAAAGTGGTCCCCTGACCTCTCTACTTGGAAATCATGGCAGCCAGGTGTGAGGCTTGGCAGCCATGTTGTGCTGGCCTTCAGCTGAAGAAGCTAGATGCTGCTGCTCTCCTCATTTCCTTGCTTCCCCTTTCTTCTTCAGTCTAGGACTTAGCACGTGATAATCTGCTCACAGTGAGGGCGAGACTTCCCTCTCTGGAAACACCCTTACAGACACACCCAGAGGTGTCTCCTGAGTGATTCTAAATCCAGCCACTTTGACAACGACCTTTACCCACCAACACAGGACTTGGTATGGGTCTCTGATGTATAGGAATATGAGAATTAAGGACTCTGTCCCAGTCATTCTGTCTGTGATCTAGGCCATTCATTTGCTTCTTGCTAACTGTGTGATCTTTAGCAAATTACTTGGAACAATCAAAAAGAAGATAAAACTTACACCCCTAAGCCTCAGTTTCCTTACTTACAAAATAATGATATATATAGATATATATATATCTATATATATCACCTCCTTATACATATATAAACACATAAATTGCTTTGAGTAGTGCTTGGTATACAAGATCTCAACACATTTTAAGTGGTATTTATGTGGTAAATACTCTTGATGGTCATGTGACTAATATATTATGCCATCTTAAACATGCTGCTATTGATTGATCAGCAAAGGAGTTTTCAGTTATATATCGTATTTGTGAAACTCTGTTATATATCAGCATTGCCAACTGAGACCTTAACTAAGAATGATGAAAACCCTGTATCTTTAGGGGCATCTCCAAAATTTCCTAAGCCAAACTGCTCAGAAACTTTGGCTGCAGAGAAGGAAAATAAAAGGGACATAAGGATGGTGAGCCCAGCTGGCTGACTTCAGGTTGTTTCATTTCCAAAAAATCTGCTCCACAGCAACATCTCTCTCTTCCCTCCCTCCCCGCCCCTCTCCTCTTTCTCTTCTCCACTCTCATTTGCAGAACTATTGTACTCAATGGTAGTTTTACCATCAGAGAGAAGCTTTCCTTGTTCCCACTCCCTTCCTTTCCTCCCCCCTCTCGACCTTCTTCCTTTCTCTGGATATGGTGCTGGGATTAGAACCTAGGGCCTTGTGTCTCCTAGCCATGTCGTCTCTCACCAATGCCTGTTCTCAAGGTTTGGTACCCGTTTGGATCGCTGCAATTCTGAGTGATGGGCTACTATGATTGCCAGTTTACTCTTTCTTTTCTTGCTTACCATTGTAGCTGAGCATTCTTCAGATTTTATGTGACCATTTGTGTTTTTGTGTGTGATTTGCTTCTCATGTGCCTTTGTTCATTATTCTATCAAGTTGTTCTGTTTTCCTTCTGTTGAATATATTAGTAGTAATATTTAGGGTGGCTTTATCATGCATACAGTACTTTATATGTTAGTCTTCCTTGCAGTCTGTATAAAAAGTTAATATTTTATGTAATCATATGTTAAAAAGTTTTATGAAATTTTATTTGCTTTTTATTTTAATGTCTTTTAAAAATAATTTACTTATTTGTATTTTATATACATCAGTGTTTTCCTGCATGTATGTTTGTGTGAGGGCATCAGATCCCCTGGAACAGGAGTTAAAGACAGTTGTGAGCTGCCATGTCGGTATTGGGACTTGAACCTGGGTCCTCTGATAGAGCAGTCAGTGTTCTTAACTACGGAGCCATCTCGCTAGCCCGTTTTAATGTCCATTAACATGTAAAAGTCTTTGAAATATTTTCACAGTAAAAATATATCTTTTTCTTTAAGTTCTTCTACTTAGGATAGATAGCCTTCCAAATGTCAGGAGTGCAGAGGTATCACCTTATAATTTATTTTACCATTTATACTCCCTCATTCTTTATATACTTTTAAGTTCCATCTGGACTATATTATTCAATTTAGTGAGAATCTAATCTCTCTGCCAAAACTGGTGAGCTGAGTTGCTCAGCCCCAGCTTATTGCTTAGCATAAAGTGCTACCTGTATCCTTCAACAGCTTTGCTGGGTAGCAGACCATCCCAGACCTCAGTGCAGGCAGCAGTAGCCACCAGCATCTATTGTTCCTGACCCCTTGGACCAGCTGGGCCATTCTTCCGGGGCCTTGCTTACCTGATGCTGGTTGGACTTACTCAGTGGTGTGTGAGAATTGTCTGTATTCTATCAATCATGTTTTAATAAAACGCTGATTGGCCAGGCAGGCAGTATAGGCGGGAAAGCCAGACAGGAAGTAGGGGTGGAGCAAAGAGACTGGGAGTATTCTGGGAAAACAGGAAGCTCCCTCCGCCATTCCTGCGCAGACCACCGAAGAGGCAGCATGTAACTTGCCCAGCTAAGAAAGGTACAGAGCCATGTGACTAATGTAGATAAGGATAATGGGGTAACATAAGTTATAAGAGCTAATAAGTAGCCTGACCTAATGGGCCAATCAGTTTATAATCTTAAGAAGTCCTGTGTGTAATTTTCTTTGGGGTTTGCTGGCTGTGGGGTACCGGGCGGGACAGAAACCCCAACAAGTCAGCTCCTCATGCTACAACTCAGGTGTCTGATGGCTCATCTGGACATAGTATGGCCTAGGGCATGTATACTCACACATTTGGCATTTGTCTCGAAGATAGTTGGGGTCACTGTCCCATATCCTTCATGGCTCAGTGGACTGGCCTGGCTAATTTATCTGGTGGCTATAGGTCCAATGTTCAAACTCTCTTTGTGTTTCTCTCCCTCTCCTCCCTTTCCTCCCTCCCTTCTCCCCCACCTGTCTCTCATCTTTCTTACAGTGTCCTGTAACTCACTTTGTAGAACAGTCTTGCCTTCAACTCACAGACATATGTCTGCCTCTGCATCCTGCACGTGGGATTGAATGTGTGAGCTGCTGTGCCTGGCACTCAGACACTTTTCAAACCTACACCTTTGCCTTGTTCCCTTGTTCCATTGATTTGGACATTGCTCATCACAGAAGTTGAGAAATACATGGCATCTGGTTATTTAGACATATGAGGAATTCTGGGACTATTCTCTTTCCTTTAGCATTACTAATACCACAATGCATTAAATTAAAATGCTTTAAATGGGGGTCTTTGTGGTGAATGTAAGGCCTCATGTGTGCTGTGCAAGCATTTTACCAGTGAATTCTGCTATTTATTTTATTGCCATTACACTCTTACTCGTCCACAGTTGTAGTCCGAAGAGGATTGCTAGTTACTTTTGTCAGGACTTACTTAAAGTGACTGGTGTCACTGCTCTCTCTGCGATGGTGCAACTTGCTGAGTGCTATCCACATGCTAATTTCAGAGGGAGCATCATCACCCCGGCTTTTTGTACACCCTCCTCTTCCACTGATTCAAGGTTGGCTTCATGTGGCTGTGCAGCCATCGCTCCAGTGCTCCACAGTAGCTGCCTGAACTCTTAGTGGTTTTGAACCGAGGGCCCTGTGCTTTCACTTTGCCTTGGCTATCTGCACTGAGGTAGCTGGTTCTTGCCTGCTTTCTGATCTTGCAGTGTAGACCAGGACAACTGGAATCCAGTGCAGGGTGGAAATACATAATGATGCCCACCACCTGTTTGTTCCCAAGGCCAGCAGCACTTTGACTGATGGCTCACTAGGGCAACTCCAGAGCTTCTGTCTGGGATGAGCATCATGGTTAAGTCATAGCTAAGCAAACTGCCCTTGGAGAGACATCTTATCTAGAAACTGCACTGTGCAATCAAGCCATTTTTATTATTAAATTTTTCATTTATTTTACATACCAGCCACAGTTTCTCCTCCCTTCTCCCACTTACCCCCTTCCCTGACATTCATTCCTCCTCCTTTCTGCAAAGGGCAGGTCTCCCATGGGTGTCAACAAAGCATGACATATCATACTGATCCAGGACCTACCTCCTCCTCCTGTGTTGAGGCTGGGCAAGGCACCCCAGCATGGGGAATAGGTTCTCAAAGCCAGCTCAAGTGCCTGAGACAGGTCCTGACCCCACTGCTAGGGGCCTCACAAACAGACCAGGCTACACAACTGTCACCTACATGCAAGGGCCTAGATCAGTCCCATGTAGACTCCTTAGCTCTTGGTCCAGAGTCTGTGAGCTCCCACTAACTCAGGTCAGCTGTCTCTGTGGGTTTCTCCATCATGACCTTGACCCCCCTCGCTCATACAGCCCGTCCTCTCTTTCTTCAGGAGGACTCCCAGAGTTCTGCCCAGTACTTGGCTGTGAATCTTTACATCTGTTTCCATCAGTTTCTGGATGAAGTCTCTCTGTTGACAATTAGGGTAGTCACCAATCTGATCCCAGGAGAAGGCCAGTCCAGGCATCCTCTCCGCTATTGCCATGAGTCTTAGTTGGGGTCATCCTTGAGATTTCCTGGGAGTGCCTCTGGCACCATATTTCTCCCTAACCCCAAAATGGCTTGTCTATCAAGACTTTTTTTTATTGTGTTATTCCCAAATCTGTGAAGTCCCCCAAAAGCCAACAAGTCCCTTATGTAAAAGCAAAGAGCCTTTATTTTATGCAAGTTTGCAAACTCAGTCTCTCCGCATGCCCTACGTATTGGAATAAGCAGAAAATCCCAAGCTAGAGTTAGAGTTGAGTTTTCATAGTAGTAAAGGTGAGGGTGAGGGGTTTCTGAGGTTCAGGATCGCTAATTGGCTGACATTTGTCTAGGTGTGTCCTGGTGAGTGTGTTCTGGCAGGTGATCCTGTCTACAGAGGTTGGAACATTAGGCATTTCCTTTGGATGGTCTGTTCTTGGGTGGTGCTCAGGTAATCTCAGTTTGTGGTCCTTCCAGCAACCAGGTATTACTTCAGGGTAAACTACTGAGACTCAGGCCTCCATTAAACTTATTGATAGCTGAGTCCTACTCTGGCAGTGATTATGGTTGGAAGTAAAGAACTTCCTTAAAGAATTGCTCAGCATCCTTAGTCATCAGGGAAATGCAAATCTTTTTGTCTTTCTGGTCTCCACCAAGTGGGCCACTGGCTTTGGGATGCAGTAAGATAGTTCTGAGCTTTGCTGTAGTAATCAGTTTTCTCCTCTCCTCTGCTGTCCTCTCCTATCTTCCCCGCTCTTTCCTTCTCCTCCCTCCCTTCCCCCTCATTTTTGTACCTTTTCCTTCCTCCCTTTCTCTCCTTTTTGTCTGTGCTTGACTGAGTGTAGTCAGCTCTCCTATTTTCATGTCCCGTCGAGCACCTCCCGATTCCTACTCTGCTCTCCTTAGCATTCTGTTCCCAAACAGGACCTGGCACTCTTCCCACTCATGGGGGTGGGGGGCATCTTTAAAACACCTCTCACTGAGGTTGGCCCATGGCTGAACCAAGGGTTGGGCTCCACACAGCATCACACCGGGAGACCAACTCATGATGCACGCACATGGGAGGGATCTGGCTTCCCGTGAGCACAGATTTTCTAATTGCTGAGCACAGTATCAATACTTAGTTTGTAGTCTAGAATTTTGGCGGGGGGAGGAATCTATCTTTTTGAAAGAACTTTCACCACTACTTCTAGCTTTGGGTCATCGTGGTAGAAGAAAGTCTGCCCATGGTCTGTCTGTCTCTCCACCCCAGTTTTTATAAACCTAAATCTCCTCATTTGTAAAATTGAAACACTTCCATTTCAGCACCTCAGTGTGTCAGAGAACCTGCGAGACAAAGGGGAAAGACGTGAGGCTCAGGTTTATGCAGTTCAGTCTGAAGGAAATTTCACTGCTGACTTTAGTGCTTGAAGTTGTCTGGAGCAGGTGGCATTAGTGTTGCAAGTTTATGCGTAAGAACCAGAAACTCTAAAGGAAGTTGCTTGGTGTCAGATGTCAGACATGTTCCAACATTGTGGATTTTTTTTTTTTTTTGTAGTCAATGCCAGGTGGGAATTAGATACCCAGATTTTCTTTAGTATAAGTATGGTCAGGTTTGTGAAAAAGGCGGTGTGTGTGAGCTGTTTGTCCGTGCTCAGGGGTGTACAGTCATACCCTCCTCGTGCTTGTTTTATGTTCACTTGTCAGTAACAAGATCCTCAGATAGTGCCCCAAATCCTGGTACAATCCTAAAACTCAAGTATCAGAGGAAGAGGACTTTGGCCAACTTGTTAACGTCTGTTGAAATTCGGTTTCAGTGCCATCGCAGAATGCTAAGATTCATTACCTTCCCAAGGAAAGCTTCAAGAAATCAGCTCTTTCAAGTTATAAGGATTTCACATACATTCGCTAGTTAAAGCACAGCTGATTGGTAGCTTCACTTCAAAAGGGTAGCTTGGACTTAACTTTTGGCTTGGCTTTTGTTTGGATGCTCTTTGTGTGAGCTGGAGCCCTCCCTTGGAACACTGGGCCTGTGTTTCACAGAAGGGAGTGTTTACTGATCTGAGCTGTGTCAGAGGCCTGTGTGATGGGGTGGCTGATAACCGTTAGTGCTTAGAAAGGGCTGGGCACTTTTTCTCCTCTGCAAAATAGAGGCTCTAGTAGGCAGAATTTTAAACAGAAGGCGTGTGGTTTGGGGTTTGCTATTTGTTACTTTTTTCCTGCACTTAAAACTTCCTTCCACTCCGTTTATTTGTGTAGCAATGATATAAAAAATCATTTTAAGTCATGTGGAAATCTAAGAGCTTTTTGGTGCATAGCTTTTAAATGAGCGCACTTTTGGTGCCAAAACCAAGGAACATGTGATGAATCCGTTCGGAGGCCTGATTCACTCTGCCACTGGGGAGGAGACATGGTCTAGACATGGAAAGGTGCAGCTGAGACGTGATGCTGTGGCTGGCCCAGTGTCCTATGTCTCATCAAGCCGCTGTGGAAGTTCTGTCTCCAAAGGCGGTCGAACAGATAAAGAAGACAGTGCACGGGACTTTCCTCTGAGCTGTTTAGGCGTGAGTGAGGGGTTAAAGCCTGGAACACACTGAAGGACAGTAGAAAGAAAATGTGGAGTGTGTGTTAGCACAATGTGATGCTACTCTGGGGATTTAGCTCAGAAGCTCAAGGTGGGAAATCCACTCAGCTGTTGCTTTAGTATGAACTACCGCCTTCCCACAGTTAGAGAATGCCTATGGTTATGTTTAGTGTGCAGCATTTCATATATTATTTTAAAAAACTAAACTTATAAAAATATTTCATGTAATTGAAGAAATCAAGGCTAGAAAGATGGCATTGAGGGTAAAGTGCTTGTTGCCTAAGACCAAGGACTTAAGTTTGAATCCCCAAAACTCACAAAAAGCCAGATAGGTGGTGGTAATCCAAGTGCTCCTGCTGCGAGACGGGAGGAGGAGACGGAGGATCCTTAGAAATTCATGGGGCAGCTAGCCTGGTAGACAGTGTGGAGAGCAACAGAGACACTGTCTCAAGGTGACTGTGAAGGTAACCTGACTCTCAACATTGTCCTCTGACCTCGAAAACATAGTGTAGCATAGCATATGTGTGCTTTCCAACATTCATACACATTAATACATGTACACACATACACACACATATACATGAATATATGCACGTACACAAATACGCATACATTCAGATACACACATAATTTTATGAAATAAAACAAATTATGAACTATATGTAGTTAGTTACAAATGACACAAATATTTCTATAATATATTGTATAATATGATAATAAATTCTGTACAAATGTATATTTGTACATATCTGGAGTAAGTGAAAAATTGAAAGTGGTATATAGTTTTAGAGTACTTAAAATTCTTTTTAAAAGATTTGTTTTTAAAATCACAAATATAGGTATGTCTGTGTTTGTGTGTGTGTGTGTGCATGTCTGGGATATGTGTACATGTGAGTGCAGGTATGTACAGAGTACAGAAGAAGGAGTTGAATCCCTGGAGGTGGAGTTACAGGTGATTGTGAGCTGTCTGTCATGGGTGTTGGGAACCCAACCCAGGTCCTTTGGAAGAGCAGCAAATGCTCTTAACCACTTACCCATTTCTCTAGCCCTATGACTTCAAATTATTAAACAACCTTTTTTTTCTGGCGTATTTCTTTTTTTTAGTTGATTTTATTGAGTTATACATTTTTCTCTGCTCCCTTCCCTGCCCCCCCACCCTTTCCCATGGTTCCCATGCTTCCAGTTTACTCAGGAGATCTTGTCTTTTTCTACCTCCATTATATATTGGATCCATGTATGTCTCTCTTAGGGTCCTCATTGTTGTCTAGGTTCTCTGGGATTGTGATTTGTAGGCTGATTTTCTTTGCTTTATCTTTAAAAACCATCTATGAGTGAGTACTTGTGATAATTGTCTCTCTGGATCTGGGTTACCTCACTCAATATGATGTTTTCTAGATACATCCATTTGCCTGCAAATTTCAAGATGTCATTATTTTTCTCTACTGTGTAGTAATTTATTGTGTAAATGTACCACATTTTCCTTATCCATTCTTAGGTCAAGGGACATTTAAGTTATTTCCAGGTTCTGATTATGACAAACAATGCTGCTATGAACATAGTTGAGCATATATCCTTGTGGTATGATTGAGCATCCTTTGGATATATACCCAAAAGTGGTATTGCTGGATCTCAAGGAAGGTTGTTTTCTAATTTTCTGAGAAACTGCCATACAGATATCCAAGGGGGTTGTACCAACTTGCACTCCCACCAGCAATGCAGAAGTGTTCCCTTTTCCCCACAACCTCTCCAGCATAAGTTGTCATCAGTGTTTTTGATCTTGGCCATTCTTACCAGATGTAAGATGGTATCTCAGAGTTGTTTTGATTTACAGGCCCTTCTTTCTCCCAGCATTCAGTTCCATCTTCTCTGCCTACCTAAGTTCTGCCCTGCTGTATGTCCAAAGTAGTTTCTTTATTCGTTAATGGTAATCACGGCATACAGAGGGAAATCCCACATGGAATGTTCATGAGAGAACGGTTTTCTTTTGGATAACAATTTGATGAATGTTGAACTAACTTTTCTACAATGATGTGGCTATGCCTTAAACTACTCTCTACTTAAAATAGTTGCTAGGATAAGTTTTATGATATGTGTTCTTGAGAAATGGTAGGATCACAAATTTATCATCTTCATTAATGCTTAGTGCTTTTGACTGCTATTACATATGGAACTGTCTTGTGGCTTTTCACTCCCGAGAGAGTTAGGGCTGAGTGTTGTGCTGAGATGAATATATGGGTGAAAGCAATGGTCTCTTTCCCTGTCTGACAGACCTGAGAAATATACAAAACCCTTGCTCATAAATTTAGAGTTCACTTTATCTGTGTAGGAGTATAGCCTCGAATACAGGTTACAAAGTTTGTTCATTATAAGTATGTGGTTATAGTTAATATCTTCCTGACTACAGTGTCTAGGCCAGGGCTGGCTAATAGAAATATACTCAAGCCACTAATATGAGCCATCTATGTAATACTTAATTTTCTAGATGACATATTAAAAGTAAAGTGCAATAAGTGAAATAATTTTAGCATATTTAATGTAGCTATGTTACAATGTTACAATGCCATTTACACATTTGATGAGATAAAATGATTGCTGGGATGTTTCACACTTACTGTTAGCATTCACAAGCCTAACTTGTTTAGACTTTTACATTTCATGTGTTGTGTGAAACTAGGGTCTGTTGTCAGAGTTTCTGTCCTTCCCAGTTCCTGCAATTGTTAAGTCCCAAAGAAATCACACAAATGTCTACATTAGTAATAAACTAATTGGCCCATTAGCTCAGGCTTCTTAGTAACTCTTATAACTTATATTAGCCCGTTGTTCTTATGTGTTAGCCACATGGCTCAGTACCTTTTTCAGAAAGGCAGTCACATCT
Organism: Myodes glareolus; assembly: GCF_982192425.1. Lineage (NCBI taxonomy): Eukaryota > Metazoa > Chordata > Mammalia > Rodentia > Cricetidae > Myodes > Myodes glareolus. Next base: position 103,371,703 of record NC_142029.1, on the reverse strand, counting down.
TGCTTGCTCTGTAGCTGGGCCAGGACTGCAGAAGGAACTTGCTTCTTCTCAGAATTCTCCTGTTCTCATTGACCTACCTCTGCTTCCTGTCTGGTTGTCCCACCTATACTTTCTGCCTGGCTCCTGGCCAGTCAGTGTTTATTTAAAATATAATTGACATAATACAGACCATTGTCCTATACCAAGGGTCTGCTATACAGCATGATTCTGCATAGGGAGAATTTTATATCTTTTCCTATAATACATTTCATTGCATTTATTATGTATATATGTATGTATGCATGCATGCATGTGTATGTCATTGGCATACACATTCCATGGCAGGAATGTGGACACCCAGAAGACAACTTATATAATTTAGTTTCCACCTTCCAACCTATGAGTTCTGTATTCAAGTTTAGGTCTTTGGAGCCATCTTGTAGTCATAATGTCCCTTGTTATCATTTTCTTTCTTGTAATCCTTTCAAGTTCTCATCCACAAGCAGACTGTCACACAATGAATTTTACTCAACTAGTGTCAGTGTCAGACAATCGTGTGGCCCTCTTAGGTGGCTACATGTAAACTTTGTATTCTGGTATTTGTGAGTGTGTGAAGTGATCAAAGTTCATCAGACTTGAGTCTTGGTCTCCTGGACTTTGGCTAAGGTGCTCCATCTCCCTTAACCTCATGGTTCTTCTTTCCCCCATGGGCTTCTTAGAAGCTGCATGAGCAACCTTATCCTGGTGCTTCCCTTCTCATCATATTCTCCAGAAATATTTATTTTATCTGCAGAATCATTATATAAAGGGACAAAAAAACCTCACAATTTTATCATCCCAGGACTTCAGAAACTGTGCTGACTTTGGGATCATTTTGTGGCATCCCTGGAGTGTGGCATCCCGGTTGGTGGATGGACCCCGATGATGGTGTTCTAAGTTACAGGGCTTTGTGAGACTGAGTTGGTTTCACAAACCAAGGTGTGTTATGCTCGGAGCATTATCATAGCGCTGAAGCCTGCTCCTGGGTCTGGAGATGAGAGTAGTGGCGATAGAGCATCCATCTAGGGAAAGCAGTTCTATTAACATTTCCCTTTTAATATTCATCTGGGATACTTTACTTCCCTGGGGCCCTGTGTGTCTCTTGTAAACTGAGTGCATACCTCTTGATCCGCATGATTTTAATCAGTGTTTGAGTTTCTGGTTGCTAGTGCCATCCTAGATTGTGAATTTAACATTGGGATTTTTATCTTTGTGAATTTATCAGATTCAGAAATATGACCTGCAATGGGAAATAAAGCACTCAAAGCCACGAGTGAGCAGGGCTCATCTGCTGCTAAAGTTTTGTTCTGCTTCTTTGATCTATTTTTTAAAATTGGCTCTTTGAGATATGCTCAGAAGTAAGATGTTTCTAATATTACAATAAACCTATTAATGGAGCCATTATAAGAAAATGAAAATCTTACCTTTCTGTGTCAGTGATGAGAGAAAAATACAAAAGTGACCTCCAATTTTCTGTAATTGTATGCCGTTTCCTTTCATATATGTTATCCATTTTCCTATTTAACTCCGTCTAGCACAATTATCCCCTTTGTATCTATTTTCTGTAAATGGAGTTCTGAATGGTTTGAATTGTGAGTTAATGATTATTGTAACCCTCTAGACCTTTTGCTCCCCCCTTCCATCCTCTCCCACATCTTTTAGTTCCTCTTTAAATAAAGGAGCACAGAGCCCGTTTCCAAGAGATACAGTTTTGTGGTCTTTCCCTCTTTAAAAGACCTCCTGTGTGCACTTCCCTTCGCTGATGTCTGGTTGTGTTTCTGTGGCCGGGCTCTCATGGCTTAGTGAACCACTTTACGGGTCGGAGTCACCAAGACCCAGGGCGGAGTCTTCATCACAGATGTTCTTGTTAGCCCTCATATAGACACAGGAGCAATCAGGTGAAACTGACTTAGTATAACTAAGAGAAAAGACCTTTGAATATTTAACTTCGCGCTGATTTAAAAACATTTTCACTGTTTCTGAAAACTATAAATGGAGTATTATTCATTGAGATCAGTACCTATTCACTGTCTGACTTACTTCACTGGCTCCCCAATGGATTATTTATATTTTTGTTTTAAAGTTTCCTCAATAATTTTTAGATTCCTATATATGAATATTAGATTTCAGTGAAGATTTACCTCCCATCCAAACCCAAATATGGCTCCCCAACCTTTAACATCTTTTGGGTTCTGCTTAATATTTTTGTTTGGGTGATTCCTCAGCCACTGAGCCACATTGTATGGAAATCAATATTATGGGCCATATTCTCCCATCTTTCCTTGGACCTTTGTGCCTTGAGCTAGGTAGGCCCTGGACCTCAGCTCCCAGCTCCATAACTTGTCATAGAGGTTTGTAAGAGGACCTACTCTTGGTCAATGGGATCCCTGGTCTCAAAAGTCCCACAGGTCTTGGTCTGTACAGTCAAACACATTATGTAGTGTTGATCCATCAGATAAGATTAATCACAGTTCTCAGTAGGTATAATTTGTTTTGCAGTCTAGTCCAAGATCTTTTGTGGGAACATATTGTCTGTCACATTAACTCAAGATTTCTCATTATGACATTCAAATATTTCTGAAGGGTAGGACTCTGGTCTTTCGAATCTCAGCTCTTATTTCTCTAGAAACTATGCTGATCAGGAAAGCCTATCTCCTTAAGAGACCAAGATTCCTGTCCTTCTAGGAATGTGAGGGCTAGAAGACATTGTCTCATGTTTTCATTTCTTTTTTGAGAGAAACAGGATCTCTCACCATTCCAGAACTTGCCTAGTCAGCTATGCTGGTGGGTTCATGAACCCCAGAGCTGAACCTATCTCTGCCTCCCTGGCACTGGATCACAAGTGTATTATCACACTTGTGTTGTAGGGTTGGACTTCCATACTGTACTTCTGAAATTTCTTTAAAAGTTTACCAAAGTGTTAAATGATTACACAAGTGTTAGATAATTGAGATGATTAATATTTTAGTTAGCCTCATTTATTCATTACTTCTACACATTAAAAATCATAATACCACTTTGGACCCCATAAATACATTTACATATAAAACTGTCCATAAAAATAGGTAGTGGGCTGGAGAGATGGCTCAGTGGTTAAAACACTTGCTGTCCTTGCAGTTACCCCAGTGTGGTTCCTTGCATATCCATGGTGGTTGACAACTGTCTGTAACTCTAGTTTCATTAGATCTGATGCCATCTCCTGGTGTCTCCATGGGCACCAGGCATTTATGTGGTGCACAGGCATACATTTAGGAAAAATACTCATTCATATAAAAAATATCTTGTTTTGAAAGTAAGTAGCAAAAGATCTTTACCAACCCCACATCAGACAGAGGGTAGAAGGGGAGGGGATGAAGAAAAATATATAATTCAATGAAAACAATTCAAAAAAGAAAGAAAAAAGAGTAAGGAAGGAAAATTCCAAACAGCTTTTTAAAAAAATCTAATATACATATCAAAACCCATAGCTAATATAATACTTGGGAATTTTAAATAAATCTTTAGAGTAGTACACCCATTTGCCATAGCCCAGTTTTAGAGTGTTACCATTTTCCTGATGTCCCTTTGTGTTGTTTCCCTTAGTTAGTACTCAGTCCCAACTAACTCAATGCGACTGTCAGTTTACTGTTTGTATATTGGAGTTTTCTAGATTTCCATAGAAATGAAATAAAAAGCCTATAGTCTTCTACTTCTGGGTTCTTTCCCTTAGCCCAGTGCTTTTGAGGCTCATTCGTGTTCTAGCAAATGGTTGGGAGCTGGTCCTTTTCACTGATGAACGCCATTTCATTCACCGGTATCTCATGCTTAGTTTACCAGTAATTGCCTGATAGACTGTTTCCAGTTTTCCCTCACTGTATGAAATAATTCTGTAGAGTATTTGTGTGTATGCAATTATATGGTGGACACACACACACACACACACACACACACACACGATGACTAGGAATAGAGTTACAGGGTCAGGTAAACTGCTAGCCTTTAAAAAACCATTTTTTTTTGTTTGTTTGGGTTTTTTTTTTTTTTGGTAGGATCTGTATACTGTTTTTTGTAATGACTATAGGTATTATATTTACCAGTCATAAAAAGGGTTCTTATATGTTCATATCATCTCTATAATTCTTGGTTTATAGAGTTGTGTTTGTTTGTTTGGAGGATAATAATATAATTAGATATGGCCCGATGTTCTGAAAGATGGTAGATGGCATTTTATTATAGTTTTAGTTTTTATTTACCTAACAATTGTGATACTGAGCAACTTTTCCAATAGACCCTGCCCTTCATCCATTTTTGATTGGGTTGTGTTGCTTTTGTTACTGAGTTGTTGGAGCACTATCCTAACCTCTCTCCAGGTGCTCCCTGGACTTCCCAATTCCCGAACCAAACTCATTAGGTTTTGCAAGAGACTGTCATGTTTGACGGTTATGTTTGTAACTAAGTTAACAAGAGTGGGTGCTGGGTCCTGAAAGCTTTTGCTGACACTTTGTGTGAGTTGGCTTTAGGGCACCAGCTTTCTTTATGAATTCCTTTTGCCGGATCTGGCCATCTTCTTACCTCACCCCATAATATCTAATGGCTGTTTTGTGTGAATGATAGTACCTAAGAACTGAGCCCTTGTTCCCTGACATTTTCTTGACTGTGTACATCTCTCCACCCATTCAAGTGTACACATTGCCTCTTCCTTAGAGAGCTGATCTATAAACAAAGTTAAGTGACAGCTTTAGTGACAGTAATCTTACTAATTTTGAGTAAATATCACTTGGTCCAAAAGCCCAGGCCAGAACAATTATAAGCCATCTTAGAGTATGGTAAAGTGAAGGCTGCCAGTGACTTAGATGACCTAGGGTGTGAGGAGCAGTAAAACAGCCCCACGTGCAGGCATCTAAGCTGCCGGCCACGCCCTGCGCCTGGGTGCTCCCGCAGAGAAGAGCGTCTACTGGCTGACTCCTTCCTCTATTCCGTCCTTACTCAGAAAGTTTCCTTTGTCGTCAAGAGAGCCATGCAATAACCGTGCTCACAATATCTCAGTTGCTTTAAGCTTTTAACATGCTAAGAACAGTATTTAATGTTGTGTGTTAATTTGTTGTAATTTGGGAGCAGAATGAAGGAATTCAAGAAGTGCCTTTGCTGTTCACCTCACTTACGTGGCTGGACCATCACAGTTAAGGAGGGGCTGGCGTGATCCTGATTAGGAACGGTGTGAATTAGAAGGTTCAATTTGGGCCATGCACACGCAGAGCGGCTCACAGAAGACATTTAAAATGTTTCTTTTTCTCTTGCCTTAAATACTTTGAGTATAAAGCAGACCCTATATATGCATATGGGAATAATTAAATTCAGAGATGCCGTGGTTGTTAGCCAGAAAGGATGCCTGGAATATGTGGATAAGCTTGGATATTTGTTTAATGTTAATTGGAATATTGGTTTTCAGTTAAAGATGCCAAAGCTTTAGAAAAGTAATTGGATTTAGCTTCCTATTTAGCAAACTACTTCAAATCCCTGAAGTATTCCACATCCGAAACTAATTTTTCTTGATTGTATCAAGTCTGCTCATGAACAGAACAAGGGTTGACATAGCTTTTTAATATTTAAAAGTATTTCTTGACAAGACTTCAGCACGGTTGCCTGTCTGACCCTTATGGTCAGGCACACTGAAGCCAGTCGCAGGTTGCCTGCTCTCCAGGGTTAAACCCGTCCTCAGTTAAAGCCACATGCTCCCTTTCCCTTGCATGCTTACATCTACCCCGAGTTGCTGACCACTTTCCAGGGAACATCAGAAAATGGCATATTAGTTCTAATGAATTCTGTACACTTTTCATATACTCTTTTGTATACTTCTTCAGATATATATTAAGAAATGTGTTTTGTGGTGGTCTTGTAGTGGGACGAGTCTTGACTATCTCCAATGTTTGAGTAATAGGTATTTTTAGTGAGCAAAAAGTCTCATAAAAATAGAGCCTTTGGAAGGCAGTTTCCTCAGGCAGTTTAAGTGGTTGCACTAGTGGAAGCTCATTGGAGAGCTAGCATATGTAAATCTGTTCCACTTGGGAAAGGTGACTAGAAGTATTAGTTCAGATGGCTTTAGCCTCGAGCATGGGTTTTTAATATAGATAATAATTATGAAGGTGGGCCCATGTTCTCTTCTAGTCTAATCTTTTGCCATTGAGTAGGATTACTTAAGAATTCAAAAGATAGAATGATACATGTCAAGTGAAATATGAACAGTTGCAGCATATGTGGTTATTTAATTAAAGTGTGTTTAAATCATCTTGACTGATACCAATAATGACTGTGGGGGGTTTGAATAGAAATGTCCCTTATAGGCTCTGATATTTGAGCATTTTGTCCCAGTTGGCCCTGTTTGGGGAGGTTTAGGAGGTGTGGCCTTGTTGAAGGAAATGGGTTTTCACGGAGAACAGGCTCTGAGAGCTTAAGGCATAACCCTCCTCATTTGCTTTCCCTTCCGCTCTGCTGCCCCTGGTCGCTATGCCTGGGCTCCACGATGCTGCAAGTCCCAGTAAGCTTCCTTCTGTAAGGCACCTTTCTTGCACATGACATTTTCTCACCGGGACAGAGGGTAACCCGTAAGCAGCTAGCAGAAGCCCTGGAGATTAATAATGGGACATTCCAGGACGGGGCTCTGTTGTTTGTTCTAGGTAGGATCTGTGTTGTAGGAACGTTCACAGCCAGCATTGTTTCTGGCTCGTCTTTCTTCCAGGGCTTTAAACTCTTTAGCAAGTGAGTGCTGCATATTTCAGTTGACGGAGGTTTTCCCCAGTCTGTTTCCAGTGTGGCTCTGGGTGGAGATGAGTTGCCAGCCCCAATGTGCTGTTTCTGTCCTTGGAGCCTGTCACAGGGCTTACAGTGTCGCTCCACACTGATGGTGGATACGCGTCACGTTTGTGCAAGTCTCCGGCGCTTCCAAGGGAAGTTGGTATTTTGTCTGGGAGCTTCTGGAGGCTTGCCTTCTGTTTCTGCCAATAATTTCTCTGGGGCAAGGAAATCATTTTGCTAATGAGACATGCACTCTCCTTTACAAGTTGCATAGCTCTGTTTATTGTTCCCACTCCTGGAACTGAGCAGCCACTGTAGGTCCTGTGGGCAGGCTTCCATCACTGTGACCACACTTGGGCTATCAAGTTATTTCAGCTCTGTTTTGTCACTGTGGAATTTTTATGATCCCTTTGTGCCTACAAAGTAATTATCCTGGAACAAGAATAGGTCCCATCATCTTCCCTATGTTAAGTTACAGGCATTTGAAAGCTTTATACTTGTATCATGTGAGGTAAATTATTTGCTATATAACAATCAGGTTTACATTTATTTTTCTACGTACATTTTCCCCATGAGTTCTAAGCATAGGACTAGAGACAATGTTTTAAAGTTGTGCAAGAGATGTTGACAAGCATTTGATATTACTCAATAGGCAATGTAAACCAAACACCTAGAAAAGGTAATTTTTTTATTCAATGAATTAATGTTTTTGGACACTTCATTTTACACCCTAGGTAATACGTTAATTGACAGTGCCTACAGCCTCTAGGCACCTACTGATCCAGCTACAGTATAGGTTCCAAAGTTAAGGTGTGGAGAACACAGCATTTCTGAAGCTCTTGATGCCCCACACCCCCTGGTCAGTCTATTTTTCTAGGTAGAGAATCATGTTAAGTAAAAATAATAATTTAGCCATTTTATTTATGACTTAAATTGAAACCAACCGTGGTTTCATGTTTCTTTGGAATCTCAACCTTTAAGTAGCCGAGGCAGGGGGATTGCAAGTTTGAGGTCTTATTGAGCTACATAGTGAGATATTGTTGTTAAAAATTCATTTCTTGCCTTTGACTGGATTTGAATTTGGTTTGTTTTTGTTTTTCAAAACTTTTGAGTTGCACCATTAAGTCATTTATTTTGCTCCTTCTGATTTTCTACATAGGCCTTGGAGCTCCGCTGTCCATCACAGGGCTGCTTTCAGTGGGTCCCGGAGGTTTCGCTCTACTGTGTTTTCATTTTCATTTGGCTCCAGAATATGTTTTATCCTTTCTTAATTTCTTTGACTTTTTAAAAATCATTCAGTAATGGGTTGTTTAATCCCCAGTAGTTGGTGTATTTACTGGGGATTGCTGTTGATTTTAAGTTTTATTTCACTGTGGTCAAATAGGATACACAGAGTTATTTAAATATTTTTGAGTTTGTGAAGTTTTGTTTTGTGTCCCAGGATGTGGTCTGTTTTAGAGAAGCTTCCATGTGCTGCTGAGTAGAATGTATATTCTTCGGTGTTTGGGTGGAATATTCTGTAGGCAAACTGTTAAGTCCATTTGATGTATGATGTCAACTTGTTCTGATGTTTCTTTGTTTATTTTTTTGTCCAGATGACCCGTTTACTGGAGAAAGTTGGGTATTGAAATCACCTGCTATTACTGGGTCGGTGGTAATTTTACTCAGTTCTCAAGTCCTGGATTATCTGAGTAATTTCCGTCAGCCTTATGCCGTGTTTCCTGGGCAGCACTCAGCATTTATTCCCCTTGCTTTAGTTACCGTTCTACTGTTTGGAGAAACACCATGACCACGAACGCTTACAGAAGAAAATGTTTCATTGGGGGCTTGCTTGCAGTTTCAGAGAGTTAGTCTATTATCATCGTGGCCTGGAGTTTGGTTGTAGCCAGGCAAGCAGTCATGGTGCTGGAGAAGAATTTGAGAGCTTCACATCCTGGTCTTCAGACAGCAGACAGGGAGAGGGAGGGAGACTGGGTCTAGGATGAGCTTTTGAAACCTCAAAGCCCACTCCCAGTGACACACTTCCTCCAACAAGGCCACACCTCCTCATCCTTCTCAAAATGTTCTACTTCCTGGTGATGAAGCATTCAAATAAAGTATATGACCCTGTGGGGGCCATTTTCATTCAAACTGCAACACCTCTTAAGTCCTTCATCCCTAATTTTTTGGAGATGTTTCTTTGTAGACACATCTTTGAAGAAGTTTATTATTATTCTTTTAAATCCTATGTCCTGGGGTTCATCTAGGTCATTCCCATGGCAAACATCTCTACAGAACTTGGAGGTTTTAGAGAGGAGACGCTGGATACTATTTGCATTTTTGTGATGTGGCCTGGGCATGTGGATGTCTTTTATTAGTTCTACATTTGATATGGCCAGGGCAGGCTGTGATAGAACTGTGTCTGTGCAGGTGGCATGGGCCTAGATGTTAGAAATGGCTGGTGTGCAGTAAAATCAGGTGGACACAGGGCACTGGGAGAATGTACAGGATGTGTGTCCCCAGTCTAGCTTTAGAGTGTGGGATAGATATAGATGGGTGGAGAGTTTGGATGGGTGGCATTGTAGGGATGTGTTGGTTGGGAGGTAGGCATTCCAGGTCCTGGTTGAAGTTTAGAGATTGGTTGCAGTGCAGGTGAGAGTAGCCAGTCTAGGTTGGGGCACTGAATATGGACCTGGCCTCTCTTATTAGGTCTCTGGAATATTTTCATGTTATTTTAAATATTGCTAGAACATTTTTCTTAATGCTATATAGTGTGATAATTTATGACAAAATCAATTTAATCAATTTTCTCAGTATTGGGTAATTAATTTCTTTGACAACTTTACTATTGTGAACACTGCTGCAGTGAATTTCTTTGGCTTTAAAACTTGGCTCATTATTGACTGTTTCCTCAGGATAAGTTTCTGTTGTAGCCAAGCGGTCCATGGTAAACGTGTGTTTGCAAAGGCTTCTGATGTCTGTTTCTTTCCAGAAAGCATATGTTACATTCCTTCTGTTCAACGGTCAAGCTCAGCTTCCTGGCACATTGGAGGTTCTTGTTTTGTTCTGTGACAGAGTCTCTTGTAACCTCGCCTGGCCTCTCGCTGGTCCCATAGCTGAGGATGATGACCGTGAGCGCCTCCGCTCTCCTCCAGTGTGCTGGGATTGCAGCTGTGAGCTACCATGCCTGGCTTGCGGGTTCTTACTAAACAAAATCAGCAGTAGAAATCTTTGTCAATTTGAAGTTGAAAATGGTGTCTCGTACCTTGGCAGTGTGGTTCCCCTGTGTCCTGATCTCGTTGACACTGAGATGAGCTCATTCCTTTTTTAGGATCTATGTTAGATGTAGGGATTATGTGTGAGGCTTTTAGTCTGCTGCTTAACTCTCAGTTTTCCACTCATTAAGAAATTAGAATAAAGAATCCATTTTAATTAAAAATGTTAATTTGAAAGATGAGGTATGACAATAATATAAGAAAACAGAGACACACACAGTAAAGTTGGCGACTATATGTTGCACAGGAATATTATATTTAATTAAGCTACATTTTCCTCGAGGAGTGAGGAAAGGATTTCACTGTTGGATAATCGTGTTCTAGGTAATGTTTAACTAGCACTCATGAGAACTATAAACTGTCTGGACTGCCAAGAAGCAAGGATCAGAATTTGAGGCGTTCTTTCTAGTAACTCCTTGGGGTAGTATCTCTGTCTTTTGGTTCTATGAGGGAACAGATAATCTGAAGAAATACTGCTTTGTGGCTAGGCCGATTTTGGTGGACTTTGGTTTCTTTGCAAAGGCTCCTGAGGGGTGTAGGATCCGCATAGGAGGGTGGTTATCACAGAGACTAAAGGGAAAGATAAAGATCACCAATAGAATTTCTGACCAGCCAAATGCATTTAATTTCTTCAAACTGAATTATTTAGGGGTCCTAGTAACTCAGATAGACTCGCAATCTTTCGATGCTGAAACCTTTATCTTTTGCTTTCCAGAGAATCAAAATCCATGCTCCTCTGCCTAGATATTGTGCTTTGTATGACCCATCATGGCAGCAATATAAGGTTATCTCCTTGGTGGCAGCACTCATAGCCATGGACAGTCAAGATAACCAAGTATAAGGTGTCCTTTGCTGGTCTGCCATAGGGCCACTGTGAGGAGATGGGAAGAGCAAGAGCTCATGCAGTTCGAGGAAGCATGCGCCTTACCCACACCTTTCACGTGCTTGGCAAGAGCTCTAACACCGAGCTGTACTCTGCGCCCCTAAAGACACATTCAGTTATTGGTTTCCCAGGAGATGTTATCAAGAGTGTGGGAACATACTTCACTGAATATTTGAAGTGCTTTTCCAAAGTTCCTCATTTGTTCTTGTTTGCCAGTTTCTTGCATTTTATTATAAATCTTAATCATTTTTATACCTATTCCCCTCCCACTGGGACCCTTTAAAGTGAGCCCTCTTCCCACTCCATGCCCTCGTGTGTGTGTGTGTGTGTGTGCGTGCGTGCGTGCGTGCGTGTGTGTGTGTGTGTGTGTCTGTCTGTCTGTGTCTGTCTGTCTCACTGACTTTAGTTCTTTCCCTGGCTGTGGGTGAGAACTTTTTCAGTAGATAAGGACAACTTTTCTGTGGCCACCCCAAAAGAAGAGGGACATCTTCCCACAGCAAGCTTTAACCGCTGTAGTCCTTTTTGAAGGACAGCGGTCTCATGGGACCATCCTTCATCCATGATGAAATACTGATGGGCTAAGTCCTGTGCAGAGAGCAGTGGGTGATGTGAATGTGCCCAGCAGATCTTTGTTGCACATTTCCGCATCTTTGACTTTTATATTCCTCTGCGCCCTCTTCCAGCGTGATCCCCAACCCTTGAAGGAGTGTTACAGCTGTCTCTGCTGAGGCGGAGAACTCACCATCACTCACTCTCTGCACTTGGTCAGTTACATGTTTCATACTCTAACTGTTACCTGTTGCAATAGAAAGCTTCTCTGAGGAAGGCTGGACACAGCGCTGATCTGTGGATAAACATGCCAGTGTTTCAACACACACCTTTAATTCCACACTCGGGAGGCAGAAAAAGGTAGAGTTCTCTGAGTTTGGAGCCAGCCTGGTCTACAGAGTGTGTTGTAGACCACTCAGGGACATGGCGAGATCCTATCTCAAAAACACAGGAAAAAAAAGACCCCTCCAAAACCAAAACAAAAACAAAAACAAAAAAAGAAAGAACCAAAACCAAAACCAAACAAAACCCAAAACGTGAAATAGGGGCTAGAAAGGTCACTCAGCTGTTAAGAGCACTTACTATCCTTATAGAGGACCCAGGTTTGGGTCTCAGCACTCTGGTGGCTCACAACCATCTGTAAACTTTGATTCCAGGGGATCTGACACCCTCTTATGGCCTCTATGGGCACTACATGCACCACATGGTGTATATACATACATGCAAAACATTCATACACATAAAATAAAAATAAATCTTAAAATAACAAATAACAGCAGAAAGGTTGAGTACTTAGAAGGCAGTTTGGCCAGATTTACAGAAGCAGAAAGCATTTCCTCCCGTAGAGCAGGTCTCAGGTCCAACTGGAAAGTGGTCTGTTACTCCTGGGAGCTGTGCCCCTTGTAGGCAGAGGATGTGTCTCTGACGCTCTTGGTCCAGCTCCCAGTGCTTAGCACCTTCCTCTAGTGTGTCTTGGGGCCTTTCCCATAGTGATTGTGCCACTATTGCCTTGGGGAGTATGTTTTTGAAAGTCTTCGTCTAATTTTCAGTTTTTAAGTACCTTCCTCTAGTGTGTCTTGGGACTTTATAGTGTTATAATCTTTTATACATGTTTTGTGAACTCGAGTAATAGGAAACTATAGTGGGCTTGTATTATGGAATTTTGTCTTGCCTTCACTTCTGTTTGCCCCAAGATGTCTTCCACTAGAACTACCAATTTCCAAGGGCTCTATGGAGCCTCTGGCCATCTTTACAGGGATGGGAAGGCTCGCCTTCAACTGAGTACCTCAGGGATTTTGCTTTAACTGTAGATATTGGCACCATTTATGACTTCAGTTATTTAAAAGACCTTGGAAACCGCCACTCTCGCTGTGATCTTACAGGTCGGAAGGGGCCTGCATGGCTCTCGGGTTCAGTTCTGCACATTACGCTCCCCCTGGTTGTCCCTCTTGGGTTTGCTTTAGTGTCAGAGCAGCGGGCGGGTAAGGGCAGCATGAGAAGTTGGCTCTATCTTCCTGTCGGAGCACCAGAATCGGGGGTGACTGCAGCACTGTCAAATACAAAATAACAAAACAAAAATTACAGTGGGCTCACACAATGTTGTTTTTAACGTATTTTGAAAATTTTACATAATTTAACTCGAAAAATAAAATGCTTCTCTTGAAAAATTAGAGATCCTGGCAACCCTTCACGTCTGCTTTTCTTCCTGGTGAGATCTGGTTGCCCCTGGTGCCGTCCCCCTTCCCTGCTGTGCTCACTGCCTTGGGCTGCCCCCTGATGCTGGCTTTGAGGGGCAGTCCTATCATCACCCTTGCCCTGGCTTTTCCTTATACTGTTGTGCAGCTGTAAGCAAAGGGCAAGGATTCTTTTATCCACATTTACAAAAGTTTAAAACAAACCATAGAGTTCAGGGCTCAGAACCTGCCACTAGCCAGGATAGACCTTGGTGGGCAGGGGCTGTGAGTGGCTTGGGTTATAGTTATTTGTTTCTTTAACACACTTCTGTTGTGTGTTCTTTTTTGTGTGTTACCTTTTGAAATAGTGCCCAAGTTAGCTTTGAATTCAAGATCATCCTGTCCTCAGCGCCCCCGCCCCCATGATGGGTGTACTGTGGCCATCTTCCTGCTTGGCTAATGAGATGTGATTTGAATGCCTGCTGTATGCCAGGCTGCTGAATTCTGACGGCCATCCTGTTGAGGCTACAGTAGTACCCCAGGCAGGCATAGTTCTCATCGCCTTGGGGCTTAGCAGCTACTGGGATTGCTCAAGCTATTACACATCTACAACTTAACAGGCATTTTAACTGTAGAAAGCCGTGGTGCCAGGGCACACATGGGACAGCAGGGGGAGACAGTGAGAGGTACCTAGGTGTCTGGGTTTGTGCTGATGCTCCATTGACCATTTTTTCCCTTTGTGTGGATCGGGGACTCGGAATGTTGGCTCCTTTGGTTCTTTTAGGAAAACCTTTCATTTATCTGCATTGGTTCAACAGATATCCATTAGGACATTGGGCAGGAGTGTCGGGAAGGGGGATAAAATACAATTGAAATGGTTGTTTTCAGGTAGTTTTGAATCTAGACGGAGAGATGTGATATCTCCAGGAGCTTCAGTGGGCCCAGCTTTCTGCAGCTGCCTTTAGAGATGGAGTCTAACCCATAAAGCTATCTTAGGGCGAATAATACACTAAACCTCTTGGAAATCTATTATTTTCTAATTTGAAATATATACTAGTTCAATCCTATTGAGACACATAGTAGGTTAAATGAGACTTTTGAGGGCCGTTCTGTGAAAGAAATAACATTTATAGCATTGTCTCCCTGGGAGAAATTCCTTCTATGATACAAATGCCTTCCTGGTAACACTTGGAGAAGGTGGTAAGTCAAGTCAGAGACTTCCTCTCTTTACCATGTCCTGCTTCTAGATTGGTGACATACGTTCTTCTACTCTATATAGATATGGATTCAATTCAATTCTATTAGCAAGTAATTTCCAGCTGACTGCCTACATGTCCTGGGTTGAGAAGTTTCTGAGGTTCACCCGGGTTCTAAGGCAGAGACATCGGGAGTGGTTAACAGGGCCTGTCGAAGACATGGATATTAAGAATGTTTTGTGCATGCTTGACAAAAAAGGCTCACCCCCTCTAGCCTAAAAGTGACTGTTTCCTTTTGACTTCTGAAAACCAAAGCCTTAGTCCCATTCCTTTCTCCATGTCCAGTCTTTGCGTTCAGGCACTGTCCTGTGGGCACCGACATATGAGGAGAAGAGATGAACAATGGAGTTGGTACTGACCTGTGTTCCCTCTTTCAGCTGTGGGTACTTTCTGTTAGTGAGGAGGGTGGAGAATATACGAGGCCCTGTGCATTCATCGCTAGTGAGAGAGGACCCCACATGGTACCTAGCACACAGGATCTTCAGGGTTCTTAGACAATATCCTGAATGAATTCAGCCTCTGAAATTCACAAGTCTAGAAAGTAGCAAGATTTCAATTCCTTTGGATGCTTATAGGTCTGTAACTTTGTATCCGTGCTAAGGAACCTATGTGATTGTGATAAGTGCTGGCCGGATATTGCTGTATTTTCAGTGCACAGACTTCTGGCTAGCTGGAGGCTAATGGATGCGTTTCCACTTGTGAAATGAGAAGTGACTAAAAAAGAGCCCAGTCTCGTGGGAAGCTGAACGTGTGGCCACTGTCGAGCATGGTGACTTTTTGTAGCACAATCCTGAAGCTAGCCTTGCAGGTCCATTCTCTTTCTTCCTCCCCCACCTCCACCCCTGGTTTTAGAGCTGGGTCAGGAAGGGTCTTTTCACAGTGGAAACCATTTTCACTCAATTAATTGGATGAAAACAAAGGCTGGTGCCATGCCCTGTGGTTATTGCTTTCCCAACAGGAGGTGTGGATTGAATTTCAGGCTCCCAGGTCGGCAGGGACACACACGGGGGTGGTCTGCACAGAGGGAGCTGAGTTTGGAAGCATCTTGTAGCCAGCCACCTTTCGGGTGGACTTAAGAGTGGATGAGGGCAGAAGACCAGAGGGTGACGGCGACAGCACAGAACTTTCCCTTGGGCTACAGAAGAAATTTGGGGAGCACGCTAGCAGAACTCCTAAAAAGGTTTTGATCTTCCCCGGTCTTTAAAAAAAAAGCAACCAACAAGGCATGCCAATCACTGGCAGGCCGGTCTCTCGCGTTATGATGTGCCTGTTTAGTGGGCCAGTCATGCCCTTAGTTTGCAGCCCTTAGCAGCAGGCAGGCCTGGCAGGGAAGTTTCACTTCTGTTCTCTGCCCCCGCAGCACTCGCAGTGTCCCATTCTCGGCTGAGTAGCATTACATGGTAAAGAGTTAATTTGTTCTGCATTCCATTAAAATTGCACATTTTCCCTGTGCATTGCTCCTTCCATCTTGCCTAAAACCTATAATTTAGGCTCACACCATGGTGAAGTCTTAAGTAACCTTTTGCCCTCGCTACCTTAATTATTCTCCAGCACATGGGCTCTTTTAGGGGCTTGTGACAATGGGTTAACTATGTGCTAGTTAATGAAAATGCCTGCCACTTAAAAAGAAAAATGTGGTCTCGGAGCTTTAATTAAATTTTTCATCCATAGGGAGATAAAATATACTTTTTTTTCAAGAAAATGGACTTTGTAAATGTCTTTTTTCTTTAAATTGAATAATAATTAAGTAAGTTGATGGAAATGGGAGCTTGTTTAAAAGCACCAAAGCATTTTCTTTATAAATGTAATAGTTTTTGAGTTAAATTCACTTTATCTTATTGTATAAATATGCTTAGAGTTTATGATAAATAATGTATATAGAACATCATGAAACCAGGTTTTCATTTGGTTTCAAATTTTTTGATTTTGTAAAAGTTTTATTTTTGCAAAATTGTGGTGACTGAATAGTAAACAGCTTAGAGAATAGAATCTCACAAAGGAGCTGAGTGTCTGAGATAACCATCTAATCCAGTACCAGTCAAGTTCAGCAGGAATAGTACTGGTAATTACAGATTTTATTTTCAATATCAGAGTATTAGGCCCGTAAGGCCTCTCTAATTATCTTGGTTAACTTACTCCCTAATGTCACAACAAAGGAAAAAATGTAAGGCTAAGTACCAGACACGAGCAGATACTAAGAGGAGTGGGTATTTTGAGTTCGAAGAGGTCTTGAACTCTTCATTTAAAGGAGGAAGAGAAAGAAGCCTCAAGTATATAAAGACCGCCCACAGTCTTCCAACTGCCCACAGCTGAGATGGGACAAAACCAGAGCCACTGAGGCAGCAGCTCCCAGAGTCACATTCATCTGGGTTTCTCTGACTTACTGTTGCCCATCTTTGTGGCTGTGGGCAGATTGTTGCAGCCCCGGGAGCTCCTTCTGCTCCCCTGTAAACTGGCACTGATGGCTTCTTCCTCTCTAGAGCTTACGGGCAGGACTCCTGCTACGGCCTAGCACTCCTGGGTTCTTCTCACTGCTCTGGGGTGCAGCTGGGGCTACTAGAGAGAGGGGGCCTTGCTCAGAAGCTTGCTGCCCCTCCCCCAGAAGAAATGTTCTGTGGAAAGTTTCCTTGTGAAGCCTCTTTGAGAGATTTATGCAGATTTTAAAGCCAAAAGAAGGGGTCATTCCAGAATTTTCTTTCCAGGCATTGAGGCCAAAACATAATTTTAGCAGGTATTAGTAAAAATTGAGAAGTATTTTCTCAGTCGGGATTCTTGCCAATGTCTGTGTTGTTAATGTCCAAGACGGCTGGACTTCCCTGTGCGTGGAGAGTTCCGAGGCAGCACAGCCTGATCTGGGCCGTTGCACTGGTGGTACCGAGGCTCCTCCAGACACTGTTCTGTGGGATTTGGGGCCAGCATAAATTCATTTACTTTTCACTGGGTGAACTTCATGCAGAATATTAATGGCAGGTGTTGTGGGGAAGAGACAACGGTTGGTAGGTAGGAGATTAAGACCTGAGTGCTGGTCTTTGGGACAAGTAGGTGTATGTAAGTCACTTGGCTACTTCCCAGTAAACTGTGCAAGAGCCTGCTTTAACCCAGTTAGGATTACAACCCAACAACAAGCAGGTAACCGTGGCTTCCTACGTGTCAGGTCAGGTGCATCCAGGGGTTTACTGCATTCTTTCTGTTTGCTTAGAAGTGATGAGGAAAAACAATATAGCTCTAAGTGCATTATAGGAAACAGGAATTGATAAAGTTTAAAAATGCATCCTCTACCATATCATAATCAATGAAGTAGACAACCATTATTTTAACATGTGAACAAATGTTTGGTGTGTGTGCTTGTAAACTCAAACCATTTTATTAGATAAAATATTGTTAAGGGACCCTGGAAATATGTAAACCTCAAAGAGACCATTTTGTTCCCGTGTAGCAGAGATCTGGGCATACTTTATTGATCTTTTTGTGGAGAACATCAGGGAATGTTCCAGTAGAGTGCAGCAGAAGCCAATGCTTAGAAAACAAACACTTGCTTTTCTTAGGCTGCAGTGTGGGGACGTATGGGAATTTCACATTTAAGAAAAACAGTGGAAACATCAGAAGCCTGGAGCGGGCTGTTTGTGTACTTGCTGCCGCCTCTGGGATGCTTGGCCGTCCTTAGAGGCAGCTCTGGTTTACTATGCTGCGTAAGAAGGAACGTGGTGTAGCTCCATAGAACACAGAAAATCAGCATGGAATATCTTGACTTATTAAAATACAACTTCCCCAAAACATGAACAGAGAGTTCTATATCAGAAAATACAGATATGGAGAAAGAAATAAAAATTACCCAAATCTTACCACTGATATGACATAATTTCAATTTAGTATACATGCTTCCAAATTGGATAATGTGTGGTATTGTGTATAAAATGTAAGAACAGGAACACTTTTAAGTGGGACCATATGGTATATAGTACTAGGAGTGTTTTCCTCATGAAAATATAAATTATGTCTAAACTTATAGTACTATAGGTTTAATAACTGTGTAGTTATTATGCTTATAAAATATGCTGCTTCTTCCTCCTGGGACAGTGTAACACACCGCTTCACAGCACATGCGGGTCTTCATCTCGCATGAGGAAATTACGTCTGAGTTCACACCACTGTAGACCGCGTGTGTAGCACGGAATAAATTCTCACCATTGCAGATCAACTGATACTTTTTCCTTTGTTGGTAATTTACTTGGAGAAGCTTGTCTTTCTAGCTTCTCGCCCACTTCTTTTTAAGAGAGGGAATAGGATTTGTGAATAGTATGCGGTTTCATAGTTAAATGTTAAATGTAGCTAAATGCTTGGAACTGTGAAAAAATATTCGCGAAGAAAAGGGATGCTCAAGTTTTCTTACTTTCCATCTACCAAAATTTAGTTACTTTAGATTATTTTACTCAAATTCATGCTTTAAACATATAGTAATTGTTAAAATACACAGTATGCATATATAAAATTCTCAAATAATTAAAAATATTATATAAGAGAATAATATTTTTGGGTTATGATAATTTCAGAAAGAAGCATAAAGGCCTGGAGAATGACTTAGTGGTGTCAGCACAGTTTGCTCCTGCAGAAGTTCCCAGTGTGATTCCCAGCACTCATATTGGATAGCTTATGATTCCCTGTAACTGCAGCTCCAGGGAGCCAGCACCTTTTCTGGCCTCCAGGAAACGCATGACCGACTCTACAAACACATACACGTAGATAAAAGAAAAATCAATTTTCAAGAAAGAAAAGAGTCAAATTATTTGGCTTTTAACAAAGACAAAAGAACTGATTGCCAGAGAAGCTTATCAGTTTTTATAAATGTCATTAATGGGCATTCAGTTTGTGTATTATAGTGTCTGGCGCAGGAATGCCGCTGAAGAAATCCTACTCAGGGTAACCTAGGAATTGACTCTTCCATTAGAAGTGAGTGCCACTTCTTAGTCAGCAAAGACAATGGCCACAGTGAGGGTCCTGAGCCAAGTAGGAAGATATGGACAGGTTGGAGAAAGGATGGAAGCTGACACCCTGCAGGTGACAAACACATGCCTGCACCCATCGCCTGCAGGCCATTGGCCTTCAGGACTTGGCCTGTAGAAACACTGTGTAGGGGTGGGGGGATGGGGAGTGTTGGTGTGGAGTCAGGGCCCTCATTGGGCTCACTCTGCTTACTTAGTAGGACCTAACATTGTTCGAAGCAAGTGAGGGATCTTACTTGTAGGAGCCAAAAAAGCATTAAGAACACCTTGCATTCTTTTCCAAGTTGATAAACTTCAAAACCTGAAGGAGCTTCAGAAAATAACTTAAAAGGCCTAGAGACAGCAAATTTACAAGAGCGTGTACCCCAGAGCACTGGGGGACTGGCCTGAGTGTGTGTTCTCATTTTCAAGGGTGAATTATGTAAATTTCCCTCAAATCATTGAGATGGGGTAAACAGCCACCAGAGGGCAGCCATGATCAGAGAAAAACTCAATAGCCCTTGGAGAGTCTGAATTCTAGCTAGAACAGGTTTAGACAGTGGGAAGGTGAAAAGGACACTTTCAACTAAGGCAGGTACAATGAAAGGGAAGTCTCAGAATTCACAGAACTTGGGGTTGACTTCTTATTATGGAATATATTTTGTTTCCAGCTGTTGGCTGGCTCTTTTGTTGTGCTTGTTTGCTGAAGGTCCCAGTGGTACTGGCTTACTCTGACATTAAATAAGATTGGCTTTGATTTTATTTCAACATTTTGTACCTGTGTATTTCATATAAGTGAATACATTTAGTTTTGAAAATTCTATCTTTTCTGTTCCTGAAGGATAACTTTAAAAAGGTATATATTCAGATATGTGTATGTGCAAATACATTTATACCTTGAAATAACAATTACTGAAAATAGAGACCATGAATTTGAAGGAGAATGGAGACAAGAATATGGAAGGGTTTGAAGGGAGGAAAGAGAAGGGGAAAACATAGTTAAATTACTATCTCAAAAAAAACCCCCAAACAACAAAAAGTGATATATTCAGGAACATAGAAAAACTACTTGGTTTATAATTTCAGAACAACTGAGAAACCCCTGTTCTCCATTCTTCCAAAACCAGAGCACATCAGGTTCCCACAGAGCGGTTCCTGCTGCCGGCCTTGGTGCTTCTTGGTTTTTGTGTTGCTCTGAGGTTCTAGAGAAGAAGAACATTAAATCTAGAGAAGAACATTAAAAAATACAAACTCCTGAGTTCAACTAACTTCAAAAGTGAAGAGAAATACTTTTTAAGTTTCTTTTGTAATTCTGATGAAAGATTTAGAAAAATGTCTGACAACTGTCTCCTTTTAACTTGTAAAAACAGCATTAATGAGAAAATTTCTTAGAACTTCAAAAGAAAAAGACTCAATTAAGTGTTTGCTGTACAAACATGAGGACCTGACTTTGAATCTGTAGCAGCAACACAGTAGCTGGGCATTGCTGGACATTGCGGCCTGGTCTTATGACCCTGGTGGAAAGGGAGTCAGAGAGAGGAGTCTGGGGCTTGCTGGCCAGCTAGTCTAGACAGTCCGTGAACTCTAGGTTCAGTGGAGACCCTGCCTCAAAAATTAGAACCACTGGCCTAGTCACATGCAAACGCATGCACACACCTATGCACACAGATACACACACGTGCAGACACATGCACACATGATGCACACTTGCATATGTATGTGAAACTGGTATTTAAAAACGCCTAAAATGGTCCATGAAACAAGGTTTTAGGGGGTCATTTTCATGCAGTTTCATAGAAAACTTTCATATGTATGACATATTCTCATGGAGTTTATTGTATGTTTATTTTTCTCCCTTCTCGTTTTGAAAAGGTCTTGAGAAGGACACATAAAATTGTAATATTTGTCTTTAACTTTTGACTGTGGAATTGTACTTTCTTGCTCCATTGCTAAGAAGCTATAGCATGCCAGAGCAGTGCATAGTTCTGGGTCATGATTGGACTGTGGAGATTCATCACTGAGAGTGAATACTCACCATCAGGTTATGGAAATACCAGAGCAGTGTGAAGTGTTGAATATCAGAATATCAGTGCACTGTGTGTTCTTTAATCTTTGAGCTACACAGACAGGAAACTGAGTGGCGAGGACCATAGATACCCAGGGATTTCTGAAGATGTTATGCGCTAGACTGCTGTCATTTCCCTGTCATTTTCTTACCCTTGTGCTGTAACTGAAGAAGTGTCCTTCCTTTTCTTTCCCACAGACATAGAGATGGGTTATAGATACAGTTGCTTTGTTCCTACCTAGCTCTCACTTTGTCTAGGGCATTGCCATTGGATCTTCCAAACTGGCACACTTTGGAGAGAGTTGGAGTGGGTGACGGGCTCCTGAGTGGAAATGGACAGGAACTTTATTGCCAGGCCAACCTTCCTCATCAGACTCAGGGACTGAAGTCACTGACCGAGGGAGTCAGGAAGAAATGAGAAATAAGAAAACTCTTTCTGGGCCTAGGTAAGCTCCCTTGACATTGACTTCTCTTGGAAAAGCGAAGCAGGCCGCAATGAATCGCTAAGCCAGTGTCTTTTGCCACCTACATCTAAGACCTAGCTTGACCTTTGTTGGCAGCCTGCTGTGGGAGGGAAATCTCACAAGAGTATGAGCACAGGGACTCCGAACTCTTTTAAATAAATGTGGATCTAATTTTTTGGTGTTAAAAGAAAACAAAAAGGAAGATTTGCTTTAGGTAACATTTATCAAACTTAGACTAAAGTAAACCCAGAGATTTATATGGTCCAGTTTGTAGAGGAAAACATTGGCATGAGGAGAACGGAAAACATTGCATGTAGGAAAATGTGGGAGAGAATTCGAGAAGGAAACATCACTAGTCATGACCCAATGTTGCTGCAGCCGCACCAGCTTGCTTACAATAGGAATTCAGTGTGCTACAAAGAGGGTTCTGTGAATGCCCCGTGAACAAAATGGCCAATCCTTACAATCGCTGCTGTTTTCTGAGATCGCACCGGGAGCCAGCTAGCCCTAAGTACACTGCTTCCATTATCTCCAGGATCTTTAAGAATCTCCAGTGCAGAGAGAATCTCCGACTTTCCCCCTTCAATTTAAGACTTTAAAAAGCATTCCTTTTTCTGAATACTTCCCTGTAAAGTTTAGATTTTTAGGGAATAAATGGGAAAATATTAGTTAGCTTTGTGCAAGGAGAACGATGGAATTGGGCTCATGATACAAACTCTCCCCAAATTTCCCAACCTGTGGTCCAAGGACTATTCCTCCGGGAGATATTAATAGGTGTTCTGTGAAAAGCAGGTTTTGAAACCGTGCATCATGTATCCTGCTGTGGGAGAGTGTCTAAGTCACTGAGCTTTTAAAGGCTCTGGGAAGTTCTGTTCTCAAGAAACCTTAAAAAGCCATGCTGACTATTTTCCTAGTTTATCTAAACATGGAACACTGTGCATTTGTACTCAAGCATGTGTGGGTGGCTGCGTGTGTGTGCACTTGTACGTGTGTGATTGGGAGATGGGAGCCCAGTCCATGTTGCCTTGTTGGCACCACAAAATAGGCTGGGTGTTTTCTGTTCCTGCTGTGAGCAGAGGCACTGACTACATTTTCTAGACCTTTCTACAGACGTCTATGCAAACAGTTCTGGATGGTAGTGTCAGTGTCTCCTAGCAGGAAAAGATGGGCTCTTCATGGTCTGTTCTCATTAAGATAATTATTTCTCTTCTGGGACAAAGCCTGGGCATACTGACTGACCGTCATAAAACACCCGGTTTCCTGAGCTCAGGTCCTCCAGGTGCAGCGCAACCCTCCAGCTGTGTGCAGATGTGACTTCGGGTCTCTTGGATCACTTGTTAGAAGGCGGGCCTAGGGAACTAGCATCCATGTTGACCTTTTGGTGGCTGCTGTAAGTAGTACAGTCCATTGCCTCGAATCAGGAGCCGTGACTCTTTTAGGCAACAGTGAAACTATCGCGGATGGATTTGTTTACACACAAATACAGTGAAGTCATAAACTTCACAACTTCTGACTTGGGAACAGATAAACTGTGTTCTTGGAGGTAAACGAGTCATCCCTCCGTTGTCCAGCTGCTCCTGACTGAGTAAGCTAGGTTGAGGGAAGGGTTGAGAGGCTGGGGAGGTTCAGTGGTAACTCCGATCTCAGGCATCTTCCTAAATGTCCTTAGGAGTTTGCTTCCTGCCCCTGGGGCTGATCTAGACAGCTTTGTCTGTTGCTGTCTTCTGCTGCTGTTCTTTCCTGTGTTCTGTTCTCCCTGGTGTGAAGTTTGTTTCTGTAGTGAAGCAAGTAGCGTGAACCATGTGTGCTGCAGCCCGAGCGCTTCCGCAGAGGAGGAGCTCAGGATGTGTTGGGCTTCAGTTCTGCACCTGGGACCTGCTAGAACTTTCAGGCTTTTAGATGTAATCACGTCTCTCAAGCTTTTGGCACAATCTCACATTTATGTTTGAAGAAGCTGGGGTTCTGGCGGGTGTTTGGTAGTCAGCTGTCTCTATAGACACGGACTTACTGACCTTAGTCGCTGTGCTGAGCAGAGGCTGTTTTCTTATTTAACCTCCATAAAGTGTCACTGGGGTGCTTCTTTTTTTTCCCCCCTAGGAAGCCACAGATTAGAGTTGGAGAAATCTCCTCACATTGCATAATTAGCAGAGCTATTGAATGCCATTATGTGTGTGTGATTTCAATACTAGGTTCCTACCACTTTATGGTGTTGATGACTCTGCTTGACCTTGGCTTAGGATGGCCCTGTAGTCCAAAATAGGCACTTTGGAATGGAAAAGGGAAAACATGAAGAATCACTAGTTAATATATTAAAAATTGCACCGGGACAAGAGCTTCAAGCCCAGACTGTCCTGGAAGGATGTGGTTGCCCTGCTGTATGCCTGAAGCACTCACAGGAATACTTGAATAGACTTCAGTCCTGTTTGCTCTACCCGTTTTTGACGTGTGTGGTTCTATGCTATTATCTCTCATTGAGTCAATATGTTGAACTCAAGTGGTTTTAAATATTTATTGTGCTTTTAAAAGTGTCTCATTGCTGGGCCGCCCCGCCCAAGAGTTCCAGTAGAGGTAAGTGGGTTCCTGCACATCCTTTTCTCACACCTCAGTGTCTTGGGGTTTTTCTAGAATTTAGTGCAGTCCAAAGTACAGAGAGTATTTATGAATTTTTAAAGCAAGCCAGGAGAGAATTATTTTCCTTCTTCCTCCACCCTCACAAACTGAGGAAGATGATTGATGTGGCCTTATAGGGTCCACATTCCTCATGTAAATGAAACCCAGCCGAGAACGGAAACAGCAACACTGCCTTGTTCTCCCACTGTCAGCTGGCAAAGGACCTTCACTTTCTTTGACATCACTTCACTGGGAGTGGTGACAGACAGAGCCAAGTCCATCTACAGACTGTAGCAGCCGCAGTACTTTCCCTGTGGTTTGTACACAGCTGTTTAATTAGCTCTATAGGGTACTGTAATAGCTTCAGTTGATTTTTCCAGTTGTGCTATTTGCTAGAGATTTTGTTCACTTCAGTGTTAGGCCAGCTTTGTAAACACCCTTCACACATGTTTCCATAATGATATAACTTTAAAGACTGTAGTCTATAAACAGACTCTCTGGTCAAATAACGTACCTTTTGGAGAGCAACAATACACTTACAGGATGTTAAAGACTAGGAGGAAGGCTGAAAACACTCGCCTTTGCATCGGCCAACACATCCCAAAGTTTTCAGTGTTTCCCCCTCCCTCCTCCTTTTGGTGCGTGTTTTATCGGGGACATGTAGAGGTGTGTCTACAGGGGCTATAGAGTCGTTAGCTCTGTAAAAGGGCCATCCTTGCTCTCAGCTAGTCCTCACCTGTCCTAGCCCTGTGTTGTGTGTGCAGTCCTCTTCTGGGTGGTTTTTACCTGGGGCTGCAAAATAATTCAGCCTGGCTCTTGATTATCCTCCAGCTCATCGGTGTCTGTCCTGTCTGCGGAACGTGGCTTCCTTTCTCTGTTCATTTGAATGTTTGTATCATTTTTATTTATTAATTTATTTTATTCTGGAACACTAAAAGCATCCAAGGCTATGAATTTGTTATGGAGTAAAGCTTAACCTATAAATCATACTCAGATTTGGAGCTTCTGGCCTGAGAGACAGTTACACATTTACCAGGACCTGCCATTTACTCTAAGATGTTGAACCTTGACTCTCTTCTTCTAAAGAGGGGCTACTACTGGTATGTACCCTTCCAGTTTTAAAAAGAAATAAATTGAGCTAAATTTTCTCTTTAAAGGTGATCACACAAAACTTAGATGGTAAATTAGATGGTTGATCAACAGATGGCATAACCATTTTTTATAATTTTGTGAATATTCTATACTTTATAAAATTGGATAAATAAAATTCTATACTTATAAACTTCTATACTTTATATAAATTGGTTAGTAAGACACCTGTTATACAGGCATGGGGGCCTGAGTTCAGATCTCCAGCACGGAAGCTGGACAGAAGCTGGAGGGACGGCTCATCATTTAAGAGTATGTGCTGTTCTTGTGGAGGACCTGAGTTGGGTTTTCGGAACTCAGGTTAAACGACTCACAACTGTTTATAACTCGAGCCTTAGGGGATCTGACACCCTCTTTTGGTCTCTGTGACACCTATATTTACATGTACATATCCCCACACAGGCGCAAAAACATATATATAATTTAAAGCAAAATAAATAGTTTCTAAGAACTGGATTTATTATACAAGTATAATTCCAGAGTTGAGAGGTGGAAACAGGAGGATTCCCAGGGCTAGTCTAGCTGAATTGGTGATATCCATGTCAGCGAGAGACCCTGTTTCAAAAAATAGAGTAGACTGACTGAAGTAGATATATATGCTGACCTGTAGCCTACACACGCAGACACAGACAGACTGACAGATAGACATACACACACTTTTTGAGACATGGGCTGGACTGCCTTTGATGTTGAGATCTGCCTGCCTCAGCCTCCTGAGTATTGGGATTATAGTTTATACTTCATAATGAGCATGCTCCACTATGAGACAAGAGTTCCCTGGCATGATGTCAGGTAAAAAACTGGTCTGCAGTGGGTCTCCCTGCAAGGGCATGGGATTCTCGGAGCCTGAAGAGACCAAGGTAAGCCCTGTGTGCTTAGTAGGAAGGACTCTGGTGTGCCGGGACTCAGCACTGCTTTGTAACTGGATGTCTCTTCTTGAGATTGAAGGGGACTTGCGCTGAATGAAGAAGATCAGACGGAGCAGCACTTTACAGTGGAGTCTGTCATGGCTTTATCCTCAGGGTGATTGCTAAGGGGACGAACCACAGAAATACACTCGCACTCTGGTCTGTCAAGTGCTTAGACGGAATCATTTTTCTCAAGTTACTTTCAGAAATTTGACTTTTGCAGTGTGGTTGTGTATAACGTGATTTTATATATCTTCTTCTAAAAAAATTCTCTCTATATCTTCTTTTGTGAATGAGCATAAAAGATACCTTAGAAGACCAGCTGTCACCATTCACATCCAGGTCAGCCTCAAGTATGAAACCATTAGTACAGTGTTTTATCTCCTCTCTTTATTGTTTTCTCAGAAATAATTTAATAGAGAAAATGGGAAAATCAAGTTAATCATTTTTATTATACCATGGAAGAAGATATGGTCTGAAAATGGCATTGCTTATAATAGGTCGGTGGGTACCACCCCGAGCATCCCCAAACAAGGCCCGTCTCGTGTTAGCATGCTTTTCTTATTTGTGAGTGGCGCTTCTGCTGTATTCTTTGTAGAACATTTGTGCTAAGAATTTTCCTCACAGGATATCAGAGTCAAAAACCTTTTACCCATGGGGCCCCATTCTCCCTCATTCTCTCCTGAGGCTCTGATCTATTCTCTATTTCCAGCCCTCGACTGACAAGGAACTGCTCTGTGTGATTAAGAGGGCTTGCAGGTTCCTTGAGGCATGGTTCATTCATCACCTCCCCAGCTCACCGAGTGTCTCTCCAGAAACTGGGTCATCTCCGCGTTCCGTCCCAGCAGATCAGTGATTAGGGCTGCTGATCGTGCTGCTGTATTTGCTTTATCTTGTTGTTTGCTTGTTTTGTTTCAGCATAATTGCTATAATTTTGTACAAATTACAAAGATGGTAATTAAACAGTTGGGTTTTCTAACGTCACAGATTTTGTTGAAGGGGATACAGTAGATACAGAAAAATGCACTTGACGTCATCAGAAACTTGCTGTCAATCAGTCATGGGCCAGTGCCTTTCCTATGGCACTAGCAGGCTCCTTCTGGCAGACCTGTCACGGCCCTCCCACACCCTGGTAGACTGGGTGGTAGGAAGATGGCTGTTTTGTGCTTGCATTTGAAATGTCTTTTGTTTTTACTCTGGGCATTTGTTTTCCATCAACTTGTAATGTGGTCCCATTGAGTGGTGCAAGTCATGTATTATTCATGCACTCTGGTTCATTCCATTAGTGCTATCAGCCTTAGTGTTCAGTCTGGAGCGATACAATTATGTCAGGAACTCTCTGTCCCAGCTTGTCCTGTCTGCATTTGTTTCATATTTATAGAGAAGATTTCTTGTAGAGTAGATCTTTTAATTTTGTTGATGCCAACTGGAATGAAGCCATTTGATATGAGACTGATGTAAACATTATCTTTTAAGTAATTTTATATTTTACAAATTCTATTGTACACAATTTGAAAAAATTGGCATTGCACAAAATTTGGAATCATGAGGAGGAAAATAAAACTACCTGGAATATTATGACTGATTAACTTATTCTTCTAGTCTTCTGAAAAGTTTTAGGAAAAGTAAGTTTATGTTGTGTAGCATGAGGGCCAGCTTGTTGGGGTTTCTGTCCCGCCCGGTACCCCAACAGCCGGCAAATCCCAAACAGAAATTACACACAGGACTCCATAAGGTTATAAACTGATTGGCCCATTAGGTCAGGCTTCTTGTTAACTCTTATAACTTATGTTACCCCGTTATCCTTATCTATGTTAGCACATGGCTCCGTACCTTTCTCAGCTGGGCAGGTTACATGCTGCCTCTTCAGTGGTCTGCACAGGAATGCTGAGGGAGCTCTGCTTCCAGAATACTCCCAGTCTCTTTGCTCCACCCCTACTTCCTGTCTGGCTTTCCCGCCTATACTGCCTGCCTGGCCAATCAGCGTTTTATTAAAATATGATTGACAGAATACAGATAATTCTCCTGCACCATTTCCCTCTTTTTTTTTTTTAAACAAAGAAAAATACCCATAGTCCATTTGTTGGGAATGTGGGCGTAGTATTTCAGGCTACTTCCTGCTGGTTGGGGGCGCTGATGATCTTATGGGGACCTAAAGAAAACTTAGAGTTATAATTCAAGTCCTGACTGGAGTATCCTGTGAGTCTCGATCATCTCAGGCGACAGTCTTGAATCTGTTTTGGATGTAGAATTTAGACATCTGGGCCATCTGTTCCTGTCAGAGATTTTTCAGGTGGCCTCCCTTGATCAAAACTGATTTTTCTTAATTCAGAATGAATCCATAGCCTCTCATTTTCTGTGGAAACAAAAGCAAAATCTCTTCTCCAAAGTAACATACCTTTTGACTTCAGTTTTGAAGCCAAGGTATTTTCAAAATGTCTATCTTGGATTAATTCTGCAGCATTTATAAACAAAAGTCTTTTAGCAGCTGTTTCTCCTTCCTCAGCATTCAAACAATTTAAAGAGAGCATAATAGCATACAGTATCAAGATTCTCTGTGTATTTTCCATCTTTATGCGGCTTTATTTCAACCTCTATTTCTTTTAATTTTACTTTTAACTTTTGGCTTTTTGAGACAGGTTCTCTGTATATATCTTTGTCCTGGAATAACTCTGTAGAGCAGGCCGTCCTTGAACTCACAGAGATCCGCCTGTCTCTGCCTCCCCAGTGCTGGGATTAAAGGCGTGTTCTACCACACCTTGAGGTCACAGAGGTCAATCTACCTCTGCCCCTTGAAGTCACAGAGGTCAATATGCCTCTGCCTCCCAGGCATTGGGATTAAAGGTGTGTATCATCACACCCAACTACTCTCTTTCTTTCCTTTTAACTTTAAGAACTTTAACTTTAAACCTGCATATATTTTTAACATACTGTAAACCATTTAGAGGTTTTCTTTCTCTTTGAATCTCTCTTTACTGTATATCTCTCTTTTTTGACCACATGAGCCTTTAATTTACAAAGCAATACGGAAAGCCGTGGCTTTGAAGGCTAGATCCTTAACTTTCCAGCCTCTACGGAGGTACTGGCTGTAGCCATTTTTGTTGCCACAACTCTATGGCGTTTCAAGGTCCTTGTTAGCAAGTAAGCTGGAGCATTCTGCTCACAGACCACACTTAGTAGGACTGCCTGTCTGAAAGAGTCAGAGATTGCCCTGACAGGACAGCCCAGAAAGCCGGCATTTTAAAACAGCGCAGCTTTTTTCCTGCTACTGCTGAAAACCTGAAAAGCATGCGTTCAGCTTTTCATCAACACCATTTAAGTGCTTCACAGCAGGACCTCTTAAAAGAGCTGCAAGGTTTTGCAGCTAAAGCTGAGTCAGGAAGCCTCTCTTAGATGAGGGCACTTGCTTGCCTCTAGCAAGCAGAGCAGACCCGAGAAATTGCTGCTACCAAGAAACCATGCATAATGCTGTTATTTTGTTCTAGAATTACTTCCCAAGCTGTCTCAGGCTTTATGTGGATACAGTTGTCCACACGTTGGCGCCATTTGTAGCATGAGGGCCAGCTTGTTGGGGTTTCTGTCCCGCCCGGTACCCCAACAGCCGGCAAATCCCAAACAGAAATTACACACAGGACTCCATAAGGTTATAAACTGATTGGCCCATTAGGTCAGGCTTCTTGTTAACTCTTATAACTTATGTTACCCCGTTATCCTTATCTATGTTAGCACATGGCTCCGTACCTTTCTCAGCTGGGCAGGTTACATGCTGCCTCTTCAGTGGTCTGCACAGGAATGCTGAGGGAGCTCTGCTTCCAGAATACTCCCAGTCTCTTTGCTCCACCCCTACTTCCTGTCTGGCTTTCCCGCCTATACTGCCTGCCTGGCCAATCAGCGTTTTATTAAAATATGATTGACAGAATACAGATAATTCTCCTGCACCAATGTTGTATATACAGTTTAAATACAAGTATTATAGCATTTATATTGCCATATTACATTTTTAAAATTAGTTTTTTGATGTATGCATGAAATTATTCATTTTCAACTGTTATTTATTTTCTTTTATTTATTTATTGAGAACTTCATATATGATGAGTGCTATATTTCCTTCATTTCTGCTCTTCTTGCCCTTCCTCCAACTCTTCCTACATTGCCCCATACTCCTCTAATTCATCACTTCTTGTTCTTTGTATTATTTGTAAATACCACCTGCTGAGTTCATTTAGTGCTGCTCCCATGCACATGAGTTCAGAACTGATTGCTTGGGATTGGGATAACCTATAAGGGAGATCACCTTAGAGAAGATTAATTCTCCCTCTTTCAGTAGCCTTTAATTCCCTGTAGTGCTTCATCAAGGAGTGGCATCATGTGAGATTTCTTCCAACCATGTTGGCTTGTCAGTTGGTTCTACCATTGTTCAGATCCTGTAGATAGTCATATTGTTGAGATTTTATAGATGCAACTTCCCTGTCATATATAAGACACTATCTTCCAGCAGACATATTCATATCCGGGTTCTTAAAATTTTTCTGGCCCCTCTGTTGCAATGATCCTGAGCCTTAAGTGCAGGAAGTGTATTGTAGATTTATCAGCTGAGGATGGACACCATGGTCAATTGTTCTCTGCATTTTGACCAGTTGTAGAGTTTGGTGATCGTCTCTCTCTGATGGAAAAAGAAGTTTCTTTGATGAGGTGTGAGAATTAGACTTATCTGTGGATATTTAGAATGTAGTTAATTTACATAATAGTTTGTGAAAGTAATAGTTGTAGATTTTTCTCTTGGGGCAGTGGCCTCACCAGCCATGAGTAGTTGTCTGAGTTTACATGGGCATGAAATCCCTCCTGTTGAGTGATCCTTAAATCCAATTAGGTGGTTGTTGGTTACCCCAGGACATAAGTGCCACTATTGCTCTTTTGGGGATATCTTACCATTCAACTTATTGTTGTGGTTCACAGACTTTATAGCTGGTTAGGACTACTGATTGCCTTTCTCTCTTGGCAGCTGCATATCTCCTTCTGGTACTGTGAGAGCTACTTGTCAGGGAGGAGGCTTACAGGTTAAGTCCGGCTGCATTTCTCCAAGTCCTATGTCAGAAAACCTTTAGTTTTAGGGAGGCAAAGAAGGGCAATGACAATAGCCTTTATTGCTTTTGGGGTCTCTTGGACTTTCCTGATCAATAACTCAAAAGGAGATTCCTATGCCTGGCATTGGGATTTTTGTTAGTCTGTTTCATATATGTGTATACAAACACACACACACACACACACACACACGTATGCATGTACACATTATTTTCAATTACATTTTGCTGTTGGTTTGTTTTATAGCTAATATTCACTTATTTCTTTATAAGTCTATGTTCATATTGCTAATGATTTCTTTAGGATAGATTTTTAGAAATAAAGTTATTAGATAAAATAGTATAGCACTTATAAAATTCATGCTGTATATTATTAAACAACATTCCAAATACTGAGACAATACTTTCTATTTGGTTTAAAAAATACACTTTTCAGACTTTTGCTAATGTTACTGTGATTATTTTTGTTTTGCATATGTTTTCATTTCAATGATATATTTGAATAGAAAAGTTAGGATATTGTTTTTCTGCTAAAACAACCAGAGCACTTTGGGGAGCAGTCCCTAACAGTTGCCTGATGCTTGGGTACCATCCTTTCTTAGTATGTAATTTTTGACAACTTAAATTGCTAAATCCTCTAAGGCCTATAAATTGGGGATGGTGTAGATCCGAGCATCTGCCACGGAAAAGGAATCTGCTGTCTGCTGCTTCAGAAGCGATTACTGAGCCTGCATTGTGTTTTAGTTCATTTGCAGAACTCCTCCATGACCTAGATTTTAATTTATAACCATGGCAGAATTAATAGAGTGCTTGATTAGCCTAGAATCTAATCCAACAGGGTATATTTGGAATGACAGGTCTGCCCTTTTACTTACTGGATCTGAAGTAAGGAAGTCTGAAAGTGCAGTGACGGCTGTGAGCAGTGTAGCTTCAGCTTAATGCACTGTTCCAGCTCTGACCTGAAATACCAAACTCAAAGGAGATATTTTAACAACAGTGTGGTAACTCTCTCTCTCTCTCCTTCTTTCTTTCCCTCTTTTTTTCTTTCTTTCATCATTCTGTTACATGTTAATAAAAATTAATAAATTTCACCTCCTTTAAATGACAAGTGATGTTTAGTGACAAGTGAAGCAAATAGTGATTTTTAATGTTTTAACTCCATTAATTAATTTTAAATACCTATCAATTTTTTTCTTTAGAAAAAAACTACATGAAGCAAATAGAGACTTTCGTTCTTCTGTGCTATTTGGTAGAAACAGTGTCTGAAAGGTCACCTGATGGTCTTTCCTGCATCTGAGGAAGTGTAGTGATAATGGCGGGAAGGACACGCCAGCAATCATCAGAGTGCAGAGTCACTTAAAAATGCCGTTAGTTCAGAGAAAGAATAGTCTTTTCTTTTAAGCCTGTGGTATTTCTGATCCCCAGTTTGCTCATCCGAGAATGATGGGCTCTCTCAAATAATCGATGGAGTTATGAATGGCATGTTACACTTACAGAAGATCCTTAATAAATTTTCCCGTTTTGCCCTACTGGACAATGAGGACTAGGCCAAGGGCTTTACCGAGAGAAACCGAATCCATTAAACACTCGTCACTGAGAAAAGCAATGTTTTCACAAAGGTTTTCATCCTTCCTTGCAGTACAGATACAGCAGTAGATACTGAGTTAAGTGCCATACTTTGTCTGCAATAACATCTTGTGTTTGCAATTGTTTGACCATTGTGCAGGAATCACAGATATTTACAAAATACCAGTGCATGTTCACTGTGATGATGTTTTTCTTTTCCTTTTTCTTTTTTAACATTTATTTATTTACTTCTGTCTTTTTGTCTTTTGCCTGCATGTATGTCTGTGTGAGAGTATTGTACCCTGGAGTTACGGTCAGCTGTGTGATGTGGGATTCCCCTCTGTCTCTGTGAATATCATTGGTTAATAAAGGAACTGCTTTGGGCCTATAGCATAGCTATAGGGGAACAGAGCTAGGCAGGGAAAGGTCCTTTTACAACAGCGGTGAGCTGCCTTATGGGTACTGGGAATTGAACCTGTGTCCTCTGGAAGAGCAGTCAGTGCTCTTAACCACTGAGCCATCTCTCCAGCCCGGAGATGTTTTTCGTGAATTCAGTAAATTGGTTCCAAGAGGACTAGGTGTGATGTCCCAGGTTCAGGATGGTTTGTCTGCTCATCGCTGTAGAGAATGTGTTGGATTGGCGGTGCCAACTGCTTACTCTCAGCAGCCTTACCATTTTCCAATACAGAGAGTTTATGTAAAACTTTAAATGCATTTTGAGAACATATGAACCTTGGCTGTCAGGGATTGCTGTACTGAAGCTGGCGCTGCCACCCTTTGGGTCCCCTGGGGGAAGTAATTGTGGCTTCCTTCACCCACAGCCTTTCTGCTGTTTAACTGAGCCTAGAGATGTGGGGCTCTATAGCTAAAACATGCCATTGATATCTTTATCCATATGAATTTGGATCATATTTTATACTATGAAATACTGTAGTATACTTGAAGATGCTCTCCAATTAAAATTTTTATTTTGTTATTATTATGATTGTCTTTTGATTAATTACTATACCAACTTTGAATCTTCTCATCTCACACGATCAGAAAGTAAGTGTCCTAAGAATTCCATACTTGACACTTCTAATTATATGATTCATGGTCTCAAGTTATGTGATAGTGAAGAAAAACATTTTTTCAAATCCAAGCCAATATTGCCAGTTTTGCTGAAGTTACTCAGGATCTATTTCTTTGTGATGACTGCTCCAGCGCCTGACTCTGGCTGAAGCTAGGCTGTCCTCTGACGTGGCAGCCTTTTAGGTTAGTCTTTACCATCGTAGCATTCAAAGGGTTTACTTTACATGATCTCATTGTTTATCTGTTTGATTTACAGAACAGTGAACTGTTGAAAAGGAGGACACCTTTCTCTTTAATGACATCATTAGTGTGTGTCGCCATCATTAAAAAATAACAGATAAATGTTTTCTAAGCTATCTTTAACTGATTTAAACATGGAATATTATATAGCATGTTCAGACCATAAAGCATCAGTGGTTGGAGGTTATTTCTGTGTAATTTGACTTGTCACTATGACTTGATTTATATTTATCATGAGTTTTGGTGGTAACATTTTGTACACAAGTGAGGACATTTGGATATGATTCAAAATGTTGGATTAACGAAAGGAAAGCTTAGCTCACAGCCTTCAACATGCTTTGGAATCTATCTCTGTCCTCATGATGTCTCAGCTTTTGAACTATCTAAGACATTAAAATTGTGTCTCGAAGGAAGGTCAGAAATTGCCTAGTTCCCATTTATTTCTCTTAAGTTGAGTGAGGATAAGTGGGAACTTGCCTTGATGCTGACCTTTCTAGCCAAACAGGGCTTACTCTTGGTGACAGACCAACCAGCTGACCTCCGCCCCATTCCTGTCTTCCTCCTAATGGTGACTGAGACCACTCATGGGATGAACCCAAGCACTAATCCAGCTAAGCCACGAACATTTGCATTGGACATCAGAGAAATGCAGAGTACTATCCGCTAGAAAAAAATTATTTTCCATATCTCTGGGAAAGTTAATTTTAGTTTTGCATAAATCCTTTATCTGGAAAACTAATTGATATATAGTCAAGAAGTGAGTATTTCTTGACCAGCAGTGTTCATATGTTTCCAGTGTGTCTTTCAAAGGCAGGCAGTGTTTATATGTTTCCAGTGTGTCTTTCGAAGGTCAACAGTGTTCATATGTTTCCAGTGTGTCTTTAGAAGGCCAACAGTGTTCATATGTTTCCAGTGTGTCTTTCGAAGGTCAACAGTGTTCATATGTTTCCAGTGTGTCTTTAGAAGGCCAACAGTGTTCATATGTTTCCAGTGTGTCTTTCAAAGGCAGGCAGTGTTCATATGTTTCCAGTGTGTCTTTCGAAGGTCAACAGTGTTCATATGTTTCCAGTGTGTCTTTAGAAGGCCAACAGTGTTCATATGTTTCCAGTGTGTCTTTCGAAGGTCAACAGTGTTCATATGTTTCCAGTGTGTCTTTCGAAGGCCAGCAATGGTCATATGTTTTTAGTGTGTCTTTCGAAGTCCAACAGTATTCACATGTTTTCAGTGTTTCTTTCGAAGGCCAGCAGTGTTCATATGTTTTTAGTGCATTTTTAAAAGGCTAGCAGTGTTCATATGTTTTTAGTGTGTCTTTCGAAGGCCAGAAATGTTCATATGTTTTTAGTCTGTCTTTAGAAATGACTTTTGTACTTGAACAAAGAAAACATTCAGAAATTACTTTTGTTAGATGTATTAGGTTCTAAAATATCTAAATGATAAAGGCATGTTATCAATTTTAATCCACTGGCAGTAAAATATTAGTATATATCAATATAATATAAAATGACAATAATATATTGTGGAAAGTGCCACAATAAACATATTGTATGGTTTTGTGTTTTCAAATAGCACAGAAATAAACTGATTATCTATATATAAAATTTTTAATTGAATCCTTACTTCACACTATAAACAAAAACAAATTTTAAGTAAATTGACTACTGGAATGAGAAAGGCATAGCTTTTATAAGAATAAAGGGGAGCCTGTGCTAAAATCCTTAGGGTGAGGAAAGACTTTTAATCGAATTATAGAGAGCACAAACTCACAGAATTAAAATGTGATACATTTGATTAAAGCAAAACATAATTTTTGCACATTGAAGGAAACTACAAGCGAATGAGATAGGGTGTCTATTTTTATTTCATCCTAACAGCAAGGAGTGTGACTGCCCCACAGTCAGAGAACTTCAGCAGGGGAGTCAGGCAGTGGGTATGCATGGAAGTCCTCAAAGAGAAAGTACAAATAGCCCAAAACAATGAGCAAGAAAAATAGAAATAGAAACAAATAGTGGAATTCCATTTTCTAAGTATCAGACAAAGAACAGAAGAAGAAAAGGCTGGGTAGGTGTTTTCTCAGCAAGTGTCCAGAGCAGTGAGAGCCTTGAGGGTACTCATGAGAGCACAGGTCAGGATGGTCCTGGAGAGAAGCTAAAGGAGCAGGCCTGGGCAGCGGATGTTAGTAATCCTCCCAAAGCACCATATGGGAGGAAGCAAACAGAAGCGTGGTGTTCATGTTCAAGGCAGGTTCATTTGCTGGGACACTGCTGTTTCTATGTCTGTTGTCAGAGTCCATGCATCAAGTATGAGGACTAAAGCCGCTTTGGGGAGGGGTCACTTTGGCCCTCCATTTCTAACGTTTGGTTATCGCTCACAGCATTTGGTCACTCCGTCAGTGTCCTGACAGACAAGTCACTAAGAACAAAAGCAGAGCTTTCAATTTTTGGACTCACTTACATCCATAATACTTGTACTCTTCAGATTAGCCTCAGGACCTGTGAGGCCTGGCCTTGGTGTCCCCTCCTCCCCCAGCCAGTGGGGAAGGACTGTTTCACCCTCTCTTGCACCAAGGCTCAGTTATTCATATATTCATTAGTCCATTTTCGAATCCATGTGTTTCCTCCCAGAACGTTCTCTTAGCTGCTCTACTGTGATGATTTTGTTCTTGTTGCCTGAGCTCTTACTACTCCTGCTCTTGTCAGGTGAGTCTGTCTGAGCTCCGTAGACTCCATCCTTCAGGAGGAATGCCAGCTCGTGTTTTCTGTGCTGCCCCCGACTTGGCAGCTTTCCAGCTTCCCTCCTGGCTTTCAGACAGAGTTGAAGTATCCTTGTCTCCACAAGGCTGTGCCCATGCCCACTTGTCATCTTTTAGGGGCTTCCCTAGCTTTCCTGGAACTTGGGTGCAAGGAATTGACTGTGAGGTCAGCAAGATATTTGGATTTTGCATGAGCTTCTTGTGTATCGCATTCCAGGGGAATTTGATAATATTTTTGGTGATATAGTTAAAAAAGGGCGGGGGAGGGACTAGACTTGAGAACTAACCATTTCTAGTTAGATGATCTTGGAAAGTCTCATAAAACACTTGAACTTGGGATGTCTGTTTCATAAAACCCTAGGTTATAGCTTCATCCATTGAAGGGTGGAAAGAAAGCATAGGAAACTGTGCTGCTTACTCTCTGCGAGAAGACTGTCGATAAACTGCCACTTCCACGTGGGGTGTTAATGACACTGATGTATTTTCATGGTGTCTAGTATCCTTTTGGTGTTTTTCATTTTATAGCTGCATGGTGCTTGTGTGTTCATAGGCCAACACAGAGGCCCTCTCTCTCCTGTTTGCTTTGTGGCCGTTAAGTTTTAAAACATTGTCAAACTTGGTGAATGTGGTCTTTACATATGCAGGATCATGAGCCGCAGGTCCCAAGCTCGGGTGGCTGTCCTCTGGTCTTCTGAGATCATGTCCGAGGCTTTGGGGGCAGTGAAACAAATCTATCAGGATTTCTGTGCTTCTTTCCTAAAGGAGTCATTTATCAGAAGCTTAAAAACTGATTCTTTCGCAAAACACTGCGTAAACTGACATTAGGCATGGAACATTTTTTAATAATATAAACTTTTTGTTGCCAATATATCGAGGTTTATTTTGGGGTTAAGCCCATTAAACCTCTCAGTGTCCAGAAGGATTTGCTATAGCAAGCAAAAACTGTTTTATATGATTTTATATATTAGTGTATACATCTTGCCTTGTAGGTCGGCATTGTAGTTGAACTTATTTCTCTAACAACCTGAGTCTTATTTAGAAAGCCTTTACCTATGCTTGGATATTATGCTGTGTTCCTCACTGTTTCCTCTAGAGTTGCAGATTTCCAGGTTTTATGTCGGGGTCCTTAACCTATCTGGAGTTGGTTTTTATGTGGATGAAGGATCTAGTTTCATTCTTCCACGTGTAAATATTCAGCTTTCCCAGCACTGTTTGTTGAAGATGTTGTCCTTTCTCTAGGGTGCGTTTTTGGCTCCTTTGTCAAAATTGTGGTAGCCATAGTTGTATGGCATTATAGCTGGATCTTCTAGTATGTTCCATTGATTAACATGTCTGTTTGTGCCAGTACCATGCTGTTTTTATTACTAAGATTCTTTGGTATATCTTGGTGCCAGGTGTGGTAATAACTCTGTCAGAATTCTTATTACCCAAGACAGGTTTGACTGTGGGGGTATTTTTTTGTTTCCATTTAAATGTTAAGATTTTTTTTTAAAAAAATATAAGAATGGTACTGCATTTTTAATTGGGATTCCATTGAATCTACTGGTTGCTTTTGATAGGATACCATTTTCACAATGTTAATATTTTCTATTTATAAGCCTAGGAAGTTTGTCCATTTTTCTAGTGACTTTGTCTCTTTCTTAGAGTAGAAAGTTCTCAAATATAAAAAAAGCTTAAGATCCATTAATGCAACATTTGGAGATGAAGTTGAAACCCATAAGAACTCAAGAAAGTACTCCATTGTGTAAATGTTCCACATTTTCTTATCTATTCTTCAGTAGAGGGGCATTTAGGTTGTTTCCAGGTTCTGAATATGACAAACAATGCTGCTATGAACATGGTTGAGCACATGTCCTTGAGGCACGATTGCGCATCCTTTGGATATATACCCAAAAGTGTTATTACTGGGTCTTGAGGAAGGTTGTTTCCTAATTTTCTGAGAAATCGTCACACTAACATCCAAAGGGGCTGTACCAGCTTGCATTCCCATCAGCAATGCAGAAGTGTTCCCTTTTCCCCACAACCTCTCCAGCATAAGTTGTCATCAGTGTTTTTGATCTTGGCCATTCTTACAGGTGTAAGATGGAATCTCAGAGTTATTTTGATTTGCATTTCTCTGATGACTAAGGATGTTAAACATTTAATGAAGTACTACACAGCAGAAAAAAGTAACGACATCTTGAATTTACAGGAACGTGGATGGAGCTAGAAAACATTATTTTGAGTGAGGTAACCCAGACACAGAAAGACAATTATCACATGTACTCACTCATAGGTGGGTTTTAAACATAAAACAAAGAAAATCAGCCTACAAACCACAATCCCAGAGAACTTAGACAACAATGAGGGCACTCAGAGAGACTTACATAGATCTAATCTACATGGGAAGTAGAAAAAGATCTCCTGAGTAAATTGGGAGCATGGGGACCTTGGGGGAAGGTTGAAAGGGAGAGGGGAGAGACAGGGAGGGGAGCCGAGAAAAATGTAGAGCTCAATAAAAATCAATTAAAAAAGAACTCAAGAGAATTCAAGAAAACTAATGAAGGAAAATCACTCATATCTGTCAGTTGGGGTCCTCTTGTCTGGCTGGACAAGCGAAGGAACACAGACTCTGGGCACAACAGCATCTCTGCGCTTTAACAATGTGCAGCAGTTTCTACAGAGCCTGGACAAAGTGAGCAGTATGTGAGTTTTCAGAGAATAATCCAGGAATTAACTTTTGAGTACAAGCTAGCTTTGTATACATGTAGCCTCATGTGGTAGAACGAGGCAGAGTATTCATTCTTGTGCCACCGGAACTTGTATGATGTGCTTGAGCAATTCAGTTGCTGAGTCTTTCCCTCACCTATGAATTAAGACCCTAAGCAATAGAGGAGATGGTGCCTGAACTGGCCTTGCCCTGTGGTCAGATTGATGTCTATCTTAAATGCTACCATAGAACCTTCATCCAGCACCTGATGGAAACAGAGGCAGAGACCCACATCAGAGCACTGGGCTGAGCTCCCAAAGTCCAGCTGAAGAGTGGAAGGAATGAGAATATGAACAAAGGGGTCAAGACCATGATGAGTTCACCCACTGAAACAGATTACCTGAACTAATGGGAGCTCATCAATTCCAGCCAAACTGGGAAGGACCAAACTGGGCCCTCTGAATGTGGGTGACAGTTGTATGGCTGGGGCAGATTGCGGGCCCACTGACTGTGGCACCAGGATTTGTCCCTGCTACTTGTACTGGCTTTTTGGAACCTATTCATTCTGGATGGATACCTTGCTCAGCCTGAATATGGTGGGGAGGGCCTTGGACCTTCCCCAAAGCAATGTGCCTTATCCTCTGTGAGGAGTGGATAGAGGGTGGGATGGGGAAGGGGGGAGGGAATGTGAGGAGGGGAGGGAGTGGGAACTGGGATTGGTATATAAAATGGAAAAAGATAGTTTGTTTGTTTTTTTTTTTTAAAAAAACTAAATTAAAAAAAAGAATATCATTCGCCCTGCCTGCATCAAAGGCACTGAGCTTTGACAACATGATGCATATTACCTGCTGTGGGAATATGAGAGTTAATTTCCAGGACTTCATTTAATATACTTACTTTATCATCTACTCAAGGACTAAATCATAAAACGTCTTGTAGAGTTGTCTAGTTTGCTAATAATTGGAAAACACATTATATATACAGCGCAGTAGCATTCCCAAAGACCAGATTTATCTGTGCTGCAAAGTCAAGAAATGAGACTTTTGTGTTAGGAACGCTTTGCTTGAATAGTCTGAGACTATTAGTTCAACAAACAAACCTAATGATGAAGGCTGAGAACCTTGGAGCCAGAGAAGCAGGTGAAACTTGATTCATAAAATATTGGCAGGATTCATCATGTTGCACATGCAGTGTGCTGGGTTTAATTTCTAACTTCACACACTCGTGTGCACACAGACACATGCACACGATCTATAGGGAATTAGGATCAGAACGGTTGCCTTGAGACAAGCAGAACAAAGAGTGGGGGAGCTTCCTGAAGGGTGGAATCTTCTTTCTCTCGAGTTCAGTGTCACTTCCACTCGTGTGTGCCGTTGTCAGACACACTGGAGCAACTACTAAAGCTGCATCTTCTGTAGACTGTAGCAGAAATGAAAGTGTAGAAATGTCTGCATGGGAAAGTGCTAGCTGTGGAAGAATAACCGAATGGGTACTGAGGATCGTAGTAGAAGGAAAAACAATCGGTCCGTGTGCAGCTACCTGAGACACACCCTCTGTGTGCAAGCAGCATCTTGATTTGCTCATTTATTTG
Source organism: Myodes glareolus (assembly GCF_982192425.1). Classification (NCBI taxonomy): domain Eukaryota; kingdom Metazoa; phylum Chordata; class Mammalia; order Rodentia; family Cricetidae; genus Myodes; species Myodes glareolus. The sequence goes on along the minus strand of NC_142029.1, from coordinate 103,330,137 downwards.
TTTATTTATTCATTTATTGCTGCAGCAGATCCAATCCAGGACTTTGTGTATGCTAGCAGAGTGCTCTACTGTTGAGCCATGGCCCCGGCCTTGGATTTTGAGACAAGGATGAGTTTGGTTGACAGAAAGAAAGAAATGGCCTTGGAAGCTCTGGGATCCGCACACACGGGGTGAGTGGGAGCAAAGTGTGCACTGAGGCCAGATGCGTTCCAGGAGCGGATGGTGGAGAAACACTGCTTCAGTGGCCCTGCTCACTGCAGGGAGAACTGTAGCAGCGGCTTCTAGAAACCGCTTAGTCATTTGTCACTATTCCATTTTGAGCTGTTACTATGTAAATTGTACACAAGTCTTTAGGACATTCTCCAGTCCTTCCATGCTGCTTATGACAGTGTGAGCTACCACAATCCACGCTGTGTCTGCATCTCTCATACTTTCTTATATCAATTAGTTCATGTCCATATGGTTCTTAGTTCACCTGGTTGGACTAATGTGTATTTTGGTGACTTTTATTTTGGCTCAATATATTTTTAATTTGTTGTCTAAGAAGCCATTATTATATAAAGAGCTGGACTCAGATTCTTTGGAACCCAGATAATTTAAGATATGTCAGAAGAATTTCTTTAATAGGCTTTTTTATAACTGAAAGATTCTCCACCAATCACAGGGATGTTTTCAGCCATCCACATCATATACTTCTAAGAAATGTCTGCACTCAGATAATTTGACAGTTAAATCCGTGAACTCTTTGTCTGAAAGCCCTTGATACTAATTACAGTATTATGTCCCTCAAAGAGCAGGAAAAAGATGAAGATAACGGTAGTTGCATAACTCAGGCGCTAACATCACTCACACGAAAAGAGCAGTGTGGTTTGCGGTTTGTGAGCCAGGCGTGGAATATGTAGAGTACACATTTCAAGTATAGACTTTAAAAGAAATGTCAAGAAAGGATCAGTGAGTATATCTGAAGTAATTTGGAAGCATTTTATTAAATTATTAAAGCTGTAGTATAATAGTCTAGTAAGCCAGTTTTTAGTGTAATATCTTAGTAAACAGAATTATAATTGATGGGAATAAAAGGGAGTTCATTTGGTTTGATAAATTATCAAGGTATGTAAGTATTGGCATAACCAAAAATTACTCCTAAGAAATAGCTTTGAAGACTAGGGAGTCTCTTAGAAGCAGAGACTTGGTTGATATTGTCAGAGTCATTATAAAAGTTTAGTGGAATTGTTTTTTTTTAAATATTTTTTATATATTCTTTTAAATTTTCACATATTTGTACAATGTATTTTGATAATATCTACTCATCGTCACCTCCCTCTAGCTTCCTTTAGCCCCCACAACCCTATCACCCTCCAAACTTTATGTCCTTTTCTCTTTTTGGTTACTAGTAACCCTGTGAGTCTAATTACTACTGCTCATACATGCGTGGATGTGGGACCATCCACTGGTACATGGGTATCTACCATCAGCCACTTCCCCAAAGGAAGTCAGCTACCACTACTAGCTCCTCCTCCTCCACTTATGCTGAGATTTTGATTGGCTTGAACTTGGGTAGGTCTTATGCAGCTCGCCACTGTTGCTAGGCACTGATGCATGCAGTGCTTGTGTCTTATCCTGTCGTACCGGAAGTCTGCGATTCACAGCTCTTGTCTCACTGCCGGCTCTTGCATTCTTTCCATCCACTCTTCTGAGATCTCCTGCCCTTGGACGTGGGAAGGCCCACAGATGATTCATCCACAGCTGAGCTCAACTGGGCTGAGCTGAGCAGCCATAATTACATTGACTACTATCTTCTACCACAAGAAGACACTTCTCTGACCCAAGTTTAGAGCCTCAAAAATCTATGGATATGAATATAAATTTTATAAGCCCATTTGACAGCATAGAATTTACTATAGCAACATTAGGGTACCACCTAGGGCCTGTGGCCTCCGTAGTCCTAGGCTTTTGACCAGATCTCTCCCGTGCAACAAGTCTCCTTGGTTTTTATGCCTGACAAAAGAATTGTTCTTACTCTACCGTCACGTCTCCTGTCTAGATAAATGGGTGGATCATCTGTTCTTTCCTATGAAAAATTTTGACTACTTTGTAGTCGGAGTGGCAGTGTTACCATGATTTAGGACGTTTTGTTTGGGTATAAACAAACAAACTTGTTTTAAGCCAAATGAAATAAGTAAACTCTTCAGTTTATAACTGTTCGTCAGAATTAATTGATTAGATCCTGAGAGAAAGAGGGAAATAGACGTTTGTTGGTTTTCAAAGAAATCTGTAAAATGTCAGCCTGTTTGTGTTGGGGCCTGTGCATTTCCATCTGAATCTTTCCATTCCTCCCATTGCCATTCCCTATTTTAAAAATTGTGTCTACCAAGGATAAAATGCTGGTTTTTATATATTGTCATGAATGCAATATAGAACTATGCATAAAAATTTATACCCAGTGAGAAATCAATATCATTTCAAAAAGACTTGACATTTTACATTGGAAGCCATTACACACGATCACACACTTTTCATTAAAACTGAAAATAATTTGTTGCTTCTCCATTTTGATGTTTAAGACTCTGGTTTAAAGTTCTTTAAGCATGGACCTTTTACCAAGTCCAAACTGGTTTCATGTGAACATAAACTCTTCTGTGTGACCATGGACTCCTCTGTGTGACCATGGGCTCTTCTGTGTGACCATGGACTAGTTTTGTAAACATAGCTTTACCTGAAATAGGTTTAAGATAGTTAAGTGAATACCTGAGGAACATTGTCAGGGAGGCCTACAAGTTGTGGACACAGAGAGCTGGCACTGTGCCTACTATGGAGTAGCTCACCAGAGCTGTGTCTGAATTGATAAGCTATTTCAACTGGACCTGGTTGTCTGACCTCTGGAATGACCTTTGCCTTTAGCTCCTCTGGTTAGAAAGATAATTGCTGCCCCTTCTTTCCCCTGAGGCGGCCCTGACCAGAACTGCTGCTCTTCCTTTTGAAGAGGGATCCTGTGGTGCCCTTTGTGCTGGGTCAGGGTGTGACCTTGCCCATCCTTACGTGTCTGGGACCTCCAGGGACGGTTGGCCACCTGTCTCGCTGTCTTTGCAGGCACTTGGGGCAGTGCTTCCCCAGATACTCACCAGCCCCTATCCTCAGAGCCCCTAAAACCAGGAGGGTCCTTCTCTTCTGCTGTAAGACTTCTTGTTTCCTTGTCAGTTTTGGAGAATAGTAACCGTTCTTCAGGGAGATAGATATGAAATAAGTTTCCCGAACCTAGTCAAGTAAGCAGTTTGACAATCTGAGATGTTATAGATCACTTTAAATTTCTCCCATTTTTCAACATGTTTAGTGTCAGGTCCAAATCCTGGTGGGTGGACAAAAGCCTGCATTCCTTTAGGACTTGTGAAGCTGGTTCCTCTCTACCAGAGGAGCTGTTCCCTTATTTCTCCCAGAAGGGACAAATAGCTATATGGTGCCCATTAGCATACCAAAGAGCCTGCTGGCCTCCAGGCTCCCTTAGGACCAGGAGAACCTGCTACACTTTTCAGATTCCACACTGGCTTCCTGGCTCTTCTCTAAACTTCTGCATAGGAGCTGCCCTCCCCATCCCTGCTATTGCAGCTCTTCCCTCCCTCCCTCCCTCCCTCCCTTCCTCCCTCCCTCTGTGTCTCTGTGTCTCTCTCTCTGTCTCTCTCTCTCTGTCTCTCTCTCTCTCTCTCACACACACACACACACACACCTTCCTCTCTTAGCACCATCTCTTGCCCCCTCTTGATTGTCTCTTTCTCTTCCTCTCTCTGCTCCTCCTTCTCTCCTCTCTGCCAGGTCCAGTCTGCCGGCCATGTTCAGTCCTCTACTCCCCCTCTGCCCTGGACCCTCGGATGCCTCTGGCTCTGCTCTCCCTCATGTCTGCAATAAAAACCTCCCCCTCCGCTATACCATGCAGCGGTCATGTCCTCACCTCATACATTTAACTGTTGTCTTTAGAGAGCTTCTGGAATTGCTGTAATTAATAGCTTAATCAATTCATATAAACTTGTTGTACACTGCTAAAGTCTTTAACTGGAAATACAATAAACCCTTCAGCAAGGATTAGTCATTGCAGAAAGCTGATTTGCAACAGTTAAATGTCATATTACACTAAGTGAGATATAAACACTCCTTTGTAACTTGCATGTCATTACAACACACAGATGTCTTGGCTCCAAGAGCACATGTATTAAATGAGTGCTGGCTTGGACATATGCCAGGGTTGAGGCTTAGTGATCTCAAGTAAAATCCCAGAATATCGCCTGTTGAGAGGTCAAGCTAGCTGTCTTGAGTTCCGGGAGCTCTAGGCCATGCCTTGGAGGCTGTCACTGATGGAGAGAGAGTTGAAGTTAAGTGTAGTCTATCCATTTCCAATATGAAATAAGCTTTCTCTACAACCTGTCTTATGAGTTCCTGAAGCCCTCAGAGAAGTAAAGTCTTGAAAACAAACCTCACAGAAGATTCTACTTGGGGAAATAGCTGTTGGTTTTGCTGCTTCCAGACTGTGTGTGTGTGTGTGTGTGTGTGTGTGTGTGTGTGTGTGTGTGTGTGTGTTTGGGAGGTCTGTGTGGAAAGAGGACAAGGAAGGTGAAGAGGATAAGGATAAGGCTATAGAGTAGCTTTTGAGTCTGGGGAGCAGTGAGGCTCAATCTACATAAGGATTACATCTTGTAGAAGGAAGCCCAAGTCTGCATTTTCAGGTTTTTAAGTGACTGACTGACCCCTAAGTGCAAATACCAATGGAGATTGACCTATACTAACATTCCTGTTAGGACTTAATATTTTAGCTAATACTCTGAGGAACTATATATGTTTTGAGTGGTCTATCCTAATCCCATTATTTTTAATGTGCATTTTTACAGGATGTGAAATTTTAGGGGAAAACACATGTGTTACATTTATGTCAGAAATGCTGAGCTAACATGGTCAGTGTCTATTCAATCAACTACATGTATATTGATATTATAAAATTAAATTTAGTGAGATCAGACGAGAAACTGAACTATGAAAAGTTTATTATAACTAGAATGTTTTCTGCTTGCTAAATTGTACATCATTTTGTTAAAATTATTGGAATCCATCTGCATTAGTCAGAGCTCCTCGAGGAACTAACCAACTGAATATATATTAAAGGGACATTTATTAGACGGGATTACATTATACTGCCGGGGCACTCCAACAGTGGGTGCCTTCACACAGGTGATGCTGAGAATCTAATAATCACTCAGTCCATGAGGCTGCATGTCTCAGCAGTCCAGACCTGGTGCTGAAGGCCTGCGGATTCTTGGAGAGCCATTGGTCTTTAGTCTGTATTGGAAGCCCCCTGATGCCAGCTCTGTCAGAGAAGTCAGTGAAGGGATGCAGTCGTAGCGGCAGCCGGGTACATGAACTTGCCGGCAGGAGTGAAGGCAGCCAGGCAGAGCAAAGCTGCTTCTTAGCGGCACTGCCGCCAGGAGGGCCCATTCGTGTAGGGTGGGCTGCCCCATTCAAATGATCGAATCAAGGAAACACCTCTCCAGGGTGCCCGCTGCTTTGTCTTTTGGTTGATTCCCCACATAGTTAAGCTGACGGGGAAGATTAACATAACCAGCTAGGTTATATTAATGTAGTTTTGAGGCAGATCATGTGTATTGTAGTATTGTTCTTTCAGATTGTAAATAACAAAAAGCTTAAACATAAAGTTATTTGATATGAGAATAAAATTTCTAAAATACGGTTGCTTGATATTAGAAGGACCAACACCAAAACCCCGTTGTCATAGAGACATGGTCTAGCACTTTACCTGTGAGTAAAGGAGGCCTGGAAAGGCATGATTTATACGAGAACTTCTGTGCTTCTGTCTTGGTTAACACCTTGGTAATAGATGTAAAATTTATACTTAGTAATTAAATACTTAGTCAGTTTTCCTGAAAGAGCTTGAAGTACCTTCTGGTGTAAGGTGTCATGAGTTTCTCGGCTGATAGGAAACTAATTGAACATGAAGTATCAACTGATACCTGCTCGGCGTCATGACCACATAGGCAAATGGCCTATGGAAAACATTAAGGGTTTTATTTAAAGTTGGAAACTGGGTATTTAGGCCAGAAGAGACAGAAAGTGATTGGATGAGAAAGCACCTGCATCCTGCCTTCCTTGTCTCCTCCCCCCCCCCCCCTTTTATCAGAAAGTCTCTACTTTCCAGGCAGCTCTTCCCTCTGCTGCTGCTGGGATGAGCGAGGACTGCCTCCTCCTCTCCTGCTATTGGGGAAGTGAGTTCTTTCCTCTCTACTCCCTTCTGCTAAAGCATTCCAGTCCTGAGCCTGGCTCTGCTGTTGAGCCCCTCCAAGGCCTTCCAGCTGGCATCTGGACAAACCCTGAACATATGGGGAACAGATTCAGTCCTAGGTATCTGCTAGGCTCATTCCTCCCTAGACTGACCGAATGTAGCAAGTCCTGCTACCAGGAGGTTTAATGATGGGGACAGAGGCAGGCAGGAAGCCATCCTCAGCAAGAAAGAAACTAATGAATTAGGAAGACAGTGAAGAGGTGCATTGCACTGTTGGGGGCCAACATTCTGCACGCGTCCACCCAAACACCATGCACATATCTTTAAAACTGTATTTCTTACACCTTATCATCGAGGAAGAAATAAAAACAAATATTGTTAAAAATGTGCAAGAAGAGACAGACCAGATTATTCCACTTTATTCCTGGTTGGCAGTCTTCTTCCTTCACTTCGAGGCCAGATGGCCAAAGACTGATATCACATGAAGCAAGAAACCAGTGATTAATTCTTGAAGAGGTCGGGAAGAGGTCGAGAAGGAGCAGTGGGCACTTCACAGAGAAACAGGCTCAGAAGAGGATGGCGAGCCAGACCCCAGGATGCAGAGCACAGGCCACCATAGGCACATCCATGGCACCTACCACAATACATCTCCGCAGCAGATAACCTACATCCGCAAGGCCCACGATCTGATTCAGAGTGCTATCCTACCTTCTAGAACATTTTGCATATGGAAATTTTAGATAGTATTTGAATGTTAGATTAGTTATGTGTTTGTATGTAATCTTACTTTCTCCTAAAATATGTGGTGGTGTTTTATAGAAATGTGTCATTGGGCTATTAAGCATGTATTTAATATCTATGAAAAAATTAGGCCAGTGATCTGATAAAGCTGATATAGTAACTGTATTTACTAAGAATTTTGATGGTATTTAACCATTCAAGCATCAGTTTGTGATGGCATTTGAGCAGGTCTAGTAGGCTATTTTGGGGGAGTTTCCAAAAGGTGAAGAATCAGAACAGGCTTTAATGCAGCGTGAAAGGGGGACGTACTGTTCAAGACTGCCATGCCCACCTTGTGTCTGACTCTGTTAGCACACACACTCCAGTTTTACCGTGATGGTGCAAGACAATGTGGGCACACAGTTTTGCTAGTACCTAGTGGGGTGTTGTTTTAGCTCAGAGTGGACATCCCTTATCGTCCTGGCCTCTGAACTGACAGGGGAGCCTCAACTTGTCTTCCTAGGTGCAGCATTGCATGCTGGGGTTGGGGAGTTCTAGTTCAGCTTTGTGTAGACACAAAGGTATTTATTTCCCTCGGTTAGGCCTCTCTTCTGGTGTGCCCTACCTTTCTAGCTGTGGTTGATATCTTTAACTACCTGTGTTTCTAACTGCAACCTGAGACATCTCCTTTGCTGGCACTGTTGTCTGCCCTAAGGGGTTCCAATCTCTCCTTTACTCTTAAGAAGGTAGATAGAGTAAGGTCTAGAGCAGAGGCTCTGGAGCCAGACAATCCCACGGCTTTGAATTCTGATGGTTATTTACCCCCATTCCTCGGATTGTTGTCTTGCGTGTTATAATGGGTCTCTGTTTTAACCCTTGAGGAAATGTCACACCATTGCCATAGCAACAGCATCATTGCAATCCCTATCAACTTCACATAAAGTTGCTTGCTCTTTGCATCCTTGCCAATACTTACTATTTTTTTAGGTTTTGTTTTTATAGTGGCTCCCCTAAGGCCGCCTTCATTGGTCTGACTCCGATGTGCTTTCCTTGAGCATTAAAGCAGGCGAGCAGGCTTTCATACACTTTATGACCACTTGGACATGACATTTGTCTCATCTGGAGAAATTTCTGTTCAGTTCTTTGCCCATTAGTTTTTGAAAGTGAGATTATATTTTTGTTACTGATTTTAGGAATTCTTACATATTGTGGGTATTAACTTGTCGCTACGTATCTTTTTGTAAATATTGTCTACCATTTCGATGGTTGCCTTTTCTGTTAGTAATTTCTTTGCAGTGTAACAACTTAAGGTTTGCTAATTTCTGGCTTTGTGTGTGTGTGTGTGCCTTTTGCGCTGTGTCAGAAGAAGCCAGACTTTTGTACTAGGTGAGGATTCTGCAGTTTCTTCTTGTAGTTGTGGTTTCAGGTCTTATGTTTAATATTCAATCCATTTTGAACAGCATTTGTTTATGATGTTCATGGTCCAGTTTCTTTGATTTGCGTGTAATTGTCCATTTGTTGAATAGTCTTATCCTTTCCCTCTTGTGTGTTTCTGCTTTTTCCTCATAAAATCTGTTAGAACATCCTTGTGTGGGTATATTTATTCTGAACTCCTCATTCTGTTCAGTTGCTCTGCATGTCTGTTTTTATGCCAGCACCACACTGTCGGGGTTATTATAGCTTTGTTATTTGTCATGGTATCAGGAAGTTTTATTCTTTCTTATCAGGATTATTTCTGGCTTCCATGAGAGTTCCTATGAATACCAGAGCAGAACCATCCACGAAGGACATGGGGAAGAGGGCCTGGAGGGGAGGCCCAGGCAGTTTGGGTGCCAGCCAACTGAAGGGTGTCTAGGGATGGGACTCACAGGGGGACTGCTGTGGCCCCTTGGCTTTATGACCACTCTTCCATTTGCAGAGGAGTTCAGAACCCACGGCAGAGAGGCTCTTCCTTTATGTAAGGACAGAGTAGCTGTGATACCACAGTGAGAGGCAGCTAAACCACAAGCGTTTGGCACTTGTGTGGGATTCTCTGAACCTCTGCCTGCACAAACCACCATCAACTGCAGACAGGCCAGCTCTTCCAGAGCGTTCGGACTTCTTCTCTTGAGCAGTTTCTCAGCCTCAGCACACTGGACATTCGGGTCTGATGCTTGTTTGTTGTGAGCAGTGTGGGGCACACTGGGGGAGTTAACAGTGCCCTAGGCCTCCCTCCACCAGGCACCAACAGCTTCCTCCCTGCCCCAGCTGAGATCATCAAAAACCTCCCCAGCTGCTGTTGTAAGTTCTGGAGTGAGGGTCCTAAATTACCCACCCCTTCCAACTAAGAATTAGGTTTTTTTTTCCAGATAAACTTTTCAACAAAACAAAACCAAAATACTTCATATCATTTTTTTTCTTTGGAAAGCGGAGATGGTGCTGGTGTTCTCCAGCTGATCGGGTTGCTAAGGCTGTTTGAGATGATGTGTTTGAGGCAGTCATGAAATGTCAGCTTGTATTTATCGACCCTCACGGACTATCAGATGTCCCCTGACTGACACAGAGGACTTCAGTGAGTTACTTGTCTTCTTTGGGACAACAGCTCTTCATGTATGAAATGAGCAGGGAGACTTCTCCCTCAGACTTGATGATGAGAACGTGAAGACCCAGTGAAGCAGGGGTAGGTTGTTCAGTATTGAGAGCTGCTGGGCTACTGGTGCCCTCGACACTTTGTAGGTAAAGCCTTCCAGGTGAGCGTGCCTTTGACCGGACAATCTCTCCATGCCTCAGAGTCTTATCTCCTAAAGCAGGACCAGGGCACCCTCTCCCCCACTTTGTCTTTCTTTTCCTATTTTCCTGTCTCATAGTCTCACCATCATGTCTAGTAGATTTCTACTTGAGGCAGTCTGACAAAGCCACTTACCTTTTTCCGTGGCCACCTTTGGAGACTCCCTGCAGTCACAGCTGAGAGCTTAAAGCCGTCACTGGTGTAAGTGCCTTCATGTAGAGTGGAGAGTACGGCTTTTCTTTTCTTTCTTTCTGTTTAAAGCCTGCCTGGATTGGACTCCAAACTACCCAAGTTCAGAACCTCAGAAGATGATAGGAGGAATCTGGGGCTGCCAGTTTTGTGTCCTGTTTTAAGAGCTGTTAATCAGTGATTGCTTAGTGGCTCATATTTTGTTTGAAAATATTTGAAAATGAGGAAACTATTTAACTGTTCAGTAAGTAAGTCAGTGTGTCCACCATTTATATTTAATAACTGTTTTGGAAGTATTTGAAATTTGCAGATATAATGAAATTATCCTTTGACCATCAGAACAGAAGCATTGGATTGGTGTGTGAACCTTTACTCCTCTCGCCTCATTCGTGGCCCTTATTCCAAGATATGAATGTTTACGCAGCTTTTTTAGTGTCTTTTGGTAAACAGTTTTTATTTAATCATAGAGACTACAAACAACTTTTCTCATAATACACAGTATCTTGGAACAAATTTGGGAGTGGGAAGTCTTAATCTTAAGCTCGGATTTTAAATCCTTTCAACTCTTAGGCAACTTTAAATTTCTCTTGGGTTTAGGATTCAAGGGTCGGCCCTGCAATGTGCACTTCATTGAGAAGGCAGTGTTTACAAAGCAGTGGCTGCGTGTTTGTGTCACTGTTGGTGTGAGTGCAGGGGCAGACACGTACTGAATTAAATGGTGTCTCCCTTTTCATCTGTGCCTGTCCTCGTTCTATTAATTGAATACAAGGAGACAGTGGTCGTACTGATTAGAAGAATGTTTTGCTTGGTTCTATGTACATTCTGAGTTTTAAAAGCACAACCTGAATTAAAAACAGGGCTTCTTCTTTTTTCTTTTTTAAATTCTTTCCTCCCTGTATTTATTTTCTGTATCCTGGATATGGGTAAATAAATGTCTCTTCCAGAGAAGATGGGAAATTTAGGAGTGCTGTCATGCATAACAAAAGCATGGATGTCAGATCCTACAAACATGCCATTGCATTGTCCAGAGAGCATCTATCAGCTGCAGCTATGATTCAAAAGCAGGAGGAAGCCACCCCATCCAACAAGTTCACATTTTAAAGTAGAACCCAGAGAAAGGTGCCAACTGGCAAGATTGTGGTTTAGCCCTTTTCGGTTATGATTTTATGCTGGATTTCCTGAATAGACCTTTACAGAACCAAGTCCCACTGTTCCTTAGGCTGGAATAGCGCAGTGGGCTGAGTCTGGTCTCCCTGGTGCAGGCTGGCCAGTGTGACTGCGCAGTAGCTGTCAGGGCCTCCTGACTTAAAGCCCAATATCTTGGGGCGAGAGATTAGATCTTTTGCTTTGTCCTCTCTCGGGGTGTCTGGGGAACTCTTAGAATGCTGTTTACACACAGGATCATCTTTGTGGAAAGAGCTTGGGACACTGATTAGTGAGTCACAGAAGCAATTGGCCTTAGGATTCTGAGTGTCAATGGCAAGAGATCATGTCCTGGCTGAAGGTACCAGACCGCTGTCCAGAATAAAGTGGATCGCACTGTGCTGTGTGGAGTAGCTTTTGTCTCTTAGCACTGATTAGTTTTGGGAAACAAGATGGGGCAGATGGCAGCGCATGTCTTGTGCCTGCCCCAGGTCTTAGTGTCTGAGTTGGTGTGACTGACTTAGAATGCCAGCGACTCAGCCCTGCGCAGTGAGATCGCGGAGATCCACCTCTCCCATAGCTAGCTGACCATCTCCGAGTCCACATGGGTCTAGCTGGAAGCCTGCTGTGTTTATCTGCGGAACAGCTCAATGAAGTAGTTCCGAGAGGCTGTTAAAGGCCACAACATCTCTATTTACAGTTTAAAAGTATAATTTAATGTCTTTTAGCCAGTGCTCTTAAAATGCCATTCCATAAATTAACATGCCATCTGCCAAATCGTTGCCATTTATGGATCAATAAAAGTTCAAAGAGGTTAAGTAACTTGTCAAAGTACACAGCAAGTGGCACAATCAGGAGAGGATTTGAGGCTTTTAATTTCTAGTCTTTTCTCTAAAGCAATTAGCCGGTTCTGTCCCAAGATTAGCGCAAGGCAGGTCGAGTGGTGTCCACAGGTGGGCCTGGGAACGGGGCAGATTTCTCCCTGGAGAAATTTGACCTTTTCTCTTCAATAGTACTCATTACAGTGAATCTCTGGATTTGGCGAACGTCTGTATTTCGTGCTCTTTATAAGGGAAGGCATGTAAAATTCAGCCAAGGAAGGGCTGAATGGATCCACGTGTAAGGGTGGTTTTCTAAGTGTGAGGGAAGGAGTGAAAGAGAAGCAGGCTTCTTTGTTGTGAAAGCGAGGTCCGCAGCAGGCGTCGTAGCTGCTACTCATTGGCTCTGTGAAAGTGGAGAGAAGAAGACAGTGTGTAGGCTTAGACTTGTTTTGTAACACTAGTCCAGTGTAAGAATCTGTGGGATTACTAACCTCTAGAAGAGGGTTCTCTTAGCAATTTTGTGTTCCCTTCTCTGTGGAAGATGCTGCCTAGTTTCTGACTAAAGTAAGAAGCAAGAAACTATAGGTTGTTCGCTGTCTAGAGCACAGCGTTGGAACCCAGTGCTGGCAGAAGCTGAATGAGTTACACTGAACTTGGCACGGGGTATGAAGAGCCAGGCTCTCTGTCTGTCCAAGGGGAGTGCACTTGCATCTCTTTTCAGAAATATGGAAGAGTGATTCCTTGGAATAGGTGAGCCTGTCTCAGCTTCACACCCGGAGGCGTAGCTACTGTGGTTCTCATAGCCTGGATCTGCCAGCCTTTTAACTCAGGCAGTGGAGACGCGACTCTGTAAGCCGTGACTGCCTCCTTATGTGCTGTTTGGGGTCAGGCGGCTGACCTTGTCTCTAATTAAATTGCTTCTCAACCCAGTGTCCCGAAAAGTAGCTTTTGTGGAGCGTGTCAAGCACTGCATTTTTCAGCTTGTTAGTAGCACTTGGAATAATGAAGTTTGGGGATCAGGAATACAATACTAAACAGTCATTAAAAAAAGCCTCACTGCTGACTTGCTGAGGGGAAGAGGAAGAGGAGTGAAAACTCACAGCCGAGTCTGCCTGGAGGTCCCCTTCCTCCCCTTCCCTTAGAACTCCACATGAGGCCCAAGTTACAGTTTTGTTCAGTTTCTTTCAACTATCCAATTTTATTTAGTTCAGAACTTGGGAAGTTTCTCTGAAAAGCTAGTTTTCAGTGAGGGGTAGGCAATTTAGGACCCTCTCTCCAGGACATGCAGCAGCAGCTGGGGAGGTTTTGATGATCTCAGCCGGGGCAGGGAGGATGCTGTTGGGGCCTGGTGGAAGCCTAGGGCACTGTTAACTCCCCCAGTGTGCCCCACACTGCTCACAACAAACAAGCATCAGACCCGAATGTCCAGTGTGCTGAGGCTGAGAAACTGCTCAAGAGGAGGAATCCAAAGGCCTGGAAGAGCTGGCCTGTCTGCATTTGATGATGGTTTGTGCAGAGGATCCCACGCGAGTGCCAAACGCTTGTGGGTTTTTTGAGTTTGCTTTTACAGGCTGCTTCCCGCTCATCCATGCGCTGCTTCCGGGGCTCCAGTGTCTTTCACGGAGGAGCAATATTAGAAACCAAGATGTGGACATTGGCTTGGAATCCCCCAAATCCGAACGAACTTTACTCATGAAGTATGGTTTTATTATTTGGTCTTTGCCAAAAACATGAGTATATTTTAAAATACGTTTTCCATGTTTGAGCTTGTGTGGGACAAACAGTATTGACATGTAAAAGGACAGCCTTCCTAAACCAAATTGGTGACGATGTACTTAGTAAACTATGTTTCTTTTCTGATATGCTGATGATGTTGAGAGTCTTGGTGCCATCGGGCAGCCTTGTCATTGGGCAGCTGATTTACTTAGTTTTATCACAGCCTGTTAAACTGTATGCTGCTCAGTCCTGCCTGGTGTACACACAGATAATTTGTTCTGCTGTGTAAAACATCTGCAGTGGCGACCCTGCTAGAAGAGCTTTACTGAGTTAAGTTTATTAGATGCCTTTTCATTAGCAAAGTTCAATCATAGAAGTTATGTTTATTTTTTATTTTTATTGAAAACAGATTCTTCTCTCATACAGTACATCCCAACCAGTTTTCCCTCCCACCGTTCCTCCTAGCTCTCCTTACTTCCCGAAAGCCACGTATTAAATTCTTCTAAAACTTAAGGTTCCAAGTCTTCATGATTTCTGAATTTTTTAACTTTGTCTATTAACTGATTTACTTATTTAAATATGATGTTTGTTCCCATGCGTGATGTGTATAACCTGTCAGGGTTTTCTTGTTATGTGGCATCGTTATTTTTATTTAAAACATTTTTAGAAAAAATGAAAATAATTTTGGTTTTAAAACAAGATTCTCTTATTTCTTAAATATTCCCATATTTAAAGAACTTTTGGAGATTCATCTAGGCACAAATTATATAATTTTAATAGCTAAGCATAAAAAGAAAATACAAAGTGAATTGTTCAAGGCACTATATATAAATACACACACACACACACACACACACACACACAAAATCTTTCAATTAAGAGTTCTCCAAGTCTGTATTTCTCAAACACCATTGTTATTGGTTTTGCCTAGACAACATTTAAAAAAAGGAATTTATTGAGGTGAAACTCTCATTGCTAAATCACAAACCCTTTAGCTCACCCTCTCACCCACCCCTGCTTTCTCTCTTTCTTTCTCTCTCCCGTCTCTCTCTTTCTCTCTCTCTCCTGTCTCTCTCTTTCTGTCTCTCTTCTTTCTCTTTGTCTCTCTCTCTGAATCAGGCCTCACATGCTGTTTGTCAAAAACTGACAGGCCTCACCGTGAGGATTAGAGGACAGAGCCCTGGGGAGAGATTGGAGGGGAGCAGGCGCTCTCATTCCCCTTGCACCTGCAGGATAAGTTTAAGGTCTTCTCCTCCTTCCAGATGGACCACCTTCCCTAAGCCTTCTCGCACTCCAAGGTCTAATCATGCCAGCCTCTTCCCCTGTGTCTGCAAGCTTTGTCTTTAAACAGAGCTCCTTTTGAAGGGTAATTTGGTGTCAGCTCCTTCCCCCAGCAACTCTGCATTTATTTACATATTTATATTTTTGTTATAACACACACATCGTAAATTAACCATTTCGAGGTGAAGAATTTAAAGGCATTAAGTATGTCACTATGTTGTATGATCATCACTTCTGTCTAGTTCCACAGTGTGTCCTCTACCACAGAGGAGAACTACTTACCCAGTTAAATATTCTACAGTGTGTCGTCTACCATAGAGAACTACTTACGCAGTTAAATACTCTCATTTTCTCTCTTCCCTGAGCCAATGCAGACAGCTGTCTATGTTCTGTCTTTGCGGACTCACCCATTTTATATATCCTATGTAAATCACATGATGTGTGATCCCTGTGTCTGGCTGTTAGCATAATGTGTGCAGTTTCATCTTTGTAGCATGAATTTTTTTCTTTACTTTTAAGGCTGACAAATAACTATTTGAATGAATGTACCACATTTTCTTGTTTATTCCTTCAGTGGTGGGATTTTGTCTGTTTTCGCTCTGTGGGCCTTTTGTCTAGTGTTGCTGTGAGCATGTGAGCTCGTGGACTCGAGTGCCCAGTTAGAGTTCTTCGGGGCAAGTACCTTGGTAGGCGATTGTAAGGTCTTGAGAGAGCTCTGTTTAACTTTGGAAAACATGGGAAACCATGGACAGTCATGGCTTTCACAGCAGTGGGATGATCACTTCTAACTTATATCTGTTATCTAAATCAAAATACTTTATTTGGAAACATACTTTCCTCGATGCTTTGATTTGCTATTAAGAATAGATGATCTTCAACATATCTACCTCTGCTTTCCAAAATGACTTAAAAAATAAATAAATAAACCCAGCAAAAACAAAACTTTGGCCAAGTTCTGTATTCCTCTCATGAGAGTTGGCAACACTCTCTGAAACCCATTTCAGGAGTTTCTGTTCTAGCCTTCTTTGCTCAGACAATTAGCTTGCTCTCCCCCGAGCTCAGGAAAATCCAAGTTAAGTGTTCAGGACCCATATCTACTTTCTGTCTGACCTGATCAAAATACAGAAAAAACAAGTCAGAAATTATACCAAGTGCCCAATAGTCTTTAAGAACATGTGCTGATTACCCATAAAATCACGTTTCTTCTTTCCCTTTGCTAGAGGATTGAAGTCTAAGAGACGCTCCTGTACCTTCATACAGTGTAGTTTGTGAGCTGCAGGCCAGCAACAGCATTCAAATTGTTAGTAACTGTCAATCACTCAGTACTGGTTCCTAAGCACTTTATTTATATAACATTTCTATTTCCAAAGACACAGAAAGGGAGACACATCCTATGTCAGCCTTTTGCTGCTTTCAGAGGAGCCCGCACAGCTGGCTCACTAGAGGCCCTCCATCCATGCCTGTTGAACTTAACTGAGAGGAGATTTTCAACACAGACAGCAACTTTGTGAATGCAGAAAGCAATTTTGTCTGGTTATAAGACTGTGCCATGTGCCCAGTGCTGTTTCTTATCTACACAATGTTTGCCCAATGAGTGACTCTAAGTGCAATACGGAGAGCTTATTTCCTCACTTATTAGCTTGCTTGCTTTCTTTGGCGTTTTTCTTTTTTGATATTCAAACATAAAAGTGTGTAGTTTTTCTTACAGTAGGTATAATAGGTTAATTCTTTTTTAACTTTTATTTATTTATTTATTTAACATACCAATCCCATTTTCCCCTCCCTCCTCTCTTCCTGCCTCCCCTCACCTCCCTCTACCCCACCCCATCCACTTCTCAGAGAGAGGGGCAAGGCCTCCCCTAGGAAGTCAACCAAGTCTGTCCTATCACCTCCTTGAGGCAGGACCAACCCATGGTATCTCTGCAAGCTGAGCAAGGTATCTCTCCATAGAGAATGGGCCCCACAAAGTTAGTTCATGCATTACAGTTAGATCCTGGTCCCACTGCCAGTGGCCCCATATACTGCCCAAGCCATACCACTATTACCTGTATTCAGGGGGCCTAGTTCGGTCCAATGCGGGTTCCCAGTTGTTAGTCCACAGTCAGTGAGCTCCCACTAGCTTGGGTCAGCTGATTCTGTGGGTGTCCCCATCATGGTTTTGACCCCTTTGTTCATATTATCTCTCCTCCCACACTTCAGTTGTACTCTCAGAACTCAGTCCAGTGCTTAGTTGTGGATCTCTGCATCTGCTTCCATTTGTTTCTGGAAGAGTGTTCTAGCTTCTCTGGGGTTGTGGACTGTAGGCTGGCTATCCTTTGCTTTATGTCTGGTATCCACTTATGAGTGAGTACATGCTATAGTTGTCTTTCTGAGTCCGGGGTACCTCACTCATTTATGGATAAACTAGTTCTTAACTCTTAAATGAAAATTTGAAAGCTTTGAGTTTCGATAAATCACATAAAATGTTTTATTAGCATAATTCTTGGTCATGCATCCACTTTTTCTCTTGTGAAATTCCTTTGTTGTAGTAGATCTCTAAAGTGCTTCACATTTGTGTATCTCGCCAGTATCCTGTGCCTCTCGTATCTTACATCTCCATCAGAGGCCGGTCAGTGTGTCCTTGAAGTGATTTCATGGTGAAGGAGATGGCTTTTCCCCTTGCAAAACAATCCACTGTCATTGTGGCAATGAAGTCAGAGTCGGGCTTGGTGCCTGAAGACGGCTGCAGCACCTGTAGCTCTGGGTCGCTGCAATTGTCAGGCATCACAGCGTTCTCTTGCAGGTGATTGTACTTAACTGGAGACACCGTGGGCCAACAGCAGAAGTCATTACCACAGACAACTTTCGAAATTGTAGTAGCTCAGCTCAAAGCTGCAAGAGCCAATATCAGTGTGGCCCACATTGTTTCTGACACACAAAGAAAGCGGTGGTGAGCTCTGTTCACGCCTGTGAGTGAAAAGTGAGCTGTACTTAGGCACACACTTATGGGAAACCATTTAAAGATTATTTGGCATAGGTACTTCAGAATCTGTGCCACACAAGTGAAGGGTATTTACTCAGAAAAGTCAGAATGAGATTACCTATGAAGGCTGAAAGGACGTGCCTTACCTATAGCTCTTCCGTTCGATGGCATTGCTTATGTGGGTTTGGCCCAGGAAACACTTAGGAAGCCCAGGCTCCATTTACTTTCTTTTAAAAAAATGTTCTTCATTAGGCAATGTTTAAAGGAAGTCTGAGTGAGGAGGTCAACTACAAAGTTATATAAGTATTTTAAGACTTGAGCCTGTAGGAATAGCCAGGAGAAAGTGGGTGCCATGGGGTGTGGGCCGTGTGTGACGCAGATCGGGGAGCTGGTGGTCTGCATGAGGATCTGTGAGTTGTAGTTTCCTTAGAGGACGCAGTGTGCCCACATCTTCCCTGTGTTTAGTTGTTGCTGGCCATGAAATTGGGGCTGTGCTGTTCAGGAAAATAGTAATCAATTAATTGACAAAACCAAACCAAACCAGTTGCTTGGCATGTAGAGAAAAATGCAGACTTGCATGTCCTTGAATTTTCCCTCTCTAACCAACTGCACAGCATCACGTACTCATAAGGAGACAGCAAAGGGAGCTGGCGTGCTGACTTCCGGACCTGGAAGCTCCTGTACCTTACACTGTAGATCCAGTTTCAGTTGGGAGCCTTGTGAAAGCAAAGACAGTTGTGTTGTTTGGATCAGTGGGCGAAATGGGTTCCAATGTATTTCCATGTTACAGTGATCCTTTCCAACTCTGAAAGTGCTGTGTTTCCAGACTGTGAACTTAAACAGTATCTCTGTGAGCCATGATGGGTTTTTATTTTTGTTTGAAATAAAATTAATCAAATTCCTCTACACTGGAACAAGCTTCAGCAAGCACAATGGAGCTATTGCAACCAGATATAAACAAACCTAAAATCGTGTTTTCCAAGTGTTTTGGGCTTTTAAGTTATTCTGTTTGCTAAAGCAGAAGAGTGTAATTTATGGTTGGCCCATGAAATATTATGCCAATGTAATAATGACAGGTTAATTTATGGAACAATTGCACCTAAAAAAAATAAGTTTTGGGCCTGGAGAGGAGGCTCAGGGGCAGAGTGCTTTCTTAGTATGTGTGAGACCCCAGGTCTCCCCTCATGAAGCCAGGGGTCTCCCTTTGTAGTGGAAAAATTCAACTATCTGTAATGCATTTCTCTCTGAAGTTTTTTTGAGCTGATATTTATGTTGTATCTGACCTATGAAGAAATTTTAAATGATGTAGTATTCTCTAGATTATTTATTGTTTGCTGTTCAATGAAGTTGATTAATCTTACAGTATAATGTTTTTACATATTGTAGATGTGTAATGTTTAATATAATTTATGTTTTAAAGACACAATTCTTATTCTTTTGTTCAAGTTTTATTGTATAATATACCCAGATTTGCCTAAGGCTTCATAAACTTACCTCTCTCCTTTGGTGTTTATTTTTGGTTTTTCGAGACAGGGCTTTTCTTTGGATTTGGAGCCTGTCCTGGAACTCGCTCTTGTAGACCAGACTGGCCTCAAACTCACAGAGATCCGCCTGCCTCTGCCTCCCTAGTGCTGGGATTAAAGGTGTGCGCCACCACCACCCGGCCTACCTCTCTCCTTAGGGTAGTAGGTGTATTCTAAAGGTGAAGATACTTGGGACCAGGACTTTAACTTTGTTTAACTAGAGGTAGAGAATACTTTTAGAAAGACTGTATCAAAATAAAGCACAACAACATCACAAAGGTAGGGAGCTACTTATCAGAGACCTGAGGGGTGCGGCCGTGTGAGTGACGTGGACCGGAAGTTTTGGGATGCGTTCTCCACTCACTCGTCTGTCCCTACTCCGTCTTCTCTTTGGTGAAGTGAGGTAATATTATCTGTTTTCTTCAGAATAGGTAGCGTGAGAACAATTGTGAAGCATGCAAAATTGGAAACCTCTGTATTTCATACGAGCTGTAATTTACACTAGTATTTCCTTGCAGATAGCAAGGTATAGCTTTCTTTGAATCAGAGCATCGCTGAAAACTTTGCAACCAGTTGTTTGATGGTAATAAATGTGGAGCGCAAGTTCATAAGTTTTTAGTTTTTACACCCTGCATTTCAGCATTGTTTCACATGAGAAGACTCTCACTGCTTCTTGCTTGACTTTGTTAAATTCCCACAGTGCACCGTTTCTGTGGCTGTCATTATGTGCATTTCACAGAACAGGAAACAGACATAGACTCTCATTCTTCTTGGGTAGGTAGGCTCATTGGTAAAGGTGCTTGTGGCACAAACCCTGCCAGGGTCGTCCTCGGACATGCACGTTGTGATATCCACATGCACACGACACCTGGGCTTGAGTTGCCACCAAATAGCAGAAAGGCACCTGGGAACCCTGGTTTTCACAGAAGACCTGACAAAGCTGGGAAGGAACAGATTCTAAAGCCATATGAACTGTGCTCCCATCAGTGGCACCTGGAGTCATAGATAACAAATGTCCAAGAACTACTGTTTTGTCCTTTAAGTATTGTTGACTGGGCTTTTAGTCCTTGATATTGAGTAATAGCTAGGATTCTGTGACGATTCTACTATGTTCCCATTGCAACCTCTTGTCATGAGCCTTTAGATATAATCAGGATAAAAGTTATATCTTAGGCTAAAATCATAATGTATAATTCCCAAATGCTGGCCTCCCACACAAACCTTTTCATCTCTTATAGATCTCATCACATGCCCAACTGAGACTCCTGTTGTATTTTCTGACATTGCAGCCATGTTGGGCAACTCAAACCATAGATAAAGCCCAGAACATGCTGAACTTCATCTGTTTATCATATGAATTTGTACTCCAATTTTGGGCATCCTATAGCTGCATACTGAGAGGAAAGAAAACACACATCACCTGTAACACGATGTCACTGCGGAGTGGCGGAGATGAAATGCAGACCCAGAAGAAGCCGTAGTGAAAGGGTGGTTCTTGTGCTGATGGAGAATGAGGTGCCTCTTCTAATGTGCAGAAAGAATTGTGGAGAGAAAGCGTGATAGCTTTTATTAATGGGGAGGAAACAAGTGGTAGAGAAGTTGGCTTAGTCTTGGGGCTAAAGTGGGCATACAGCCTGCTCAACAGCCGGTCCAGCCACCGGCTGAAGGATGCATGAGGCGCTCTGAATCTGTGTTACAGTTGTGTAGCGTGGTCCTCCTGTGGGACTCCCAACAGTGGGAACAGCGGCTGTCCCTGACTCTTTTACTGGCTTTTGGGACCCTGCTCCTCATACTGGGTCACCATGCCCAGCCTTACTACATGGGAAGTTCTTAGTATTATTGCAGCTTGATATGCTTTGTTTTGTTGATGCTCATGGGGAGAACTGCCCTTTCCTGAACAGAAGTGGAAGGGGAGTGGGTTGGAGTGGGGGAGGCACGGCAGAGGGGAGTTTGGGGGAAGGGACTGTGAGGAGAGGAGGGAGGGGAAACTGCAACTGGTACTCTAAATAAATGAATAAATTTATTAGAAAAAAGAATGCATGTTGCCTTGAAAAGGGTTTTTTTCTATCAGTCAAATCCCAGGTAAATGTTCTATGATGTGATTTGGCAGTATAGAGGGATGGGGCAGCATGTCCTTTTGAAATGACCTCAGGGTAGAAAAGACGAGGAGCGCATCCCTACAGATTGTAACAAGAACTTTGTTGAGGTTGCCCTAAATGTGCCTGGAGATTTGTTTCTCTCCCTTAGCGTGGAAGAGAGGCCCTTTAGCGTACACTCTCTGATTAGCATACCCAGAATCCCTGAATGTTTTTAGACAATGTCTTGAGCTTTCCTTTACAGCTACTGTTCCAGACATTATCAGTTTCTACTTAGATAAAAGTGTTTGACTTGTGCTATATCATAATGATCTATTTATTTACAGATAAAAGGGCAGTGTTACCAACTAAATAGAAAATTCTGGAGATATTGATAAAGGAAGGGAACTTAAACAAGTATGCAGAATTAAATGGTTGGCAGAATGGGAAAATATCTGGAGGGTTAAGATGTGAAAGTCTGTTTGAAATCTTTTTTATTTTTGGAAGGCTAAGCAAAGCCAAAAGGAGTAACAGCTTTGGACCAGACATCTCGCCCCACAACTTTCCCAGCTGTTCTAAAGAAGAGAAGCCGCTTGACTCTTGTGGTGACTGAAAGCCTGTAACCCAGGCTTGAAACTCAAACCTGCAGGCTATGTTGTCTTGATTTTCTTACAATAATATCATCCCTCTCGAGAGGATACAATTGTAACTGTGCTTAAGGCCCCTTTATTTTAATTACCATAACTAGCAGACATTAGTGTGCTGGATTGGATTTGTTCTGAGAAAGCTTTTGTTGAGTTTGGAACTGTAATGTAAGCTGGAAGAGGGATGAAACCATGTCTTGTTCATCTTTGGAACGGAGGACTTAACCCAATGCTTGGGTCCATGGCGGACCCTTGTGAAAGACTTATTTTATGCTAAACACAACTATGGGACTGCTTTGCCCTGTTGTAGCAATTAGAACTACATGGGTATTTACCTCAGAATATCACACATTTATTAATATTTTTATTTACTTCTTGTTTTATAAACAATAAAATATAACTCTCTCTCTCTCTTTCCAAATAACTTTCCCTCAACTTGTTTCCTCTTTCGGGAACTAGAACTTAGATTTTTTTTTTTTAAAAAAATCACTGTCAGACTTTGTAAGATTTTACTGTTTGTTTGAAGTTTAAATGTATGTGTAACCTTCTCTTTCACTTGGCTGCTCGCTACAACCTGTGAATCCGCTGCTCTCGTTCTTCCTTTACTGCGCATGGCACTCATGCTCCATGATGAATTCCTTGCACAATGGCGCTGATGTCCATCTTATCAAAACAGAGCATGTACAGCGTGACTCCATGGGAGGAGGCACGGCATGGGAGGTGTGGCCACTGGAACTCGAATGAAATCCCGCTTGTGAAGGGTTCCACCTCTCTGTAAAGGAGAAGGCACACAGAGACTCCAAGGTGACGTGTAAATAATGCGAGAGAACCCGTCTGCCTGCTGTCACTGTGGGGCTCTGGCTAAATGGACACGAAGGAGATGTCGTGTGGGGAAGCTGCTCCCAGGGCGGAGGATGTTGTTTTAAGTAAAAGCTCCAGGAAACACCAGATGTCTCCTGGATTGAGAAGCTGGTGGTTCTTTGACTGCTCTAGAACCTCCTGTCACATCCTGGCATAGGTTACAATTATACTGTGAATTAGTTATTAGCAAACAAGGTTTCTAAAATACATTTCTTTTTCGCACTTATTAAGTGCGTGTGCGTGTGTATGCATATGTGTGGTCACATATATGTACCATAGCGTGTATAGAGGTCAGAGGGCAATTGGCCAGAGTGAGTTCTCTTTGTACCATTCCAGTTCCAGGAATTAAAGTCAGGTTGTCAGGCTTGGTGACAAGTGCCTCTATCCACTAAGCCATCTTGAAGCCCTTGTTAACCAGTTCTTAATATGATATCTTTACATACACAATAATCTCGGGAATTTTTAGTTGATATTTACTAAAAACTGTGGTTTTTCTTCAGTATTCAGTTAGGGTAACATTTCGTTATTTATCTGGCTAATTACCTAGCCATCAGTTGTCCCCAGTTTCTTGTTTCTACTGTCTTATCCAGTTTTACTTAATTTTCAAATTGGTAAGGAAGTGACATAAGAGAGAAACCTAGAGTTAACAGTCTCTCGGCTGCCCTAAAATTATTACCTATTTGCTGACATAGATGTTGGTAGAGACATTTTAAGAGTTGGTCAAAATGAGATAGTGGAGTTTGTTTTGGGTTTATCAGCAGAATTCCTTTCTTGGCATAGAGGGTAGTAAGTTGACGGTGGAGAGAACCAGAGAACATTCAGACCAAGAAAACCTGAGCATGGTGTTTGTGGCTTTTGTCCCTTGTCACACACATGGCTCCTAAGAGATGCTTAGCAGCTGTCAGAGGACTGACTTGACTACAGCTGGAGGGACCTTAGGGATGTGGACTTCAGCCAAGAGATGTAGGGCATGCCCATGAAAGACAGCGCAGGCCTGCACCTGGATCCCTTTCTTCTCTTATGCACCTCCATGTTGCCCCGAAGCAATGGCAGTGCTGGCTGCACCTAGCCCAGCAGCCGAGCCGGAGACTGCGCCCAGAGACAGTAAATCAGGGGCAGCTGAGCAACAGAGATTTCTTGCCAAATTTGTAATGTTGGTTTTCAGCAAACCAGAGATACAAGAACCATTTTAGAACATTTCCAGCTAAAGTGGAATTTTCAAAACCATCGTCAGGTCAGCAAAGCTGCTTTTTTGGGAAACCAGGGTTTTGCCCAGCTGAGCAACTGGTAATGGTGGCTCAGGCAGAGGACTTCCTCCTTCAACCACAAATACCTAACATCCCTACTAGGAATTGCACTTCTGTCATTTAGCAGGGCAAAGCCCAATTTCCCTTTAAGGCCTTTGATTCATAAAACAACTTTTTTGCCAGCTCCAATTGAGAAGTAGAGAGGCAGACAACAGGGTTCAGGGTGATTACTCAATGATAAATGGTGACTCGTGCAGAGAAACAGTATTTTTATTCCTTTGGAGGCAAAAGGCATACCTAAAGCACTGTGAAGCTATCCAGGTGAGTTGATGAAGTTTTGAATCAGAAGAAATAGATGGAGAACAGATGAGAATCTTGGATAAAGGCCTGAACCTTGATCATAGAGAATTTTATTTATTTTTTGATATTAAAGTTGATAATAGCAAGACAAAATTCACAAGAAGGATCATTTTCCAGAAAAAAAAAATGTAGCACTGATTCCTTATGCAATACTTGAGAAAATATCTTACAGAAAATATTCTGGATCTCTTTCTAGTATGTGAGCCAAGTGTAATAAGTAAGCTTGGATCTGGATGCCCACTAAGATTAATGAGACAAGGGCAGGATGGTAGACAACATGGAAGTCCGGCACTGTGTATGGACAGACTGACCCGAACAGATATGGTTGCTGGTTAACCACTGAGAGAGTCTTTAACAAAGAGGGAACTGTGCAGAACTTTGACAAAAGGGTTTTTTAGTTGGAACAAACTAATAAGATACTAATGACTCATTTAATTATGTGAGCTACAAAGGCTTCTTCTTAGTCTATGTTCTTGGCTTCTAAGCTATAGTAGCAATAGCCCCAACCTCTAAGCCATCCTTACTGTTCTGCTGTAGTAGACATGAAAACTTTATTGTTCGTGGAACGTACCCCACAGTAAACATTGTCAGTGGTGGCAGTGACCGCAACCACACAACAAGTTACTTCTATATTTGGCCAACCATATAATGAAAGGGTTCATCCCGAAACTCTCCTTCACAGTGACAAGGGTCGCTTATTGGTTTGATTTCTTCCTGAGGTGGCCGTGTAGACCCAGGATGAACCTGCTACACCCAGGCTCTGGGATTGATCCTTCTTTGTATTTGGGAAGATTTTATCTGTCATGAAGTTGGTACTGACCTTGGAAAGTTAGTCTTGAAGGATTATAGCACTCCCTTGCCAGTGTGCACCGAAACACTAGTGGAGACAAATCTCCAAGTGCAGGGAAGGTTGAAGAAATTCTCCCTGCGGATGCTTTCTGCTTGTTTACTTTGTGAGGTGGGATCTTGCTCTGTAGACCAGTCTGGTTTCAAACCCAAAATTTCCCATCTCAGGTCTTCTGAGTGCTGGAAAAGAGGCTAGTTTCTCAAATGGTGGCTTCTAGAATCTTCTATTTGTATGTTAAATTGTAGTTTACATTTTTTTTTCTTATACTACTTGAATCTTAACTAGATTATTTGTCCCTCTGTGTGGTCATAACACTGAAAAATTTTAATGCTGTGATTCTTTTGTGTACAGTTCTCTGTGTATATTTACTATTTTCTCCACCAGATAGAAGCCAGGCAAAGGAAGGGGCTCATAATCTATTTACTCTTGTCTCCAGAATCTTGTATTGTATATGATGTCAGTATAAGTTGGCTACATTATACACTTGGAAACAAAGTTGTTTAAGTACCAAAGATTTTAAATACCCATGTGGTTTGGGTCCATAACAGATTAAAATTGATTGAAATCTAAGTTATAGTCCTTGCTGATTTCTTGGAGAAAAGGTTTGCCAGCATAGAGAGCTTGTGCGCCTGCTCACTGTGAAGCTTTGCTTGTATTTCTTCAACTTGGCTAAATGTTTATTTTGTACCAGTTGCAAAGGAAAAGGAAACAGTCGCCACAATTGTTGTGGGAAAAACTTAATTTGTTTCAAACCAGAATTGTTTTACTTTAGGACTTGTATGGATTAGGGCTCCAAACATACATACATTAAAATGGGTTTAATGTAACTAAAATCTTCTGTGGTTGTTTGGGTTCCAATCCCTGGATTTTCAGTCTGCTCTTTTGTCCTTAATTTTAATTCAATCCCCCACCCCATCATTCAAGTAATACAGTTTCACTGAGGAAAGAAATTGAACTGTAGGTACTAGGTTCCTTCCGCTCCTGTCCCATGTCTGTGAGTGGTTTTGTTCTTCCTCTGACTTTCTTTCTGCTTGCAAAATGGCCAGTGCATCTCCCCAGTCACACTAGCCAGTGCACTACTAGACAAAGAATGCATGTGTCCTTTTGTGCCTCTGTTCCTTCCAGAAGAATGTCTCCTCTGACATCCCTACTTCACACCCAGCAGCATTCCCTCTTTTATCCTGTAGATCCCAATTCTCTCATGGCTTCCTTGGACCCCATCTTAAATCAGTAAGTTGCAAGAATACCAAAATCACCAATTTGACTGTGCTAAGGGCTGGCTGGCCAACCTTTTTTAAAGGTGTAGATAATAAATATTAGAGACTATAAAGTCTGTATCATGATTTCATCTTTGCCATTGTAGCAATAAGTAAGTGAGTAGGCGTGGCTCTGTTTCAATAACAAATACAAAACCAGGAGGTAGGCCATGGTTATCTGTCGGCAACTTCTGTTCCTTCAGCATGGGTTCAGAAATGGTATGTCCATCACAATTAACCTGGAGTTTGTTAAAGCATGCGAGCCCATCTCTAGAATTTGGGGGTGGAAATAGGGAATTTGCATTTTTAACAAGTTTCCATTGTTAGATGCCTATGTTTCTGGATAAAGGGCCACCCATTTAGAACCAATGTCTTAGTCTAGCATTTCCTGATGTTAGGGGTGGGGCTGTCCTGTGCGTTGGAGGAGGTTTAGTAGCAACCTTGGCTTCTACCCTACTAGATTCAGTACCCTCCTGACTCTCTAATATAATGGCAAAGAAAGAGGAGGAGGGGGAAGTAGGGGAGAGCAAAGGGAGGAGGGGAGGGGAGGACTAGACTAGAACATTGCTGTTTCCTATGGCTACAGATTGCTGACTTCTTCCCTTCTTAGGGAGGTTACTCCAACATGCAGAAGTGGCTTCACCTTCCTTTGGCACATTTCGGCCAGGGACAGACTGTGACAGAAAATAACTACAGCAATTATGTTATAGACAACCATCATTGTCTTCTCTCAGTAGTATCACAACTCCTATGGGGAGAGTGGACAAATTGCTCAAAATGTCAGAAAATCAAACAATGATGTCCATTTTCCCCTCTGATTTTCTTCATCAAAGACTCTTCTTTAGGAGTAGAAGAACTTTCTGGAGGCTGTGAGCAAATGCAGAGACATGGGCAATTAAGAAGCATCATATCTCATGAAGCCTCAGGCAAAGGAGACATCTGAGTTTGACATTCGTAGGATGATTTTCGTGTAAAGCTTTTAAAAGAATGGTCCGTTCAATAAAGTTCTATTAGGCTTCCAGGTGCAAAGAAGCAGAATTCATCTTCTATTTCATATAATCTGTGTGGTTAAAATATGGAAATCTGTTTGGACTTCCCCATCCCCACCTCTGACTTTGGTTTCCTTGAGATAGTTTCTGTATGTAGGCTGGCTCTGATCATTCAGTGTAGCCCAGGCTAGCCTCCAACCCATGGCAGTACTCCTACTTCTGCCTCTCAAGTGCTCCCCGCACCTGGCTTATTTGGGTTGTGTGTTTGTTTATGTGTGTGTACATGTATGTGCATGCATGTATAGGAAGTTTTTAATCTTGAACACTAATAGACCTTGCTTTTTTGAAGAAGAAGAAGAAGAAGAAGAAGAAGAAGAATAGTCTTCAGAGAAAATGAAAAAGCAAAAAAAAAAAAAAACAAGGAATAGCAAAAATATAAACCAGTGGGTGTATTACTCATGGCTTGCTAATTATGAAAATGGACATAAATCCACCATCTTCTATGTAGCACTTTGACTCGCCCGTGGATTTCTGTTTGTTTATCCACTAGTCCTTTTTTATAAGAGAGCTGGAAATGGAATCACTGGGTGTAAGACGCAGAATCGTATTCTATTTGTCATTTGCACTCTGCTATGTTTCTAAAAGTGGTTTTGGTCTCCTGTTAAATTGTTGAATAAATTGACTCAAATCAAGATTGAAATACTCAAAATGAGAAAGATATTCAGCATATCTTAAGAGTATACTTGTTATGAATGCTGACATGAATTACCGTTGTGTGGCTATAACCGAAGACTGTTACCTGGGCGTTGGAGCTGGATGGTGTGCTCTGATGCACAGGGCGATGTGAGACCCTTGAGCACAGCCTGCCTTAATGTGCCCCATTATCCCAGCCTCCCATGCTTACCCTCTCACCATCAAATTTGTGTGTTATATTTTCAGACTTGTCTAGCAAAATCTTTGTTGCTATTTTGGGAATATGTTACAAAAACAAACTATCCAAGTGGATGGGACTGAGGCCCTCTGCTAGGCAGTTAGTTGTCGGCCCATCCTCAGGCGAGGAATGGAAACGCCGTGTGGTCACCTGAACGAGGATGACCCTCGTCATGCAGGAAGCTGAACACTTGGTCCCTAACTGGTGGTGCTGTTTGGGATTTATGTGGCGCCCTCCTTCTAGAGGACGTCCATCACTGGGGGTGGAATGTGAGAGTAAAAGCCACGCTACCGTCAGTCTCTTTTGTCTGCTTTCTGCTTATGATTCAAGAGGTGAATTTGCAGCTTGCTGCTTCTGCTGCCATGTTGCTATCCGCTGTGATGCTGTGGACTCTGACTCTCTAGGTCCATAAGCCAAAACAAACTTTTTCTTCTACAAGTTGCCTTGGTTGTAGCATTTCATCACAGAAACGAGTAAGTAACTGATGTTCTCTGATATGCCACAGTAAACTGGACAGAGGGCCTGATGAGTGGAGGGATTCCCAGCTCTCTGATATACTACAGTAAACTGGGCAGAGGGCCTGGTGAGCGGAGGGATTCCCAGCTCTCTGATATACTACAGTAAACTGGGCAGAGGGCCTGGTGAGCGGAGGGATTCCCAGCTCTCTGATATACCACAGTAAACTGGGCAGAGGGCCTGGTGAGCGGAGGGGAAGGGATTCACAGAGAGTGTTGAGGGTTAGGACATTCTGAGTGAAGGAGATCATGGCTCCTGCCTTGAGGCAGCAAGCAGACTTCCTTGACTCTGCTAGAAATCCCACGTCTGTGAAAAAATAATGGATGGGGGCCATTAAATATGATTGAAGTGTTGAAAGGGAGTATTAAAGTTGTAGCTGTGAACCCTTTTTGAAGTCACAGACTCCAAGGGGACTTGGAAAACTCAGGGGTCTTTCCTCTAGAAAAATATGTAAAAACATGCTAAATGTCAGTTTCAGGAGTATTCTCAACCCTGGAGGCTCATTTTTGGGCAAGAGTTACAAGGCTTTAAGCTCAAGAAAAAGCTCTGGCTATTAGGAGTATACCAATGTTTGTGATTTTATTACTCACTCGGGAAGCAGTGTGAGGCTCCGTAGTTGTGTGACGCGGGGCTGGCGCAGCTCTAGCGAGACTTCCGTGTCTTGTAGAAGACCTGATAGCAGTTGGCGCAGGCGCCACTGAGCTGAAACTAACTGGGGGAAAGTAGGAATTTCAAATAGTCACCAGGGCTTGAGTCTAGCATAGGTAATTTCACCTTTGCTTTGACTTAGCAAAAGCAATCAAAATACTTGTTCAAAATGTATTTGTAATTTTCCTTTCATTGGATAATTTTGGTTCTTTTCTTTTTCATTCTGCATAAATTTTGTCATGTTTCATTAGAGCCAAATGCCCGTGGACCTTTCTCGATGTTTTCCTAGCTATCACCATCATCTGTTACAGACGGTCAAGAGAATTAAAGTTTATGTTGGTGTTTTTGGAGTCCTTTTAGTATGGTGCTTTGCTTTTCCATATATTGTTTATATTTAGTGGATCATACTTTTTCATCCTGAAGTCAATATTCTAAGCAAACCAGTTCAACTAGATCCAAGGTACCGCTGAGGAAGGCAGCAGGCAGTGCTTTAGTAAGAGACTTTAGACAATCAAGTGTGACACTTGTTGCCTTCTAGCTGGGCACGTCTACACTCCCCAGGGGGACTCCAGGCATTTTCTTGCAGCATTGCTCAGCAGAGAGGAAAGTCTCGGTAGAGACTTCGGGTAGTAAGAGGATGACCTCCAAAGGGTAGTGTTGCTGGAGTAGAGAGGAAAGATAAATACGAGGAGGTATTGAGCAGGAGGAATTGCAGGACCTGGGGCTTATTGGAAAGGATAGAAAGAGCAGTTGTGAATTAAGTGCATCAGGATTTGGAGGGATTCACCAGTACTGATGGGGAAGTTGGTAGGGATGTGTATTAGAACATCTTTTTCATGAGAAAATTAGTTTATTAACTCCAACCTTCCCAGCCACTGCACGAAGGATGGGGTAGTCAGTTAACAGTGGGCAAGGCCAGAGAAAGCAAGCATTGGAGTAAGCAGAGGCTGGGGTGAAACTGTAATTTTTTAAATCTCAAAGTTCGTTTTTTTTTTTTTTTATGTTCTCATATGTTCTTGAAGACTAGAGTAGGCATTGTTTGCTTTCACTTTGGAGACTGAGAAAGCGAAAGGTTTGCAGATGGAGAACAGGACATCTGCTGGTGTGCCTGCTGAGCTGCCCTTGAGGTCTCCATGTTTGCTGACAGTCATGTTGCCTTGTATCTGAGAACATGTCCTCCGTGGTGTTCACAGTCCTGTTGGGATCAGTCTGTGGTCTTAGCTCTTCCCTTTACTCTGAAGAGAAAGGGTCTCTGTTTCTTAGTTTTGGTGGTCTGCTTTTTAGGTTTAGCTAATAACATAGGTGAAATGCCATGAAATATGGCTGAAAATAGGAAATTCAGCTGTATGTTTGAGACAAAAGGGGATATCCTGGAAGTAATACTGTGTTTAGTAGTATGTTTTAGGACTTCTAATTACTGGTATTTCCTTTCCCTAATTACTGGTTTCAGACATCTCTTTCAATTTCAGAATTAGTCAGTCTTAAATTCATCGCTGAGATACGTTAGGAGCCGCACGTCCCCAGCTTAGTTGAGATTCTGTGGGACAAAGCTACAGATGTCGTAGAAGCAGATATGAAGCATACTAACGTTCAGAAGGCACAGTCTTCCTCTTTGGATTACACACTTTACCTCCACGGATGGTGTTTATTTATTCCTTTGAATATAGTATATTAGTAATTCCTATCTTAGGAGCTGAGTAACAAACCAGATTCTTGGTAGAAAGAAAAGGAAAGTAAATTTATATATTCATTTCGTAGCATGAATAAGTCATAGATTTTATTTATTTATTGGTGTGTGAGCATTGTGTGTAGTTGTGTGCATGTGGGTTGGGGGGGGCAGTGTGCTCCCGTGTGTACATGAAGGGCAGAGGAAAATGTCGTGTCCTGCTGCATCACATTTTTGCCTTACCCCCTTGAGACAGGGTCTGCCACTGTATCTGGAGCTAGGCCAGCAGCTTCAAACCCTGGCAACCCCCCTGTCCAAATCCCTACAGGGCTTGGGTTACATGCGTATGCAGCCATGCCTAGATTTTTGGACTATAGTCACTGGGGATTCCTGTCCTACTGAGCTATCATGCCAGCAAGTCACAAATTTCAAATGAAGAATAAACATTTATTTTCTTCTGGAGATCACATAAAAATAGACTGTCATGTTTGATAATTGGTAGCTTTTTGTAGAAAAATTTGTTCACTGACCCAACTGACCCAAATGGAAAATTCTTATAAGCTATTCTGTGGTTTGAATGTGAAATGTCTCAAACAGGTCCATGTGTTAATCGCTTGGTCACTAGCTGGTGGGGCTATTTTGAGAGATGATGGGAATTTAGGACAGTGGGGCTTTGCTAAAATAAATAGATGGCTGGGAGTGTACCTTTGAAGGTAATGACTGGTTCCCAGTCTCCTTCTTTCTCTGTTTCCTGTCCGCCATTAGGTTCAGAGCCCCTTAGGTTCCACATTCTCACCCTGACCCTCTATCCCAGCACATGGAGCTAGGACACTAGGACCTGTGCCCTAAAACCATGCGCCTGGACCCCATCTTTCCTCCCTGTCACACTGAGAACACTGACTAATGTGTGCAATGAAGAGAAGCAGTCACCCTCCATATAGACCCAGTTCAAGCTGGAAAGGGGCAGGACATCAAGATGGAAAGGGGCCAGGGAGTCTTTTTTTGGAGCTTGGATTCATTAAACTCTAAATCTTGTATTCTTCATCGGGTCTTGCCATATGTAAACTTTCCACACCTTTCTGTCTGTCTTCAGCTTGTTTGACATAGCCATCTTCATTGTCTAGAAACACATCGTTAGTCCTGCTCCAGTGCCCCTACTGGCATTTTCCCCATCCTGCCGTCACCATGATCCTCCATAGAGATAACTTGTTCGTCCAGCTTCAGCGAGGCTTTTTCTGCAGCTGCGTCCTTCGCTGCTTAGTCCTCTCAGGGCTGGTTAGAAGACATCGCTCAAGGTTTCCCCCTGGATGCAGCAGCATGTGACACTTGCCTTTGTTCAGGAGGCATCGGTTCAATCTTAACACTTTAATTTTTGAGGACAGGAACCTTCTCCTTGAGGCAAAGTATCAAGAAGATAGTTAATCTGAGTAACTGTCATTATCATTGCGATGACATGGAACAGTTAGAAATATAACTTATGGAGTTGCGTCCTAAATATGTAGTAATGCTGCTAAACTACGGCCCTGGCAAGAGCCATTTCAATCTAGCCAGAACTTGTTTTATCAGTCAGTAAAGTCAGTCCCATAATATCCAGAAAAATTTACAAAACAAAGAATAGGATTTTTTCAAGCAGATTCAGCCTGCATGGTTTACACCAAGGAAAATAAGAGAAAAATCAGAGAAAACTGCGTGATACTTCATATATAATAGACATAGGGCACAGATGTGACTTTTTCTAATTAGTTCAATGTTGTAGCCACAGTTATTGTTTGAAATGAACAGGTATATGATGTTTCTCCTGGTCATTTCTTGTGTTTGCCTTCATGACGTGTGGTAGTGCTATTTGGTTTTCAGCACTACCACAGGATGACCTTTCCTAATGCTAAAGGTTCAAGAAGGAATTTTTCCTGGGTCTTTATATGGTAGACATTGTGCAATGTGTGCCAAGAGCGTGGAGATACAGTTAAACTGTCTATTCATTCAGTTCCCAAATTAAATAGCTGATTAGGTGTGAGCCTTAAGGAGGCCACTGGCTCGCTGGTCCGGCATTGCCCATTTGCCAGCTCTTTTCTGTGGTGTGGCTAGCCAGTCACCTCCGTCAAAGAGGAAAAATGACGAATGCATTCACCAATTAAGTCCAGGACCCGATGACTCATGAGTCGTTGGGTGCAATTCTTGAGACCACACAATGGTGGGTCGAAGCCTGATTTCCTAACGTTGGAAATGAATCTTTTAAACATTCTTTTAGATGGCGGCATGGTGGTGGGAGAGTAACCAGAACAACCTCTGTCTTTGAAAGTAAGGGACACAATCTAACCGTGATGCTCAGGAATTCCTGCCAGAGTTGTCCAGGTAGAATTTTTTTTTCCCTTGGTGTAAATCACACAGGTTGCATTTGCTTTTCAGCGTTAGTTGGAGACTACATAAGAAGAAAGTTGCTGCTTCTCAAATTCATAATATTTGAGGCTGTCCATGGCCTCCTCATAGATGTGTGGGTCAGGCGAGCCCAAGAGAGAGGTGCTGGGAGGGTGCCCCGGCAGCCAGAGTCTCTCCTTTCTGAGAAGAGGCTGTAAAGAAATGTGATTTGCTTACATCTAACACTCGTTTTCTGGTCCTACTGAGTCCTGCTGAGAGCTGTCTTTTAGAGTGAATAAGCCCTGCAGTATTACGTCATTTTGTGACATCGTACAAAGTTCACTCTGTAATAGTGAAGATAATTATGGTTTAGAGAAATGGAATATCAGCCCAAATGAGACCAGGCCTCCATTTTGTGGAGTGCCCTTCCGTTCCCACCCTGACCCAGCACCTTCATCTCAGTCCCTCTGTGCTGCATGTGTGCTTGCCTTTTCTTCTGCTCCCCCATCTCCGTGTGCACACTGGAGATGGCACTCTTTCTTGCCTTCCTAGTCTGTGCTCTGTATGTAAGGCATGTCTTCATCCTTGGCACCACAGAAGCAAAAGCTTTGGCCTGAAGTTTTAGTTTGATATTTGCTTTTGGTCCTCGGCGTTTTACATCCCTTCCTCATAAAAGGGAGCTTTAAATGCTTTTGCTACTTATTCATAAAGGTTTGAACACTTAATGAGCTATCACATGTAAAAATCTCTGAAGCTGTGGCCATGGAGGATTACCCTGGATTTAATACTGAGCTGTACGATTTTAGGTAAGCCAGTAAGCCTTCTTGAATTGTAGAAAAAATTTTGTTGTACTTAAAACAGCAAAGGGTTTAGATTTATTGATTTTGAAGGTCTTCTTAAATTCAGTCAGTTGAATTCAGTTGAGTGTATCGACTGTTTTCAGTATTATTCATTGTAGATAAGGACATTATCCTAGTATTTAAAATACAACAACATGTAACCTAGGAAATAGAGATAGAAGTAAGTACTGTGTGGTATTTTAAATAGCCAGTGGTTGCAAA
This sequence comes from Myodes glareolus, assembly GCF_982192425.1. NCBI lineage: Eukaryota > Metazoa > Chordata > Mammalia > Rodentia > Cricetidae > Myodes > Myodes glareolus. The sequence goes on along the minus strand of NC_142029.1, from coordinate 103,295,285 downwards.
ATTCATCTCTGTTGGTCTCATTAATCATAATTTTCTCTAGAGAAAAAGGACTCATCCAAATACCAGGATAGTGGTTTTCACATTAGAGGGTGGCATTTGCTTTTAGGAGCATATTGGGAGTGACTGAGAGCAGACATGTATCTTTGATAGCAGATAGCATTCAGGGTAAACCTTAAAAATCAAAATAACCTAGTGGAATTTCTTTTTTTTCCTGTTATTGAAAATAGATTTTTGTTTGTTTGTTTTTGTTTTTCAAGACAGGGTTTCTCTGTAGCTTTGGAGCCTGTCCTGTAACTAGCTCTGTAGACCAGCTGGCCTCAAACTCACAGAGATCTGCCTGTGTCTGCCGAATGCTGGGATTAAGACATATGCCACCGATTCCTGGCAAAAATAGAATTATTTTTCTCACATAATATATCCTGTTTATAGTTCTCCTCCCTTTACTCCTTCCAGGTCTTCTCCACCTCCCCTCTGATTAGGGCCCGCCCATTTTCTGTCTTTCAGTAGAAAACAAACAGACTCCTAAGGGATAATAATGAAATACAATAAGATAAACAAAACCAAACACATCAGAATAGGACAAAACAAGCAAACAGAAAGAAAACGACCAAAGAAAAGGTGTACAAAACAGATAAAGATGCAGAAATCCACTTGTTTGTACACTTAGGAATCCCATAAAACAGTAAACTGGAAAGTCATAATATATATGCAAAGAACCTGCAAGGTAAAAAGGAGAAAAATATAAATAAATAAATAAACAAACAAACAAATAAATAAATGGAATTAAGGTAAAATGTAAAACAGCAAGCAAACCCTGACAGCACATTATGAGATAGGAGCCTCCAAAGATACCATCGCTTCATTTTCTGTTGACGACCCCTGGGCATGCAGCCTACTGTTGCATGCCATTTGTTTCTCTCTTGGAGAAAACTAAGTTTTCATTTTCATGTGCTTATCAGTTGGAGATAACTTCTGGGTTGGGGATGGGGGCATGCATCCATTTTCTTTTCATCTCTAGAATCTGATCTAGTGCAGACCTGTGCAGGCCCTGTGCCTGCTGCCTTAATCTCTGTGAGTTCAAATGTACTCTCAACTCGTTGATTTAGGAGGCCTTCATTCCTTGGTATCCTCTTTCTCCTCTGGCTCTTACACTCTTTCCGCCTTCTCTTCTGAAGGGTTCCCGAGGGGACAGATTGGATGGAGACATCTTATTTAGGACTGTGTGTTCGGTAGGTCTCTCACTCTCTGCACATTGTCCAGCGTGGGTCTCTTGTCTGTTCCCATCTGCTGCAAGATGAAACCCCTGATGAAGGCTGAGCAAGGCACTGGTCAATGAATATAGCAGAGTGTCATTAGGAGTCATTTTCTTGCTGCATGGGTTTTTTGTTTGTTTGATTTCAGACCAGTAGTATTTGGTTTTACACTAGGTTCTTTGACAAGCTGGTCTCAGGCTCTTGGTTACCCAAGCAGTGTTGGGTGTGGGTTCCATCTTACGGAGTGGGCCTTAAGTTAAATCAGACATTGGCTGGTTACTCCCACAAGCTCTGTGCCGCCACTGCACTAACAGATCTTGCATGTAGGACACCACTGTAGATCAGAGATGTTTGTGTTTATATTTGTCCTTTGGTAGCATGCAGAGTGCCTTCCGGAGCCATAGATAGTGGGTAGGCGGGAAAGCTCTATGTAGGCCCCAGTTTAACTTCTCCATGTTCAATGAGTTGGGTAGGTATTGTCTTCAGCGATACGACCTTCCTGTGAGTTTGTGGAGAGCAACCTAAAGTCTTGGCAACTTTGTTTGTTTGGAGGTTCCCATGAGATCCATTTAGCTAACAACTTAATTAGATGTAACCCAATCCTGGTACTGGAAATTTCATTTGTTGACAAGTGATTTCCAGTTGGGGTTCTATCCTCCCCCCACTCCATTATTTTATTTGGTGATTTCATTTAGATCACTAGTGTATGTGTGTACACACACACACACACACACACACACACACACACACACGAAAGCTTCTATCGGATTAGGTTTCCATATTGCCCATCAAATGCTCCTTTAATTTTGGCCACGTCTCTCTCCATATTCTCTCTTTTCCTCACCTTTTCTTCCCCACACCATTTGATATTCCTGTTGTAGCTCCATCCTGCATCCATCTATAACTATCTATTCTATTTCCCTTTCCTAAGGAGATCTATCTCCCCCTCCCCAATCCCTTATTCCATATTTAATCTCTGTGGTTCTACATATTGTAATTTGCTTATCATTGACCCAATAGCTGATATCCACATATAAGTGAAAACTCTAATGACAGCCTTTGAAAAACCATTGGTTTCATGTTTTATGGAAAATGTCATTGTGGAAATTACTAGTAATATTTTCTTAGGAAAGTTTAATTAAAGCAGGAGACGAGTAGTCACTGGTAGAAAATTTTTCTCTCTTGTTTTCTTTTGGGATTTTTAAACAGGATCTCACAATGTAGGTCAGGTTGGCCTGGAACTCAGAATGTATTCCAGTCTGACCTTACGCTCTCTGATCTTCCTGATGAAGACTCTCAAATGCTGGGATTAACATGTGATCTACCACACTGGTTTCTCTCTCTCTCTCTCTCTCTCTCTCTCTCTCTCTCTCTCTCTCTCTCTCTCTTTCTCTCTCTCTCTCGATGACCCAGAACTTCTGTTCTCTGCTCAGGCAATGGCTGAAGACAGGAAAACAATTTAGGAACCCTGAGCTTGGCTGGCTGTTCCAGGCTCCCGAGGAAAGGATGTCTGACGTGTGTCACCCGTGTAGTCTGTTCTAGCATCAAGTCTGAAGATTATCAGAGCCCGTACTTAAAATTATTCTTGGGGGAGTTAAAATGGTGGCTGCAGAAGGAAGCTAGAGACCTGAAAGGAGGAGGTTTTGGGAACTCTGATTTTCTCACTGGACATGGACGCCTCTTCACCGTGATGGCATTCTCTTCCCAGCTTTAGAACTGTGTGACTAACTAGTGCCCCTCATGCAGAAATGCTTTCAACTGTTCATCCAAGTTTTGGTAATTAATACCAATAATTAAAAAATGGCCATCCAGGCGCTGGTGGTAGCGCACACCTTTAATCCCAGAATTTGGGAGGCAGAGGCACGTGGATCTCTGTGAGTTCAAGGCTAGCCTGGTCTACAAGAGCTAGTTCCAGGACAGGCTCCAAAATTGCAGAGAAACCTTATCTCGAAAAAAACAACACAAAAGAAACAAACAAAAAGTCATGTGAGTTAGCTATTCACAATGGTAAACGTTATCATTAGCTTTGCTGTTCTGAAATGGATTCAGAATTCTTATAAATAGATACTATGAGGATATTAATTCAACCAGCCTCATGGGTTAAGTTAGGTAAAAAGTAAATTGTTTGAAAAACTAGCTTAAACTTCACATCTCTTTTAGGTGTTCTAACCTACCTGTGGCCCATTTAAACTGTGTAAAGAGAAGAAGAAAATGATTCTTAAAGGAGCATCTCTTCTAGTCTGATCCACGTTTGGGCATTTTCAGAAAAGATCCTGTTTTTATCTGTACTGTTTGCTTGCTTGTGTTTGTAGTTTTTTTCTTTGCTGAGGGGAAAAATCAATCCATTTCCTTGTTCTTGCCCTCTTTTATTTTTCTATTTTTTATGTTGTGCGTTTAATGAAGAAGCTATATGATAGAAAATTCACAGCAAAACCCAAACTATCTTTGGGACCCTTTAAAAATTATTAGGGCTGAGGCTGTCCACGTTAGCCTGTCAGTTGCTGTCGTCCTTGTCACCTCTGTCTTTCACTGGTGTGACCTGCACCCAAGTCAAGGGAGTCTGCTAGGGTGGAGGCAGGACATAGCTCCTGAACAGGTGAGGTCTCCTGGAGTTGGGGGGGGGGTAGGACGGATCTTGGGAAGGATGATAAGGTGTGATGTGTGATCAAAAGGTCTATGGAATGGTCCTAAGGGAACAGAATCTGGGGAATGGGGAATTCGGCTGGCAGGTAGGTCACTCACCTGTTCTTCCCAGTGTGCAATTCTGAAATTATTTGTGTATGTAATGCTCATATCATAATGAGCATCATGAAGTTTCCTTAAAGGCATAATTCCTAGGATTATTTAAACTCAGGATTTGGACCCCATACCACAAGTGGATTACTGACTTCATATTTCCTGATTTTGCAAAGGAGAGTATGGATATATTTGTCTAGACCCTGTTGAGCATCCATAATTATTTATAATTATAAAATTTGTAGTACAATCAAACAGAACTTATTTCTGTTAGTCATTTTGATAGTTCATAGTCTCTAGTGTTGAATAAGACACCAGGTGCCTGCATGTCTGTGTTCATGGTCTTCTGCTTTAGGGTTTATTCCTCATAGAAAGCATAACTGTTCTGAGTATAAGTCCATGGACTCTAGGATCCTTGGTGTGGGAAGTCCTTCTGTCTATGTGTTGCTTTTATTGGTTAATGAATAAAAAAGCTTCCTTGGGCCCATAGCAGAGCTATAGGGGAACAGAGCTAGGTGGGGAAAACTAAACTGAATGCTGAGGAAAAGAAGGCAGAGTCAGAGAGAAGCCATGGAGCCCCGCTGGAGCCAGAGGGAACTTTAGCCGGTAAGCCACAGCTGTGTGGCTATACACAGATTACTAGAAATGGATTAAATTAAGATATATGTTAACCAATAAGAAGCTAGAACTAATGGGCCAAGCAGTGTTTTAATTAATGTAGTTTCTGTGTGATTATTTTGGTACTGGGCAGCCAGGACAGACAAGTGGCCTCCCTCCTACAGATCCCAGCTTTCTTAGAAGAACATTGACCATTGGCAACATCTGAACATATTTTTGGTTGTTAAAGGTAGTGGGAGGAGCTCTGGTGTGTAGGGTTTGAGATGGTGTGTACTTCCTGCAGCTGCCGAGACAGCCCACTACAAAGACTTTTCTGGTCCCTTAACCTGCCGTGCAGTGGTAGCAGTAAAGACTTGGAAGAATTTACCAATCATTGATAATGCTTTGCATGTAGGAGGTGTGGATGTTGATCCTGGTTATTTACAAACTATGGTCAGCCTAATAAATCACACAGCATATAAAAGTTTTCTAGATGACAGGCCTTGTTCTTACTCACCTGAAAGCACCCTTGCACCGAGCAGGCTGTGTGGTACTCTGATACGTTGTCATCTTTGTGGATGCTCTCATTCAATGAGTCATCAGGAGTTTTTGTGTATTTTAGTACATCAGCTGCTCAAGGACATCTTCCATGTGCCAGGACTGTGGGTGGGCACAACCAGTGAAAGGACAGTCGCTTTAGAGTCCCCACAGGCTGTGGCTGTAGAAATGCGCACTGCTCTCGGTCAGACCACATGAGACCAGGTAACTCCATGCTTCGCCTTGTAGATTGGTTCCGTGTAGTCTGGTCATAAACATGTACTGCCAGACAGTAACGCATAAATGTCTTTTTCTTAGAAAGCAAAATCATAAAGAAAACCCGCAAGTGTTAAGAGAACCAGGCCCTGTCTACGGGCTATTGTTATGTACTCTGGCTGGCTGGGAACTTCTGATCTTCCCACCCCGCCCCCGTATTGCTGGGAGTCCAGCCTACATGCCACTGTCTAATTTGAAAATCTGGATATCCTAAAAGATGATTTATAGAGAGGAAAATTGACAGATTTTTGTTTGCTTGTTTCCCTGTGTGTGTGTGTGTGTGTGTGTGTGTCCTGTGTGTGTGTGCGCGCGCGCATGTGTGTATGTACATGTGAGGGTGTGTGTATATGTGTGTAAATGTTACTTCATTTCAGGAACTTTGATCACTATTGTCACCAGCACTGTAGGGAATTCGGGTTCTCTTTTTTTTGCCATCATAAGTGGGTCACTAACATACTCTAATCAATCACATTTAGAACCGTGTCTTAACACTGCCTTAGGTAGGGGAATGCTTGGGGACACCCAGCCAGCTAGCTCCCCATCTCGCCATTGTTCCCCTCCATGGAAAATGGCACTCCATGCTGTGTGGGTGGCTTCTAATCACAGACACATCTATCTATAGGCTGTTGCCCGAAACATTCTAAAGTTAGAAACTGTTCAGACCCCATGGATGTTGTTATTGGAGAGAGATGACTGTGGCGTTCTCCAGGGCTTGTAAAATGAGCTCTGACGTTGCCAACGGTGGATTCCTGCTTTCCTAGCAATCTGTTCAGTGACAAGCCATGGCCCAGAAAACATTCTTTTGTCTTTTTACAACCTGACTCCATTCATTATTATTTTTTAAATTTGGGTTTCCCTTGGCTATAGGTAGAGCATTTTATAGGAAGAGGTAAATCTTTGGTCAGATGTGGGGGCAGAGGTGGGGAGGTAAAACTCATAGTCAGAAACGAGAAATCAGCTGTGTTCTTAGTTTTACACGAGACAGGCATTGGAGTGAGTTTCCTTTCGGCTGATTAAGTTACGTGTCTATTTAACAAATAAGCTGTGCAGAGGGGTTTCTCTGTGTCACTTTTAAATTATTTTTGTCTGTCTCATTTCACATTTTTATGTATCAGTGGTATACATTTGGAACGCCCCAGCCAACATCTTTGTCTCAACACTGCTTATATTTTATATGATTCTGGGCAGAGCATTTAAAGGGGGGGGGGGAGAAAAGGGGGAGAGTTTTTCTTATATGACAAAGTTTCTCAGGATTAATTTGTTTTCTAAAACACGTTTTATGTGAATTCTCAAGGCATTTGGCAAGTGTAGATTAGCGTCAGGGAAAACTCTTATCCTGGCAAGAACTTTCATGGTTTCGAGGGTCCCAGCAGCCATGCCTTGTTGTTCCTGACTGTTAGGTTGTTTCCTTATCGTTTTATGAATCTGGAATGTATGAGTCAAGCTTTAATGAGACATGTCCATTGATTTCTACTGTTCTTAGCTGCCCAAAATGGTCCTGGGGAAAATGTATCCTAATCCCAGACGTGGTTTAGAAATTTAAGCTCCGTGTTACAGGAGAGCCCAGGATCCTCTCTGTTACAGGTGCTGCTGACTGAAATCCATCCCTGTCCTCTATATGTAAACTAGCAGAACATCAAAATGGCTAAGAATTATATTCTTGCCCAGTATGGTGGTGAGTCCCAGCATTTGAAAGGCAGAGGCAGGCAGATTTCTGAATTCAATGGTAGTCTGAGTTACATGGCAAGTTCCAGGACAACCAGGGCCATATATATATATTAACAATAGATTATTGCTATGCTTTCATAATAAAATGCTCAGAGTTGGCTTTGATCTGTGCGGGAGGTAAAATGTAATGAATGCATGCAGGCTTACAAACACTCCCAGCACACTCCTCTAGGATTTCTGACATCCATGTCCTTTCTCTTTCTTTTTACATCTTATTTAACTTTCTTTTTGCTGACAGAACAATTCTTTTGGATACAAATATTAACTTTACAGTTAAAGTAACAATTGAGCCCTGGTAAGCTTCTTCCTTATTGCAAGGCTTTTGTCAGTCTGGGTTGACTGAATGCCATCACAAATAACACTGATGAGAGGGAAATCTGCCCTGTTCCTGCTGTTTCCTATACTGAAAATGTATCTAACCCGTGGGCTGCCTTCTGAAAAGTAAATTCTTGTAGGCAGTCATTAGAACTGCCTGTATCTTGTGTGTGCGTGTGTGTGCACGCCATTCATGTGTGTGTACCCACGGTGGCAGAACAGGTGAATTCCTGGAGCTGGAGTTAGAGATGGTTGTGAGTCACCTCATGGGGGAACAGAGAACTGAACTCTGGTCCTCCACAGGAGCATCAAGGGTCTTAACATCCGAGCCATCTCTCTAGCCCCTGTCTTCATGGTTTAATAGAAGTGTAACAAAGTAAAAGAAGGGATTCAATATGTCCGACTTTTATAGCTTTTAGTAGTATATTCGATGTAGTCTCTAATGACATTTTACTTTGAAACTTGATTAAATTTAGCAGCAGAATGAAGACTGTCCTGCTGAGTGATCACAAAGGGTGGGGCACAGGAGAGAGCGTGATGGCCAGGTGTTCCCTCACTTTCAGGAGGGTGGGTAGTAGTATGTTCTAAATATCAACAGATGAACCCTCCTTTTTCAGTGTTATTATTTGTCTGATGAAAAATAATTTACCTGCTATACCTAAACAATGTAGATTGTTGGAAATTGTCACACGAGCCCAGTGAGCTAGAGGTGAACAGGAGGGGAGTTAGTTAGTTTTTACTGAGCATTGTTTTGTAGGTGAGAAACCTAATCTGAAGGAGATAAAGGCTGTACAGCTTGTGAGAGGCTTGCTGGTATTCACACATACGCCTTATTGGCTCAAAAGCCACATGATTATTCTGGGATTTTGAATGTCATAAAAGCCTTCATCCCAATATGATATTAGTCATTAGTGTACGAAAATGTTACTCCTGCTACTTTCCTCATTGTTTGGCCAAATAGCTGACAAGAAGCACCTTGCTTTGGCTCTGGGTTTAAAGGTGTGGTGGCAGCTGGCTCCATGGCAGTAGCTTTCTCATAATGGGTGGACCAGGAAATGGGGAGGTGGATGCTGGTACTCAGATCACTCATTGCTTTTTCTTCTCTTTTAAACTGTTGAATCCTCAGCACATGTCATAAGCTTCTCTCTACAACTAATACTCTCTGAAGTCCCCTCTTAGACACGCCTGGAGGTCTTCTTGGTGATTCTAAATCTAGTCAAGTTGACAGTATGACTGAACTGTCACAACTGCCCAAGTGCAGGTGGCTTCTCATTTGCTGGCAGTGAATTATGCTTTCAAAGTTGACCTTTCTGTTTGACTTATTTTAATGTCTTGACTGCTATCTATTTTACACAGATAGAGTGCTTCTGCTTTATGCCTATAATTAACAGTTTTTGCTGTACTCACAGGGATGTACCCCTATTACCACAGTTTAATTTTAAAGTAACTCATCTTCTCTAAACAAAGCCCCATACTCATTAGCTGCCATTTCCAGTCTACCTTGCCCACCCTCTGGCCCCTTCAGTCTGCATCTTGAATTTGGCTGTTCTGAACATGGTCTTTGGGGAAAGCTTCTTTCACTTTTTTTTTTTCATTTTTTCTACAGCTACTCAGGTTTAAGGTGTATGCACACCTTTTGCTTTTCATGGTGGGATCCTCTTCTATTTACATGGCTATACCAGGTTCTGTTAATTCATTAATCAGGTTGTAGTCAGTTCTTTCTACATTTTGGCTGCTGTAAATAAGGCTGTTATAAATATACATGCTACACTCTGAGCATTCCCTGGTGTGTTAGATGCCAGTTCCCTAACATGATGCCGTTGAGAGGTAGTAGAAACCCTGAGAAGTGATAGGGATCTTCAGCTCATTAGGGGTGCACCCTTGAAGGGGGTAATGGGACCTCAGTTCGTCCTCATCTTTTGGCTTCCTTGCTGAAGTGAATGGTTTTATATGACTGAGTGCTTCTGCCTGATGTGGGATTTTCCTCTGTGTGCTGTGATTACCATTAATGAATAAAGAAACTGCTTTGGACCTTTATTTATTTATTTTTTTGCAGGGCAGAACTTAGCTAGGCAGGGAAAACTAAGCTGAATGGTGAGAGAAAGAAGGGTGCAATCAGAGAGAAGCCATGGAGCCACTGCCAGAGTCAGACATGCCAAAACTTTGCCGGTAAATCACTGCCATGTGGTGATATACAGATTAATAGAAATGGGTTAAATTAATATATGAGTGTTAGACAATAAGACACTAGAGCGAAGGGGCCAAGCAGTGATTTAAATAATACAGTTTCTGTGTGATTATTTCAGGGCTAAGGTGATGGGAACCAACTAACACCCTCCTTTAACATCTGCCCTCATAGGTTACTACAAGCTCAAAGCAATAGGACCAAGTAGCATATCCTGACAGAACCCTCCAAAAATGTAGACTAAAATAAACCTTCCTTCTTTATATGTTCATTGTCTTGGGTAATTATTATAGTAACAGGACTCTCTTTAACACATTTTATCATCAAAGTTTTGAGTTCACATATATTGTCATTGCTTTTGTTTGTAACTTTAGAAGTGGAATTGCTGGGTAGGTCATGTGCCAATGCTGTTTATCTTTTTGAGAAACTGCCAGACATTTCCCCATATTTACCATATTACATTCCTGCCAGCAATGTAAAAGGGTGCTAAATTCTCCATATCCTTGTCAATCATTGTTAATGCTTTTGTCTCTCTCTCTCACTTAAGTCTCATAATGCTTTGTGTCTCTCTTAGGGTTTTTATTGCTGTGAAGACACAACAACTGTGGCAGCTTTTATAAGGAAAACATTTAATTAGGGCTTGCTTACAATTTCAGAGGTTTAGTCCATTATCATCCTGGCAGGGAGCATAGCAGCATGCGGACAGTGTGGTGCTAGAGAGGTAGCTGAGAGTCCTACATCTTGCAGGCAACAGGAATTGGACTGAGACTCTGGGTGGTATGTTGTTCATAAGGAGCCTCAAACCCCACTCCCCACAATGATGTACTTCCTCCAACCATGCCAGACTCACTACAGCAAAACCACATCTCCTAATAGTGCCACTCCCTGTGAGCGCTTATGGGGGCTAATTACATTCAAACTACCATACTATGAAATAGCCACAGAAAAATAGTGCCACTACTATTTATTTATTTGTTTGGTTATTTATTTGTTTGTTTGTTTATACAGGGTCTTACACTATAGTTCAGGTTAAGTTTGGAAACTTACTAAAATCCTTTTGCCTCATCCTCCCAGGTTCTAGGATTACAGGCATGAGGCACCATGCTAGATTCTTCATGTTACTTCACACTTTAGAAATGCCAAGTCTGCAAACATTAAGCAGGAAGGCTCACGTGTTTGAAGGGAATATGTAGGATGGGACGCTCCAAAGAGTAGATCACCTAAAACGGATGTAAAGCTCTTTAATCTGTTGGATACTTAGAGATCGTGTTTCCCACATTTTAAAGGTAATGCAACTAGAGCCCAGAAAAGGGAACTAAATTTATGCTTAATGTCACTGCTAGAAGGGGAAGGCCTGTTTGCTCGGTTCCCAGACCCCCTGTGTTCCAGCATGGCCTTTTCTATCCTTTCTTAGGAGCCTTGTGGAGCTCCCCTGACTAACTTGTTCACCCACGTTGATTTGTTACTGGAAAAGATCTAACTAAAATCATGTTGAATATTGAAGTTTGGCAAAACTGAGAGCTGCCATGGGGGCACCAGAAAGAATTTGATGTGCATCCTGCTGATACAGAAGCCAGTGTGACAGTAGGCAGTCAGCACAGACAGGGTTTCATGGTGAAGTCTCTGGCTTGATTATGAAATCTGGCTATGCCGTTTACCTTTGATCCTTCCTGCAACCCTCTTTTTTTTTTTCCTTTTTTTCTTTTTTCTTTTTTTTAATCAGGAGGGAGTCTCAGGGTTCATTAAAATCCTGATGATCACCCATGTTTATTATCCAAACAGCTTTTATATCAAAATGTAAACTGAGGGGAAGATTCATTAGCATTCTGTTTCCTAGGTCGTGGGGGAATGACTTAGGTCATGTCTTATAGCCATGCTTGTTGTCAAGTCCATGCCCATGTCCATTTTGTCACATAGACTGAAAAACACTTCTTCCCCAGGCGACCTCCTAGATTACAACAGGAGGAGCAGAATGACATTAGCATATCCTGATCATTTGCTTAGAATGACTATCAAAAGGCTAAGTGACCACCTTCTGTACGGCAGGTGCAATTGTGCCTTGTAGGTCACTCGGAATTCTCTGATGGACTGGCAATGTAGGAATGTGGACCTGTATAATCCATCCCCTACAATCTACTTCCTTTTATTAATTTTAACAAAGCCTGTGCTTCTGCAACAGAACAGATGATCATGCCTGTCTTAGGCAAAGACTCCTTACTTACCAAGACTAACCCGTCAGCAGAATAAGCATTCTAATTATGCAAGTTTCTGTCTTAGGCATCTGGGTAGAAGAAGCTTCAAACCTGTCTCTGACTGCCAACTTCTATGAATAAAAGAAATTAAGGGAGAGAAATACCTTTGGACTCTGTGCCTTGGAGCCATAATTTCTTATCAAACTCTCTTTCCTTATTCTTCAGATGCAGCTAATAGTTAGTCTCTACCCCATAGGGTTGTTCTGAGAATTAAATGGGATAATCCCTGCTGTAACATGAGGGCCAGCTTGTTGGGGTTTCTGTCCCGCCTGGTACCCCACAGCCGGCATATCCCAAAGAAAATCACACACAGGACTCCATAAGATTATAAACTGATTGGCCCATTAGGTCAGGCTACTTATTAGCTCTTATAACTTATGTTACCCCATTATCCTTATCTACATTAGCCACATGGCTCAGTACCTTTTCCAGTGGGGCAGCTTACATCTTTCCTCTCTGGTGGTCTGGGCAGAACTGCGGAGGGAGCTTCCTGCTTCCCAGAATACTCCCAGTCTCTTTTCTCCACCCCTACTTCCTGTCTGGCTTTCCCGCCTATACTGCCTGCCTGGCCAATCAGCGTTTTATTAAAATATGATTGACAGAATACAGACAATTCTCCCACACCACCCTGCAAAGAGTTCAGCCTGGGTTTGGTTCCTAGAAAGGCTTCAGTAAACTATTGACAATTATTACAAGCATCAGCTTGTTTAGACTTTTGAAAACATTGTAACTTGAGGTTTATAGAAAAATAGATGAATCATCTTTTAAAAAAGAATAGCTTCACTAAAGAAGGTAGCCTAGAAAATTAGTCTTTTGTCTAGCTTTCATGTTTCTGAGCTATACAGAATGTAACAGCATCCCCATTGCTAAGAGAAGAAGACAGTATATTACCACCACATTCTTACACACTGTTAGCTTGGTGACTATGGACAGTACCTAAGTGTCTCACTTTGGGAAGAGAGCAGCCATTTTCAGTTAGTCTCATGTTGAAAACCCCAGCAATGGTAAAATATAAAGCCCAGATGTCTGTGACAGGTATGAAATATAAGCAGTGCTTACCCTATATATTCCAAAGGAAGAGGCACTACAGATTTTATGGGGTCACCTGTGGGCATTTGTGTTTCTATGCAAACACAAGGCACTTACTGGGAAGGCAGAAAACGCAATGAGAGCTTGCTCATTGCCCTGGCCAGTGTGCACAGATGGCACTAAGCCTTCCTGTCTTCATCATTGAATTGGAAATGGGACGGGGTGGGGACTGTCAGTAATTTCTGTCTCAGAGGGCCATCAAGACAACTGAGTGATGGATGCTAACGGCGCTGAGTTCACAGTCTGATCCAGACTGTGCCTGGACCGCAGTCAGCCTCAGCAGTTCCCATCCAAGCAGCAGCACAGTAGGATTCTGCGTGCCACACGTGAGATTTGGAGGCAGATTGGACTAGCTTAGGTGGAGAAATTGGACATGTCTGTGTTCACATAGCATGATTCATATCTACTCCGTTGTTGCTGCTGCTGCTTTCCTGTAACCAATTTTAGAGCCTGTCTTGGCAGCTGGAAGTATTTGGGATTAATTTCACACTCGCTTTATGAGTTGAGTGTTTTCCTGCAGCTCCCTGGGCCTCTGCCTCATTACTTTGGCATCAACTGATATGGGCATTGGACAGAGATGTCCTTTGGGGTCTCCATTTTATTTGGAAACCATCAATTTGAAAAAGCAAAACAAAGGCCATCAGCACATTGTGCTTGAAATTGTTAGCATTTACTGTTTCCTACAGCCCTCCCTTCTGTAGTTCGGTACACAGCTTTCTCAGACAGTGGTGAGCCCTGAAAAAGGAGATCGCTCTCCCTCAAATGTTAAGTCCTAGAAACTGGTTGGCCTTGCTTCTTAGTAACACTTGATCTGGGAGATCTTTTGGAACTTGGTCATTCAGATCTGAATCTTGATGGGTTAGTTTTTCCAGCCCTCTTTAATATGCTAATTCTGCTTACTTCATTTGGCTCTCATGGAGAACAAAGTAAACTTGGCTGTTACATGCAAAACTAAATTGAGAACATGGAGCTCTGTTTAGTATTTCATGCTGGCCAGTAGGTCAGAAAGATTTTCCTTGGGGGTAATTTACGTAAGAAATTGTTTCTCCCATTTCTCTCCAGTTTCTGTGACCGTTTGGGGATAACAGTCTCTTTCAACAATGGCACAGAAGCATATCCCGCGAGAGACAGCGTTTCTCCCAGATTCCTGCAGTTGGGCCTTCTTCTGGAAAGAGCCTGTGGCTTGGGCTGCTGTCTCTCTAGGTCCTTCTTTCACTACAGCTGTTGTTTAGCAAGTTGGGTGGGGCCACGAACTGACACACTGCTACACTTAGTATTTTCCCCAGGTAGTTAGGAACACGCATCAAACACACTACCCTGAAGTCCCAAGAGCGAGTGCCTCAAGCTTTTGTCATGCCTGGCAGTGCTCTATTGATGTCTTTGGAGTTAAGTGCCTGTTCTCCACCTGAGCTTTCCCCATGAACAACCTCTTCGTTTTCCTCCTTCTCACTGCGCTTCCTCAAGCAGTCTGTTCTCCTTTGCTTTGCTGGGATTGTACCCTCTTTTGAAGACACCTGTGTATTGGGAGGTCTCCCTTCTCAGTTGTGGGCAGGAGAACGATTAACATTACCTCTGGTGCAGAGGGCAGAGTGTGTCCCCTAGAGTGCATTCTGCAAATTCCTGCACATACCTGGTACTCAGGAGCTGTTCATGACCTTGATCTCTCTATGAGGTCAACTTTGGCTGGTGGACATCTCTGGCAGTACCATTGCTCCACAATGAGGCCTACTGTTAACGTTCTCAGCAGAACGGAGTGTAAGGATAGAATGAGACCGAGCTGGCTGTGGTCCTGGGAAGGGTGCATACAGTTTCAGGTGCTACAATTTAAGCAAAGTGGCCTCTCCCATCTCTTCTAGGGGACTCCTTGAAGTAATAGGGAAGGGATGAGTTCCAACCCCATTTGAGTAAAATAGACCCCAGGGATATTAACTATGGTTCATCGTAATCAGTCCCTTGCTAGCTTCTTTTACACTTTCTTTTCTGCACAATTAGAACATTATTATAGTGATACTTCTTCCCACTAATTGGTTCTGTATGTACTCTTTCTTTTCAACAATTATGAGTTCCCGTGGGCTAACCGCTCTTGTCTACTTTAAAATGCCAGAGGAAAGCTCAGTCCTGGGCACACAGTAAGCGGTTCATTTTATGTGTTGCTGGCCTTGCTTCAGACACCATGGCTCCCTGGAGAGCTGACTGAACTGTAGTCGGCTTCTGTAACTCCTCTAAGATGTTGGTCACGTGGTGAAGAATCCTGGTGCCCACGGCCTGTTCAGGCAAAGCTCCTGGGTTCAGGCAAAGCTCCTGCTGTCTTCCCATCACTCCCATCTCGTTTCCAGTGTCCCCCGGACACTCTGATGACCGTCCCTGGAGAGCCCCTCTCCCCGCATGGAATTTGAGAGACCACACAGCTGTAGACTGTACTCGTTTGAATGATGATGTTTTAACAAGCCCTTTGGGCCAGTGTCAATAAGCCATGAAATATCACCGAACGGATCGTCTGCACCAGACTGCCGAATCTCATCTGAGTCCTCAAGCTGGCCGGGATGTTGAGAAGGAGTTTATTACTCCAGCGTTGGCTCTTCCTGTTCTTGGGGACTATAGACGCCGTGAATCTCTGGGCCAGTCAGTTCATTACTTTTAATGAGCACAGAATTCACCAAGACATTAAAATAAAATAGAATCAAACACCAATGGGCAGACTTGGATATTCCACCCAATTGTTACTTTAGTTCCTTTTTCCACAAGATTATTCAAGAGAGGTTTTTAAGGCAGATTCTATTCAGTCCTGCCAATTTCTATCCTAAATAGATTTGGCATTGCAAACCTAACACACCCTGAGCTGTTTTTAATGCCCTGTGGGTTGGTGTCTGACATTTGTGTTAAAATGACAGTTTTCAAACTGATCAGATGTTTGAACCTTGTTTGACTTTTACATATGTGAAAGAAATATTGGATATCTCAATGTCTTTAATATATTAAGACAAATTTAAAAGAAGTTATTTTCTGAAAAAAAAGTGATGACATTATTTAAAACACAGAGAAATAGTCACTTTATTTTATTTTAATTGATCAGTGTTTAGAGGTAATTATAAAAGACTGGAATAGGTTTACTCTCAAGTACTCCTATCCCTACATAGTGAAGGAAACCAGTGGGTAGGGAAGCTCACATGGAACAATGTCCCTATAAAGCTGATTTTGTGAGTATTTCCACCCCTGGTCATATGGATTTAGAATTACTTGAGACATTTCCTCAAAGAAGGAAGCTAGTGGATGAATGATGACTTCTTTATTATCCAACCTAAGTGTGTCTGTGGAAGGCAAAGTTCATCAAGTTGTTCGAAAGGAAACAGAAGTGTGCCAAATGCAACTTGCTGAGGGCTTAGGGGCGGTGTAATCAGCGCTAACCAAAGTTGGTCCTGTCTTCAGGTGATGGCTCTAGCAGATGCGGTGGAGGAGAACCAAGACAGGCTGCTGCAGTCCTCCGCTGGCCTGAGGAGCGCTACCCATTTGCTGATCCTTCTGGTCAGACTGTGGCAGAGGCTGAGCACTGACCAGACTGCTATTCTAGAAGCAGCGTTTCTGCCATTGCAGGAAGACACGCAGGAACTGGTAAGGACCCACAAGCCCCGCAGATGCATGATTGAACAGGCTCTGGTTTGGGGGACATATCACATGGCTATCAAAGAGGCTTGTGTTTTTACAAAAACGCTGTTTTCCTTTTCTTTAAGCCATAATAAAAGTGTCATATGATGGCACTTTTTTTTTCCTTCTTGAGCGGTTTTAAAAATAGGTATATAGTCTATTTTTATGTAATACCCAGTCTGCTTTTATGGGCTCCTCAATCTCTGAGAGGCAGAGAGGTAGTCATTTGACAGCCTGAGTGATCGCAGGAAAGCCTCCAGATTAGCTAATCCTTCCAAGGCTGCCAGAGAAAACAGCTCAGTCATTTTAATTTGTTCGATGTTCTTAAATTTTAGTGTCGCTTCAAAGGTTGTGGCACTGGGATGGCTTTGCTGGAAGTGACAGGAATAGTTCTTTACGTCCACAGAGCTCTTTATAGTCGTTCAGAAAGCCCTTTGCCTTGGAAGAGCCCTTTCAAAGTGAAATGGGAAAAGTGAGCCCGTAACTTAGATTCTAACCAGAATCCATTAAACAAAAGCACCTCACTTGTGTGATTCATAGATGTGCACAGGACCAGGGCCTTGTGCATGGCCTCTGTGCTTTCCTTTACGGAGAATGATAGGCGCCTTGGAAACCAGTGATCCAAGCCCAGCTCTCTGTGGTGGTTTTTTTCGGGGGAAAATGACTTCAAACCCAGTTTCAGACCTAGATCTAAGAATGGTTGAGAAAGTCACAATGCTGCAGCTGACAAGTTCCCCAGGCCTGCCTGGCCCTGATGCAGCTGTCCCCAACCATCTCATTTCATCATAGATGTGGCACCAATGAGAGCTAAATTCTGTGACCTTCTCCATTTCACAGACAAGCCAAAACCTCAGCTTTCTATAGTTAAATGCATTTCTAACACTGCTGCGGTAGGCCCAGGATTTGGAACCAACCCATCTGCTCAGAAAATGTATGCTTTTAGTCAGATGCCTTATTTTAGTGAACACATTCATTGCTTTGGTTACTTTTCTATTGTCATGAGCAGATGCCATGGCCAAGGAAACTTTAAGAAGAAAATATTCAATTTGAGGCTCATGGTTCCAGATGGTTAGATTCCATGACCATCATGGCTGGCCAGGAATATAGCAGCAGGCAGGCATGGCAGTGGGGCAGTAGTTGAGAATTCACGTCTGACCCACAAACACCAGCAAGAGGGGTGGGGAGGAAGAGAGAGAGAGAAAGAGAGAGGGCGCTAAATGGGAATGGATGGTGTGGGCAAAGCCTACTTCTAGTGAAGTACCTCCTCCAACATGGCCACACCTCCCAGTCCTTCCCAAACCTTACTACCAACTGGGGACCAACCATCCAAATATATGAGCCTACAAGGGCTATTCTCATTCCAACCATCACAGTCATAAAAATTTATTTTTTAAAAAAGAAAAAGCTTTATTTTGTGACCTAAAATATTAATAAATACACTGAAAAAAGGGAAGACATTTTTAGTTGCAAATTCTATAGAGACTGGCAATTTTCTTTTATAAGTCGAGTTGACCTTCAGTAGCAGAATTGGAGATGCTTAACTGCAGCGAGAGAAGGGTCACTGTGCTGTGGTCAGATTATTCATAAATGTACTTTAGAAGGCTAATGGCCTTGGTTGATCTCCAGTTTAAGGCCCACCACTAAATGACAGTCACCGTGGTGCTCAGCTGCTCTGAACAGCTGCTGCTGTGTCTGTAAGGGACAAGCTGGCCCCACCCCGGAAGCTGTGAGAGGGGCTGATGGGGACAGCTCAGGGGAGTGCAGACGTTACAGGTCTGCATTGGGACTGGTTTGCACTAATTACCTTTATTGTCCATCTCTCTGCCATACTCCACAGCAAGGATCGTGTACCTCCGCATGTGCACTGCGACATGCTATCTCCCCACCTCACATACATGCACATGCACATATGTACCCCCAGACACAATAAATTAAAAATTTTAAATCTCAGTGGACCCTTCTTCCCGAATCCCGTTTGTTTGTGGGTTCTGAATGTCTGTGTTCTGTGTTCAACTACAGACCAAAAGTATTAATATGTAGATATATTGTCTTGACAAGAGAGAGACCACATTTGCAGTGTTTATTATGTATGCTGTTATGATTCTTGGATTTTATTGTTAGTTATTGTCCATTTCTTTTCTGCACCTATTTATGTAGCAAGTGCACATAGTATATAAAAGTATGTTTGTCTAAGGTTTGGTGCTACCTGGAGTTTGAGGCACGCACTGCAGGTTTGGAATATCAGGGCTGAGAAAGTGTACTATCAACTTAGAGGGTTTTTTTTTTCTTTTTTTGCTCTTTTATGTCCTAGGTAAAAAACAATTGAAAGTTGATTTTTGTTAGAATGAAACTTACCACTTAATCTTACTATATGCAGGGCTGCTCTGTGTTCTTAAGTGTATGTGTGCATGTGTGTGCGTGCGCTTGTGTTTGTGTGCATACATGGTATAATGCATGTGTGGAGATCAGAGGACAACTTAGCTGAGTTGGTTCTCTCCCACCACCATGTGGGTTTTAGAGTTAAACTTAGGTTGAGTGTGTTCATGGTGTAGGTCTTGAAGAACGACATTTTTTAGAAATACAAGCGTGTGTTCATCATTAAGAGCAGAGTCCTGTAGAAATACATGAGTGTGCCCACCATGTAAGCAGTTGAAAGGCTTAGTTCCTTCCTTCTTGGAGACTTTCTACCTTGCCTCTCCACACACCCTCTTCCAACTCTCTTCCTAATGTGGTGAGATGAGGTATGTGTATTTGTGTCTGTTGGATATAAGACATTTGAAAAAAGAACATAGCCTGAAGAATGAATTCAAATAGTAATTTGAATACTTCTTGTTATACTTTTCATCTTTAATTGGACTGCATTTTTTCCTTTGGGATTATATTGTTGAGACAGCTTGTGTATTAAAAGACGCATACAGTGTATGGTTTTGACATGCTAGTTCACAATTCCCCACATTGCATCTATTGGCTTCACAAATAAATGTTATGTGATGGGACTCTGTGCTATCCAACTGAGACGTGAAAATGAAATATTCAAACCTGAAATAATTTGAGAGGAGGGTGAGACGGGAAAGAAAGGAGTCTCTTACCAGAATGTTGAAAATATACCCCATATTGAAGTTATTATGATACCACAAAAATCTGAATGCAATTTAGATAGTTTGGTTGAGGAAGATGGCAGGGTACATGCGTGAGGGGAGAACCCCAGACATGTGGACACCATTTCCAGAAGACACTGTCAGCTCCAGGTCACATGTCCCCACAAGTATTGAAAGGTAGAAAGAAATGCACAGACGATATTTATGTTTCAAATAACTCTGGCTAATCTGTATAATGATTTGTTGTGTTGTTATTTAGATGGAATGTGTCAGCAGGCAACCTATATTTAATAGAAAACTCTAGAATAGTTTTTTTCCTAATGATATCAGCTTCACAAAGCAAACAATATTCAGAACCTTTCTACGCCAGTGGAAAGCAGCCCTCTCCACATGACATCACCAGTGGTCAGTGTTAGTGGGAAGCAGTAACCATTGTATGACATCATCAGCCTCAGTGTTGGTGGCAGGCAGCACCCTTCACGTGGTGCCATCAGCGGTCAGTGCCAATCATTGGAATTTCTTTTGAAGCAGCATTGCATTTGCAGCAGAACTCACGGTTGTTCCTTTACCCCATCTCTTAGGGATACTTTTCCATTTTTTTTGTCACTTTTCAGTAGCAAATAAATGCTGGTATTTCAGACTAGTGCATTTTTTTGTTTGTTTGTTTTTTAAGATGCTGAAACTTATATGCACCAGAGGCTGTTTTGCCTACTGAGAAAAATATTAAAGACCATGTTTAGTTTCAAAGAGCTCTTAAGTATAGTCCTACTGGTGGATTTGATAATTAGAATTGCCACTGTCCCATTTTTGAAATGATGCCATACTTGTAGTCCAAAATAGTATTTTATCATTTTTTTATTTTATCACCTTTTTTTTATTTTGCCTGCCAAAGGGCTTTAGTGTGTGTGTGTGTTTGTTTTGATTTTCCCATGATGTTTCACATAACCCAAAAGACGTAAAGGTGTGTGTGTGTGTGTGCGTGTGTGTGTGTGTGTGTACTTTTAGAACTGGCTCAATGGGATAATCTTTTACCAATTCATTTAATCATTCAATGAATTTTTATTGAAGACTTACTACTTGTTAAGCACCATTTGGCCTACAACATACCTTTTAAACAAAACAAACTTAGGTGCCATTTTTGGTGGTTTTAATTCAACTTTACAAGCAAACATTCTAATCCCGAGCTTTCCAATACAGTAGTCACTTACCACGTGAAATGTAAATAAGCTGGTGTGAGATCAATTGGCTTCACCATTTGTCTTTGTCTTGCTCCTAGTTACCTGTGACAAAAGCTTACTGTGTTAGAGAGAGCCGACAGGAGGTCTCTTACATAGCACCCGTGGGCATCAAGGGCAACCCAGGGCTGTGTCAGTTGGATTAACCATAGCACATACTCACAAATTAGTGAAGGGAGAGAGGAGACTGACATGAAATTCCTTCTTGATGTTTGATTTGACACTCTTTCTGGTGTATTGGGATCCGCTTGATCATGTGTAAACATCAGGTACTTCTAGGAACAAAAGCTTTTTCTGAGAGATCTTAAGGCATCTGCATAAGAGGGAGGCAAGAAGCTGGTACGGGCTCTGTTGCTCTACTTTTAATATGGTTTGGAAGTACTCTTGGTTGCTAACCTGTGACACTGAGGGATGGTAGAACCCGGAGGAGGTAGGCCCCAATGGAAGGAAGGGTGTCCTTGAGGAGGTGACCCTAATGGAAGGAAGGGTGTTCCTGAGGAGGTGACCCTAATGGAAGGAAAGGTGTCTCTGAGGAGGTGACCCTAATGGAAGGAAGGGTGTCCCTGAAGAGGTGGACCCCAATGGAAGGAAGGGTGTCCCTGAGGAAGTGGGCCCCGATGGAAGGAAGGGTGTCCCTGAGGAGGTGGGCCCCGATGGAAGGAAGGGTGTCTTTTGAAAGGGATACTTGGACCCCAGCTCTTCCCTCCATCTATCACCCTCTCTCTGTCCTGAGGTGAGAACGTCTCTGCAATACGCTACCACCATGATGCTGTCTGGGTCTTGCCACAGGCCCAAAGGCCACAGAGCCGAGTAACCCCTGAAACCATGAGTCCAAATAAACCTCCCTTCCTTGTGAGTTCGGTGTTAGCTCAGATATTCATCACAGCATCAGGGAGCCTTGTGTCCTCTACGTGGCCATGGCTAGTGCTGTAGTCGTTGTGAATTCCTTCCCTTCAGCTCGTGACCTTTGAATCCTTTTGATTACAGCCTTCTGTGGAGTTGCTTCATTTGGATTGAATGTAGATAAATTCTCTTTGCCCTTCCTGATCGTGGTTCAGATCTGCTTCTCATTATTTTAGCAAATAGCTCAGATGGCTGGAGTTTCCATCCAGCAGATGGCAAGAGAGCAAGGAGGAGCAGGATTAAGATTTTTGAGTAGACTGTTTTGAGATTTTTCTTCTGAGGCTCATGTGTGTTCACTTGGCTCTGGAGGGGCCTCTAATGAAAAAGGGAACAGCGTCCTGGATTTTGGAACCTGGCTTCATAGACTCCACATGGCATAGCTTTTGGCTTGATATTTTCTTTTCTTTGAAATTGCATTCAATATCTTTGGCATTATTATCTACCATTTGAAAAAGAAAAGCTTTATTGTGTTCTTAAGGACTTAATAGCTCCCTTCCCTAGAACCAGACTTTAGACTCCCTGAGAAGGTTAGGATGGAATTGTACATCAATGGATGAGGGAGAATTGAACCTTGAGCCTCACGCTTTGATTAATTGTTCCTTTTACAAACTGATACGGAAAGGAAACTTATTTTTAACATGTTGAACATGGTTCATGTGAGAAAACAGATGTTTATAATAGGAAGTCCTATTGTGTGGAGGGACTTATCAAGGCTCACTTAGAAGGTTTAAGGGCACCTACGTCACAGGTCAGACTTGATGTCAGGACCATTGTGCCTGCTGTCTGGACTGAGCGATGACTGAGATGGCTAATCATTACCATTATTAATGACCCTCTTAAAAGGCAAACAAGGGGAGGAAGTCTGGTGTCACTATTAAGTCTGCCTTTATGACGGCTCAAGTATCATCGCAGTTGTAGCTGTCTATGGGAATACAATCCAGAAAGTAAATATTCTGGTGTTTCCCATGGTCTTAGACTGCAAGATAAACATGAGGAATTAGTTTCATGTTCACAGTGGCCATATACCCAGTGTTGGTGCAACTTACATATAACCACTATTGTTTAACTGTATAATATTCTGTATCAGCAGAGTTGAATATAGCATATAGACCAGAGCTTTTCTTATGAATTTCTTTCTGGAAAGCTCCTTGTCTTGGGCCATTGCTTTTCTACTGGACTGCCTGTGCTGGCATCTGAAGCAGCCTTTCTGCCCATTTCTGTAGTGGCAATCATTCACATCTCTGAAACCCCTCTCCTATTCTCCCATTTCACATCTGCTTGCATGCGTCCCTTGGCTCTGTTGGCGCCTGTGTGAAGTCTGCGTGCCAGTGCCAGGCAGGCACGTGGGTGCACCATTTCTCGCTCATAGGCTCCCCTCAGTCCACAGAAGCTGAGCGTTATCCAAGCAGAGCTGGCAGTGCCTTTCTCTCTGTGGAGAATAGTGCGGGGTGTTTATCCCTCCACCCTCCCTCTTCAGGCAGGCCAGTCTGAAGCCCCCCTCTTCCCTGCTGTGGACCCCACCCCTAGCATGACTTTAGCTCACATCATGCTCGAACACTGTCGCGTGTGCCTGTCCCGTATGTCCAGTCAATTCTTCTGCACCCTCGCAGGGTTAAAGCAATTAAGTATGTAACTATATCTAATCATTTGGGGATCTCTAACGTAATTCAGATGCTCTTCCACACTGTACAGCTGTCCAAAGATAGCTTGTTACGGAGGAAACTTTCTACCTCCTTTGCTATGCTGTTTATTTTAAAAGCTGCACCTCATGTTTTTGCATTGTCTAAGAGCAAAACCTGTTCTTTGAGAAGTCAATAGTAAGATTCCCATCGACACATCTGTCAGGCTAGAGCACCACATGCGTATGGTCACGTGAGCATAGTGTAGTGAGGCTGTCATAGTGATGGTGCCGCAGATGTGAAGGTGATTCCCTAAAGTTACACACCAAAGTTTGTTGAGCTATATGGACTCTGGCTCTGGTTATTGGTGTGTGATGTTTTTATTTAATTTCAAGAATTTCTAAAAACACAGACATTAAAAAATAAATGCCATTGAAATTTTTAAAAATCCACACTACTCACACAACAGCTATCTGTGTGGAAGTACAGTGTAGGATCGTCATGCAGTGACATATCTTGTGTGACATTGCACACATAGCAGTGTGTAGCCCAGTTGTTAAACTGTGTGTTCAAGCATACACTCATCCACATAACCTCCTGAGATAAATATAGGAATTTTTAATCTTATCAGTGATAAATATATACAAATAAAAGCCATTGTCAGATACATTTTGCTTACCCTGCCTTATCCAAATTTGTCAATAGGTGGTACAATGAACATGTAATAAAATGGACATATCTACCTATTTCTGACATTGTCTTTCCAGAGGTTACTCTAGTATTGTGTAGATCGCCAGGCCTCCTTAGCCTCCTCATTCTCCAGGGAAAGGTGAGTGTGCTATCCGCCTGTTCCATCCCACCATGATGGAGGAAGTCAGACACAATAGGAAGTCAAGTCAAAGCAGGAATTCAGTTTATTACTGTGAGCATCAGCTTATATAGGTTAAGTGACATCATGTGATGCGGGGGTACCTCCAGCCAATGAGAGACAGCCAAGCCCTCTCTCTAGCTGGAGGGGTGTCTACCTAGATTTTGTTGTCTCACCCTCTCTCGGTTCCCTGAAACTTGAGCCAGGCTTTTCTCTGTCCTACAGACCTCGAGGTACAGGCCCTAAGATAATTTTGGCCTAACAGTAGATCATAAAACTAATTCTACGTCAGAAATCTAAGTTAATGAACTAAGAAAATGGTAGTGTCCATTTGGTATCAGAAAGTATCTAATTATGAAACACTGAAGCAAACTAAATACTAATAGCTGGGAGATCTCAATTGTGTTGAGTAGACTATGATGCCATATCAGAGTCCAAGTGTCTTCTAGGAAAAAAAAATGTTTAACTATTCTGAGTCCTTAGACGTGTTTCCAGACTCCAAGCACTGGCCTCTTCCTCTGGGCATACTTTACGTATCTCATACTTTAGGGCCGGTTTGGCTTTGAAGGGAGGGAAATGTGACCATTCAGATTAGGTCTGTACTAGTAAACCAACAGCACAGAGGAGAAGTAGGGTATAAGGAGAGCGAATGACCATGCAGTTCCTTCTGAAGGTGTTCCTGGGATATGAGGGACATTCAGTGTGCCAAGGAGGCTCTGGCTAGGTTCGAGGCGTTCAGAGTCGTGGCTTATGCATTATGTTGGAAGCTGTTACCTGAGAAAGGAATTTTTCTGTCTCGGATATGTCCTTCATTGTGATATTCTGGGCTTCATTATGTTTGGCTGTGACCTTACTATAAATGATCTGCTTAAGCACAATAAACAGAGAAAAAAACACATGTGCTAAGGTTTTTCTTCCTCAATAAGATATCTATGTATGTAGATATGTATCCAAATTATATTTTTAGCAGAAAATAACCACAAATTTTATTGCTTATTTATTTTCAATCAACTAGACCCTACACAGCCTCCTCTGACTGTTTTCATAGTAATTTCAGGATTTTGATGTTTTATTATTTTTGTCATTTTGATGGCAACAACAAGAGTAATAAATCGGTAATAAAAAGACAAATGTTTTAAAAAACAAAAACAAAATAACAGTCTCTCAAGAAACCAAATGTGTCAAGCCATATTTTTAAAACTATGATCCAGGCGGAGTATATGTAGCTAAATGATAGGTCACATGCTTAGTATGTACAAAACCCTGGTTCAATCACTGGAAAACCCTCACAAAACAAAACCCAAAGACATTCGTGACATTTGGAAACTTTAAAGGGGGTGTGGCTTTCACAGGCCACTCTCTATACTCTTGAAACTTCCATGCGGGCTAATTGAATGCCAAGTGTGGGACCAGGCATGTGACAGGCATCCAAAAATGGGTGGTCATTACTTCTGTATCTCAACAATAGGAGGCCAGAGGAAGCGCTCACATTCCTCTAGGTAGCAGTAAGAAAAGCAAAAACAAGAGCCCTACAGTTAAACTCTGATGGTGGATTCTTTTAGCACTTAACAATTTAAGAGCTCTGTGAGCCTCCTTTAGACACCATTTTTTAAAGCATATTTTGCTCCTGACTAAGAAGAAATATGTAAGCAGCCTTCACTGGCCCATGTGTCACTCCTCTGTCACCTCTGTAGCAGAGACCACAGCTCTGTGCCTCCTTAAGTGACGGCAGGAAGGTATCAAGGAGAAGGTCAAGCAAAGCCTTGCTTAAAATTGTGCTGTGCTGCCTTCACGACTGGCTTCGGGCCTCGGTAGTTCTTTCTTACGGTGTTGCTTTAAAGTTTTACACAGCTGAGTCATGGGCTTCTGAAGGGGAAGACGCTTCCGAGTGGAATTTGTTAGACAGACTGGTGTTCTCTGTTCTGACAGCGGTCCCATGCAGAACATAAGCTAACCAGACCAATTCAATCCAGAGATGGGTGGCTTTGCTGACTTCAGTTGTCATGCTTGTGTAAGGTAGGAATGTATGAACTGTGTCGTAGTGACAGGCTTTCTTTGGGGGCATCTTTTTGCCTTATGTCTTAGGAACATTTAGCTGTGCTTTGCAAAAAAATAAAAAAAAGAAAAGAAAATTATTTTTTAGTCACTCATGAAATCTTGCTTCACTAAATTTAGGTTCACACTATTACCTTGCTTTTCTGCACATATAGGAATATTTTTGGTAAGTGATAAAATACCATATGAGTCTTAACAGTTTTATAAAAAATATTGTGTGTGTGCGCAATCTCTCTGCCTGTGGGTTCCAGGGAAGAACTCATGTTCTTAAGCTTGGCACTGAGTATCCTTCCCAGCTAAATCACCTTGCTGACTTATAGAGGACATTTTTTTTTTTTTTTTTGGTTTTTGGTTTTTGGATTTATTTTCCAGACAGGGTTTCTCTGTAGCTTTAGAGACTGTCCTGGAACTAGCTCTTGTATACCAGGCTGGCCTCGAACTCACAGAGATCCACCTACCTCTGCCTCCCGAGTGCTGGGATTAAAGGCGGTCGCCACCACTGCCCGGCTATAGAGGACATTTTAAATACCATTGAATTAGCTGAGGCAGCATGAACACTGCATGAAGCTCGGCAGAAGTGGTGCATTAAGACAAGCTAAGGTAAAGTCACATGCAGTGTGTCCCAAGACAGAAAGCCAACAGTTGCTGGATCCCACTGAAAGTAGGCTAACCCCCTGCTTCTTAGATGTGAAAATGTGAAAATGTTGGGGAGGAGGCTGTCACAGGATCTGCAACTGAATGCAGAGCTAAGAATAGCATTTAAAGTCTTTTTCTAGGAAGGAGTTCATGAATGGTTTGGATTTGAGGGCGGAAGTTACAGAAAAAGACGGTCTTGATTTTTCCACCACAGAACAAGCATCCTTGACCAGAAGTACCTTTCATAGAAATGGTAGAAATTTTGCTCCTAGAATGAGGGTTGGAGGATAAAATCACCTCAAAGCACTTTAAATGTACCACTCTCTAAATATACTTTATTTTCTACATCACTATAGTTTTAGGATTTTTTATTATTCGTAATGCAGGGTACTTACAGGTAGGAGCCATATCAGAGTTTCTTTCATTTTTTTAATTTGACAGTATTTAATGTCATGTACCATTTAGTCATAAATGTTATTCTTAAAAATAAATACGAATTTGGTTTGGGTTATGGCTGCAGTGCAAGTGTGATGCCTGGTATTTGAACCCCGGACTCATGGAAAAGGACCAACCTGGTAGTGTGCCTCTGTAACCCAAGTCCCCCAGTGGGAGATGGAATGTGGACACTAGAGAATTCTGGAAACTCCCGGAACCAGCCGCTGAGTGTACTCAGGGGCAAAGCACGGGAGACCTTGCCTTATAGAAAGTGGAAGAAGACTGATGCCTAATGCCCAGAGTTGCCGTCTGATCTTGTCACACATGCTGTGGCAATTAAGTACCAACGCCTGGACACATACACACAAATAAACATGCACACCATACACAGAGAAAAAGATGAAAATAAAATAAATGTCTGTATAGACTTCCCCTGCAGTTTTATTTAGTTACAAAACCATGTAAGGCTATACCACTTCATGTGGTAACTAGCCTTATTCTCATTTGATTGCTATGGAGAAAGTGGCACATTAAATTGTACTATAAAAGGGTTACTTGGTGTACTATTCTAGATACTTCTCCAGATTTGCCTTCTATTTGAGGATTATGAAAATAGGAGTCTAGTGAGGGCTCTTCCTGCAGCTGGCTCTTACCCACTGGTGACCTTGACAAAGGAAGCAGCTTGTAGCCACAGCCTAAAATATTGAAGCTTCTGTGTGGTCCCCCAAATGGCAAACTAGACAGGACAGAGGAAAACAGAAGCAAAGGGATCATGTATTGCTTTATACTTAAATCAGTGGTTTTACCTATTTTGGGACATTTTTCTTGAGTTTGGTCATACAGCAAGGCCGTGGTCCAGGTCCTCGAAGGGCTCCTAGTAGAAGCATAGCAGTTCAACTTGTTCTTGCAACATTCCATGAGGTGCTCAAGGCAGAGGCTCTGGGAGAGAGCTAAGGCATGAGGTTCACACAGTGGCAAGAGATCTTGAGAAAAACGAAAAGTCCAATTATCTAGACTAGAGGAGACAAAAACCTCCCAACCCTGACTCTGAACAATTTAATTCCCAGTGCTGGAAAGGGATATGAAGAAGGCAAAGTAAAATAAAATGCACATTGAAACCCATCCCTTCCCCTTCCTTCCGCTCCACACATGGTTTTGTTTGCTTAGGCAATCCCCTGCTCAGCTGTGATGGTAGTAAAGGCAGGGACTTGAGAACCAGCGCCAAAGCTCAGCTCCCGACAGGATGCATGCTCACCCCTCTAGTAGAAGTTTTAGTGATAATTTCCCATGTTAATATTGCATCTCATGTTGAGATACAAGGCAAGTTATTAGTATGAATACGAAATAAAAGCTTGGTGTATGCAGGTGGGTACATGTGTGTTCATGAGGTCGGTGGGCTCAACAACTCAAGGGTACTTAGAATAGCTTATCTTCCAGCTCCTCACATTTGAGTTTCTACATTTTCTATTTATTAGGTAATTATGCTATTTGTTTAATCATGTATTACCACATTGAGTTTTACCTAAAAGCTCTGCCGTCACCTGCTCTTGTCTCGTAAGCTTTCTCTTTTGTTATTGTGTTTGGATTTATGCAGCAGCGTAGGCCCTCTGAATAATATTTTATTAGTAATCTTTCTAAGAGTTGTCACTATGTCTCATTATGTTAAAGCCGTATCTATACTAAATACCTATGCACTGTTTTTTGCTGTAGTTGGCAGTAGAACCTGGGAGAACGAAACCTTAAAATAAGGCGGACTGAAAGTCTCCTCCAATAGCCAACTTCATTCAGAGCCCCATACGGTTTATACTCTGAGGCAGTGGTTCTCAACCTCCCTGATGCTGCAGTCCTTTAATACAGTTCTTCATGCTGTGGTGCCCCCAACCATTAAATCATCTTTGTTGCTACTTCATAGCTGTAATTTTGCTACTGTAATCATAATGTAAATATCTGAAATGCAGATTATCTGATATGTGCCCCCCAAAGGGGTTGTGACCCACAGGTTCAGAACCACTGCTCTGAGGGTTAGGAGTCCCATGAGTAAGTGACAATGACAAGTCAAGTTGTCCCCAGCTGTGGAATGACAATGGTCAGTTGTAATGAATCATCTAGAGCAAGCTCACTCTTATAGGCTATGCCTGGGAGGGGCATGGAAGCATGTTCCAAGAATAAGTTCATGCTTTTGAAGATCCTGAGGTCACAAGACTCCTGTCTTAGTTTCTTGACATTTTCTCACAAGTGCTCAGAACTGCCCTCCAGACACTCCACTCTTGGGCTATGTTTGGAAAATACATGACATGGTTTTTTACTCTCTCTGCGAGTTGGCAGCAGGGAAAGAAATTGTGCGGTAGTGCTGACTAAATACCGCATCTGTTTGTGTCCTAATACGCTCCTGTCGTCTGCTTATAAACATGGCGGCTTGCTGAGATGGCCAGTCCAGAGGACACAGAAGCTGCCTTCATGGTGAAGTGACCACAGCGTGTACTGATGCTAAATGATACTCCAGGACTCACTCTTGTCCTCCAGAGGAGTTGGTCAAAGGCTCTAAAAGAACTTAGAAATCTGTCCTCACCTGAGAGGGTTACTGGTGGAAACTGTAGATGTTAGTCTGGTGTAGATTTTGCTTTGTGAGCAGTCGAAAAAGATGTTTTTGTACTATCTATTGGTTTATTTTGTTATAATGGAGTTGGAGGCACTTTTCAAAGTCTCTAACGTCCCCTTAAAGGATTCCCAGAGGTGTTTCTTTCTTCCCTGATTTGCCCAGTGGCATCTACTATAGGTAGATAGGAATGGGCCCGTGGCATCAGAAGTTTGGGCTTACTGCTCATGGTGAGCGCTGGGAAGCTCTCGTGGGTACACAGAGAGTCTCACTCTGTGTGCCAGCGCGGAAGGAGCCTGAGCTGTGCACTCATTGTACACCGAGGGTGTGGGGTGTGCGCCCCATAGAGCAGGGAGGACCAGAGGCCAGGCTTTTGGGTAGAATTCTTAGGAAACAGGAAGCACAAATGTCCTAATTTCCATGCCTCTAGGTCCTCTACCATGAAGATCTTACCCAGTTATCCTTGAGATGCCTCATGAGAGCCTCTTCGGGCTCTCCCGGCCTTGTCCACTCACTGCTTGAGCCTGCCTGCGGGTGGTCCCTTTGGTGCCCGTTCAGTGTGCTGCTGTCTTCTGTGGAGGTGCTGGCGCCCCAGGGCAGCTCTGATGTTCCGAGAATTGCAGCCTCCGCATTTTAAGGCGACCCCACACTCCCTCAGGTCTTTACTAGCCAAGAACGACTGCTCCTAAGAAAAGTGGGGCAAATAGCTATTTATTTATGTCTTTTTTTTTGTCAAATGATAGTGAAATGGGACTAGATAGGCCTTATAGCTTCCAAAATCATTCTTGAAAATAGTGCTGTTAGCTGTTGTCACAGCCTCGAGGCTCTGGTCAAGCTGAACTTTGCCAGCCTCTTCCCTCCATCCCAGTTGCCCCTATGGTATCTAGAGGTCTGTACGTGCCAGATCCTCTTCAGCAGAATGTAAGGCAAAAGACATGACATTCCTGGCAGTCTGAGCCACCTGATCATTCAACAGACATGCTCTGACTGTAGATATCATTGGTTATTCTATGCCTGGCACAGGACAAAAGCACTTGTCACATACCAACACCTTTAGTCACCTGGATCCTTGGAGGAGGCTGTCAAGAAGAATTAGTAGCTCATCACCTGAAAACCTCGTTAACAGTAAAAAGGCCACTTGGCTCACTGTCATTTGTATACAAATTCCAAATTGACTTTTGTATGCAGGGCTGGGAAGAAACAGTGGATGCTGCCATAGCCCACCTGTTGAAAACCTGCCTGTCGAAGAGTTCCAAGGAGCAGGCTTTGAACCTCAACAGCCAACTGAGCATACCCAAAGACACCAGCCGGCTGAAGAAACACATCACCTTGCTGTGTGATCGATTAGCTAAAGGCGGGCGCCTCTGCCTGAGCGCCGATGCTGCGGCCCCACAGGCCATGGTCATGCCAGGTAAGCATCCTGCGCACCCTCCCTAAGGACAGTGCTCTCCCCAATTATGGGAATGTGCCTGCAGCTGTATTTGGGTTTAAATTTCATATTAAAGTGATGATAGCCAAGAAAATTGCTTTCACGTTTCCCCTCACATATCCTAGGGTAACCACGTGGATAAATATTCTCTGGGTTTTTGCTTGCTAAACATTTCTAGAATGGTATGTCTCCCCCCCACCCCACCTTGTCTCTGCCCTTAAATATATCATCCATTTTGTTTTGCTTCTAACCAATAAAAAGAGGATTAGAGAATAAAAGTGTTTTAAGGAAAAGTTTTACCAAATGTGATCTCAAGATACTGCATTTCATGAATGTAAATAGCATGATACAAGGAACTAATGTGATCCAGATGAGTCAGGTCCCTTCTGCTGTTCCTTGGACTGTGATCACCGGAGTATGGGGCGAGAGTCCAAGGGAAAGACTGAGATCAGAGAGGTGAGCAGGCAGGCATCAGGACCAAGGCACCTGTGGGTCAAGGTGGGGAAAGTGACCCAGGTTGACCCCATGTGGTCCTTCATTGAGGGTCCAGACATCTCAACTTGCCTTCCCGCAGTCTGGATCTGAATGGCCAGTCACACTGCACCCGAGTGCCTTAGAAGCTCCCAGTCGAACTTCCCCATCCTAGTCTTCCTGTCGCAGCTCACAGAGTATAATAACTTCATAGTAACTGGTGTTCATAGTAACCAGTGGTGTTATTAGATGCCACAGCTGTGGCATGTTTTTACCACAGTCAGCACCACAGTTCGGGGACTGGTGTGATTCTCCTCTTCTCTCGTGCATGCCTTTGTCCCGTCCTCCGTGCTGGTTTTCATGCCGTTGCCTTCCTTCTCCCTTGAGTAGAATGCCTTGAAGTAAGAGGGGATTCAGGTGAAATCAAAAGCTAAACTTGGAGGCTGCCCAGCACAATCCAGTAAACCTGGGCTCCAGAAGCAGACAGACCCATGTTTGGATCTTGTCGCTAGCCTTAACTGTCATTGGATGTTTCTTTCCAGTTCTGCTGTCTGCCCCCTGACCGGCAACCTGTAGGTCATGACCTGTTGGAGCCAAATAGCAGATATTTACACTACAATTCCCAACAGTAGCAAATTGCAGTTATGAAGTAGCAATGAAATAATTTCATGGTTGGGTGTCACCACTACATGAAAAACTGTATTAAAGGGTCACCACATTAGGAGGGTTGAGAACTACTGGCCTAGATGGTTAAGAATAATGATACTTAGCTAGGCAGTGGTGACTCACGCCTTTAATCCCATCTCTCAGAGGCAGAGACAGGCTCATCTCTGTGAGTTCGAGGCCAGCCTGGTCTACAGAGCATGTTCCAGAACAGGCTCCAAGGCTACAGAGAAACCCTGTCTCAAAAAAAAAAAAAAAAGAGAGGAAAAAAAGAAAGAAAGAAAGAGAGAGAGAGAGAGAGAGAGAGAGAGAGAGAGAGAGAGAGAGAGAGAGAGAGAAGAATAATATTTGCCTTGCTGCCAGGGCTTTCTTTGTAAAATGCTTAGCCCCATGCTTGGAATAGAAGCTATAGTTGTACTGTTGTTGTGGGTATGTATGATCCATCTTCTAAGTCTAGCAATGAGAAAACATCCGGCTTGTGTTCTCAGGAGGCTGAGGTAACTATGAAGTTATTATACTCTGTGAGCTGCGATAAGAAGGCTTGGATGGGGAAGTTTGATCATTTGAAATTTTTTTTCACTATCACTGCATACAGAACTGAACTTTTACTTCTAAAGAATATTCTTCAGTTGGCCTGCCAGGCAGTTCTCACGTGACTTGTCTCCACGGGCCTCATAATCCTCTTGTCACGCTGTCCTGACTATTCTTGTCTGCCTCAGAGGAGTCGCTTCCTCACATGAGCAGTAAGGCTGGATGATGGAGGGCCTGAAAGCTCTTATTATGATTGGCACAGCACGTGTGGCCTTCCCTCCATGCCTACCCGCAGGAGAAGCAGCAGGGTTTCTGGAAGGAGTGGGAGGGTAGGCTCACCAGACCTGATCCTGGGCCTAATGATCAGTATGGTCAACTTGAAAGGATCTGGACTCACCTGGGGGTGGGCACGTCTGGGCCAAGTCCCTTGATGTGGGAAGACTCATCTTATCCCTGGGCCAGCCCATTCCCTCTGCACGGACTATGTACAATGGGAAAGCAAGCCAATATGGTATCCATCCCTCTGTTCCTGGCTCCACACGCAATGTGACCAGATGTATTAAGTGCCTGTCACCTTTCCTTCCCCGGTACGATTGAATGCCGAGCCAGAATAAAGCCTTTCTTTCCAGTGTTCCCTTTGTGAAGACATTTTTATCTCATCGGCAGGAAAAGAAAGGAATGAAGAAAGTGGTCTCCTGTCAGTTGAGATTATGGCTGTGCAGCCGTTTCTGTGGAAATCTAGCCTGGTTGGGAGCAGAAGCCCGGAGTCTCCTTTAGTCACACTTACTGGTTATGGAACTTGGTCCATCTTTCTTCAAGTAGCTGACCAACCGGAAGGTTGTGTATATATCTTAGATTTGGAATATGCAAGCTGTCAGTGTAAAAACTTTATGTGTGTGGACAGCAGAGACCGAGGAAGGGAGAAGGTGGAGGAAGAAATAAAGGAGGAAGACAAGAAACACATTTGTTCCCAGCCTAGGAGTGTGAGCCAGGCTGTGCCTTCATGTCTGTCTGTCTGGGCTCTCTTCACTGGAAACGTGGTGGCTGAGTGCGCCAAAGTCTCGCTGTCTGTCAGTCATCCCGTTAGTGCTTACCTGCTGGTGACCCTCCCTCCTCTACTGTGGGTCTAATTGTGAGTGATTGTGAGCAGCTGTGCCTTGTCCCGTCTCACCATGGTGCTCACGAGCACTCAAATTTTCACACATTTTATCCCTGTACTTAGCGCGTTTTTGAGGGAGATGAGACTTGAAGCAATGTTGCTCTGTCCCAAACAGCAGAAGCAGGAGAAGAATCTTGCCCAGAGGTAACCCAGGTCCTGGAAGTGTTGGGTACAGAATACAGACCTCCTGGCCGGCTGTGCTTTGCTCGGAGAACACACAGAGCACCGCAGTGCACATTCACTTCTTGCCTCAGCTGCTCCAGCTGTGCGGGCAGAAGAGGTCACGAAGCAGCTTCTCCCGGTCTCCTTCCCTCTCCGGGAGGACAGAGCTTCCCAGGGAAGTTGTGCCATTTGTTTGTGCTTACCTTTTCTTCTCTCCATAGGTGGCATGATGCTATTATCACAGAACTAGTAAGCAATGCCATGAGTTATTTCTGCTTCCAATTTATAGTTGTACATCTCACAATGATGGTATAGCTGTAAGAGCTGACTAGTGTACAGGGCACATGGGTGTGTTAGGATAAACAAGGGTATGGCGAGTGTTAGGATATACACAGTTGCAGGGGAGGATTGGAATGGAGTGGACTTATGAACACAGGCAGACAGGCATTTTTTTCACAGACACAATCTTATTTTAAAATTTAGACCTGGACTTAGAAATCATTTGGTTCACCTCCCTCACTTAACAGCTGAGGTAACCAGGGCCTGAGATGGCAGTGAGTAAGTGGTTAGTATTAAAAGTCAGGAGTGTGTGTAATTTTACCATGCCCCTATTAAAGTGCAGATGGATAAACATCTCTTCCAGCCTCACGACTTTATGAGCTCGGCGCTCGGGATGTGCCCTTTCCATTGCTCCAGGGAAGGCCCGATGAGAACATCCTCCCTGGGGGCCAGAGTTTGAAAACCTTCTCCCACTAGGATGACCTTATGGCCGTCTTTTTAAAACCTTCTTTTATTTTTGAGATTATGATATAATTATATTATGTCCCAGTTTCTTTTTCTCCCTCAGACCCTCCTATATGCCTTCCTGGCTCTCTTACAGATTCATGACTTTTGTAATTGTTACGTGTGTGTGTGTGTGTGTGTGTGTGTGTGTGTATTCCAAAATATGTAAATACGAACTACTGAGTCAGTATAATGCTACTCTGTTCTCAGGACTGGCCATTTGGTGTTAGATAACCATCTGATGTGCTCTTCCCTAGAGAGGACTATTTCTCCCTCCTCAGCATTCCTTTTATTATTATTATTTCTGTGATTCTTTTATTATTATTATTTCTTTATTTTGAATTATATCATAATTACATTATTTATCCCTTCCTTTTTCTCCCTCCAAAACCTTCCATATATTTCTCCTTGCTCTCTTTCAAATTCATTGCCTCTTTTCTCATTGTTGTCATGCGCATATATGTGTATGTGTATACATATATTCCTAAATACAACTTTTTTAGTCTATCTAATGTTCCTTGTATGTATATTTCCTTGGCTGCCATTTGATGTTAGATAACTAATGGGTGTGCTCTTCACTGGGGAAGACTCCTCCTCCCGCTCTTGGCATTTCTAGTTGCCTGTAGTTCTTTGTGTAGGGCTGAGGCCTCGGGTGTTTCCCTCGCCCACTCTGGCATGTCTCTTGCTCATGTTTAGGCAGTCATGAGGTGAGACTTCATGGATGTACTTCTAGGAGACACACCCTCCCAGAAAACTTCTTGATCCTGGCTCTTTACAGTGTTTCTGCCCCTTCTTCCTCAACAATCCCTGGGCCTTGGGTGCAGGAGTTGGACTGTAGGGAGTATCATTTGGAACTGGACTCCACAACTCTATTAAGCCGTAAAGAAAACTGAACAATGAAAATTTTCAGATAAATAGATGGAATTAGAAAAGATGATATTGAGGAAGGTCACCCAGACCTAGAAAAGTGATGCCACGGTGTCTCTCATCTGACGCCTTAGCCCAGGTCCTCGGATGTGAGTCCACACCCGGATGGCTTCCCCTGCCTCCTGTCTCTTCTGCCTGCCTTTATCAACTGTGAGCATGCTCTCGTTTACCTTTCCTGGGAAAGTCCTTTGTAGTGCAGAACCATCAAATTGGGGTCTCCTTAACCGTTTCTCTGATACCTTTAACATCCTGTTTGGAATTAGAGCTTACAAGGAATTCCCTTTTGTTAATATATTTTATAAAACTCAGTTCTATATGTTCTGTTTCCACAGCAAGAAGACCAGGGGTGGGGGTGTTTGGGTTTTAGTCCGTTGTGAATGATTTGATGGACCAGCTGATCTTCCCATCCATGAACATGACTTGCTGTATCCCTGCCAGGGCTCGGGACTGAGAGTTCACCTTCCACTGCCAAAAGCTGCGTTTTATGGCTTTGGTATCTAGAACAACATTTCAGTAACTCTGATTAAATCAAATATTTGAATCTTCCAAGTATATACATATATTATAATCCATACACAAATGAAGCTTACTCATGATATCTGGAGAGTTTTAACCTCAGAAGCATAGAAGTTTTTATTACTTCCTTTATTTGTTTCTTTAAATTTCATTCTATATGCACAATAATAAATAAATAAAAATAAATAATAAACAATGGTCTTAATATCGAAGCATGGAGGGCAAGTGTCATGAGTCTGGAAACAGGGATGCCAGAGCAAACTGAACACTGCGAAAGAGCTGGAAAATGACCCAGCAGGAGGAGGCAGGAGGCAGGAGGCAGGACAGGCCATAGCTTCAGCTGTACTTTCTTTGACTTTGTTCTATTTCAGATCTAAAAGGAAGTTGATAGTTGAGGGAAAAGCAAAGAAAGTTTAGAAAGGACAATGAGCCTGTTCATAGATGTGGATCGGAAACTATATAATTTGAGATATGGTGTGAACCACACAAGAATTAGCTTTATGTGCACCTTTGTTATATTGAGTGGATGGGAGAAAACTCAGAGCATAAATCTTAGCACAGAGCACAGGTGTGAATAGAGTAGCGTGTCATTGGGGAGACATTAGTCCCCCACTTTAGGATTCTAAACTTGAGGCAATGACTCCCTTGCTTTAAGAGTTTAATGCTATTTTTGAGACTTCTTTCAAATAACCCTTTCGACAGGATTTAAGTTTAATTTCTTGAACTTCCACAAGAATCTTGATAAGGCATTTGTTATTTATTTTCATATTGTTAGCCTAGCTTAACTTAATGATCTTTTAAAAGTATTTCTTTCATATGTATGAGTGTTTTGCCTGCATGTGTATATATGCACCACTTGTGTGACTGGTGCCCTTGAGGCCAGAAGAGGGTGTCAGATCCCCTAGAAATGGAGTTGCAGACAATTGTGAGCAGGCCATGTGGATGCTGGAAATCAAACCAGGATCCTCTAGAAGGGCAGCCAGTGCTCTTAACCACTGAGCCATCGGTCTATCCCCTAATTATTGGTATTTGAATTTTCATAAGTTTAAGCCTTTTATTAAGGAAATGTATATGAATTCCACATGGAAAGGGCTTTAGAAAAATTACTAAATAACTTCTGGCCTTTTTTTCTACAGAGACTATTACACTTCATAGGTTTGTAAAAAGTGGCTTTCAAAGTAGGAAAATCACCTGTGTATTTTTGTTTTCTCAACTTCTATATAAAAGTTTAATGGAGCTTTCTTATAGAGTTTACAAAATTCAAAGTAGCGGTATATGGAAAACGCTTAGCAGGAACCTGACTCATCACAAATTCTGACTAAATACGGGGTGATAATAATAATAATAAATACTAATATAAAATCCCAAAGCTGCTTAGGTGACTCTTCCAGAAGGACAGCTATAAGATCAAGTAGTGTCTTAGCTTGGGTTTATGCTAATAAAATACCATGACCAAAAGCAACATTGGAAAAAAGGGTTTGCTTGGGTTACACTTCTAGGCAGTGGCCCATCACCACTGATGGGAAGTCAGGGTAGAAACTCAGGCGGGGCAGGAACCTGGAGGCAGGAGCTCATGCAGAGGCCATGGAGCATGCTGTTTACTGGCTTGATCAATTTTCTTTCTTTAACACCCCCAGGATCACCTACCCATGGGTGACATCTCCCGCAATGGGCTGGGTCCTCCCACATAAATCGCTAAGTAAGAAAATGTCCCATAGGTTTGGCCACAGACCAGTCTGGTCTGAGCATTTTCTCAGTTGAGATCTCTTCTCAAATGACCCTAGCCTGTGTCAAGTTGACACAGCACAAATAGGGCATTTATTTAGAGAAGGGTATGAATTTTTGGCTGTTGTAGGACAATGTATTTACTTTATAACTAAAGGAGGTGAGCGCACTTTGAGGATAGCGCCTGCATCGATACACGCCATCACTGTTCACCCTTTGGCTCAAGCTGGCGTCTCTCACCTCTTCGTAGTTACACTGCCCAATGCCGACAAGCCTTCTGGAGTCTTCTTTCACTTCCCTAACTGTCCTTGACCTTCCACCCATCTCCGTCCCTGTCTGTGGTTCTCCTGTTTGAGCTGCTCTACGATGACTTCTGTACTGGCTCATGTTACCCACGGTTCCCTCCCCCAGCACAGAGCTCCTTGTGTCTGCCTGAGCATGGACCCCAGTTGTGCTCATCAGAGCTCCAGTTGATGACGTGGTTGATGGGTAAGAGTCCTGTGTCTCTGCCAGAATTAACAATATCTTCTGGATATCCATTTATGCTCTCTATTTGAGGCAAGGATGGCTCTTGTATTCATTCATCCTTTTTTTAAATAAAAAAGTTAAATTTTCAAAGAAAGCAATGAATTTCATAAGAACTTTTTTTTTTCCATATATGTCCTAATACTTTGTTCTCAATCATTGCCCTCCTACATTACATAAGATACTGTGAAGTTAAAAACATTTAGGATGAGTTATAGAAACGGTAAAAAGGAATGAGACAAAGGAAAGATGCAAGAAAAGGGTGAGTAGAGGAGAGCCAAGATTAAGTAAATTAAAGAGGAGATTGA
Organism: Myodes glareolus; assembly: GCF_982192425.1. Taxonomy (NCBI): domain Eukaryota; kingdom Metazoa; phylum Chordata; class Mammalia; order Rodentia; family Cricetidae; genus Myodes; species Myodes glareolus. Next base: position 103,256,031 of record NC_142029.1, on the reverse strand, counting down.
GTAGGAAAGAACGTGATGGATGGGGAAAAGCAAAAGATTAAACAAAGAAAATGATTTCTTAGCAATGAAAAAGTTCAAAGTCTAAACTAGTTAGGTATAAAAAAGATAATAAAATATGAGAATACTAGGGTTTTTAAAATAAAAGAAAATTAAAAGAAGTAAGTACCAAATGTAGGAAAGGAAGGAGGAAAACAGCACAGAAGAGAAAATTAAAAACCAAGAGAAAGAAAAAGCACTGCCTCCACGTGAAAAGCAAATGAGCTAAGTGGATGGAGGGGAGAACTAAAAACACGAGAGTCTAAACATATGTGTGGGGTGTTTTTAAACGAAATTATGAGGACTGAGAGAACAGGAGAGAAGGTGTGAGGCAGCCATTCTAGGACTTCACATTTGGAGGGCGAGTCCAGCGAACTCCCGGATTCACGCCCTCATTGTGACTTCTGCTGCTGCAGCAGCCTTGTAAGTGACTGGCGTCCCCTGAGCTGCCCAGTGGTAGTTTTCTTTCTCTGTGTGCCAGGGGCTTCCGGGGCAACACTTAGCTGCTTACTCTCTGGGCTGGTTTGATTCCTTCACCCTCTAGGACTCCCTAGATCACACCCCCCTGGGGTGACTGTTGAAGTTGAGGGATGTCTACTGGGTGTGCTGAGAACATGGAAGGCAAACACAGCACGGAGATCAGTAGAGGCAGCAGACTTGCCTTTGCAGTCGCCCCGTCTGTGAGTATTGGACTAAGGGGACACAGCTGTGGGTTTCATGGGCGCTGCTGGAACTTCACAACAGAAGGGCGTACAGAAGGGTGTACAGATGGGCGATTTTAGAGTATAAGCCACCTCTGGCTTCAGGGTCAGAGTGACCAGCCTCTGGGTCTATTCTTCGTTGGTAAGGTCTGTACCCAGACACCAAGGGTAGGCTTTTCTCTTCTTATGGCTTCCCAGTCTGAGCCCAGCCTTCTGCCACCAGGAGTTTCTTCGTGTCTGGTCACTCTGCTCTCCACAAGTTCTTCTCTAGGATTTCCTCAGCTCCCTGACGTGCTATATTACCTGAACTCAGTCTCTGGGGTTGTTTGCTTGTGTGTATGTGCGTGTACATGTGTTATGTATGGATTTCTATGTGTTCATAAATGTGTGAGAGTGTTCATTGGTAGATATGTCTGTCTGTATAGAACAGAAGCAAACATTGACATTGAGTTGTCTTCCTCTCTATTTTTTCCATTTTTTTTGTTTGTTTTGAGACAGGGTTTCATTAATGAACCTAGAGCTCACCATTTGGCTATGATAGTTAACCATGGATCACCAGGGTCACTTTTCTCTGCCCTCTCCCTCTGTGCTGAGGTTCCAGGGACTCATTACCACACCTGGTTTTATGTATGCATTGAAATCTCAACTGAGATCCTCATGCTTGTGCAGAGAGCACGCTCACTGCTGTGCCATCTCAGCCCCCAGCTTGTCGGTCTTGAATAGCTTCTCTCTCACAATGGTGCCTGACCACTGCCTCTCCAGTCATGCAGCATGATGAAATGGATTTCTCTCCCCTGATGACCGGCCACCAAAGGACTTACTGTGTCACAAAAACACATTGGATTTGATTCCTGTGAAGGCTTTTATCCTCTCCTAAGGGTAGGAATTTACAGATTTTGTTTGACTTACCTTTGTGGAAAAACAAACCTTCCTTTCCGTGCCAGGCCAGTGAACTGCATGGTGAAGGGCACATGGAGCTACTTATATGTGTTCTGTGTCATTTGTCCACTTCCTTTGAGGTTTTCTTTCACTTTGTGAGCCTCTCATCTTCTTTCCTTAGTTTGGAACAGAAACTTTTTTCTTATTCTGCTTCTCTCTCACAAGTTCAGACATTCTGTCTTTTTAACAAGCAATGTTTTCTTTTGCGGAATCATTATTTTTTGGAATTATTATAAAATATAAGTACGTACATTGAAAAAGCGTGATCTCAAATAACATAATGATGAAGCTTTGGGTATTAGAAAAACAAGAACAAGCTATATCTCAAAGGATCAATGAAGCAAAGAGTTGTTTCTTTGAAAAGGTAAACCAGATTGACAAATTCTTGGCCATATTAATCAACAGAAAGAGAGAAGATCCAAATCTGTTACATGTAAGACCAAAGGGAGCCCTCAGGACAGATACCAATGCAAATCATAAAATCAGTAGATCTTACATTAAAAACATACACTCCATTCATTTGGAAAATCCAAATGTAAAATGGGTGAATATCTGAGCATATGTGAACTAACAAAATTAAACCCAGATAAAAAGTTTCAGCATTTCTGTAAGCAATAAGGTTGAAGAAGTAATTAAAAAATTCCGGTTAGATCATCCAGAATCAGGTAGATTCAACAGAGTTTTATCTACCTTCAGAAAACTGACACCTGTGCTTCTCAAACGATCCCAGAGAAACAGGACATCAAATAACACTGCTACACTCCTTTTCTTAAAAGACAAAATGAAGCTAGTATTACTACCCTGATACCAAAATCAAATAGACACACACACAAAAGAAAGGAAAATAAAACTATAGAGCAGTGTCCTGAGTGAACATAAATGTAAATCCTCTCAGCAGCACAAAGGTACAAAAATAGTAGAACAAAAAGTCTCAACAAAATATTTCCAAACTGAAATTCAGAATACGTAAACAAAGATCATGTGCTGTGATCAATTTGGCTTTATGATAGAGATGCAGGGATGGATCAATACCTGTAAATGAATAAATGCTGGTGGCCTAGTTTTATATATTTATTTATGTTTTTGCTAAAATAAAATACTTGACAAAAGCAACTCCAAAAGAGCAAGAGATTTGGCCCAGAATTCCAGGTTCCAGTCATCGCTGTGTCGAAGTGCAAGTGACAGGAACTCGAATCAGCAGTCACACCCACAGTCACATGCAGAGAGAAAAAGTGGGTGCTTGTATACCTGCCCCCCAGCTCACACCCACAGTCACGTGCAGAGAGAGAAAGCGGGTGCTTGTATACCTGCCCCCCAGCTCACACCCACAGTCACGTGCACAGAGAGAAAGCAGATGCCTGTATACCTGCCCCCCAGCTCACACCCACACTCATGTGCAGAGAGAGAAAGCAGATGCCTGTATACCTGCCTCCCCAGCTCACCTTTCCCACTCCTATCTGGTCAGGACCTAAACTCAGACACCGGTGCTGCCCACAGTGGGCTGTGTCTTCCCACATGGGTGCATGTCATCAACACAACCCTTTCCAGACACACCCACAGGCCAACCTGATCTAGGCAATGAGTCATTAAGAATCTCTTCTAATTCTAGATTGTGTCAGCTGACAACTAAAATAAATATCATATGTGGAAATTATGTAAATGGACTTAAGGGCAGATAGCACATGGTCATTTTGATAAGCACGAAAAAAGACTTTGGCAAAATCAAGTATTCCTTCATGATACAAGTCCTGAAGAAACTTGGAATAGGAGAATATATCTTGTCCTAATAAAGGTTTCATTTGACAAATGTAGAGCTAGCATTCCACTAAGTGGGGGATAAAATATGATGTATTAATACCTAAATCAGGAATAGGTCAAGGATGTTCACCTTCCCACCTTTTATTAGAGCAGTTCTGACGTCTTTACTAGAGAAATAAAACTAGGGCACAAATATGAAAAGAAGAAGTCAACGCGTCTTTATTTGCATGTGATATGATTCTGTACATAAGAAATCCTAAAACACCCATCAAAAGACTATTAGAGCTTGTAGGCTCTTCCAGCAAAGTGGCAGCATAACAAATCAGCATAAAAATCGGTAGCCTTCATATCCCAAAGACAGACAGTCTAAGCAAGAACTCAGAGAAACAATCCCATTCATGACAGCCTCAAAAATAGCCTGCAGTAGCCTGACCAAGGAAGTAAAACACCTCTGTAGTGAACGCTTTAAAACACTGAAGAAAAACTGAAGACTCTAGGAGATAGAAAGACCTCCCATGCTCATAAATCAGAAGGAATAATATTGAGAAAATATCTATTCTACCAAAAAATCTGCAGATTCAATGCGGCATAAGTTGGTTGAAACAAGAGTAGTTGAAGAAGAGGTCATGACACCGTGGCATTTCCAACAATGGAAAGACACAGGATGAAGTGTTTAGAAACTAGTGCCATGCGCTGACATTTGATAGAAATGTGTGCTAATTCATTTCACATTCTATGGCAGATCAACAAAGAGATTGATCCATACACTCCATCCAAAACACCCCAGAAGCACAGACAAAGAAGAGTTAGTACACAACACGGATCTGGGTGTATGCTAGGCTTTTTCCTGTAAGTCAGTAAAGCAGAAAGAACATTAAACTTCATCTGTGTGTTTCTCAAGGCGATTCTGAACCACAGTGTCTTAATTGCAGTTACTCCTGTGTGACAGAAGGGACCCCTCTGTTCCTTTTGGTGCATACTTTTTACTAATAACATGTATTACTGTTCTAAAAAGGCACCGTGATAGAAAATACCAGAACAAAAAGTATGTAACAATTCCAGAAATGGTGGTAGGAGGCAAGGGCAAATAATAAGGAAAATTATTGTCTTTCAAAAGGAAATTGCAAGGCCTGTTGTTCCAGGGCTAACACAAAGCCTGAAGAAAACGCTGGAGAAGTGTACACCTGTGCACGGGTGCTGCCGGCCTTCCTCTCTCCTTGCCGAGCATAGGCCAAGTGGTGCAGGCCACTCTGAGCAGCCTTCAGTTGTCCGTGTAGGGCAACTTCAGCATAGCTCATTTGTGCGGCCTGCTCGCCTGTGCATTCTGTCCTCGACTCCCTCAGTCTGAGACCTGCACCCATCCTTCACGCCTGTCTTTTCTGGGTTTTATTGGCGCTTTCTTTCCTGTTTGCCTTACCTGTTTGTGTCCCCTCTTCCTGCTTCCTGAACAATCTCATTCCATTTCAACCAAATCCCCTCACTTCTAGAGTTGTTCCTTTATCTCTTATTCAAATTATTAAAGCGGCCTATTAATAATCTCCTTGATTTTTAGTGCTACCATAGAAGACACACCGTGGACAGTCAAAATGTAGAAGTAATTTAAATACCCATCAACCAAGGAGGGGTAAATACATGTGATATATACACACAATATTCTTTATAATATTGTGTTCTGTATAACATGGTAATGAAAGAACTCAAGTATTAATATGTGCTCTGATGTGGGTGAACTTCAGAAGCTGGAAAGAAACCAATCACAAAAGGCTACACATTAGATATAAATCTAACAATATATATAACATGCCTAAAATAGGCAAATCATGGAGGCATAGTGTATTGCCTTGTGAGAGAGGAGGGAGCCAATGAGCCTCAGTGGCTGACATCTTTTTTTTAATTAATTTATTTATTTGTTTATAAAAATTTCCACTTCCTCCCCATACCTTCCCATTCCCCCCACTCTCTCTCCCCCCTACTCCCTCTCCTCCCCCCCACTACCTCTCCTCCTCCCTCTCCAGTCCTAAGAGCAGTCAGGGTTTCCTGTCCTGTGGGTAGGTCAAGTTCCTCCCCCCTCCCTTCCCGTCTAGGAAACTGAGCATCCAAACAGACTAGGATCCCAAAAATCCAGTATATGCCGACAAAACAAGACCCAGTGCCATTGTCAATGGCTTCTCAGTCAGCCCCTATGTCAGAGTGGCTGACATCTTAAAAATTTGGCAGCTCTGAATGTATGAAAACCAACAGCAACATAGTTTTAAAGGGTAAATAATGTGATATGTAAATTCAATTTTACTGATGCTATTCTTAATATAAAGATAAGAGATGCTCATTGTGCACATTTAGAAAGTTCAGATGAGCATAGTAAATGTTTAATGTGTATGAGTTTATTGCGGCCTTTGAGGCAGTGTTTTGCAAGTGTTACTTTGATGGTGGCATTCGGGATCAGGGGAGGTCTGAAACAGAAGTTCATCCAAGGGTCAGAATTGCTGGTGGAGGGCTGGAGAGATGTCTCCACCATTAAAGGCTGGGTCTACAACCAAAACTATTAGAAATGCTGATGGGAAGGGTGAGCTGGTGAGTGGATGTTTTGTGCTATGTGTTTCATTTCATTTACAGTGCGCCCCAGGTCATGACGGCCCACGCAAGAATAGCATATGTGATCGTGTAGACATGAGAAACTTTAAGCGTGGCATCGAGGCTGGAAAAGAACTTCTGGCACTCTTAGGTCCGAGGCTAGCATTGCTACCTCGCAACCGTTTGAACTTCCGAGGGAATGAGGTCGTAGGAAGTGGCTAACTCAGGACTTGCAACTTAGCTGCAGAACAATGGTTAGATACAAGAGGATGACTGCAGAGAGTAATGGATTTCAAGGGGCTAAAGAAGAGGGGGTGTCTGTAAGATCAGGAGACTGCCCAGTGCAGGAGGTGAGGTGGAAGACAAAATAAACTATGCTCAAGTTTTAATTTTTCATATTTTTCTTCAAAAACTGAGTTTGAAGGTCACATGGTATAGCAAGATGCTATTATCTGATGTTTGTTTTCTTTTAACATAATTGCTTTTATTGGTTTTTTGGGAATTACACATCATGCACCCCAATCTCACTTATTTCCCAATCCCTCCATGTCCGTCCTCTACTACTGTAGCCTCCCCAAAATAAAATAATTTTAAAAATTACATTAGCAAACAAAACAAATTTTGTTAACAAATTAACAAACAAAAAAAATTTTCACTCTTCTGTCTTTTCCTCCTCTGCATCCCGTATTCGTTTGTCATAGTGGCCTTGGTCACTGTGGTGTATTGCACAGTGTACCCTAATGCCCAAACAGCTTTCCTTACAAACGTTCATTGTAGCACGATTAATAAAAACTCAGAGACAGAAATTGGGGTTCAACCTGAAGGTCAGAAAAGCAAAACAGTCAGCCACTGGTTCTTAGCTCTACTTCAGTCTGAAATGGCGGTCCTGCCGCCAGGAATCTCAGAATGAGACTGTGTGAGAGAGCTGTCTCCTCCCATTTATATTCCTCTCTAGTTCTGGGATTAAAGGCGTGCACCACTACCACCCCGTTTCTATGGCAAACTAGTGTGGCTACAGAGATTAAAGGTGTGTGTCACCACTGCCTGGTCTGTAAGGCTGGCCAGTGGGGATGTCTTACTCTCTGATCTTCAGGCAAGCTTTATTTATTAAAATACAAATGAAATATCACTAGAGTTCATTGCAGTGAGTTGTTGGTCTGGTTCAAGGCCTCTGACTTCTGGTACACATTCAATACTGGACCCTCACTGAAACTTCTTTTGGATACCTACTGTTGCCCCAAGTCATAGTTCTGCAGCTATGGTTCCGCAGGGATCCTTCATGTACTCTAACAGGTCATAGATGGGGTAGATGTTGGGGTAGGACACTTCAAAGCCCTGGTTATGGGCCTGCATGGTAGCTGAATTGATCAGTCTGGGTCTCCACCAGGATTGTCCCCATCAGATGAGGGGTGGGGCCAGGTCTCCCATTGCGAGGTGGGGTGCAATTGTCCCAGGGCTGTCAAAGGTCTGGCCTGGCTCTTCTGTGTCCACACCATTGGATCCAGTTTGGGGGTTCTCCTTCTGAGGCAGCCAGGGAGGGGCAGGACCAGTTCTATAGTGCTCAGACCACTGGGGCAGCTCTCTCATGGTCCCCGGTGGTAACATAGGCAGGTACATTACCACAGACCATGGCTGCTGTTAGACCACAGGCCCAGACATTACCTTGGCTACAGCTCTGACCTGAATGCCACCATGGCCTCCAGTGGCACGCGGGTTATTTAGTATGGCCTCAGGGCCAGCGTGACCCACATATGTCAACATGGCTTTAGGTGGGAACCCAGACCCCAGGCATCCTCATGGCTGTTGATGTTAACACAGGCCACACACATCATCACAGACCTGGCCGTGGTAGGGCCACAGACCCAGATGTGAGCGCAGTGAGGACCCATACATCACATGGCTCCAGGTGGCGGTATAAGCCACTCACATCAGCCTGTTCCTGCTTCCTTCCCATCTTCGTATTGGATTCTCTGTTTCTCTTTCTCTCCCACTTCACCACACACCTGTTCACTGGGCAGACCTGTGGCTGGTTTCTGCCTGCCCCTCTGCTGGTTGTTTTCCATGGGAAGCTTTGGGGAGGAACAGCTGCACTAAGATACATGTAAACCACATAGAGTTAACATGGAGGACCCAGGGAGCACCCGAGCCCACAGCTGACACTACATGTAAACCGCATAGAGTTAACACGGAGGACCCAGGGAGCATCTGAGCCCACAGCTGACATTACATGTGAACTGTGTAGTGTTAACACAGAGGACCCGTTGAGCATGCGAGCCCACAGCTGACGCTTAGGGACACTGAAAAGGGAGGAATGTGGGTTGATGCAGGTGTAAAAACTTTGGATCAGTAAATCTCAGAAAGAGCAAGAATGGTAAATGGTGAGATCAGAAACTAACGGTGATTTGTAGTAACCACAGAAATGGTCAATTCAGGCAGCAAGCAATTGTGTAGCAGATTAGGCTCTTGGAAACACGTTTTTTTTTTTATGTGAAAAAATGAGGTAGTCCTTTGTTTTCAAACAGTGTATTGTTCCATAATTGTTTCGAAAATGAAGTTATCTGACTAAGTAGAGGTTGCACATTCTTTCCTAGGGTAATGGAGTCTGTGAGGCCAGGAATGGAGGATTAGGGGAAGAATATTTGAGTCTAGGATTAGAGGAACTGCAGAGGAAAGCCTACCATCAAAGACCTGATGAAACAACATTATCCCAGTGTGTGCTTAGCAAACACTTGTTGATAGACATGCCGGCCAGCAGCTAATTACACTGTGATGACCAAAGCCCAGGCTCCTGCAAGTGGAGATGCTGATGCAGGGCTAGGATCCCAGGGGGGTGGGATGGGGTGAGGAATCTCTTCCTCTGCAGATGTTCATACTGGTGTTTATACTGCTCAACAGTCTAAAGACAATCAGGAAGAACGTTCCTGAATGTTGGGAGATAAATGCCTTTGAAAGGACATCACCGTTCTTATGTCTTTACTATCATGTGACTTCATGTGCGCATCTGCACAAATGTGAAACTCTTGGACACCCATTTTACCCTCACCCAGCTATGATTGTGAGCTGTCTTTTCCCTGGACTATTCTCATGTGAAATATTGCAGTGCAAACCTAATTGAGTGTAGTTTTCAGTGTCATGAAGAATTGTACAGTTAAGCCAAAAGGAGTCCCTCAGCCACCCGCAAGTGTCCCTCAGGGAGACTAGCTCTGAGAATGTATTGTTTGAAAAATAACTATTCTCACATATTCTACTGACATTTGTGATTTTTTTCTGATATGATGGTGAAATTTGATGTTTATTTCAGTTTCTGGCAATAAAATAAAATTATGAAGGATTCCTACTTCATAGGGTTCACAATCATGGAGCCCCTCCCCTACCCAGTTTTTACCCTCTGAACTATCCTATCTTCTTCTTCGCTGAAGTCAAGGAACTTCAGTGGTCATACTGTGTGAGCTCTCTTCAAATTTATAATAAATATATAGCTGTGTTCTTCCCCTTGCTTTTTATTTCCAATTCCTACTATCTCTCTGAGGAATAACATTTTCAACAATAAGATCAACCTGTCTCATGAATACTATTGAAAGTATATTATTTTTTCACTGTCTTTTATATTTTTGGAACAGTTGGAGAAGGAATGTTCATTACTTTAAAGTATTCAGGAACCAGTCACTTAAGATAGTCACTGGGACTCTTACACCACTCTCTTTTCTGTTATAAGTTGATTGAATATGGAAAACATTTATGTACATGAGGGCCGATCCAACAACATGGCTCAGGCCTGTTGCTTTCTCATTTTAATGTTGGCCCAAACAGAAACTTGTTGCTTATGACATTGTTGAGTCATGACAAGCAAGGGTGACATTCTTTCAGAATTGTCATGCTGGATGTAACCAGTCTGTGTTGCCAGTCTTTTAAACATCTTTTCATAATGAACTTTGAAAAGTTTTATTTTCCATCTAACAAATCACTGAATCGTGCAGTTCTTCTAGTTAACGTAGTGTGGATAACAGTAAAATGCCAAACATAGCCATTTCTTTAGTTTTTAGGGATCATCAGCATACATTTAGGACGCCTCGTCAGTTGTAGAGACTGTCTCATCTGTTTATTTTTAGTTTATTTTGTTATTCTTTGAAAGTTTCATACATATGTGTAATGAATTTTAGTCCTTTTTCTCTTATTACATTAGCTCATCAATTATGTTTATATTCATTTGTCCTTTTATTTTATAAGTAATTTGCTTTCATTTAATGCACCTCATTTGTCTTGGGTCTTCCTGCCTTAAGGCTTCTTTCTGAGCTGCGCTTGAGGGTCAGGTGGAAAATGTTACCAAAGCGCTCTGATGGTGCCGTTGGAAGCTGTGGTTCATGCTGACCCCAGCAGGGTGTCTGCATGTTGGTGCCACTAAGATACTCTTGACATTTGTTAAAAATAATCTTGGAAATAATTACAACTGCCAATAAACAACTAAGCCATCCTGCTGACCTTGGCAGAGGTGCCACGCTCCAGGTCATGGCCACTGTGGTTACAGGCAGAGAGCAGCAGATAGTGAGGGCATAGTAGGAAACATGCCGAGTGTGATGCCTCGCCCCTTGGAAACGGAGCATGTACTGACTGCATTCTTGTACAGGAAGGATGAAGTTGTTATCTTGTGTTTAAAGATTCAAAGTTTTCTTCTCAAAATTAGGAAAATCCTTAGTTATATTTTAAAAACTGAATGTATCAGTTCATAGAAAAACTTATTCTTCTATCATTTATACTTTATTTCCACTGAAAATTACATCCTATTCCAAGACAAGATTGAGATAGCAGGGTGAAATTTGTTGAATGCCTACCTTATCTCAGGCATCTCTCTACATACTGGAGAACACCATTTAACCAGACCACCACAACCCTGCTTTTGAAGAACTTGCTTTCTGGCAGGGCAGTCAATACATAAATGTTGTAGGAAGCAGCTTGTTTGTTCCAGGCTGCTCAGCCCCGAAATAACCACACAGAAACTGTATTAATTAAATCACTGCTTGTCCTATTAGCTCTAGCTTCTTATTGGCAGGCTCTTACATCTTAATTTAACCCATTTCTATTAATCTGTGTATTGCCACGTGACTTGTCAGCAAGGTTCCATCCAGAGTCTGTCTCTGGCAGGACTAAATGGCTTTTCCTTGACTCTGTCTTCTTTCTTCCAGCATTCAGTTTAGTTTTCCCCACCTAGCTCTGTTCTGCCCTTTCATAGGCTCAAGCCAGCTTCTTTATTTATCAACCAATAAAAGCAACACATATATAGAAGGACTTCCCACACACCACATATGGATACAGATTTCAAACAAATTGCACTATAGAAAGTGCAATACATTAAATTAATTAATTAGTTAATTAATTAGTTGATTAATTAATGCCAAAAGGGGACTGTATGTGAATCATGTGCCTGTGACTTACCTTTTTTCTTCTTTGTTTCTTTAATCAATTAATAAGAACTTGGGATATTTTATTATTTGAAACATATTCCTTATATGACTAGTTAATATAATTATGTATTTGATCATTTGTGCTTAAGTTAATTTATTAATGGTAATATTGGATCTCTGTAGTTCCATTTTTTGCTGATCAAAGATTATGTTTCAGTTTTCATTAAAGAAACCAACGTAATTATAGGGAATGTTTTCTAATTAATTTTATGAAATATGTGCAGTGGTCATTAAAACAATTAGTGCCATGTAGTGGTCACAAGATCTTTTGAACTTCCTGTTCTCTCAGTGTCACACCACCGTCCCCAGCTAGCCACTCCTATCTTGCTATCAGCTGACTGGACCCGTGTGTCTGTGGACCGAGACCCTGTGACTCTTTCCTGCATCTCTAGAGTTGAATTAGCCAGAAAACCGAAGACAGCCCACCAGTCCTTGCCTTGCAGTGGCTTGGGTGAGGCTGACATTATCTCCTCTTTGTCTGTTTCATGACACAACATATCTCCTCGCCAGTCTCCCCACAGCCTGCTCACTCTCCCCACAGCCTGCTCACTCTCCCCCCGCCTCTTCTTTGGCCCTGCTGTATTCTACTCCTAAGGCATAAGGATTTCTCCGTAGACTCCTCGTCAGTTCCAACTCCGGGCTCATCTTTGGCTTTCTTGGATCTACGCTGGATCTAGAAATCATAGCACAAATTAACTGTTAAACTGACCCCTGTTTCATCTCCTTTCATGAAATGAACTTCATGGAGGCTTTCTCTGATAAAGTATTGCTTACGTATTTTTAGCCATTTTTCAATCTCATTTAGCAAAATTGATCCCTGTTGTTTATTCAAGTTCACTTTTCCTTTAACCCATGCAGACTGTAGTTTATCTTGTGCCATGGAGTGCAGGGCTGGCCAGAGCACACTCCACTGTCCTATTGGTTACTTAAAATTTCTCTGTGATGTGCTCACTTTTGTCCTCCATAGGCTGTTAGTTTCACCGTGTTCGTTCATGTACTAGATGTTGGTGATAGTGACAACAGGGTTCCTGTCCAATAATAAACAGTTATCCAGCTGAAGAGCAGAGCTGTGGGCTGTATGGAGTGTGTGGAAGCAGAACTAGCAAGGCCTGCAGTGGCTACGAGGAGTGATGCATGGTGTAGCTCCCCAGAGGCCCCGTCTTCCTCCCTGCAACCATGCCACGGAGCAGACAGCTTTCTATCACTCTAGGCCCCTTGCTCCTCCATTTCCACTTTCCTTTTTTATAGAATATTTCTTGTTGCTACTGAGGAAAAGAGTGAGCAGGGAGGGTACGTTGCGCGTCGCGTCCTTTTCCTTCCATTCCGGGACAAAAAATTAGGTGATAGCTAATTCAACAAATAACAGAAAGCCACTAGATTATCTTAAATGGGATGGTGACATGATTTGAGGCATAGTATGCCTACTGTGTGGAGAATGTTTTGATAAAAAGCTGGATCTCAAATGGGGATCGTTAAGTCTATTGCAGACATACAGGTGAGAGGCTTGTGATTGGCCCTGTGGCAATAGAGATAAAGATAGAAGCTCTAAGGAGTCCCTCAGAGGCTGGAGGGCACAGTCATCAGTGATGGGCCTGCTGCATGTGAGGCAAATGAGAGGCAGATGATGTTGGATGTTAGTTATAAAGCGGTCATTGATGTTACTGGTGAAAGGGGGCTAAGAGCACAGTGTGGGGTAAATGGGTTTGGGGTGCAGGTTCAGTTTGGCTTCATCTGAGAGGCATCACTGCACTCACGTGTAGATGTCAGCTGACCAGATCTCAGGAGAGAAGCCCGGGCTGCTGCTGGGTCGACAGGAGATGGGACCCATTTGTGGATTCAGAGCTGGATGGCTTCCCTTCTGTCGAGGGAGAAAAGGGAAGCGGGGCTGATCTAAGCTGAAAGGTCTTCCAGCATGTAGAGGTCAGGTAGGAGGAAGGGCAGGAGCCAACATCGGAAATTAAGGAGAAGCAGCCAAGAAGTGAGCGAGAGGAAAACTGTGAGAAAGTAGCCGTATGGGAGCCAGAAGAATGAAGAGTTTCCAGGGTCAGCAGATGGAGCATGGCAAGAGGCACAGACAAGAGTGACATACTTCTGCCTGAGAGTCTTCCACATTTTTAACACTACCTCTTTTATATAAAAACCCACTCATTCCTTCAGTGTCTTTACCAAGAGTAAAGTTTGCATACATATTGAAAACAACACTTTGGGTATATAGAAATAACAAATATAAGAATTGTATGGCACAAATGAGCCCCCTCATCTTAGTTAGAATCATTCTCCTGTTCTCCCTTTTGTTTTTCAGTGGTGGCAAATACTATCTAGGCCATGTGCATTTGAGGCATATCTTCCTCTTTTGAACCTTTATCTGGGCTAGAGAAGTGTCTTCCTTCACTTCCTTCACTTCCCTGAATCTTGGCTACTATAGCCAACAAAGTGAAGAAATGATAGTTGGACTCTCATGACTTGCCCAGCGGATACTCAACTCTGGATAAGAGCAGTGAGCCCTGGTAGAATGCGGACTCTGATGGGGAAATGGCAGCCAGACTGAAGAGACTGTATGAGTAAACCAGATATGGTCTGCCATTACTTTTCTCAGTGATAAAGTAATCACATCAATATTCAGTTATAAGATGAGGTAAATGCTGTGGAAGTAGGGATGGTGGTGGTCCAGACTGGGGAAGCAGCAGTGCAGGTGGAGATGAGCAGGTGTTCTAAGAGCTCTTTCAGGGGATGAAGTCAACACGGTTTGCTGGCTGACTAGAGAAGACGGTAGAGACATCGAGGAGAGCTCCTGGATTGTTGGTCCCAGCTGACTGTGCACCTTCCATTGAGGGGTGTCTTTGGAGGATGAAGTTCAGAGGAAACAGATGATGAGTTCAGTTGTGTTTGTGTTGGTGACCTTGACTGCTTGTCATCTGCCTTTCCTGTGTGGAGCCTTCTGTGAATGAATATTCAGTGTTTTGCTGTCTAGTCAAACTTCTAGAGATTAAATGTTAATAATTTCATATGCTTCCACCCAGTAGTTACTGTCAGTATTGCACACGGACACTTCCCATTGCTTCTCTAATTGCTGTACGCTGTAAATGGAAGTGTAAAATCTATATCAGGCATAGCATATACAGTCACTCTTTCTGGTAGCACGACTGATGACACTTGGCAGAGCTTGTGGGTATTTTACATAGGGAGTCACTATTGCTACTAAACGATTTTCTTGAGAGCAGCTTAATTATGGGTTTAGTTCACCGTCTACAGAAATTCATTAGAGAACATTTATCTCTCAGGGCAACAAGGATGAGAACATTTCATTGACAAAAAGCAAATTGTATGCTCCAGTATTCCAGTATGACGTGTGCAGTAAATGCAGCTATTTTCTAGCTCCAGTTGAGAAGCCCCATGCTTGTCATGGTAGATAGCATTCAGGTCGGCCTCGAGTGAGATGCATGGGCCGTGAGCCCTTGAAAGTTGTTTCCACTCAGAAAATTTGTTTCTTGTGAGTTTTTTTCCTTAGAATATTATAAAGTATCTTCTAAGTTTGTGTCTTTAATAGAATTTGATAGCCCTCCTTTTACTGTTTCTCAAATTAGCCTCATAGATTTCAGCATTGGAAAATCAGAATTTTATTTTCCCAGCTGTTTAAATGTAATATATTTGAGGACAGAGGGACTGTCCTGTAAGTTTATAGCCTAAATAAATCTATTTTAAAGGTGTGCTGGTCAGAGGCCAGGTGGTATAATGGGATGACATATGAGCTATTCACATTTGAAGACCTGGCACTAAATTCCTCTCAGGATGCCAGGAAAATGACTTTAGAGGTGTCAATTTGCTGGAGTCCTTGGTGGGCATCTGAGAACATCACAGAACTGCTGTAAGGTCTAATATAACGTATCCTCTGTAAATTATATTGCCACGTTAGCCACCTAAGGCACAAAAGGGCAGTTTGAATGACTTTAGGAGGCATTCCAAATCTTGTTTTAATGAGTAATGAGAATTACAAACCAGTCTACAAGAAAGTCTAGAGGCTTGTATAAGGGATCGGGAATTAAAATTTAAGCTTTTCTGTTTCCCTAATCTTTATCTGGTTCATCAGTTATTCACCAAGTATTTACTTAAGCCTGTTTTCCTGAGCCCTTGTCATCTTAGGCAGGGATTTTATAACAGGACCCGTTACCTTTCCCCTCTGTCTCTCTCTGGCTGTAGGTCTCCTTTAAATGCCAATAATAATATTTCAGCAAAATATTATTGAACTTACTAGTACTTCAAAAATGCTGTGATAGCCCCACCTTGAATATTTATAAAGTCATCTTTCAGGAACCCAGGTGTTTAACTGCACTCCAATCAGATGATCTCTTATGGTTTTACATTTGCATTTGCCAAGAATGTGCTATAATTAGGCACTCAGTTTCCATCGGACTAGATTTTTTAATTACTTAAAAGTTAACCATCATTAATTTATATTTAATATCTGAATCAAAGATTTCATTATTGTAGGAATACCCTCTTTGACTAGCCATAATTGCCCCTGAATTTGATGAAGATGTTCAAAAGGTAATATTTAGACTCTGTTTTTTAGACTCTGTTTTTATTATATTTATTTTATTTACACATATGTATGTTTACAAGCTGTGACACATATGAAGGTCAGAGGACAACTTGCAGGAATTTCTTCTTTTTTCTGCTCTGGGGCCCTGAGGTCCTCAGACTTGGCAGCCGGTGCCTTTATTCATGAAGCCGTCTTGCTGACTACAGAATTACCTTCTCCTACCTTGACCTATTTAACTCCATTTCTTTTTCTCTTAGCTTTATGTCTTTGAACAAATGCTCTGAATAGTGGTCTATTGCCGAGAAGGCTCAAGTAGAGAAGACAGTAATGGTAGATCTCAGTATTGACAGGAAGGCAGAGATGGTAGATCACGGTACCAACAGGAAGGCAGAGATGGCAGATCACGGTACCAACAGGAAGGCAGAGATGGTAGATCACGGTACCAACAGGAAGGCAGAGATGGCAGGTCACGGTACCAACAGGAAGGCAGAGATGGCAGGTCACGGTACCAACAGGAAGGCAGAGATGGCAGGTCACGGTACCAACAGGAAGCAGAGATGGCAGATCACAGTACCAACAGGAAGGCAGAGATGGTAGATAACGGTACCAACAGGAAGCAGAGATGGTAGATCACGGTACCAACAGGAAGGCAGAAATGGTAGGTCACGGTACCAACAGGAAGGCAGAGATGGTAGATCACGGTACCAACAGGAAGGCAGAGATGGTAGATCACGGTACCAACAGGAAGGCAGAGATGGTAGATCACGGTACCAACAGGAAGGCAGAGATGGTAGATCATGGTACCGACAGGAAGGCAGTCCTGCCAGGGTATCTGCTCTGTCTTCTGTCTACCTGAGAGTATGTTTTAGTCTGAAATACACTGTAGGGTTTGGCATTCCCAAATGAATCCATCTTGACTGATAACATTCCTGGAGGTTTCAGGATCTTTCTGTCCCACAGGTAGCATGGAAAATCTTTCATGCATTATGGGATGCTCACAAGCAAGTGGTATCACCCTGGGCCTCTTTGAACCTCAGGTTTTACTCTCTCTGCCTTTCTCTGTTACTGTATCAACATCCTATGTGAATGAGAGTCAGTCATAAAACCCTTGGCCCCCAACGTCCTGGGTTCCAGGCCACTGCCTATGACTGATTGCTATGGGGGAACCCTTTAATATGATAGAAAATTAGCTCATTCATGGAAAGAACTGAGGTGAGCTGTAGACATATTGAACCTATTTAACTAAAGAGGTCATCTGAGGTTAAAATACATTATCATCATCATTATTATTTTGACTTTATGATTAAACTACAATTCAGTAGTGGGTACTACTTGATGTATAAAGGGTGAACAAAGAAACAAAGATGTGGCCCTAGTAAAGCCTCCATCCTAGCAGGGAAAGGAAATAGTGTGCAGACAGCAGAAATGACAGACTGTGGTAGGTGATGAAGGCAGCAAACCAGGAAATGGGCAGCAGGTAAATGGCAGAGGAAGAACTGGGAGCTGTGCCACAGAGAAGCACTTGTGAGGTTGCCAGTCTGAAGACAGGTTTGTCAGAGTGCAGCGTGAGAGTGGGGGAGAGGACAGATAGCCTAGACACAGAGAAAGAACAGACAGGGGATTCAAGTGAGGAAAGGAGGCCGGTGTGTTTAGGAACAATGACATGGTGCTGGAAATTGGGCAGGTGATCATGCAGAAGTCTTATATCAAAACATGGCTTTTTTTTGTGGTATTTTGAGATAGGTTGTCTCTGTAGCTTTGGAGCTTGTCCTGGAACTAGCTCAAGGCTGGCCTCGAACTCACAGAGATCCACCTATCTCTGCCTCCTGAGTGCTAGGATTAAAGGCGTGCGCCATCACTGCCCAGCTTAAAACATGGCATTCCTAAGACAGCCCACTTATCCTGAACCCGTTCTCTCAGACCCAATGAAGGAGCCAGCACTAGCTGTGACTAGCAGGTCGGCATGCGTCTCCAGTGTGAGCAAAACCAGCACCCTGGAGAAAAGCATTTTATTATAGTCAGGGGCCTGCAACTGCTCCGTTCTCAGGCATTTATCACGTGAAGTGGAGGAGTCAGAAAATGCAAGAGCATTTGAGACAATGAATAATTTAAAGAGGATGAAAGCATGAATAATGAATTTTAGAAAGAGAAACTCCGCTTTGATTAGAGGTTTCTGATTCTCCCTTTGCAGCAGAAATAGCGTTGGCTACCATGCATCCCTGATTGACCTCATCCAAGTACAATTAGGTCCAACACATTAGTGCCCTGATGTGCAGACTGAAGACTGGCTTCTTGTGTTGAAACCATTAAATTTTAATGTATTCAGCTTGAGCGTAAGTGGCCACAGATGATTCACAAGCCTGCTCTCTGCTTTTGGTGAAAATGATTGTCAGCAAGAGAATTGTCCCAGTGGCCACAGTGGTCTCCGGAGCTGATTTCCTAACATTTCCGTGTTTGTGGGGGATTAGAAACAAACGTGGCATTGCTGGTCGGTAAAGCACTGTGATAATTGCTTCAAAACCACAGGAAATTTGATGATGATGAAGTAGAACTCGGTGACTCCTGACATTTTACTTTTAAAGTCTTGGCGTCAGGAAGGTACAATGATAAAAAAGCTGCTTTTGAAGAATGGAGTTAGCTGGCCATGAGGTCTTTGGCTTTTCTTCTTTAGGAAACAAATGCCAAGACTTGCCCAAGTTATTGTGATATCATTTAGCTCCTGGCCAGAGACAGAACAAGCACTACACTGCCTGAGATTTAGATAGCTACTTAAGCCTAATCTAAACAGGTGTGGGCTGGGGCACATGAGATGTGATCGCCTGGAGGTTATGCAGCTGTTCACCTGAGTAAGCCACTGTCCCGATACTAAGGAACCTGTCAAACACCCACCAGCCGCATTTCCTGGTCTTGCACAGCCCATGGAGGTGCCTGTGATGTCACAGCTCTCCGCGCTTGAAGTTCCTCACAGTCTCCTTACAGCTCACAAGCCCTGGTCTGGCCTATGTCTCCTCAGCCCCTCCACCTCGCTGCCCCATCCCATCAAGCTATGCTCCTCGGCTTGTGAGCCCCATCTTGCTACTCCAGCGTGCTGACTCCTGTATCCGTTTGCAACATGGACATTGAGGTCACCTGACTTCCCAGACCCCTTCTGTTGGGGCCATCGCCTCACCCATTTGCGTAGTCCACTGTATATAGGGTCACACTATCCTAAGGAGATAGTTCTCATCTTGGCTCCCTGAGAACAAAGATTACGTTCCTCGCCTTTGACACTCCCATCTCTCAGCACAGTCTGTGGGTGATATTTAGTGGAAGACAAATGGGGGTAGGCAGTGTCGTCTGTCTCTTGGTAGGCCCCAGCATTATAGAGAACTGAATATTCTTCAAATTAAGTCTCAGTGCCATCCTGGAAAACTCTAAGGAGCAAGATAACAAGATTTCAACCTTCCCACCACAGTACCAGCCGTTTGCTGCTGGTTTTACAAATGAAAACGTTTTTACAATCCTTTTATTTAATGAAGGAGCTTGGCCCGAACCTGCCTTACCTCCGTGAACTTCTCAGGAGACGCGTTCATTAACTATTACAAAATTAGCCACACCTGGGGATAGTCTGTGGTTCAGGTTCTCTGAGAACTGCATTTACTTTGGCAAGGTCAAAAGAAGCTTCCCTCGCCTTCTTGATTCGAGGCGGCTTCAGGGAGGCGGCAGGAGACTCCACTACACATCTGTCATGTGCTAGGTGTGGAAGGTTAGTTTCCATTCTAAGCTGCTCACGCGAGGGTTCCCCACGGACAGGCTTCCGCAGCTCCTCAATTGTGTGTTCCGTTGTCTCAGCGGCCTTCAGAAGGTAATATCGTTCCCCTTCGCCCTGGCCTCCCTGGGAATAGAACAAGTACTCAAAGCTCTGTGCACCGCGTTCGATGTTGACTCATCAGATAGCTGGGCTTTGATGCTAAATGGACCTAGGTCTGCCCTTTCTCCGGATGCTACTCCCTGCATACCCTTGTTTTAAAAATGTTCTTTGCAGCAAGTATCAGGAACCACACAACTAACATACAATACTGATATATGCTGATGGAAAAAAAAAGGCCTCCATTAATATAGTAGATCTAGTCCTAATACTGAGGGCAATGAAAACACTAAAATAGCTACTCAAAGGAAAATGAAGTGTTCTTTTTTTCCTGCACCCCTGGAATGGTACCATGTACCATTTATTCTGCTGGTCAGACAGAATCCATCTTCAATCCACCCTCGAATCAAATTCATTGGTTTCCACTAAGTTAAGTGCATGCACTGGCACCGTCATAGCCCCGAATCTAAAGCTCCCGTAACATGTTTAACCTACAAAGCTGAAAGGTCCTAGTGTCTTGAGACTACAGTGATGAGAATAAAAGAAAAAGAAAATCATGGCTAAAGCCAGACCAGGGGCTCTCAACCTGGGGTTATATATCACCATGACACCTTTGGGGTTATATATCAGATATTTACATTATGACTCATAACAGGAGCAAAATTACAGTTACAAAGTAACAAAATAATTTTATGATTGGGGTCACAGCAATACAAGGAAGTACCGTATTAAAGGATCTCAGCTTTAGAAAGGCCTAGACAGTTGCACTGAGTCTATTTTTGTAAATAAAATGTACTGTCAAAGCAGTACTCCAGATGAGAATCATCTCTAGGGCTCAAATGGTAATTCTGGATAATAAATAAGGGAATTTTTAAGGGTGCGTGTAGTAGCCGCTGAATTTATCCTGCTGTTTGTAAGATGTCTGTGCATTCAGCTGAGGTCCCGCCTGCTGGAGTGTGGTCGGCAAATGGGTTTATCAAGATTAGTGGCTGTGTTTCGTCTTAGCTCATTGTCACCCCGTGCAGTCTCCAAGGAGCAAAGCCTACTTGAATGCGACCCTATTTTCTGAACCATTTATTTCTTACATCATTTTGATCTGAAATCAAGATATCCATGTAAATCTTTGAATTCCATAACTTTTCTCATGGCTCGCTATTATCAATGTCTCACCTTAAAATGGAGACTGTGTAGTACTTTAACTGTCAAAGAAACTGTGTATTTTGAACCTCTTTCTTGACATTTTATAAGCAATGTTTTATTCTAGTTGGGTGTAAAATTGATCCTTCTGTGAAGACCCAACCCCCCATGCCTGTTGAGTTACCCGCACAGGTCAGTTTAGCTGCAGTGTGAACTGTGAGTGATGGGGACGTCCAGGAGGACGGTTGAGCGGGAGGATTGCTGAGCGGGAGGATTGCTGAGCGGGAGGACGGCTGAGTGGGAGGACGGCTGAGCGGGAGGATTGCTGAGCCGGAGGACTGCTGAATGGGAGGACGGCTGAGTGGGAGGACTGCTGAACAGGAGGACGGCTGAGCGGGAGGACGGCCCAGTCTGCTTTCATTGCTGCAGCGGCTGGGGGAGGAGGGGGCCATCTGGGTACTGCAGCCTCACTGCAGGACTGCAGCGGCTGAGGAAGGCTAGCCTGCAGGTGTTGGCACGCCACTGCCAAGACGCCCAAGAGCTTCCTGGAACTTTATTCATCGTAGCTTTGAAAAAGTTGGGGTTTTTTTCCCCCACAAAAAACTTGCCTGAAATTCACCAATTAAAAATATTTCATTATGTTACTACATTTTGATTTAAATATTGAAGGTTGCTTTTTTATAATGCCATCCCCTCCGCCGTGTGTGTGTGTGTGTGTGTGTGTATGTGTGTGTATGTTTGTGTGTGTGTGTGTATGTGTGTGTGTATGTGTGTATGTGTGTGTGTATGTATGTGTGTATGTTTGTGTGTGTGTATGTGTGTATGTTTGTGTGTGTGTGTGTGTATGTGTGTGTATGTACGTATGTGTATGTGTGTGTGTGTGTGTGTGTATGTGTGTGTGTGTGTGTGTGTGTGTGTGCTTTATTCACCAGTGATAGAGAGCAGCACCCTTTTTTGTGCTTCCTCTCCATTAGTCAATAGCATGACCTCCCTGCTCTGCTGGCAGCCTGCTCATTGGTACACTCCTCTGTCACCGTTTGGAATGCTTACCTGTAATTCTTTTTGTATGCCTGATATTGGAAAACAGCATAATACAAGCATCCAATTGGAGGTGATGCGTTGTGTTTTAGGAACAGGAGTGTGAGAGGCAGCCTGACCTATCTGTTAACTTACCGCCAGATTTTGAGCAAAGCCTTAGCCGTTCCGAGGCTGTCTTCTCATCTGACGCCGTGGGGGTTCTCTGAGGACGGCCGAGATGATGCACGAAGGACACGGCATAGTACCTGGCACGTGGGGAGGGCTAGATCCTGACGGCTTCTAGTTTTGCTATGATGGTTCTAATGAAAAATGATTTGTTTCATTTCTCTGTAAAATATTCTAAAACTGCCATGGAAGCTTACATAAAGAAACCCTTGGCTGGTACTGTAAAAACCTGATGGATTTCTCTTGGAAAAGAAGTGAGATGTGTGTGCTCATCCTGTGATGAGAATAACAATCTCCCAACTATTTCTATGTTGTCTTTTTAACCAAACATTTGAGATTAAGAGCAGACACAGCCTGTTTCTCCAAAAACTGAACTCATTGTTGGAGATAATCTCTCTTTTTGAGGTGAAAAATGATTTATTCTAGTTTTTGGAACTCTCAGTTAAGAGTCTTTGGCTGTAGATCTGCACTGTCGAGAACTTTGCACCGTGCGGTAGGTGAAGCTGCACGGGGAAGAGAAACTAGCCCAAAGGCTGATACCGAGCGAACAGATTTCAATCTGTACTTAATTGCCCTGTGTCCTTTCTAAACAGTGGTCAAATCATTTGTTTCATGAGAACATTGAAATACCAGCAAGGCCCCGGAGGGTGAGACATGTCTGCAGATATGTGTAAGTCTATATTTAGTTCAGAGGTGCCAGGTTGTGGTGTTCTCATGCTAGTGAGGGGAAAAGCCAGGATCGCCATCATTCCTGTGTCTGTAGTCTATCTTCAGGTCCGGCTTGGGGACTTGAGCATCAGCCATCAGCCAAGAGTCAAAAGCAGAGCCCATAGCTACAGAGCGTGAAGCCAGTCGGCTTCTAGATGTCTTGTTATGACTAAAATACAGCCGTAGGTAAATCAGTGCACCTTAGACAGCAGCAGCAGCACTGTTTTAGGAACGGGGAGGGGGGGAAGTGAAAGGCCCCGTGTTGCAGAGTTTGACTGGAATCACCTATTTACTCTCAAGGGGTTGAAGCGAGGCAGAGCAAGTGCTGACTGCAGACAACATCTGGTTCCGTTTTATCTCCAAGTGTCTATTTAGATTTGTTTCCATCAGGCATATTCTGTTGCTATCTGCCTCAGCCATCATAAATTCCACTGTAGTCTTCGCATATTCACACATTTATAGACACAATATTGATATGAGCCGATGGAAGAAAGGTCAGTTCCCGCTGTTAGGATGCTGGCGTAGTGTGAGGTTGGTAATAGGCAGTGCTAGAGGACGCAGTGGTTTTTAAATGTCTATACTTTCGTGTTTTAAAGTTTATACATGTGTTACAATGTGAAATATTTTTTACAATTCATAATGTATAACACATCCAGTCTATAAGTAAGCATATTACCACATCTTTTAAAATTCTGATGATGAATTACTTATTAATACAGCTGCCTGGGTCTGGTTTTGTTGTATATATGGCTTCATGGCTGACCACTCTGAATTGAACAACCAATAGGGGGCTCATCCCTGGGAATGCTAATTCTCCTCCTCCCAGCAATCATTAGTTCTTTGTCTAGGGGTAGACTGCAAAGATCCATCCTTCCATGTTAATATGTCCACTGATATTGCCATTGATCCGGTCTTGCTGATGCAGCCATTTCGAGAATAGACTTCTTTAGTGCAGTCTTCCTGGTGTTCAGGATCTTACATTTTTTTACCCTCTCTGCCAAGGTGTTCCCTGAGCTGTAGATGCAGTAGCTGTGCTGTAGATGTATCCACTGGGATGCGGCTCCCCGGGATCTAGTGGTTGCAGCATCATGTACAGTGTGGTTTGCTTTGATGACTTCTGTTTGCTGTAAAGAAAGGCCTCTTTGAGCCCATGCCTTACACTGCCTGGGTGGCCAGGGCCCAGAGGCTGGATAGTCCAGAGATCCAGGATAGAACCTAACATGACTAGCAAAAAGAATCAGTTGTCATCAGAGAGGCTTTCTTCAGCAATGGATAGAAACAGATGCAGAGATCCACAGACAAACATTATGTAGAGCCAGGGGAACCCCAGAGAAGAGGGGGACTAAGGATGGTAGGAGCCATATGGGTAGAGGACACCATGAGAAAACAGCGCACAGAATCAACTAAGCAGGGCTCATAGGGACTCACAGAGACTGAAGTGACAAACTTGGACCCTGTATGGGTCTGAGCTAGGTCCTCTGTGTATCCGTTATAGTTGTGTAGCTGGGGGTCTGAGATTCTCAACAGTGGGAGTGGGAGTCTCTGATTCTTTGCCGTTGTTTGGGATCCTTTTCTTCCTACTAGTTTGCCTTTTCCAGCCTTGAAATGAGGGCTTGTGCCTAGTCTTGTTACTTCTTGGTACGCCATGTTTGGTGGACATCCTTGGGGGGCCTGCTTTTCTCCTCTTCTTTATATTTTAAGGGAAAGGGAGGAGAGGTTGATCTGGGGGAGAAAGAAGGTGGGAAGGGGACTAGGAGGTGTGGAGGGAAGGGAAACTATAGTCAGAATGTAATGTATGAGAGGAGACTAAAAGTTAAAAAAAATAGAGAGAGGCCTCTTTGATGAGGGATGATAGCTTCACTTATCTGTGGGTATAAAGATGAGATTTAGAGTATAGTAAGGAATTATGCTGGTTTAGCAAAGTTGCAATAGTAGATTCTTCTCTACGGTCCATGACTTCACTAGTCCTGAAAATCTGGCTACATTTCTTCACCAGGCATGGTTTTCCTCCCGGCTAGCGGCCCTTACTCCAACGGAACAGCTCTTGTCTACATCATTGTGCGTATGTGAAAATTCTTGATGGCATTATTTATTTCATTCAAAAAATTAATTTTGAAAATTAATTCAATAGTCTTAAAATCCACATGTAATGAAGAGACCCAAGTGTTTGTGGCAAGGACCTTCTGACCCCAAGAAGTAGAAAGTTACTTCATTATTTCTCAAGATAGGGTCCATGGAAGCTGGAGTCGGGAGCAGTGCTGTCCGTCGCATGTGAACGTTTGCCCTTCATCGCTCCACTCACTACCGCAGCACTGTCTTCCTTTAGCCAGAATTAGTAATTCAGCCCTGTATATATGCAGTGTATTTTTGCCAAAATGTTATAGAATACATATGTTATTAATAGAAAGATAAACCTTTCAAATGAAAGATTCTAAATTGGCTTAGATTTTATTGAAGAAAAATGTGCATTTGACAAATTAGAGACATATTTTCCAAAGAAAATTATACGAATAACTATTAGGTCCTTGCTGTTTAGAGTCTAAGAAGTCACAGTGTAACCCTGAAAATAACTGTGTTGAGGATGTGAATTACCCCAGGTTGTAAGTCCCTTCCCAGTGGTGGCTGAGTGAGATAATGAGGTCAGCAAGAAGGGAAAGGAGACCGGAAGGGTCCAGGGGTTCTGTTCCCCTTCAGAGTGGAAGCATGGTGTCATGGGGAAGTAGATCCAATTAGATGTGCGTTACTTAAGGAATCCCAAATCAGATTTAGTCCACTCTTAAACAGAAGACGAACATACCCGAGGTCATGACTTTAATATGCTTTTTCCTTCCATCTGATACTGTTCTGCCCTGTAGTTGACCTAAAAAGATAGCAATTCCTTCTGTATCCCAGCAGCGTTCACGCTCAGCTGAGCCTCCTCCTCTTGCTCATGCTGCATTTGCCTGAATCCCAGAATGCTCAGTGTCATTTCTGTCTTTGCCAGGCTTTTCTGCACTCCTTGCCTTATTTGGGGCACGACTGCCCCTTTTGACCATTTCCTCCTCACTGACTAATCTTGTTCCTGCTCTCCTGGCAATGGCATCCTTGTGTCTGCTCCTCCCAGACTCTCTTTAGACTCCTCTCTTCTACTTAACCCAATAAGATGGTGCTTCATTACTCCATTTCCTCTTCAGAATGCCTGTAATCTCACAGTTGCCTTCATCTGCTGATGACTTACAGAATTGGGTCTTCACCATATCTATCTTCTCTAAGCTTAAGGCAGTCCTGCCCCAGCCACGGGGATTACAGAGTGCCCGTCTTTCTTAACCTTGTCTTTCACTGTTTTGTGACATTGTAGAGCTGTGGTTCCTGCGTACCCATTAGTATTCAGCTCCTTCTGCCGAGCTCCTATCTCTCCCTGCCTTCTCAGTTTGCCAGGACAGTTCTTAATGGACTTCATTTCTCAGCATATGTAACCCCTCCCCCAGAGTCTTATGCTTCTGTGTAACTTTGTATATTACCTGTCATAGGCTTACCCTAGCTTAATAGAAATGGCTTTCAATTCTCAATACTTCCTTCTGGACTGTAGATTCTGTAAAGTGTAAACTGGGTTTGGCTATGGTTGAGACGTGTCAGTTCCTAGAAGGTGGACGACGCTCATAGGCTGGCTCTTGAGCTGAGTGTCTGCATAGATGGCCGTGACAGGCTTTCTGCTTCAGACAAGTTTTACCAATGCTACCACGTATCAGGTCTTCCTGCAGTTCCATACCTGCTCCTAATTCTGATGAGCAGAGGTGCATTGAGTCACATAGGCATTCCTTCTGTGACCCAGCCGAGGTCACATCCTGTAGAATTTCCTTAGGCATGTTGACTTGTATGTTGAAGGAGAATACAATATAGTACTGGAGTGTGCTACTGTGTGTCTGTTCATTTGTATCAAATCTATAAAGAACTGTAGACATTATTTACTACAGGGAGTGGGTGAGGAGGGCTGGAAGAAGAGATAAGAGGGCACATGGGTAGGGATGAAGAGGGGCAACCTTTGCTGATCACCTCTGTGTATTGGTCTGACTCCTAGAACTATCATGATGGTTTGAATACCACTTTTTCAAAAAACTGGATAAATAAAACCAGAATGTGTATGTGTGGGGGGATCTGATGTAGAACATAAAAACTAACTCTGTTTGAAGTTGATAATGTCCAGGTTGTGGATAATGGGAGAAAAATACCAACCTTTGTGTTTTGACCAATAATGTGAAACTGAGGCTGGAGGCAGGAAGGAACACACACAAACACAATCTGAGTCAGCCATGTGGTTTATTAGCAGTTCTGAGACTGCTTTATAGCAGGATTGAACAACAGAGAACTGGGAGAGATACCAGAGGGAGTAGTATGTCTCAAGGGTTTTGATCTCTGTATCTGTACACGTGTGTGTATGTAATCTATATATCTATCTATCTATCTATCTATCTATCTATCCCTCTATCCCTCTATTCTTACACTCATGATAGATACTATCCAGCTCTGTCTGTTGTAAGGGTCTGGGAGTAAAAGCATAGTAGCAGAAGTGAGCATACATAGTGCCCATATTTTGGTTTCTAATTACCACCTCTCATTAAAAAAAACCTTATTATATAGATAGCACATGCTTAATGTTTTATATTTTGGTTTTCTTTTTCTATCATAAAGATTGTCCCATGTGTGGGAAAACCACCACTTTTCAAATACATACAAATGCAAGAGATTCTGACATTAAAGATAAACATTGAAAGCAACTCTATTTATGAGATGAAAATGAAATTTAAGTATGTTCAACATAGAAACTTTGTCTCTTTGGAGACATGGTTGATTCTAGGACAGAAGAAAGAAAACTCAAGAGGAGTCTGGATCATCTCATAGTACCAGAATACTACAAGCATGTTCAAAGGCTCAGAAACCGACCACAAGGACCTCCAACAGTCAAAATTGGAAGAATTTAAAGACAAGTAATGACAGTATAGGATTACAATATTTAGAATAAGCTAACTATCATAAACCCATGGTTCCATAAATAACAAACTGAATAAGTAGAGAAGAGATAGCTTTTTTTTTTACCTTAAGTCTCATTTAATAAATGAAGAATGATTGGGAGAAACACAAAAATGCTATAGATAAACATCACAGTTATAGGGTTACAGGAGAGGCCCACCAGTTGATGCTAGCTGAGGAGAAACAAGATATCTGTGGAACCTCAAAGCATTCCCCTAGCATAGCGGCTTACTATAAAGGGAAAGTAGGCCTCTGCCGTTGAGCTGCCTGGGAGACGTTACCTCAGCCAAATGACCACTGAACTTCGCTGGCAACTAGGCCTCCCACGCCAGCAGGCGTGCCCGGGGAAGCACGCAAATTGCTTCTGTGGCATTGGCAAGAACATACAACCCCAGAACACAGAACCAACAAGCAAACTGGAAAGCATTCTGGGAAATAGCTCATGAAAGACTACAACTATCCTACCGAAGAGTCCCTCCCCTTGACCACCCACGCCCTCAGGGAACAAAGTAAATTCAAATTAGATCTGACTGCTCTTTCTAAATTAATCATATGGTGTGCATTTTTGTTCCAGGTATGTTTTTAATCCTTGTAGTGCTTTAGAGATTCATGTAATTGGGTGTGTTAGTTCTCCATTCTTTTATATTGACCAGTTACCACAATTTGTTTACTTAGTCTCCAGCTAACAGAGTTTGGAGTTAGTTTAATAGATCTGCTCTGACATTTATGAGTAAAACTGTGTGTGTGTGTGTGTGTGTGTGTGTGTGTGTGTGTGTATGTATGTATATATATATATATATATATATATATATATATATATATATCAGGGTATATCATCAGGCTAAATGTCTGACTCTGAGAACGCTAGATCTCACAGAAGACACGGTAGTTCCCCAGGGCGTCGTCACTTCAGGTCCCCTGCGGTGCAGTGTGAAGGTTGTCACAGCTCTGATTGTGTCTCAGCACTTGATGTGTAACCTCATTCACGGCATCTCTCCTAATCAACATGCCCTGTCATGTCTTGTTGTGACAAAATGAGACACAAAGTAATAGGAAGTTTGTAAAACGCGCTGTCCAAATTTCTCATATCAAGCCTGAATTTAACATTTTATAAGCCTATTATATAACTGTTTAATCAATCTCTATTCAGTCATCACTTCATCAGATTTCTTCTGCTTATTAAAGTTAATTATTTGTGTAGAATCTTTATCTCTAAACACATTAGCTTGTCCATGTTAACTATAGATCAATATTTGCTTTTTATTTAAATAATTTTTATTTGGGGGATTATAATATAATTGCATCATTTCCCCCTTCCCTTTCCTCCCTCCAAGCCCTCCCATATACCTCCCCTTATTCTCTTCCAAATTTGTGCCTTTTTCTTTAGTTGTTGTTATTGCTGGTGGTGGTGGTGGTGGTGGTGGTGGTGTGTGTGTGTGTGTGTGTGTATTTCAAAATATATAAATACCACCTACTCAGTCTGACTAATACTGTTAATGTTACTTACATGTATATGTTTTCAGAATGTCCTCTTTCCTGAGGAAGACTATTTCTCTTGGTTTAGCATTCCTTATAATTCTTCACCTAGGTTTGAGGCCTTGTGATCCCCCTTCCCCAAGTTCACTCTAGCCTTTTGTACTTGCCATAAGGTAGAGTCATCAGAGAGGAGTGAGCCTCAGTTGAGAAAATGCCTCCATAAGATCCAGCAGTAAGACATTTTCTTAATTAACGATTGATGGGGTAGGGCCCAGCCCTTTGTGGGTGGTGCCATCTCTGGGTGGTGGTCCTAGGTTCTATAAGAAAGCAGGCTAAGCAAGCCATGAGGAGCAGTTTAGTAAGCAGCACCTCTCCATGGCCTCTGCATTAGATCCAACCTCCAGGTTCCTACCCTGTGTGAGTTCCTTCTCTCCCTGCTTTTGATGGTGAACTGGTATATGGAACTGTGAGAAAAATAAACTTTCCTTCACAAGTTGTTTTTTGGTTATGGTATTTCATCACCAAAATCATAACCCTGAGACACCCTTCTATTGTCATACTTTAGGCAATCATATAGATGAGATTATAGGCATAGCTTTCGACCTTCCTAGGACACACAATCTTACAACTAATTCCCTATTCCTCTGGCTTTCACACTCTTTTTGCCCCCTCTTCCACAATGATTTCTGAGCCTTAGGTGCAGGGGTGTATTATAGATGTATCAGTTAGGACTGGGTTCCACAACTTGCATTTTGATTGATTGTTGTTTTCTGCAGTGGTCTCTGATACAAAGAGTAGTTTCCCCAGTAAGGTGTGTGACCTATACTTCTATAAGAACAAATGTTTAGACTGTACTTAGGGATTATGCGGGTTTAATAAAGTGACAGTTGTTGAGCAGGTCTTGAGTTCTGTTAGAGAGCTGTTGGTTACGCCAACATGTGGATACCACTGCAGCATCACAGGGCTACTGTGCCGAGCTGGTCATAAGGGTCATAGCTGGGTAGGACTATTGGTTGTTTTCTCCATTTCAAAACTTGCATGGTGCCTTCCAGTACCTTGGAGGACAGTCATCAGGTTAGTTCCAGCTCAGGCCCTTTGGGTCTTGTGTCTGAAGTACATGGTGTCTTGAGCAATGGAGACTTACCTTTCACCTTTTAAGAGGACCTAATGGCAATAGCAATAGCCTGCAATCTTTTGGAAGCTTTCTTTGGATAGCCATGACTCAAGAGTTAACCAGTAACTCAAAAAGGGCTTCTTATATCTGGTGATAGGGGTATGTTAGATAGCCTATGGCTCTTCCTGGGTATAACTGTCAATCCAAGTGAGATAATGTCATTAGAAATGTATGCATTATATTTATATACTAACATATGTGTACTGTAGGTGTTTTTAGGTAGATGGTTCATAGTATAATGCCTTATGACTTTATTTCCTCACTTTTCCTTCTGTATCTATCTCCCTCCCTAATTAGAGCCCTCCCACAGTTTCCTGTACCTTGCTAGAGACTGTCAGTGACTTTAACTTGCCGCTGGTGAGGATGTCTTTGTCTGGTTATTTCACTTTAGAAAACAGAAATAGAAGGGACCTTGAAGACCATCTTGTTTGGCTCTTCTATTGTGTACATAAAGCCCTCAAGCCAAGACTCACCCAGTGTCACGACACTATTGGCAGTGGGCTATGACTATACCCAGATTGCCAAACATCTCATCGAATACTTGTCCTAGCTATACATTACACCCATCTCATCTTTCCTTTGAAAAATGTCAAAAAAAACCCCTGCCTATTTTATTGTTTTCTTTGTTTTGTGGGAGGGGGTTGTTAGTTTGTTTTGAAGTTGTTTTGTGTGTGTGTGTGTGTGTGTGTGTGTGTGTGTGTGTGTGTGTTTGATTGAGGATTGAATCCCCAGCTTTTCACATACTAAACTCTACCAAGGAGTTACCTTCCTAGCCCTTGCTATGGAATTAGAAATCTTTTAAGATAGTAATTACCAGAGGGAGACAGCAAAGACCTTGTTTTAAATGTGACTGTTGGATTCCAACTTTTGTTGGCACTCTTTGTTCCCCACTTCTTAGCAAGTCCATGCCAATGGTGTGTAACAGATCCATATTTATCATTCTCATAGTCACTTGAGAAGTAAGTACATTCTCAGGTGAAGAAAATGGTACCCAGTTATGCTCATTAACACCTGAAAGTAACATGCTTGTTGTGTAAGTCCTGGCAGCACGACCAGGAAGGTATATACCTAATGGTAATATTCTTTCCCCTGACATATTTTATGGCAAGCAATCCCCTGGGCCACATAGATCAATTATCCTGCTAATTTCTGATGTAGGGAAGAAGACTATAACAATTGTATTGGAGACCATATAGTCATATCATTGTTTGTGTGTGTATAGCCATAAACATATAGTGTTATAAATATTACTTTAGAGGGAATAAAAGGCTATTTTTAAAGAAAGTTTGTTAAACATTTAAACTACCCTTTCTTTGGGAAGTTCATTGATTATTTTCAGGTGTAAAGTATGCGTACCTTAAGTGCCTCAACATTTCTTAAAGTTATAACTTGGGTTTGATGCCTACTCTTTTGAAAAAAAAAAAAAAGGTATTCTGGCACTTGCCACAGCGAGCGTGTGGAGCTCAGAAGATAATGGTGGGCGACCGTCTTCACCGTCCGCCTCTGTGATAGAGCTGCTGTGCAGGGCAGGCCAGCTGCCTGGGAGCATCCAGGAGTTCACCTGGCTCCACTTGGCATCTTGCATTGGGGTACTGGGATAATAAGTATATGCACTACACCCAACTTTAGTTGGGTTCTGGGCATTCAAGCTTCAGTTAACCCCCCTACTTGTGCAGCAGACATTTTACCCATTGGGCCACCTCTCTACCCTATAGTAGTCAGACTTGTGTCTCTGCTGCTCAACTGCCCTGATGGGCAGAACATTTCCTGGTGTGTATAATCCCAGACCCCAGAATCCAAACAACCATGGTTTGGGAGTAGCAGGCAATCCTTGAGATGGCTCCTTTCTTTCTTTTATACAGACTTGTCTGCTTGTGTAAGCCATTTTTGCTCTTCTCTGCATGTTTCTTACTTTATTTAGTGAGGGAACTCTGAGAAATAATTGAAGCCTAATTTGGACAAGTTCTGGAAGACAAACCAGGAATCACGTAAGTTACCACTTAACCATCTTGGCTTCTGTGTGATGACATGCAACAAGATGTCCACGAGGTTCCAGGGAGCAGTCATTGCTTTTGTGGTACACCCTCGTAGGAAGGGCTCATTGTCACAGTCCTGTTCTGGGATGCATTGTCGCTCAGGCCCAGCCCACTCTCTACAGAACTGTGTGCTTCTCCACAGTCAGAATGCTAAAGCTTGCTATTTGGCTCTAATTCCTGGCCTCTTAAAAAAATCATAATATTGGGCATTCCTGTTTGAAATCCCCAATAAAAATGGGAAGATTTTAAGGAGCCATCCTCTCAGTGTTTAGCTTGGAGCTCATCCTGTGCCCAGAGGCCTCAGCAGCCTGAGTACTTCATTATGAGCTGAAAGGGAGCCAGGACAGAGACCTTCTTCTGTCTGAGAGGGCACAGGACAAGTGCTTGTCTTGTCTCCCAGTATTGCCAAGTCTTGGGTTCACCAAGCCCCTCACCATCTCAAACTGGCCATCTTTATTTGGTTCATGAAATGGGAAATGTGTTTTCTAGGTTGTTAAGCATTTGAATACATTTATCATGCCCTCTGGAAGGCATGTTCCCAGTGTCCACCGTGATCTGTCTGGAGACACTGAAATTTGTTTTCCGTCACTCTGAGCCTCCGACATAAAAGACCCCCAGCAGTGGCCAGGATATTATCTGTCATGTTCATGGTGACATGAAGGGAAGTTAAGTTATGAGATGACCTTGATGACAACCAGATTTCAAAATCCATTTCAACATAGTGCTGTGGGCTCATTAGTACTCTGGTGGTTGTGAAAGAAATGAAACAAGTAACATTTCAGTCAAGCCTTTTAGACAGATTAGAGAATCACTCAATTCTCTTCACCTCCTTAAGCCTAAGACAAATATTTGTCTAAAAATTTTAAAATAAGCATTTTTTGCTTAATTAGATGGATTTTATTCATTTGGGACAAAACAACAATCAGAAGAAGTGATCCTTTTTGAAAGATCTTAAAAAATATTTATGTTTGTTTTATATGTGTGGGTGTTTTACCTGGTTGTGTGTATGTGCACCACATACAAGCAATACCCATGGAAGCCAGAAGGGGGCTTTGGAGCCTCTAGAATGAAAGTTATGGAAGATTGAAATCACCAAGTGGGTGCTGGGAACTGATCTGGTCTTCGGCCGAGTAATATGTGCTCTTAACCACTGAGTCATCTCCCTAGCCCCTCTCAAGGCAATCCTGTTGGAAAGCCAATTTGTTTTAATAAAGAGCATTTATTTGTTATATCCATACTCACAGCTGGAATACCACAAATGCATCTAAAGATTTATTTAACTCTCTTGTTTCAGGATATGTTATTATAGTAAAAAACGATAATAATGTGTTTGAGTTTTTTGAAAGACTGACATATCTGATACAGATTTTTTAAAATCCCATAAGATAATGTTCTTTCTCCCTCTTTCTATATAAATAAATATTGTTGAGGTGGTCTGCCTAAGACTTTTCAGCCGTGGAGCTGGAATTGGAGCTTGAGACTCCGACCACAGCATGGTGCTTGTGACTGCCAAATAAGATGGTCTTAATTTATGGCACTGAGCCGCCCACATGAAATGCTCGTGGTCAGCAGGTCTACTTACTGGATGGTCAGCTGAGAAAAGACAGGTGAGCATGAGGCACTGCTTCGCAGAGACAGTAAGAGGCAGTGATGATTTTATACATGTGTGCTTGGCACTCTAGAGGTGCAGAGCGCTCTGGCTAAGACGAGGTTGGTGGCGATCGAGATGTAAGACTGCTGGTCGAGCTGCCAAGTGATTGCTGCTCCTCTTGTTCCCCTCTGGATGGAACTTTTGTTTTCCAGGTGATGGCTAACCATATGCTGCTTCTATGAGACGAGGGGAAAATCTAAGAACCCCACAAGAGACTGAACCAGAGAGTGGCCTGAGAGGTTGTTAAAAGAATTTGACCAAGGGGATAGTTTTTGTAGATCAAACTGACAGACAGGAGTTATACATTTGTTTCTTTCAGAAAAAGCCGAGGGGATACAGCAGAACTCATTCTAGTTTGAACACTTATGGGAGACGGATTCAACACGGATGCTAAATTAATTGTGTGTACTTTGAGTTTTATAGGCTGAGGGTTTCCATGGATACCATTGCAACTTGTGATTCTGTAGCTTGAATGGTTAAAGGTTCAACTCTCCCTGAGTTATGAACAATTTTGCTTGGGATAGAACTTTTGGGGAAAGTAAAAGTTGCCTTTTAACACTGGTTAATGTTCCTACCCTGAGGTATTATATAACCAGTCACTGGTTATGGCTTCAGAGAAAGTGTTCACCTACTACTTACTGAAGAATGTGCTCTCCCTCTCCCTCTCTCTCTCTCTCTCTCTGACACACACCCACACACCCGCACCCACACATGGAAACAGACAGACACACACGTGCACACACACACACACACACACACACAAACAGATCAGGCAGACAGATAAGCAGACAGTCAGAGACAGAGCCTTTAGTTTTAAAGTGATCATTTCAGCCAGGGCACTTTGTACTTGTTCTTTTGGGGAGAAAGGACCATAAAAGCTCATTCAGTTCAAAACTAAGTTTTTCTAGTCAAATTAGATAATGCAGAGCAAGTTCTCACTGGCAAACAGGAAGGTCGCTGTGTCCCAGACCTCTGATTTATGTCTGTAAACATTACAGTCCTAACACATTAAACCCGTTTTCTTATGCAGAAAACGTCACTTTGCTTCAACCTAAACTTATTCCTATCAAAACATTTTATGGCCTATCTTGCCATATCTTTGCTTGACAAATAGGCATCAAATAAAGAAGCAGTTGTTGGGCAGGAATGCCTGTTACTTATACAGAGACTTTTTAAGGATCTTCTCACCTGAGGGCCCAGGCAGCAAGGTCCAACCAGCAAATGGCTGGCTTTGTTTTGCTGCTGTTAGGAGAAGTAACACCTGCTCAGAAAGGGCATGTTGAAGTTTGGTGGCAGAAGGCCTTTCTGCTTCCAGAACGATGACAGCCACTGATGTTGTGTGGTATTATAACCTTTTTCAAATTTCCCTGGTTTCATTTTATCTGTTTGGGAATTTGAGAAAATACCAGCCAGAAGATGTGCATTATGCATCCATTATATAAACAGCACCACTTTATTTTCCCATCACATCAAATTAACCACACACAAAATTGCCATAGTAATTCCCTCTGCTTTTAAAAATAGATTAATGGGCTGGTGTTGTTTACAATCTTATTTCCTCCCTTTTTTCCTATCCTCTGGGTGGTTTTTCTTCCAGTTTTTTTTATATAAATTCACATTCCAGGTAGCCGCCCAGAGAGCCTTTGCAGAACATGTGTTTGCGCTTTTATTTTTCATGGAACTTGGGTGGAATCATGACTTGTCTTTTTTTTCTCCTTTGTTTTCCTGCCCACAGCCAACTCCTTACCTTGAAAAGGAGCAACCCAAAGCTCTTGAGACATGAACAGACAAAGGGCCTGGTTCAAGCAAAGCCTGTGGATGTGTGAGTGGGTGTAGAAAGAGAAGGAACTGGACCAGAAAGGAGGCAGAGTGTTCCAGGCAGAATGTGCACATGAGAGCAAGGCACAGGGGTATGGGTGCTGTGCAGTTGTTCCAGGTCCATGAGCAGACCAGTGGGACTGGAGCAGGAAGGTCTGTGCCCAGAGTGTTAACTTGGGCTGAGGCTGATGTTAAAGTTCAGACCAGTTCGTTGTAAAAAAAAAAAAGCTAAGTGGAAACACTGAAGGTTTTATAAGCAGAAAGTTATGTGGCTATCATTATTCACAGTTATGCAGTGCTTAATGATGAGGATTTGCTCCAAGAGTACATTGGTAGGTGATATTATCATTTATAAATGTCATTATCTACGTCACTGGGAAGCATCATGAGAATAGTTAGTGTGTGTGGTTAGCCGCTGAACATCGACATGTCATTATGAGACATGAAACTGTGTGTGTGTTGCATGTATATCTGATGTGCAGAGAGGGTTGTACTGTGCTTGTGTCTGTGTGTCTGTGTGTGGAACTTCCTCTCTGCTGCTAGCTTTTGGAGTAAAGAGGTGGTTTGTGTGCTACTGAGAGGAAAAGCCATCAGTAGTTTTGTTAAGCTGTGAATGCTTAGCTACAATAATGATGGCTGAGGTATGATATGGCCATACATGCAGCAGTGGCATGAATGTTGTGGATGTAACCAGCTGGTTTTTCATTGGGTTCTAGGCCTGCCTCAAAGGATGAAAAAATAAATGTCTGGTAAGGTAAGTCTGGCCAATAAACTCATGCTTGGGGAACTCACAGGCCCCAGAAACTAACCTACTCCTCTTATTTTACTAAATGGATATAGGCTCCAGTTGACCTGTGAATCTGTATTTCTCACAGATCAGTGCAGCTCTCAGACCTCATCAGAGAAGTCTCCTTGTGCAGTGGACAGTGTTTAGTGCAGAAACTCACAGCTGGTCATGAGCAGAGAGTAAGTGTCAATGGAGTGCTCAGCCATAGGTGTGACATTTGTACCGCACCCCTTACCCTGCAGCTTAGAGCACATTGTGGAAGAGAAAGCAGAAGGACCATCGTGAAACTGTGTTCTGGATAAGACTGCTGTACTAGTGAGCTCTGAGCAGCTGTGATTGTCTGCACAAGACCTGTATAGGGTCAAGCCTTTCAGCATGGGGAGAGGAAGGGCTTGTGAGGTCCCACCCCTTGCTGAGGAGCTGTTGATGCTTGATGGCTTCTAGGAGGGAAAGTAGATGTTCTTTAAGGGTGTAATTCCTTGTTGACCACAGCCGGTGGATAACCCTACATCCACAAACATATGAACAACACAAATTGGACTCAGTAGGTTATTAAAAAAGGAAAAACACAACATATTGTACATAAGATATATTGGGTTAGTGTGTGTGTGTGTGTATGTTTGCAACATTTTTAAATAATAAAATTGAAAAAAGAAAAAAAGGTCATGAATTTGGGGTGGGAAGATAATGTGGGATCTGAGAATTTTAGGGGGTTGCAGGCATAAATATGATCAAAGTGCAACACATCTTTACATAGTTAAGCAACTACAACACATTTATATGCATAAAATCTTAATTAGAAATTTGAGATGATGGATATTTAATATTATCTTTCAATAAGATTCCATTTTTCCATTTTATTTGTAACTGTGTAGGTGTGTGTAAGAGCTTATGTTTACCACTCTAGTTGGTACCATGAGCCTGGGAGAGGAGGTCCCAAAGACGGGGCAAACTTCAGTCTCATGCAGTAACCAGTTTTATTCAGAGCATCAGACAATTTGTGCTCTGAGTTAAGAAGAGTCACCTGTCATAAGTTCAAGCTGTATGCAATCACAAGGAAAAGCTGCATGTGTCAAGAACATGTTTTTTTCCATAGAGGCATATAAAGGATGGTTTAAATATTTAATTAAATAACAGAAACAATAAATAATGAATAATATGAAGCAAATTCACTCCTATCTGCTACAACTGGGAGGAGCACAAAGACATTCCAAGAACACTTCCATGTTTTGAAGAAACAAAGTCATAAGACTCTTTTCTTATGTTCTTAGAGTTTTCTCACAAGGACTCAGAAATTTCCTCACACAGCTTCCTTCATGGACCATGACAGGTATATATGCATGTGAGTGCAAGTACCTGTGGAGGCCAGAAGAGGGCACCGAAGCCCCTGAAACTGGAGTTATAATTGGTTGTAAGCTGCCCATTCTGAATGCTGGAAACAGAACTCATTTGCCTTGGAGCTTTTTATCTTTCTTTCATTCTGTATGTCCTACTTTCCTGCTTTCTCTGTGTCTATCTGGCTGGCCCCGGGCATCTCCCTGATGTTTTCTTTTCTTTCTTCCCTGAGCCTAAATTCCTTCTCCTACTTTTTCTGCCTGCCCAGAAGTTCCACCTATACCTCTTCCTCACTATTGACCATTCAGCTTTTTATTAGACCAATCAGGTGCCTTAGGCAGGCAAGATAAAACAGCAACATATCTTTACATAATTAAACAAATGCAACACATCTTTTATATTATTAAACAAATATCCCACAACATAAACAAATACAACATCTTTACATAGTTAAGCAAACACAACACATTTTTACATAGTTAAGCAACTACAACACATCCTTTGCATAGTTATATATTCTGCACCAGTCCTTGACACAAAATTTCACACAAATATCCCCAGTAGATTCTTTACTTAACTCTGAAGCTTTCCAAGCCAGGCCTCCATCATCTGAATTGCTCTCAGCACTCTTACATTCCAGGATCCTACAGAATAGCCCACTAAGCTATGAGCAGTCAATGGCTTTTGCATCTCGAAGTTCAGATGCCACCACAAGCCTTCCCCAAAATAAATGGTTCGGTCTATCACAGCAATGCCCACAAAACTGGTACCAATTTCTTTCTTAGTTAGGATTTCTATTACTGTGATAAAACACAGTGACCAAAATGAACTTGGGGAAGAAAGGGTTTATTTCACCTGACAATAAGTCCAGCATCCAGGGAAGTCAGGGCAGGACCCTGGAGACACTAACTGATGCAGAGATCATGGAAGAATGCTGTTTACTGGCTTGTTCTTCACAGCTGGCTAAGCCTGTCTTCTGATAGCATGTCTTTCCTGGTTCTCGGTGTTCATTTCACACAGAGAAACCTATAGTCTGCCATCTTAATAGATTCTTGATCATTCATTTAATTCCTTTCCTTCTATGTTCATTGTAATAGCATTTTATTTCTATCAGTGTGATGAGAAAAGGTATTGGTTTCCATGGTTACATTTCACCGACTTCTAGTCGTAAAGCCTACCTAGTCTAATAAGCCAGCTCCACTTCGTTATATTCTAGATTCTAGGGAAGCATCTACTGATTCTCAAGTTTTTTCAAACAGTACCTTAGATGGTCCAAAGATCTATCTTGCTCAGCTCAGGTAGTGACACCTAACCATAGACTACTGCCCAGTCTCACAGAGTCCTGCAAACTGCCCCCTCCAGGTAACCACAAACCCTACTGCAGTTCCACCCCACCTGAGTGCTGAAGGCAGAGTAATGAGCCCCTCCCCCAGGGAGTGACCTCCACCCCACTGTCACCCCAGCCTACCACTCGAGGACTACACATTGAATCCAGCACACCTCACGATCACAACCACAACCACCCCTGTCTGCCTGAGGACTTCTTGGAGCCCTGTACATCTACCCCAGGATGCATTGCCCACTTCCACTGCAGTACCAGTTCCTGAAACTTAAGAACCACCTGTAGAAATCTGTGAGCCTGCCACAGATTTCTCCTATCTACAGCAAGGGCCTGATAATGTTATGGAAGGTTTGCTCCTGTGTTCAGAATCTATGCTTAGTCGTAGCCGAGCTAGGACTACTCTGATACCTCTTCACATATCACTACTGAGTGGCCACAAGACTGGGCCACATGCACCATTCACTTGGGCTAAAATCTGACAAGTTAGAGTATCAGAGATCAAATACCTGCTCAATACAAGTCAGATAGATGTCCCTTCTAAGATTAGCCTTACTACAGATGTCTAGGTTCCATGGCCGAAACACACCATGAATAATAATGATAATATATCCATCCAAAAATTACTAGTCCAATAATTGAATGAAACAAAAGCAAACATTTCAACATATGAAAATAGATTTTCTTAAGAAAAATCAAACTAAAATAAAGTTTGATATGAAGACTTCAGTAAATCAAACAAAAATCTCAGTGGAAAGCCTCACTAATATAATGAATAAAATAAAGGAGTGAATATCAGGGCTTAAGACAAGGTAGAGGAATTGGATCTCTGATTTAAAGAAAATGATAAATCTTTAAGAATTCCATGAACAGAAACATGTAGGAATTCTAGGACACTATAAAAAGAAGAAAAGACTAAACCTGTAAATAATGGGTTTTGAAGAAAATATTTTCAACACAATCATAGAATAAGAAATTTCAGGTCTAAAGAGACATTAAGATGCAAGAGGCAAACAATACTCCAAGTAGATAAGACCGGAAAAGAAATAGTCACTGTCATATAATAGCCAAACCACTTAATATGTAAAAGAAAGGATATTGAAAACTTTAAAAGAAAAAACAAGTCACATATATAGTCAGGCCCATCAGTATAACAGATGATTTCCAATGGAGACTTTGAAAGGCAAAACATCTCTCAACAAATACAGGAAAAATGAAAGAATTCTTGGAATCTTATCTGACTACAATGAATCAATAGCAATAGAAACCAGAAAATATACACAATCATGGAGATTGAATGTACACTATTAAATGATGAATAAAAACTGAAGAAATAAAACAGCAATTGAAATAAAACTGAAACACAACATACCAAAACCTATGGGGTGCAATGGCGGCAGTCATTTATAGGAAATTTATAGGAAATAGGAAAAGTATAGTATTTCTTCTCAGGTGACCCTGGATTGTGCCAAGTAGATAAACAGAACCAAAAGAGATAAACTAGCTGGCACATATCTAACGTACTATAGCCTATCAAAAAAAATTACCTTGGAATAAACCTAGCCAAGGACATGCAAGACCCACACGATGAGAACTTCCATTAGAAACTTAAATCAGCTGAAGACAGTGGAAAATGAAAATGTTCCACAAAAGCTCATGGATTGTTAGGGTTATTATTGTGAAAAGGGCCATTCTGCTTTTAAAAAATGTTCTATAGGTTCAATGCAATCCCTATCAAAATTCTAATGTAGGTCTTCACAGATATTGAAAAATAATACTAAATTTTATATGTGAACAGGAAACATCCAGGATAGCCAAAACTATTCTGAATAATAAGAACACTGAAGGCATCTCACTATCCCAGATTTCAGGTTATACTACGGAGCCACAGTAATAAGAAGAGCATGATATTGGAAACAGACATATTGGTTAATGGAATAGAATTTAGGACCCGGATCTAAGTCTATGCTCCTATGACCATTTGATTTTTGACCGAGAATATAGAGGTTATTTTGTATTTTATATACAATGTATACATACAGTGTAATATAGTGTATATTATTTGTATTTTGATAAATATTTTCCTGAAGACAAAAGGCAAAGCTAAAGCCACTAGGGGTCAGGCATTAATGACACATATCTTTTAATCCCTGTTTAGGCAGCAGAGTCAGATGGATCTCTGTGAGTTCAAGGTCACCCTGGGCTACTAAGACCAGTGTAGAAAAAAATCCAGGTGGTGGTGACTTGCACCTTTAATCCCAGTCCTAAAGAGTCACACACTTTTAATCCCAGCACTAGAGGGAATATATAATGGGAGGAGAGAGAGACTTAGTCTATCTTAGTCTGCGGATGCCCAGCCTTGGTAGTAGAGGTAAGACTTCTCTAGTGGCTTGGCTGCTTTGCTTTTGTGGTTTTCGGGTTGAACCCCAATATCTGACTGGGTTTTTATTATTCATGCTACAAGAGAAGCTAGAAATCCACATTGGAGAAAAGACAACATCTTCAACAAATGGCACTGATCAGACTGGATAGCCACAATGTAGAGGAATGAAATTAGATCCTTATCTTTGATGCTGCATCGGCTCAACTGCAGATAGATGAAGGACTTCAGTGTATGGCCTGACACCCTGACTCTGAGAATAGAAAGTAGGGAATATGGTTAAATTCACTGGCACAGGAAAAGGCTTTCTGACTAGGACTCAGATAGTGCAGACTTAGAATCAACAATCAAAAATGTGACCTTATGAACCTAAAAAGTGTCTGTACAACAAAGGGTGCCATCAGTCAGATAAGGAGGCTTCCTGTACAGGGGGCAAATTCTGACCAGCTACACATCTGGCACAGTGTTATTGTCTAGAATATGCAAAGAACCAATGAAGCTTAAGACTGAAAGCAAACAACCCAATTTTAAAAATGGGACATGGACCTAAAACACAGAGTTCCTATAAGAAGATATACAAATGTCTGAGAATCATTTTTTAAATCTTCAGTATCCTTAGTTGTCAGGAAAGTGCAAATTAAAACTACTTTGGGATTTCCTCTTACCCCAGTTACTTTGGGATTTCCTCTTACCCCAGTTAACGTGGTCAAAAAGAAAGCAAGTAATGACGAGCGCTGGCATGGATGTGGGGAAGGGAAACACTCAGCTGCCGTTGGAGGAAGTACAATGTAGTGCGACCATTATGGAAATCAGTATGGAGATGCCTTAATAGCTAGAAACAAATCTACCGTAAGGTCCAGCTATACTATTCTTGGGCATGTGACCAAGTGGTTCTATATTGTACAGAGGATATCTTAATAGCTAAGAATAGAAACAGCCTAGATGTCTGTCCCTGATGAATAAATGATAGAAATGTGGTCCATTTGTTCACTGGAATATTATTCAGCTGTTAATAAGAATGAAAAGCTGAATATGAAAAAAATCTATCCAGTTACAGGTACGTGTTCCCTCTTTTTAAGCTTTTGGTCAGTGGGGTCTCATTTACATAGACACTCCCAACATTATAGACTGTTGTCATTACTCTTGGTTAACCTCCATGACTTGATGGTAAGACCCTCTTACTGAAGACACCACATACTTCAGTCATGAAATACGGAGAGATCAAGATGGTACTCATTTGGAAGCTCCGTTCCTGTTGGCTAGCTTTCATAATGCTGGAAGGTATTATCCATGCTACTAGAGAAG
Organism: Myodes glareolus; assembly: GCF_982192425.1. Lineage (NCBI taxonomy): Eukaryota > Metazoa > Chordata > Mammalia > Rodentia > Cricetidae > Myodes > Myodes glareolus. The sequence goes on along the minus strand of NC_142029.1, from coordinate 103,212,824 downwards.
AAAATAAAACCTAAACTAATCACTAGTTCCCCCAGCTGTGAGCCCTATGAGCTACAGAAATCACTGACCTGATAGGACATGCCCACGGGAACAATGGTGGCATGAATGTTTAGGAGTAACTATCCACTTTGGTATCTAAAGTCTACTTGATCATCAAGATGCAACTCATACATGGTCCTGTTAATTGGACCAAAACCCATGACTGGAGATAACCTACTGTTATCTCCAAAATTACATTCTCCAAAATATTCTCTTCAAATGCTTGTCTTTATACCCGTATATTAATGCATCTTTAAACACTCAAGCTCCTTTTACAGGATGTGGAGATTAGCACAGAGACCTGCAGCTAGGCAGCATGCAGAGAATAGGAGATGCAGTGTGCTCAGCTCTAAGCGGAACATCTGTATCACAGCTCCTCCTCCCAAGCTTTAGTGATCACGGAGAAGAGGAGCAGAAACATTGTCAGAGGTAGTGGATGTCTGCCCTGCAGTGAAACTGCTTTGGGGCATAACAGGACAATTGCTCTTATGACCAGGACTCCTGTGACTGTCTGCACAGGACCCGCACAAGATCAAACCAGACAGAATCCAAGCATGGATGAGGGAGGGGCTCATATGTACTCCCATCTGGCTGAGGAGCTGCCACCAACGTCTGACTGTTCAGAGAGGGAAAGTCTGCTTTTTTTAGTCATGCAGATTCTGAGAGTCTGTCCATGTTCTCTAGTCAACAGCCCGACACCATGCACCCACTGACAGCACTAAGTAGACTAAGTGGGTATATAAGGAAAAGACCTACAACAACCATTTACAGCCAGGACAATCCCTAACTGTGTTCTGATATTTGTCTTTATACCCACACTAAGTATAGTCCTCGCCCCTCATCAAGAACACTTCCTTGCAAAAAGATGAGACCATACAGAAAACAGCAACTGATCAAAATGCAGAGCCGTGGAGCCCAATGAATACATCCATAAAGAGACTTCCACATCTAATGCTTAGGGAGCCTTATGGAATTGTGGGTGGGAGGATTTTAAGAGCCAGAGGAAAGCCGGGCGGTGGTGGCGCACACCTTTAACTCCAGCACTTGGGAGGCAGAGGCAGGCAGAACTCTGTGAGTTCAAGGCCAGCCTGGTCTAAAAGAGCTAGTTCTAGCACAGGCTCCAAAGCTACAGAGAAACCCTGTTGCAAAAACAAAACAAAACAAAACAAAACAAAACAAAAAGAGCCAGAGATCGGGGAATTTGCTGTGAGACTCTGTCTCCTATAAATGTCAGGAGCTACATCCATAAATCCTCACCGACATGGCTGCCTCAACAAGAGCTGAACAAGAATGACACCAGCTGATATGCCAAAGTGGACAGGGGAGAAATGACAAAGTCTCAACCCTACACAAAGAACTCCAGACAGCTAAGGAATTCTGAGAGCAGGAGAAAGTCTTCACCCTGGGGAGAGCACACCAATGGTTGCCCCTGAAAACATCTATCCAAGTAACATTACACAGATTGAGCAGGATGTATGTATACATATACATATATATCACATATATGCGCGCGCGCGTGTGTGTGTGTGTGTGTGTGTGTGTGTGTGTGTGTGTGTAACAACAATTAATGAAAACAGAGGCCATGGATTTGAAGCATAGCACAGAAGGGCATATGGGAGGGTTTGCAGGGGGTAAAGGAGAAATCATGTAATTATAATTTCAAAAATGAAAACACAAAGTTGGGAGAAAATAGTGGTGGAGAAATAGGGAAGGCATTGGAGGGCACAGAATGGGGTGTGGATTTGACCAAAACACTTTACATGTGTGTGCTCAATTCCCAGTTTTTAAATTTACTTTACTCTTCTCTCTTACTCCTGTCCTTGCTTGTTTGTTTTTACTGGGGTAAAGCTTTAGTGATTTTTTTAAACTTTTTTTTGGGGGGGGGGGTAAAGAATAGAGTAGGTATTAATACTGGAGTATAAACTATGATTTAGTTTTGTCTGTCTTGATCTCTTATTTATAGAACAGTAATTCACAATTCTGTTGCCAAATGGAGTGACTGAGGAATGAATTTCAGAGCTGTTATGAAGCACATTTAAATTCACACTCTCACTCTGTATTGTGCCTTTGAAAAATGTTTCCTCTTTGTGGAGCTGTTCTCGCCATTTGGAAAGTAATACTCTAGCCACTACCGCTCTTAGTAAACATGGAACAGCACCATGTCTGACACATACGCGCTCAGACGTGGTCCTAACGCACCAGTCTAATCATGTAGAAATCCCTAGTCTCACCCCTTTGGGGTCCCCCTTTCCTGGTGTAAAATTATACCTCACATTTTCTTCCTCAGAGGCTGGCATCATGCTCTGTAGTCCTTATTCAGAATGTTGAGAGTGTGTTTTCTCACCTTGTTTATCTGTGCTTACTTTTGGTTTCCTCCTTCCTGCCTATGGTTCCTGTTTTTCTCTGCCTTGGTGGGAAATGCCTCCTGTGTTAGAAGACTGAACTCCTATTCCCCAAAGGGCTGTTGACTTGTCATGTGTGACCTTGGGTTGGTCATCTTTTCACTTATTATACTGCCAAGAATTGACTATGATTTTGTCTCTGATGCTTTCTGCAGCATCTCATTCATTTTCTCGCAGCACGGGGCTGGGGATCCCGTTTGCTCCATGCCTCCTTCCGTTCTCTCCATGTCTTCCCCTGTGACATTTCCACAGGCCCTTTTCCCAGGGATCTCCTACATCATGTGCCCTCCCAATCGAGGAGCTGCCCTATCCGTGTGTTTCCTGGCTTTACCAACAATTTCAACCAATTTCCATCTTAGTCAATGTGTTTAAACTGCAGGCGGGGAAGCCCCATACTTCTCCGTGTTTATGAAGCTTGTGTTGAAATGGTGCCATTGGGATCTGTGAGGGGTAATGAGACAGACTGGGGCGGCTGCCATTTTCACCTTCAAAGGCTGTAGAACCGGCTTAGTCCAAGTGTTTCAGTGTTAGAAGGGAGTCTACTATCATAGTTTGGACAAAACCTTGATTTTTATTGCCAAAAAGTATAAGATAAAGATGGAGGTAGATATGAATAATTCAAGGTAATGTTTAAACATTGAGGCTATTTCACCTTCTCTGGATTTAGAGATTCAAGCTTGTACAAAGCTAGGGAGGAATCGGAAATGTTTATGTTACTAGACTGTAAAAAACAGTGTCCAGTTGTTTATCTGATCTTTCATTGGGTTGATTCTTAAAACCAGCTTAGATTTGAAGGAGCCTGGGAAAAATAATGTGATCCAGGCCATAACTTGATGCCCCACCAGAACGAAGATGGATTCTTTTCACTCCGTTTGAGACATTTCCCAGCAGACAGATGTGTTTGCCTTCCTCTGGAGGTGTCCACCCACAAATCACTGTCAGGACACCACTGCTGCCTTCCACGCTGGCTCCCACAAAACTCGCAGTCCTTGTTGCCGTTGGGGCTGAACATTTGGTTGTCGTACCCACTCACTCTGGCAAACTCTCCGTGAGTTGTCATCCAGTAAAAGTGTGGTTCTCAAAGGTTTACATCACCTAAAACAGAAACTTTTTTAGAACACATAACATCCAGATGCTTGGGAGAAGAAACAAGAGGTGTTATACTGGGCTGTGCTGTATTTTCTGACATCTTGAGGGAAATGCAAAGTAAAACTGATCTTGGTTTCCATTGTCCCCTCCTTGCCTCTCACGCTTAATCCATTCACTGTCCCCTCAAGTCAGTGAGTGATGATTGCAGGCCAAGCTTTGTTCTCAGACTGGGACACAACATCTCGTAAAACAGACAAAGGTCCCTGCCTTATGTAACTCGCAGTCTTCCAGGGAACAGTACATAGGAAGCGTAAGTAACCTGTACCACTGTAGTGTGTGGGAAGCTAAAATGATCAGTGTTACAGGAAAAGAGAACTGTGTCCGGTAATGGCCTTTACCCAGTGGGGTGGCCAGAGTAGGCTGTGCTTAGATGATGTCTTTTGATCAGAGAGTTTGAAAAAGTTTAGGGATTTGTTCATGCAGTAACCAGTGAGATAAGTATTCTGGAAAAGAGAATGGCCGTCACAGCAACCGTAGGGTGGAAATGTGCCTAGCGCAGTACAGGGACAGCAAGGACGCCGGCATGACAGTGTGGTTAGAGGTGTGCCAAGAGGGATCAGGTTGTACGCAGTCATTGGTAGACACTGTTTTCCCCCTGTGGGTGAAATCAGCAGGCTGTTCTACCAGAGGAATAACATGGTCACCATTTTTAAATTATCACTTGCTGCTGTTTGGAGAATAGCTGGAGGGAGGTAGAGAGTCCAGTTTGAGGGTTCCTCATAGAATTCATTAGTAGCTGTTTGGTTAGTAGATAATGGTAGATTCGATCACAGTGGTAGTGGAGGGGGTGTGTGAGATGGTCAAATTCTGAATCTATTTTAAATGTAAAAAGCAGCAGATTTAATGCTGTAACCAAGAGAAAGCCTTAGATGACCTCAGACCACTGGAAAGATGGAGCTAAGATGGCAAGGGCCGGAGAGAAAATCAAGAGTCACATTTGGGCTGGCACTGGGGCTGAGATGCTGTTGAACTTCATTGTCCCTAATTCTGTCAGGCCCTTATTTCCTGCCCGGCACTGTCATTCCCCAAGTCAGACTACTAAGTGAGGTGTTTCCTTGAATAGCTAGCTTCCTCAGCAGTTCACTTTCCTGAAGGGCAGATACCAGGAGCTGGTATTTCCACTTCCTGACATTTGCTGACCTCCCCGCTGCTGCTCCCACCTCAGCAGACATGAGAGTCTCAGGCTTTTGTTAGGAAAAATTGGCAATCTATCACAAAGGTGGTGATGGTGATGCATTTCCTGTCTTGTTCATCATTCTGAGCCAGGCAGTTCCATAATTACTCCATAATTAACTCATTTAATCTTTACAGTTTTCTCGTGAATTGGCTATAGTTGTCACCTACCTCTTACAAAAAAAGGAAACTGAGGCAGAGAAAGATTAAGCTACTAGTTCCTTTTCACATACAATAATGGTAGAGCTGGAATGAAATTTTTGACAGGCTAACTTCAGGGGGGGCTCAATTCTGAAGAAGCTGGGGAATCTTGAGAGCTAATCGTTAGGGAGTTGTTTTTAATATGGTGTAAGAATGTGCAAGAGTGAAGAAGTTGCGTTTGGGAAAATTAGGCAGAATGCAGAGCCCAGCCACCATCTTTGGCTTTGCTGACCTGCACGCCGTTGGGCTGCATTCTGTTCACAGACTTGGAGACACGTGGAAGGACGGTCTTGGGTGATGACATCGCGTGAGGCTCTCTTTCTTCAACTTGTCACACATTTTTTAAAGTCAACAAAAACATATTATTCTTTGAGGACTCTCCAGTTGACTTGCACAATGGCGGTATTAACTTTCCCCCCAGCAACACTGAGGAAGGGCTTCTCTTCCTCCACATCCTCTCCAACATTAGATATTGAGTTTCTTGATGACAACCATTCTGATGGGATGAGGTGGTATCTCAAGGTAATTTAAATCTCTGGTGGCACGGGATATCGGCACTTTAAAACTTAGCTGTTAGCAATTTGTGTTTCTTTTTTTTTTTAAACTGTATTAATTTCATTAGCGCATTTGTTTATTGACGGTATCATTTTCTTGGTATTTACTTTCTGCAATTCTTTGTAAATTCTGGCTATTAATCCCCTCTATGAAGTATGGTTGGCAAAGCTTTTCTCCCGTCGCATGGCTGTGCGCCCTGCTGTTGGCTTCCTTTGCTGCGCAGAAACTTTACATTTCCCATGGTCCCATCTGTTGGTCCGTGGGGCTGGCTCCTGCACTATTGGAGTTTTATTCAGAAACTTCTGTCCTATGCCAGTGTCTCAAGAAACACTTCCTAGGTTTTCCTCGAGCTATTTCAGCATTTCAGGTTTTAATTTAAGGTCTTTGATCTATTTTTGAATTAATTTTTGTACAAAATTAAAGTTATGAACCCAATTTCATTCTTTGGCACCTAGATACTCTCTTTTTCCAGCACCATTTATTGAATACCACTCTTTCCCAATATATATTTATACCTCCTTTGTCAAAAATTAAGAGGTGTAACTTTGTTGTTGAATTTTCATGCTCTGTTCTTTTCTGTTGATCTACCTGTCTATGTTTATGCCCAGACCAGTATGTCATACATACCTAGGGAAGGTTGAGGTTATAATATCTCTAGCAGCATTCTTACTCTTTAGGAGTACTTTAGCTATCTACAGTCTTTTATGGTTCCATATGAATTATCGAGATTCCTCAAAAGAATTAAAAATCGAGCTACCATATGGCCCAATTATTTCACTATTGAGCATATGTACCCAGAGAACTCCATAACCTGATACAGAGATATCTGTGTCTCCATGTTTATTGTTGCTTTATTTACCGTAGCAAGGAAATGGAATCAATCTAGCTGTCCATCAATGGAGGATTGCAGAATGGCAGTCTGGTAATACATAATATGAAATAGTTCTCAACTCTAATGAAAAATTTAATCACAAAGGTCATAAGAAAATGGGTAGACTTAGAAACTATAATATTAAATAAGGTCATCCACCTCGGGAAAAAACTTCATGGATCCCAGCCAAAACAGATAACAAGCAAATGTGCACACGGGCACAGTGTAGCCTGTAGGAAGGAGAACAGTATAAACACATGTACACATGGATACAGTGGTGTAGCCTGTAGGAAGGAGAACAGTATAAACACATGTACACACGGATACAGTGTAGCCTGTAGGAAGGAGAACAGTATAAACACATGTATACACAGGTACGGTGTAGCCAGTAGGAAGGAGAAGAGTATAAACACATGTACACACGGGCACAGTGTAACCTGTAGGAAGGAGAAGAGTATAAACACATGTACACATGGGCACAGTGTAACCTGTAGGAAGGAGAACAGTATAAACACATGTATACACGGGCACAGTGTAGCCTGTAGGAAGGAGAACAGTATAAACACATGTACACATGGGCACAGTGTAGCCTGTAGGAAGGAGAACAAAGTGTAACTGTTAGGTGACGAGAAAGGACTGAATGCAGATAATGGACAATGTGACTCATAAAGAGTTTATAAAGGTAATTCTTCTAGTTTTAACTCTGCTGTGAATTTTTCAGGTTTTTCAGGTGGTAGATAAGTGCATAAGAGTGTATTTGGTAGTAAAAAGTGTAAAATCAATGTGAAGTTGAATGTGACGGCACACCTTGGGAGGCAGAGACAGGCAGATCTCCATTAATTTGAGGCCATCTTGGTCTACATAATGAGTTCCAGACCAACCAGGGCTACAGTGAAACCCTGTCACAGAACACAAAAATCAAAAAAATAAAACAAACAAAGAAAAAGCAAATCAACTGTGGAGCCCTACAGGGTCAGAATGAATGTTCTAACTTACAAAAGTTCACTGAGGTACATGTTGAGTCTGGCTAGTTTCACTGTGTTCTGTTTTTCTTTTATTTGTTTGCAGGTTCTTTTAAATAAAATTTTAATTATGAAAAAAGAAATTATTAAGCACCCACTCTTTACATTAGAGAGAAAATTCAACTACCTTGCTCTGTGTCTTTATTTTCCTATGGAAAGTTCTTTTTTGTTTGTCATATACACTGTGAAAATGAAAATAAAAAGGATCATATATGTGGACATACTACTTTTTACCATTCTTAAAAAGGTTCTTCAGGTTTCCAAATCTTTTAGAGATGAGGTACAAACTAAATGATTCTTTGTTAAGCATTATTTCTCACAGTCCCGGTAAGTGGTTGCCACCAAATCCTTCATTAATAATCCCTTCCTTTTCCAGAAGGACTTGCCAACACCCATAAAGTATTCACTGGGAGAATTAAAGTCATATAAAAATAATTGGTGTTTGCTTCCTTCGAGGCATACATTTAAATGCTTTCCTCTACTTCTCTGTTCCTTGGCTGCCTCCTATGTTTAGTAACACTAGGTCAGCAGACTTCCTCTTTCAAGGTTCATCTGCTGGCCAGTTCAGTTTCCCATGAGAAAGCAAGCTTACCACTGTTTTCACTCTCATCTTAATGCTTCCTCCATTCACTTCATAGGCTCGTCTGGGCTTGTGTTTCCCAGTCATAAGCACTGCTGGTAAACAGGCTGACCAATGCAATTGCAGCCCACTGATGACCGCCACCGCTACCTCCACCGCCACCGCCACCATCCTCATCCTCATCGCCCTTTTAAAATTCCTGCTGTGATCTCAGAAAGAGTGGTTGTTTGACAGTAGAATATTAGTAATTTCCTCTTAAAAGGAATGTGATTTATTTTTAATACTTTGTTGATAATTTTTTTCATTGGCCACCAGGTCTGGCTGTCAGTATTCCACCACTGGTCTACATGGCCCACCACCTTTTTGCCTGTGTGGCTCTTAGAAAGTCACATATAATCCTCTCTGGCCTCATTGGCCTTACGGCCTCACGGCCTCATGGCTTGCTGTTTAATGTGCAGCTGGCTGGAACGGAAATGGCTGACATCAGCTGGGGCCAATGCTGAAAATAATGGCTAGCACTTATTGGTGGGCTTCTGCTGTACTGAACACTATGATAAATCCATTACAAGTCTTAATTTAGCTATCATCTCAGAAAGGAAATGCTGTATTTTTCACATGAAAAAGGATGCACATAGTGGTTAACATCTGTCATCCCAGCTCTGGGGAAGCTGAAGCTAGAGGATCAAGTGTTCAAGATTAGCCCAAGATACATCTTAAAACCCTGAATCAAAGCAATATACATACATATGTGCAAACATGCATACATACATATGTGCACACATGCATGCATATGTAATAAACATATATAGACCCATATATACATGTGCACATGTGCATGCAGAATACATGCACATGTATTATGTTCATGCACCTATATATATGAATGTGTATATATAATGCATATGTGCATATTTCTGTACATACTTACATACAGGAAAGCAAGGCCCAGGTTCACAGCATAGCCTCACTAGACATCATGCCTTTTTTGAGAATGTCTCTTGCTACAGTTGATGGTCTAGCTTTCCATCCTGTGTACATCTCCCTGTTCTACAAAACATGCCATTGTTTAATGGGCATTCAGATCACTAGGTAGTGCAGTTGCCTTGGAATGAGTCCTGGGTGTTTGTTCTGTTCCTTCACTGTGTGTGACAGACAGTGATGCAATGTTTTTCTCCGGAGAGTCTCTTGTCTCTTTACTTCACCTGCTTGTCAGTCCGGACCCCGGCTGAATTCTTAATCACATAAGCATCTCCTTGACTCTGCCATTGTTATGAAAACAGTAGAATCTGACCAAGATTGTGGCTTTTCATTGGGTTGTGGAAAGAAGGTTAAGATGAAGAACGGTTGCTAGGATCTCCTTCTGCAGGAGGAAGGCATGAAGAACATCAGCCCTTGTTCTGTGTGGTGTCCGGGCATGGCAGGTTTACAGAAATGAGGATTACAGAACCGTTGGCTTCCGTTCTCTCACAACTGCAGCTACAACGTGCGCTTGTGCATGTGGACTGTGGGAGAGCACGGTCTCTAAAGGGGGGGAGAGTGCTTTGAATGGAAATGTCTTGTAGTTAGGCCTCTTTCCACTGTACACTGAATTTCCTTAAGATTTTAAAATGAAATGAATATCACACTATTTCCATTTTGAACAAAAAATACACAGCTTGTCAGTATAGAAAGATACAGTGAAAGGACAGTAGATCTTGCAAGGCAATGGCAGAGTGCTCCAGCCGCTGATTGGCTGGCGAAGGAAGTGGACATTAGCTTTCTCCTCTCCCCCACCTTTTCACAGTGACTGGGCATTACTTTTGTTAATTGCAACTGGACGTTCTAACGGCCTTGCTAACACTTGTGAAAACATTGTGATTGGAGATGTTAACGAAATAGTGGGGAGCGTTTTAAAGTTTCCATGTTTATGTTCTTGCTGGGTGTGTGTCTCTGTAAGTGCTGCAGGGTAAGAACTTAATGTGTTAGAAAAACAGATGTAATGCACACAAATTCGAGAGCTCTCGTCTCCTTGGGCCAGCAGAACTCCAAGTCCCCGAGCCTCGCTGTGTCAGGGCTATGCCTAGCCTGGCTTCTCCCCTGAATTTCATGGATCAGAACTGATTAACAATATATAGAGGCTGTCAACTGTGCCCCTACATACAGCAGGGCATGTAATGTACCAGTACAGTGTAGAGATAATTTTGCCAACAATTAATCGGGGGAATTCACTTTATGAAGCCCTGTTTACAGACTGACATCTGGAGAAATTCTTAGCCTGGATCCCTTCCAATCTATAGGATTTATGGACTGTGCTTGCTTTTTTTGTAAATAAGGCTTCTTATTTTTTTCTTCTTGGTACACTCTGTTTACACAATCATCAATGGATGGAAATAGCTGTGTTCCTGCAATTTCTTAATGCTTTCCATCAAGTAGGCCTGTATTCTAACCAGTGGTCCAGCTACACCACTCGGGCACCTAATGTTATTAAAGTTGTGGAAATATCTTAATGCCAGGAGCACCCTGCACTCTAAAATCCAGACGCTGGCTGGAGCCCTTATACCCCGAGGGACTGAGTGTTCAGCCTTTATGGGGGTTTTAAAACTTGTTGAGACACATGCTAGACCTCTTAAAATGCAGTAGGCTCCCTTTTACTCACACACTGGTCTCTGCTGGGAGGTGTGAAGTGGAAATATTTTTGAGCTTTGGATACATGCATAGTCTTGACTGTGTTTTAAGTTCTCACTGTGTGGGGGGATCAAAGTTGGTTATTAAGCAACGGAATGGGGCTGCATGCATTCCACAGACTTTCTATTGGGCACACTCACCAGTGACCTTCACGTGCCTCTCTGTGACTTCCCATGATCCTCTCCATTGCGGGTGGCTGGGCGATTTCCCATGTGATCGCTGAGGTCTCTACAATTACGGGAGAAAGCAAAGTTGTAGAATAAGTTCACAGGGAGCAGAGAAGCTATGTCGTGAAAGTGGAAACCCAGGACGGTACAGAAAGACATTCTGTTTCTGCCTTGTTGAGTTTTAAAGCCGCGCAGTGGTGCCAAGTTAATGTTTCCACATTATACGTAGTAGTCAGTCCAGGGAGAATGGAGACGAGAGGCTGGTCTCTGTCGTCCAGTTACAGCATCGGTCTTAACAGGTAGGACATGGCTGCACACCTAGCACCTACAAGATTGAGGCAGGAGGATTGGGAGTTTGAGGCTAGCCTGGATAACGTAGTGAGATCCTATCTCAAAAATAAAAAGCAGAACGAGCAGGAGCCATGTTATATGATAATAACTGACTAAGCATATATGGTGGGCAGGAATATATTCATCTCTCTCATGTCTGTCCACCATGCATGCTTAGTTTGTTTTCTGTTTAAAAAAAAATAAAGTGAGGAGAAGAAAAGAATAATCAGGTGACATTACACGACCGCTGGCCGTAGTTGATCTCCTATGGCGATGACTCCCTGGTGACTGGCAGGTCATGCTACATGAAGACCTGGACACAGGAATCACACCTGCTTTGAAAGAGGTAGCTTAGATCAGGATATTGCAAGATTTTCTTGTGTACCCCATAACTTCACACCATTGAAATATTTTTGTTTGTTTCTTTGTGAAATTTTCCATTTAATATTTTTAGATTGTGGTTGAGCCTGTACAACTGAAAGAATTTAATGTGTACTCATGGACGGAGTCACTTACTGTCCATGAGGCACGTGTGTACTTGTAGAGAGAGGGGAGAGCAAGATGGGGAGAGGAAAAGGGAGGGGAATGGGAGGAGGAGTGAGGGAGGGAAGGGGATTCAATTTCTGACATGAGTGGCCGTACAGAGAGTCCCCGGGGCACTTCATATTTAAGGGTGTGGTTTTCAGAAAGACACCCATTCACCACGCCTCACATGAATTAGAAAACTTTGAAGTAGAGTTTGAATGTTAACCCCCAAAATGAACCTCAACTTGCTTCATCAAGTGACCCTTAGAGAAAAGTGTGTCTGGAGTGTATTTCCCAGGTTTCTGCTATTTTAACTTTTAGTAGCGATTTAGGCTGTGCAAACTGAACTTTACCTGCAGGTAAAGAGAGCAGGGCCTGTGGCCATGTGGGATTCTCTGTGACTATCTACTTGCTTGATACTTCTCAAACACATGAGAAGGAAGGAATGATTCTTCCCTCACATTATGATCCAGAAATCTGCAAATTTCCCCCAGGAACAAGTTGCCATCCTTCCACTTTCCTGTATTGTTATCAGGACTGACAAGTGCCGGTGAATTCAGCCCTGGGAAAGAGGTGTTCCTTTGAAAGCTCTGATGTCATCGGCCACCTTCTCTGAGCTTCTTTCTTGGTGTTTCTTAAGTGAAGTTGCTTAAACTTCAACCACAGCTCTCTGACTCCACAAAGGTATCATGAGGAAATTAATAGAAATGTGGGAAGTGCCATGTGCTGAAGAGATTGCTGGCTAGGTGTGGCTGCCAGGAGTGCTTCCAGTCTCCCTAGGTGTGGCCACCAGGAGTGCTCCCAGTCTCCCTAGGTGTGGCCGCCAGGAGTGCTCCCAGTCTCCCGTGACTGCCGCAGTGACGAGCACCGTCCCATGCACCTGTGCCTCTCCCTTCACTGCCTATGTGGTTTCACTTTTAAGAGCAGATGAAATACTCAGAGGCCATATTAGTATAGTGAGTTTATGAACAAACCCCCCTTAGTATTTCCACTGGCTCCTTGTAAGAAGAACACTAGCCCAACCCCAGCACAAGGCAGATAGGCTGGGCCATTAGGATTCGCTGGAGGGGGAATCAGGTGCTAGAAGTAGGTGGATGAAGGAGAAAGACAGACAGCAGGCTGGCCGCGAGTGCCATGAGGGAGCCAGTTGCCTGGGTTACCATACAACAATAGAGCTGACCAATAGACCTCAGAACATCAGGGCCACCAAAACAAGGAAACCTGGAAGACTGTCACAACTAAGGGGAGCCAAGAAGACAGACCACCAAAGCCATTGGTATTTTGGGAATTATCCTATAGCAGAATGTGGACATCATACATATAGAAATGATGGAAATCCTTAAAAGGCATAGACCTTTGTCAATGACAATACGTCAGCATTATCTCATTAATTTAAAACCATATCACACTAACAGAAAGATGTGAGGAGAACACAAGAGATATATGGGGGCTCTGGACAACCCATTGAATCTTTCTATAAAGTTAAAACGTGAAAAAAGCAAGTCTGTTAAAAGAGCAGAAGTTTGCGGCTGTGTAAACAAGAGGATTTTTTACTGAAGAGCAATGATTCTTTGAAACTGATGTGGTAACTAGGAGATGTGCTGGTGGTGATCCTGTAAGACGAGGCATCCGGCAGTGTCGTAAGTGCCTCTAACAGTTCTGGGAATTAAAACATGCTTCCATTTAGCCTTGTTAGGTCAGCAATGGCGAACTATTGCCTGTGGGCCAACCCTGGGCCATCACCTGCTTTAGTAAACAAAGCTCTGTTGGAACACAGCCAGCACACCATCACATGTACACATGGAACTTGGCTGCTTTGCCACAACAGTGGCAGCAGAGCCCAGACAGTCTGGAGAGGCCAAATAGTATTTGCTCTCTAGCCAAGCTCCTGGTTTAGGCTGAGTGCAAAGTAAAAGTGAGGCAGGCTAGTTGGGTCACCAGGGTGCACTGGGGTGGAATCAGGTGTTAGGAGGAGATGCATCAGGAGGAAGCGAGAGAGGTGGCGGGTGGGGCTTGAGTCGGGAGAGCCTCCAGCTGCCCGGAACCCGAAGCTTGCAGAGACTATCCTATTTTCCCCCGGAACTGTATGTTAGCCACAGATTCTGTCAGGCCGTGTGAGACCCACCTTTCCAGCCCCCTTTCTAGGTACTTTATCTTGGCTTCTAATCCTATTATTTTATTGTTCCAGTTGTCCTGAAAGTAAGTCACCAGAAATAAACACACTATCTCTATGCTACACTACCAAGCTCCGTATCTGAGTTCTCGTATTTGTTATCGTATTTGTTGCTTAAAAGTGACCTTGATGATTGTATTGCCTGTTGACACTAAGTTCCTGTTGATAAATACTGAAACACACACACACCAACACACACACACACACACACACACACACACACACACACAGAGAGAGAGAGAGAGAGAGAGAGAGAGAGAGAGAGAGAGTTAGCCATGATGAAGTCTTTGTATCATGGAAGTGAGCAGACGGAGACCTTGGCTTCTGCCTGCCCGGCCCATGCCAGCTATCCTGCTCACCTTGCATTCTGAGTTTGGTTTCCAGTATTCTAGATGGTCTCCATGTTTGCTTCTTCCCAGCGTTCTGTCTTAACCTTTAAACGCTGTCAACTGTGTAACAGCACCCAGCAGACAAAGCCTGAGCTTGATTTGTTGCTGCCCTGCCCCCACCCATGTGATTCTCTTGTCGATGACAGGTGTTCTTGGTAAGAAAGAAGTCTGTCTGTCTTAGTTTGCCTTTGAAGACAGAAACAGATTTGAAAATCAGTTGGAATCCCAGCAAAAATCCTAGTGTTCCTTTCTAATGCTTGGGTAATTCCTAGTCATTGAGAATTTTGCTGAAACATTCTCTTTAATTTTCTGCATAGAAGAGGATTTCTACATGCATTTATTCAAGTATGACCAGTTTACAAAAAGTGTAAGTGATCAGATACAGAATTTGATGACAGTTCAGTGTGAATGAGACTTGTTTTCCAACATCATCGATTCAATTTCTAACTCATAAAGTTTTTTCTGAATTATTTAATGCTGGTTGCTCACAACTCATAATGCATGTGTCATTTTTGAAGTTTTTATATATAAGTTTAGGTTTCTAGACTGGATCAGAAATTCTTTAAAGCAAAAAGCTTAATTGTAATAGAACTCTGTAATGTAATGGCTACTTAAAACATTATTCTATTCTGAAAATATATCCAGAGTTCTCCCTTCACATGCCAGAGTTCCTCAGTAATAGTCCATCTTGTTAAAGATTCCAGTAGAAAGTGGAAATGGGTCTCCCAGAGCTACAGAAGGAGCAACGGAAGCAAAGCTTGGATGTCTGAATTGGTGGGAGGAGATTTTCTGAACATTGTGGCAACTTGGAAATATAGTCTACGTGAAAAGGGTGTGGGTGAAATGGGAGAAGCCTGAATTGTTGCCAAAACAAACTAGTCACTGGCTGTTGGGGTCTTAGTTAACTAAGATTCTGGTGTGTTCTGGAGTTCTCTTATTAATAACCCCAATTCTAAACATCCCATGAATTATGGTAGACCATGTCTTGTAGATGTCACTGTTTACAGTGTGGCCAGACTCTATCTTCTGTTGCCTGAAACTGAGAAAAAAAAATGTTGAAAATACACATAGCAATTGACAAGGGACTTCACAAATACTGACTCTCATTCCCAAGAATAAGAGTTGGCATTCTTTTTCCTTTCATTTTTTGGTAATTCTTTTTACACATTTCAAGTTCTGGTTTTTTTAAAAGTATTTAAGTCAAAAGTGGTAGCTTAACCCCAGAGTTGGAGAGGCAGAGGCAGATCTCTGAGTTCAAGGCCAGCCTGGTCTACAAAGCAAGTTCCAGGACAGCAAGGACTACATCGAGAAAATATGTCCTGAAAAACAAAACAATGCAAAAAAGCATTTTTAAAATATTGGTTCTGAGAGGAAACTGGGAAAGCAAGTGTGTCTGGGAAGTGCTGCTGCGTCAGAGCCAGGCTGCAGGCTGTAGAGAGCTGCGTGACCTCTGGCAAATGCCATCATCTCTCAGTTTCCCCTAGTAAATTAAGACTTCCCAGCAGGGTTGACAGTCTACTATGATGTCAGGGCGGGATGCAAGAAATGTCGAAATCATCCCTTCCTAAAGAGCAGAATTTAGGAATTCAGTCTTAGTTGTTATTGCCTGTCTGCTCCATCCACCCCACTCAGAGTCTTGTACACAGGGTTTAGAATTAAAGGGACTGTCTACTCAGCCTATAGCAGAATCCAATCCCAGGCCTCTCGGTGGCAGAGGCTGACATTCTTGCTGCTCAGTCTTCTCAGTGTTCCCATGCCCTGTTCTCTATGCCTTGGGACCCAGCCTTGTCATTGCTTCTAGGCCAGTCATAACTGTGTCTTACCTGCTGATCTTTATCTTCCCCCGGCCCTGAGTACTCAGATCCATCACTTCATTGAGCCTGGGTATAGAAAACCAAGGCTAAAAGGCAAATACAGATGACTTAGAGTACGTGGAGGGTCCATCCTGATAAGTCCGTGAAAAGGGCTTTGAATTTATGTCTTACAAAAATGTCATAAACAGACTATGCATTTAAGCTACCTGACCTCCTAAGACTCATAGCTCAGTCATATGGTCCACTAGAGTCCCTCAAGATGATGTGGTTGGCTGCAATCCGAAGCTCACTGCCTCTTACTGGCATCAAGGCAGGATGATGCTGTGTTCCCTAATCTGGACAGAGCTCAAAACTCAAAATTCTAAGTCGGGCTGGAAAGATGGCTCTGCAAGTGAAGGCAGTTGTTGCCAAGCCTGGCAACATAGATTCAATCCTTGGGAGAGGAGAGGACCAACTTGTGTGATTTGTGGCCTAACTTTCACATGCTACACGTCCTGACAACACACTGCACCCACCACACACACATAGTACATAGGTTTGGTTTGGTTTGGTTTGAATTTTTTTTTTTGGTATTTTTTGTTTGTTTGTTTTTCAAGACGGGTTTCTCTGTGTATCTTTGGCTGCCCTGGAACTCACTCTGTAGACCAGGCTAGCCTTGAACTCACAGAGACCCCCCGCCTCCGTCTCTGCCTCCCAAGTTCTGGGATTAAAGGCATGCACCATCACCTCTTGGCTTAGGTTTGTAATTTTTAAAATCTATATCCAGTTTCTACCAAATATTCATTGGTTTCACACCATCGTAAGTTGATGTATCTTCATTTCTAAACTCCTTCTGGTTCAGCTCCATTCCAGATTTCTTTGAGTCAAGAAAGTAGCAAGTGGCCCTGGGCAATTTGGGGGAAGAGATGATGGAAGAGGAACAACCGGATTCCTCCTGCTATAGGCACACTGGTAAAGTGAGGGCAGGAGCCCTTTTCAGCAGGGGTGTTGGATGCTGGAGTGAGTTAGCATGTTGCAGAGGCCCAGCAGAGTGCCCAGTGCCCAGTGCCCAGTGCCCTGGACTGTCACGCTCCCATCCTCCTTCAGCCCCTTGCCTGGTTTCAGGTCAGGAATCCCCAGTTCCTGCTGAATCTGCCAGTTTGTTGGCTCCTATCACACGGGCTGTTTGTGTTTGCGTGATTCCATCCAGCTGTGGGTTTCTTCCCTTTCGCCTTTTATGGGATGGGCTCTGAGCCAAGGGTACTTCATCTGGCGTCCATGGGACCTGGGCTTCCCTTCCATGGATGAGCTTCAGAGGCTCTGTTAGTTTGGAAGTTTTATGTTTTATTTCTCTCTTTTTATTGCTTACTTTTAATATCTTAACAAATGTATACATCATCTCCTAGCAAAATTCTCACCAAATATAATCATCTATCTTTAGCAGATTTGAGTTTAAATTTGGTATGGGTTGGTCTGGGATCCTGAGTTGAGTTTTTAACCGGCTCCCAGGTGTTCCTTCTGGTGCCGCTAAGATGGTCTCACTCAGAGCGGTGACACCGGGAGGGCCTCTGACTAGCTGTTTACCTTCTTTGGCCCACTAGCTTTTCTCACTAGGAAAAGGTGAGACTACCCTTTTCCTATAGCAAGTTATATGGTCACCAGAACCAGCCACCCCATACTGGAATTCTTATCACAAAAGGTGTTTCCATGCCCCAGCAGCTGAATCTCTCTCTTGACCTCTGCATGTTCTTCTCCATTAGCCAAGGATGAGCGGTTGCACACCAAGGTGAGCACCATGCCTTTTAGCAGCCAACCATGGAGCCCCTTATTCTAACAGATGAGTGACCAATCTGACTTCAAAATTCCATCTTGAAGACTTGGTATTTATAATTACCAGTTTCAGTTAGTTTTTAATAAAATGGGACCCAAGGAAAGAAGGCTGGACTCAACACTTGGATAAGCCATCCGGCTACATGGAGGTACAAATGACCTGTATTGTAGAGCTTGTGACTGGTCAGCCCCTACCATGTATCTAGTCAGGAAATGGAAGTTCTGAGGGATCAAGGGGAGATATACATAAGTCACTGCCCATTACAGCCCCAGGGGATAGAGCCCTGGATACAGAAGAAATTGTGTTGGTTGTTGTTTTTCTGTAGCCATTGACTTTCCCTTTTGTGCCCATGTGACAAAGAGCTAGGATACTTTTTAAGTCCTCTTGTGTAATCTTGCCTCATAGTAAGCCAGCCAGAAGCCAGGTGGACAGTAATTCATCCATGGGAACTTGCTCCTCCTCTGCACACCGTAGATACTGCATCGTTTCCTGTCTTCTGGAGGGGATGGCTCTGCCACACTCCTAGAGTTTACTTGTATGTGAAGGTAGCTTCATGGCTGTATATCATTCCTGGTCCCTTTCTCTTCCTACCTTATCTATCCCAGGGATAGAATAGTCAATGATTTGTGAGCCTTCAGTGGAAACAGGACCTTTTGCCTCTCTCTGTGGGACAGTGTTTCTTCAACAGAGAGTAACCATACCCCTTCGGTCAGCTCTTCCCTGTCATTGGTCTGGGTAGTGCTTCCAAGGCCTGCTCACCATTACCACCTGCCTCGTCTTTCTCCACCTCAGTTAGAGGGGGTGAACAGGGAAACACAGAGGCTGTTCCATAGATTTCTTCAAATGTCCGAGTCCCGCAGACCCGTGTGACCTTGGTGATTTGCTGAATCTCATGAGACCTCCATTTTCCTATCCTGAAAATCAGAATAACCTCTACTCATGGCAGTGGAGTACCGGGATTAACTGAGATAATATATAGGGAGCTTTAAGTGCCCAGAAAATACACAATAACAATAGCTGTTGTCATGATTTCACTGTGGAAAGAGACTAGAACTGAGCCTGGTTCTCCTTACAGGTAGGGTCTTACTATTTGCAGACAGAGCTGGGCCAGTTTAGCAGTTTAGCCCCACCCACCGATGAATAATCCCCATGCTCCCAGGGAGCCTCTCATTTATGAACTTGGAAGCCTTTCTCTCCAGTTTCCCTCACCGATTTATTTCTCAGTGAAGATGTAGGGGCATGGGTGGCAAGGTGCCCTTCGCTTCAGAGCAGGACTTTGCCTCTGCCCCCTCTTCTAAAGTGATGCGAAGGTAAACTGTTCACACTGTCTTCTCTCGAAATGTCATGCGCGTCATAAAACTTCTCACACATAAAACCAAACTTAAGTATCAAGGCTTTGGACTCAGTGTGTGAGAGGACTCAGGAAAAAGAAATCACACTTCATTAAGAAGAAGAAAGGCTTTGGAAAAAAATCTGTACAATATACAGTGTGCTAACTCACTTCCAGGAAGCAATTGCAAAATAGACCACGTTGCTGACAGCGTCAGGAAGCTCACACATGGATTTGAGGTTCCCAAACAAGATTTTGATGGTTACAGTGAAGTGGTATATACCCAGGCTCTGAAAAACAGTTCATCCTTGAATCTCTTTTGGGTTGGAATGTTCCACAGAGCGGTTCCCTGACTTTTCTGTCACATTCTGAAGTGGGGGTTGTTTGTTCTATAAGGTGCAGGATTCAGGGAGAAAAATCAAGTCTAGAGAATCCCCTTCCCCATCGTCATAGAGCACCAATAGCCTTCCTCTGCACAGGAGGGCATGCTCTTTCTCTCCCGTGTGTATTCTGGGCATCTCAGCATTTCCGATGGTCTGTATCTTCTGCAGAGGGGTTGTTATGCTGCAGGTATTGTATTTGATATAGGCTTGCCTTTTCTGACCAGACAAGGAAATTCAAAGGATGATGCTGCTGTCACTGCTGCCAAGCTCCAGTCACATGACCGTGCATTCCCAGGACTTTGAATACAACAAGATTTAAGATAGTGTTTTTGGTTCTCTCTTGACGATCTCTGTCATGTCTCTCATTGTTGTGTGTAGTGTGCTTGACAGTGTGGTCACTGTGGGAAGGCAGGTTTCTTCAGCAATTGCTTACAATACTGTTTACGCTTTTCACATAGGTGGCTGCACTCCAATCCCAGAGTCAGACGTAGACGAAAGATCTCTAGAGGAGTCTGCAGAGCTGTTTACCAACCACAAGCACCTCATCGAAGAGACCCCTGTGCCTGGTGAGACTCTCTGATCCGCTTCTGACATATTGGAGTGTTTTGAAAAACGACTTGTTTTCTAACGTCTTCATCTTGGTGCAGGTGACTGGGCAGTGTTTCCATTTCTGTCGGTATTCAATCCTACCCCTCTTTGTTTCTTCTTCCCAGAAGTTGCAGCCCTCCAGGGAGTTTTGGAATAGTCGGAGTCAAGCTAACTTGACGGAAGGAAGACGCCCTTTCTGAGGCTGACCCTGTATGGACACTGTGCTCCTACCCTGGTGCTGTGCCAAGCTCACCCCTGGAGGTGACTGCGTGGAGATGGGGTCGGAGCTTTTGTGTGTGCTAGGAGGGCTTGGACTATCACAGACCGGTCATCCGAAAGACAAGATTTGTCTCTTCTTCCCAGGAAAACTGTTGCTGCCTTTAGTCATGAGTGCTTATAGACAGAGGGTCTAGCAAGATGGCAGAGTTTGGAAACAGGCTTTAAAATGCAGGGATCCAGATGGAAAATAATTTGATAGCCCATTTTTTTCACAGAATTCTTATGTAGTAAATGTATCAAGTTTAATAAAGCATCTAATTGTCAAACAATAACTTGGACATAATTTATAACAAAGGTTATGCGTATGATTTCTCTGTATTATTTTAGAGAGACTGAAAAGTTTGATACTCCCTAGTAAGACTTGGGTGTGCCTATTTAATAGGTAGAAGAAGTGTTCGGAGCTGTCACTGCATTTGCTCTATTGAGCTAGCGTGGATAGGGTGACTTCCTAGTGGTCCTGAAAGCACTTTAAGGAAGCTGGTACACTAACATCCACTTTTAATCACCCTCTGAGTGATGCCTTCCACAAATCCATGGACTATAGGGAGCCACACCTTATTATTATTAAAATAGAATTATATTATTATAATATAATAGAATTATATATATAATTATATATATATATATGTGGAATTATAAATTACAAGACTTTTACTTACTTTGGGTTTTGCCTAAGAGTAGGATTCAGATTAGTTAAACATGCCCATGTTAGTTTCAGGATACCTCTCAATCAAATCTCAGAGGGAAGTGGCTTATAGTTTTTTTTTTCTCAATATGTGAAACATCACAAATGCAAAAGATGCCTTCTTTGTTATTTACAGTATCCTTTTGTAGGAGACAGAACAGAAAATGTAACAGCCTTAATTGTATCGCACACAAGAGGGGGTAGCTTCTAGCTTGTGGCTTCATCTAGCATAGGTACTGGAACAAAGATGTCGTTCATAGTCTGGTGTGTGTCACAGCACTCTCTCCTGTCTTTTCTGATAATATCTCACCACATAAACCAAGCTGGCTTTAAACTCACAGTCCGTCCCTTCAACCCCTATGTGTGTGTTTCTAATTAGCATTCTTCAGCGCAGTCTCCGTCTTGACTTTCTCCGTTCATTTGCCACGACTCATCTTTCTTTTCCTTCATCCATCTCCTACTTCCCAGTACCTACTTCCTGTTCTGGCATTTGTGGAAGTGGGGAGGACTGGGTTTTGTTTTGGATCTGGATTCATGAGACAGCATTTTTCACTTTGTAAGTCTGGAACTCACTGTGTAGCTCCAGGCTGTTCTTGAACTCTCTATCAGTTGAGGTTATAACTCAGTATGTTCAGTCCTGGGGTCTGTGAGCTCCCATCCATGGTGTGGTGGTTTGAATGTAATTAGCCCCCATAAGCTCACAGGGAGTGACACTATTAGGAGGTGTGGCCTTGTTGAAGTAGGTGCTGTCTTATTGGAGGAAGTGTATCTCTGTGGGGGTGGAGCTTGAGATCTCTAGTTCAGCTCATTTCCTATTGCCTGAGGCTCGAAGCCGCAGAATTCCCAGCTCCTTCCCCAGCACCATCATATCCCACCATGATGATAATGGACTGAACCTGTGAGTTGTAAGCCACCCAATTAAATGTTCTCCTTTATAACAGTCGCTGTGGTTGTGGTGTCTCTTCACAGCAGTAGATACCCTAACAAGACCCATGCGTTCTTGGCCAGATTTCCAGGACCTGGAATGCATTCCCTCCTAAGGAGAGGGCCTTCCATCCAGTCAGACATGATTGTTTCCCCGAGTATCTGTGCCATTATCACACAAAGAATGCATGGCGAACCTTTCATTACCGCAGCTCCCAGCGTGCAGCTGGGTAGGACTGATGATATTGATTTTGCTCCCTGTTTCCGTTTCATTGGTTTCTGCCCTGACACGCACTGTTCCTCTCTATCTCCTGCTTTGGGATCAGTTTATTCTTGTTTTCCTTTGTCTTCGCGTCCTTGTCAGGTTGCTTATTTAAGATTTCTCTGGATTTTTAAGTAGAGACACTGAGAACTATCAACTTCTTTCTTGGGACTTTTTTTTTTATCCCATAGATCTGGACATGTTATGTCTTCATTATCACTTAATTTCAGGTTTATTTGTTTTTTTATAAAAACTTCCTTCTTGATTTCTGCAGTGACCCATTCACCCCTCGATAGTGTGTTGTTTAATGTCCATGAGTTTGTATCGTTTCTTTTCCCAGTTGATTTATAGCTTTATTCCATTATGGTTGGATGGAATACCAGTGGCTCTTGAATTTTTCCTTTTTTTCTGAGACTTGCTATGTTTCCTGATATGTGATCTTTCCTAGAGAAGGTAACTTGAGATCCTGAGAACATTGTGTGCCTCTGATGTTTGGGTAAAATGTTCTATAGCTGTCTGTAAGGTTTATTTTATTTAATTCCAATTTATTTTCAAGTACTTTTTTGTACAGGTGATCTGTCTCATGGTGAGAATTGTGCATTGAGGTCACCCACTATGACTCTGTTGGAGTTAATATGTGATTTTAAATCTAGCAGTGTCTTTTACAAACTTGGATGAGCCTTTGGCACATATGTATTAAAATGGAGTGATCACCTAATCAGTATTAAATAGCCCTCTTATTTCCATGTGCTTGGAATACATTCTTCTGTCCTTTCCCTCCAGAATAGTGTTTAGTCTTGGCCTTGGGGAGGAAGATGTTCTTGGAGGCAGTGATAGGCAAGGTTTGGTTTTCTAATCCACTCTGATATTCTGTATTTTTTGGTAGGGAGATTAAGACCAATGATATTTGAAGTTCTTATTGAAAGATAAGTATTGCTGTCTATCATTCATTTGGTTTGTAGTATTTGGGAATGTCTTGGTCTTCTTCTGGTTAATGTGTCATAGCATCTTAGTTCTCCCGCTGCAGTCCTTCGAGAATGTTTGTCTTTCTCTTCCGACTCACCCAGCCACTGCTAGCCTGTAGGGCTGGCTTGGGAGTCATGCATTCTCTTATCCTGTTTTTGTCGTGGGAAGTTTTTCTTCCATCTTCAATTATGACAGATAGTTTTGCGAGGAACATTAGGCAGGGTTAGTATGTGTGCTCTTTAAGAGTTGGAAAGATATGAGTCCAAGTCTTTCTTGCTTTTGTGACATGGATTGAAAAGTCAACAGTTATTATAATGGGTCTGGCTTTGTTTTTTGTTTTGTTTTGTTTTTTGTTTTTTTGAGACAGGGTTTCTCTGTAGCTTTGGAGCCTGTCCTGGAACTAGCTCTTGTAGGCCAGGCTGGCATCAAACTCACAGAGATCCGCCTGCCTCTGCCTCCCGAGTGCTGGGATTAAAGGTGTGGGCCACCACGGCTCGGCATGGGTCTGGCTCAGTATGTGACTTGGTCCTTCTCTTTTTACGACATTCTATATATTTTCTTTGTTCTCTACATTTAATGGTTTGCATATAATATGATGTGAGTTTTATTTTGGTCCTGTCTGTTTTGATGTTGTGTGCCTCTTGTGTCTGGGCTTTCTTATACTTGGGAAATTGTCTTCTATGATTTTTTTAAAGTTGTTTTCTATGTCTTCTACATGAAATATTTCTCCTACTGTTATGCCTAGGATACATAGCTTTGTCTTTTCATGGAGTCCCAGAGTTCTTGCATGTTCTCTTCATACATTTAATGAAAATATCATTGTCCTTGACTAGCTGTTCTAATTCCTATATTTCATTTTCATACCCTGATATTTTCTCTTCCATTTTATCCATTCTATTGATAAGACTTTCCATTGCAATGCTTAACTCAGATTTTTTCATTTCCCTCATCCTGTTGGTTTGAATTTTCTTCAGTATTTCTATTCTTTTATTAAATCCTATTTTCATATCATGGACTGACTTCCTTTTATTCAGGTGTCTGTAGTCTTCTGGAAAAATATTGGTGCCTTCTTGAGTTGACTTTTACCATAGTTGTAATAATTATTTTAAATTATATATCTAGAATTTGATTCCATCATTTTGATCAGGATCATTCATTATAGAGTTGATCATTTTTGGAGGAAATAACTTGTCTCGGTTTTCATGCTACTTGTGATTTTGTACTAGGATCTGCCCATCTGGGTAGCTAGGTGAGATTTGCTGTTGCCTTTGTGTTTTAGTTTGGATAATTTTTTTTCTTTCAGTGACTGTATTTTCAGTGCTCAGGAGAAACTAGAATGTATTCCAGGTGTGGTAGCATTTCTGTCCGTTTAAGTGGTGATCCAAGCGCCGGGCTCGATCTTTAGTCTGCTGCACGGGTTGAGCACTGTCTGCAACAGCAGCTACTCTCTGGCTGGTAAACCATTTTGATAATAGAGTAGCAGGTGGCTGCAAGACAGGCCCTTGTTAAATACCAGTAAGTTTAGGGGGTCGGAGGGCTCCACTGGTGCTGTGCATGTTAATGTGTTAGCGTAAGTGTAGTGGAAAGGTGAGGTCAGCAATCGCGGTGATACTGGCAATGAGTGTTAGCCATTAGATGGGAAGTCGGGAAGTGGGGCATACATAGGAGTGGGAATAATTGAGCAAAGTGAAGAAGATAGGGTGGATAAGTGGGAGGTTTTGTTAACAGTAGACTTTAATAAAATAGAACCCAGCTCTACCACTGGGCTTTGGGAGATGGAACAGTGACCGAAATTGGTACAGGGAAAGAGGATGAGGAAAGATGGAGGGGGAGAGAGCTGGGAGAGAGAGAATAGTGTTGGCCACATTTCAGTTCTTTGTACCTGAGACACCTCTAAGGCTTGGGAGCAGAGTTGTGTGGAGACATAAGATGATGGAATCACTGGCAGATAGAGAATCAATGTGGCGGCATAGGAGAGCTGGGTGTGAACCTAAGAGAAAGTGAGCATCATCCTGAATACTGCTCACCTCCCCTTGGTTGGCCTGCTGTGTTGTCTCCTTGGTTACGGTCTGGACTGTAGCATGAATAATAAAAACCCTGAGACAGATACTGGGGTTCAACCTGAAGATCAGAAAAGCAAACCAGTCGAACCACTAGAGAGCTCTTACCTCTAGGAAATCCTCAGACTGAAAGAGAACGAGTCCCTGTCTCGTCCTGCCTTATAGTCCTCTCTCGTGCAGGGATTAAAGGTGTGAACCACCACCACCTGGGTCTGTTTCTGCATTGATCTTGTGTAGACCAGAGTGGCCTTGAACTCAGAGATCCATCTTCCTTTGTCTCCCAAATCCTAGGATTAAAGGTGTGTAACACCATGCCTGGCTCAGTTTTACCTTCTGGTCTTCAGGCAAGCTTTATTTATAAAACATAATAAAATGTCACTATCCTGGATTGTACTCCATGTTGACTTTCATCAGTTCTGTCCTTTTGTGGGCTCCCTGCTACCCTCATGTTTGTCCTTTCTTGACTCTGTTGTCCTGTATGCTGTGGATGGCTGAGGCAAATTCTGCCTAACTTCTCTCCCTGCATTCCCACAGGGTTGTGAGCAGCTGGTGGCCGTGCTTGGTCCAAAACCATGTTTAGACTCGTGTTTAGCTCCCACGGGTTTATCTTTCCCACTGTGGGGTGCTGATGGTGGTCCCAGCATCAAATGCGGGGGGAGGAGCACTTCTGTGAGATCTCACTGCTGCCGATTTTGTAGGTTTCCTGGCAGGGATTTGTCCTCCCAGGGTACCTAGGGAGAAGCACCTCAGTGGCAGTAGTGACAGCTTTCCTTGCAGCCACAGCGGGAAGTCCTGTCCATTTGGACAAGGGTTAGAGAGACATGAGTAGAAAGCGGCTTCCTGCGATGACAACTTCCTGTTCCCAGAGGCTGCTGGAAGGAGAAGCAGCAGGAAGGCATGATGGTGAGTGTCCAAACAGGACCAGCAAGGAAAAGGGGAGGGTCCAGGAGCCCTGTGAAACAGCCAAGCTACAGTACACTTAGCAGACTCCTAACCCAAGGTCCCTCCCATCTAAAAGGGCTAAAATTGTCATTTTCCTGCTCCCTGATGCTCTATCTTCTGTCATTCCTGGATGTTCAATTCAGTTCTTTGTCTCCCTCAGGGAGTGACCTCAGAAATCCCACAGACAAACACTGTTACACAGTGGTAGAGGAAGTTTCTGGTCCAATTCTAGGAGAGGTTTGGCGCATGCTGGTTCCTGGACTGAAGAAGCGGTAGATGGGGTGCTAAGATATTCCTGTTCCTTCCGTTCGCAAGCCGGACCAAACAGAATCCTGTGGCGTCTCCTCCCTCTCCCAGCCTCTCCTCAGGTTCACTCTTACCTCCCTACCTCACACAATTCCCTTCTCGTCTAAGAACAACATTAAGAACCAGTGAGTCTTATTTGTGTTGCCCAAGTGCTTTTGGGTATGGAGTCTGCCCTGGAGTTTGGTTGGTCTATCAGGGATCAAATTATTAAAGAATATGGACTTTTCCTCTCCCAGAAACTAGCAGATGACCACAGCTCCCCAGCCAGTGGTGAGATGTTGTGCCTATCTCCCTGACTGTGTTGGGAGTTCCGGATGGCGTGAGCTGTCGTAGGTTTGTGGATGCTGTCACAAGCACTGTGAGTTCATATGTGCAGCTACTGTTGTGATTTGGAAACCCTGTTTCTTTAAATCATCCATCACCTCTGGCTCTAAAATTCTTTGCACCTCTTTTCTGCACAGATCCCCAAGCCTTAGGGAGAGTGTTGTGATGCAGATGCTGCACTTGAGGCCGGGCCTTACCCAGCCTTCTCTGCACACTTATCAGTTACATGTCTCCACATGGATTGCCCTCTCTTGCAAGAGGAAGCTGCTATGATGAGGACTGAGAGCCGTACTGATCTGCTAGTGTCAGGAAGTCCCAGAGAATCATTTTAACGCTATGTCCACTTAGGAGAACAGTAGGGGTAGGTTTTCCCCTAGGGCCTTTGACAACTCTAACCACAAGTTGTTTTTGTTTTGTTTTGTTTTTTGTTCTTTTAGGGGAAGGGAGGTTTCGAGACAGGGTTTCAATGCTTTTTGTTTTGGTTTGATTTGGTTTGGGTTTGGTTTTTTGAGACAGGGTTTCAATGTGTAGCTTTGGCGCCAGTTCTGGTAGACCAGGCTGGCCTCTGACTCCCTAGTCCTGGGATTAAAGGCGTGTGCCACTACTGCCCAGCTAACCACAGGTTCTTGGCCCCATTGACACTGCCAGGCATTCTGTCTCATGGAGTGGACCTTTGTGCCACGATTGCACTGGTGGACATACCTTTTCAGGCCAGTGGTTATTGGAGATCATGGGGTTCAGAGCTGGGTGGGGTTGATGATTAGTTTTCCCCTCCAGTAGTGTGCATAGCCCCTACAGCACTCTGAAAGCCCGCGGATAGGGATAAAGCTTACAGGTGAGTACCAGACTGCTTTGTCCATGTTCTCAGGCATATATCTTCAGTAGTGGGGTCTTAACATCATACTCTGAACAGTAACCAAGGTTGCTGCAAATAGTCATAATTTGTCGGGGAAGGGATTTATGGGATCCTAGTGGCCAACAGCTTGGAAAGCAGTAATACATTCCAAATACTGGGGTTTTCATTTGCCAACATGTGGTGTCTACTTGGGTTGTTGTCCTCCCGTTATAGGGTGACTCCATTTAAACTCTTTATATCTGTATATACGTATATTTCAGAAGCTTCTACCAGGAAAATTTTAAAAAAGCTTCTCAACTCTTGTTAAAGGCAACTTTTTGTGGTAATCACGTGTTATACTGAGAATTTTTTTACATTGAGAAGTACATTTTAAAAGTTATAATAAAGAATTAAATGTTTTGTGGAAATCAATATCTTAAGCCTATTAACACAATTCTTAGATGTTACAGCTTGGATCTTAAATGCACCCCCCCAAGGCCCATTTGTGTGTCCAAGTCCTGTGATACTATTTATTGGAAGGTGTTGGAGCCTTGAAGAAGTAGAGCCTGCCTAGACAGAAGAAGCTGGCCATTCAGTCCAGGCCCTTGAAAGAAACCTGATCCCTTAGCCAATAGTTCTCAACCTATGGGTTGAGACCCCGGAGTGGGGGAGGAGGGCTTTGAATGACCCTTTCACAGGGGTCATCTAAGACCATCAAAACCCACCAATATTTACATTAAGATTCAGAACAGTAGCAAAATTATAGTTATGAAATCGCAACAAAAACAACTTTATAGCTGGGGGTCCCAACATGAGGAACCGTATTAAAGAGTCACAGCGTTAGGAAGGTTGAGAACCACTGCCAAAGCCCCATTGTCCCCTCTTTGACTGCCAGCCATCCTGTGAATGGCTTCTTCTGCCACACTCCCGCCCAGATGCAGTGCCTGAATACAGACTGCTGGTGCCTCTTATCCACCTCAGATATGATGCTGTGGTGGCAGAACACTGACTCATAAATTTAACTCGATAATTTTATTTTTGTATTAATCACATTAATATAGAACTCTCTGTATAATCATATATGTAAATATCTATTAGATATTATATACGTGGAAATATCCATAAAGTTAGTGTTACATCATATAGGTATATAATTTTTATAAGTATTATTTAAATTTTTTTTGTTTGCTTGCTTGTTTGAGACAGGGTCTCATTATGTAGCCCAGGCTGGCCTGGAATTCACTAGGTAGACTAAACTGACCTTGAATTTACAGAGATCCCCCTGCCTCTGCTTCCCACATGCTGGGATTAAAGGTGTACATCATCACACCCAATTTAGTTAAAATTCTTTAAGGTAAAAAGTACAGAAAAAGAAACCGATTTCTTACTCTTTACATTTTACTATGATAAGTGAAAACACATTATTTCCAATCTTTCAACATTATTAAATTTAAAATGTAATTTCTAAAAAGGATCAAATAATTTGATTCATGTCTTAAAAGGATCAATTGCTTTTTGAAGCAGGACTTCCTAGATTTAAGCTGTAGGTCTATTGTCCCCCTGATTTCTGCCTCCTGATTTAAAGGCACAGAGAACCTTTCCTCTATCAAACAGTGAAGCTGAGATGCCTGCAGTGCTTCCTAGTCCTGTGTTAGGGATAAAGATCCCCGTGACTGCTGAACTACAGTGTTCTGACAGCAGCAGCGCCTTCCCATTCTTTCTGTGTGCTTGTGCATGCCTGTCCTGGAGTAGTAGTTCACGGAACTGCTAGTTGATCCAGGTTTTGAATCAGCCAGATAGCCTTATTATTGCTCAATCCATCAAAAAAAACCTCAACAGAATAGAAAATACTTATGTTACTCTGTGCTTTAGGCAGTATTTGTGTTTAGCTTTTTGTACAGAGTCAGCTCCTTCCTTATAACAACATACAAGTATGTGTGTATATGTAGCTATTATTGCCTTTGTTTTACAAATGACAGTATGAAGATTTTATAGACGAATTCTGTAACTATCCCACCATCCATGTGAAGAAGAGCTAGTGTTTTCGTCTAATTGGATTTCAAAAGCCCAAATACACACCTATATGTAAATTTATTATTAAAAATACAACAGGTACGTTTTAAAATCGAACTTTCTAATACAGGACTCTGCAACTTGTTTTCTGGTACGGGTGCCCATTTTAAATGTCTATCCTTTGGCAAACAGCATGTCACTTTCTGTAGGGATGCCATCACTGTTTAGCTGATCTTGCCTGACCTAGACCTGGGCTCAGTTCTCCGCTTGACTTTTCTTTTTTATGCAAGCTTTCTGATATTTGGTAGTCAAATCTATTCATCTCTTTTGCTATTGATTTCTGCCTCTGATATTGAGCTTACGATGTCTGAAGGCCTTCTGCTCTCCCAGTCTAAGGTCCTGTCCCGGCTGCTGGTCTCAGTGCCGCCGTAGACTTGATCACGCTCTTGGTGGAGATGTGCTCAGTAATAGTTACCATAGTTACCATGAGAGGTTTTTTTTTTTTTTTTTCTTCTGCTTTCTTATCTAGTGGCTTTATGTGAAATGCCTCTTGGGTTTACCCCTTCTGTGTGACCTGTTTTCTCTATGGGAGAACCACTAAATAACAGATACTGCACTGCATTCACAAATCGCACACACCCTTCACGCCTGCAGCCCAGGTGTAGGCTCTCCTTTGGGAAGACTGGCTTTCCCGGGGGGGGGGGGGGGCTGCTTCAGTGCTCTAGTAACTAGCCTGATGCAATCCCGCCTTGGTCCTCAGGCATGACCAAACCTGCCCAGTCCTGTGGGAGCAAGCTCAGCTTGTTTTCCTGAAACTACATCAGAGACTGGCCAGTCCTGGAGGCACATCCTCCTCCCCCCTCCCCCAGGGTCCTGGTGTTTTGTTTTCGTTTCTTAGTCCCTCTAGCCACTGACTTCTGAAAACCGGAGGTAGTTCTCAGGTGATGAACACTGGAGCCACTGGGTTCAGCCAGGTTTTCTCTCTCCCTTGTTATACACCAGAAGTTGTCTTTTCTTTCCTTTCTTTTCCTGGCAGGATGGCAGGCTCCACGTACACAATCATTCTTGGTTTTCTCTCTACAATTTAATAAATATTTATGGTACCAGCAGATCAACTTAGCTTCCAGAAGAGGTCGATGCATTGTAAGAGAAACAGAGGAGAAATGATTTGGAATATTGCCTGGGATCTACCCTAGTGTACTTTTGAGACAATCCGCAGTAACTACATTACTGTATTTGTTCAAAATCGGCCTTAAAGATAGAAGCCATTCTTTAAAATTCAGTATTTCATGATTCTTTTTCCTAAGCACTTCAGTAACTTGATGATTTGAACATGGTGTTCCAATTTTAAATAAAAATAATTAAATACAACATTGAAAAGTGACCTCTTATCTAGAACTTGACTAAATAAGGTACAAATTTGTACAAAGTTGAGAGTTACCACAAATACCACAAAATGTATGCAAAAGATATTAACTGATACACCTTTTACATTCTACTACATTGGTTTTATTTTGCACCTTATTAATCTTTGATATGAATAATTTTATGATTGCATTTCATGTACAGTAAATTTATAAATAAGTGATTTTTTTTTCCTGTCTGACCTTGTTAGCAAGTTTTTTGAAGTGGGCGATATTTGGCGTAACTGTCTTTCTGATCTGCTACTTCTCGGCAGCACCATGGAGTGCTTAAGTTACTGTCAGACTTAAGACTTCATCTTCAAAGCGTCTTCATATTTATACAACAAGACTTTACTGTTTCCTTATGGGGTGAGTTTTAAATAACTATGGAGCTGACAGCTCTTAAGAGCCAGTCTTCTTCAGAGTCCTGCTGTACCAGGCAACCCACAGCCACTACACGTTCTTAAGATCCAAAGAAGGTAACAGAAACCAAATGAATGAGACACTCAGCCAGCAAAGACGAGACGAAATAGCAACACCTAAAATCACCTCCAATCCAGATGCCTAGATAGCAGCACAAAAACATTAACATTAACAGTCAAAACAATATACCTCCCCAGAATCCAGCAACTGTACTACAGCAGGCCCTGAGAAATGCAATATAGTTGAAATACAATACAAGGACTTCAAAATAGCTTTTTTTTTTTTTTTTTTTACAGAGGGTTTCTCTGTAGCTTTGGTGCCTGTCCTGGAACTCGCTCTTGTAGACCAGGTTGGCAGCCTCAAACTCACAGAGATCCACCTGCCTCTGCCTCTGAATGCTGGGATTAAAGGTGTGCACCACCACCCGTCTTAGTATGAATATTATGAATATGTTCAAGGACCTTACAAAGGAGGTAATAAATCTCTTAATGAAGTCTGTTAACACACAGATAGTAGAAATAATGAAAACAATTCAGGACATGGAAGTAGAGATAGAATTATTAAAAATTCTAAGAAAAATTAAACTAGAAGTAAAAATATTTGAATTCAAGCAAGAACCTCATGGGTATCCTTTACCAACAGAGTAAAAGAGATGGAAGAGAGAATCTTAGGAGTGGAAGAAAAGCTAGAATAAATAGATACAGCCCTCTAAAAGTCAGAAGGGCCTGGATGGATAGTCTACAAACACTGAGAGACAACAGATGCCAGCTCAGATTTTTATACTCAGCAAAACTATCAATCATAATACAATGAAGCTAAATTTAAGCAGTATCTATTTACTAGTCCAGCTCTATGTAAGGCACCAGAAAGAAAATGTCAGTCTGAAGAGATTAACCATACCCAAGAAAACACAAAGAATAAATAATTCTAAAACAATAAATCAAAAGAGGGGAAAAACCCACACCATGACAGCAAAATAATAGGTATCAATAAACATTGATTGTTAATAACCTCAATATCAATGGTCTCAATTCCCCAGTAAAAAGACACAGGCTAACAGACCAGATTAGAAAACACGTTCCAGCTTTCTGCTGCAGCTAAGAAACACACCCTACCGTCGAGGACAGTCATTGCCTCATGTAAGGAATAGACAAACATACTTCAAGCAGACGGAGGCAAACAAGTGTAAGTGTAGACACTTTAATATCTGACAAAATAGACTAAACCAAAACTAATCAGAAAAGATCACAGAAGAGTCTGCTACTCATCAAAGGAAAAAATCCACCAAGAAGATATTGTGGTATTTAACATTTACACTCCAAACACAAGGGTGCCAAAGTCCATAAATGAAACATGACTGCAACTAAAAATCACACGTTGAGCCTGATGCAGTGATAGTGGGTAACTTCACACTCCACTCTTGCTGATAGATCGTTCACCCATACACCAAACACTAAAACAGAAAAACACTGAAGTTAAATAACGTCACAAATAAATGGACCTAGCATATATTTACAGAACATTTCACCCAAAGGAAAAAAGATTGAAACTTCTCAGCAGCTCATTAAGCTTTCTCCAGAATTAACCACTACTTGGACGTAAAGCAATCTCACCAAATCTGAGAAAAAGAGACTAACTATGAAAACTGAAGTAATGCTCTGTATTCTATCTGATCACTGCAGATACCCAGATAAAGCTGCACACCATCAACAGAAAGATTACAAACTCATGGAAAAGAACACTAATGAATGAAAAATGGGCTAAGACAGAAATTAAGAAACAAATTGGGCTGGAGAGGTGGCTCAGTCATTAAAAGTTGGGCTCATAACTAAAATATTAGAAGTGTTATTCTTTATAAAGATATGGTGAGAGGAGAATCCGGTCCCACAAGGGACCAGTCCCAGGAGGGTCTCTGATGGGTCACCTGAGGCCTCTGCAGGGTAGCAGAGGCCTCCATGGGTCCCCTTGGTGGGTGAGAGACAATAGATACATCATGCAAAGAGAGTTTGGGTATAGAGTTTACTTAATGGGTTATGGAGGGGAAAGGAAAGGGGAAAAGGGGGGAGAAGAAAGAGGGGAGGTAGTTACCTCTTCAGAAGAGGGACAGAAAGAGAGAGAGAATGCAGGCTGGAGGAGGCAGGAGATCTGCTTGCCTCGACAGAAGGTGAGGTGGGGGAGGGGAGGTTTGTAAGTGGGCGGGCTTGTCTCTTAAAGGGGCAGGGTACCCAGGTGACAGGCCAGGGCAGCAGATCATAACAAGAAGAAAATTTAATTTTTTTAGAATTGAATGAAAATGAAAACACAACATACCAAACCCATGGGACACAATGAAAGTGGTACTAAGAGACAAGCTCATAGCACTAAGTACCTACACAGAAGAAAAAGAAGAAGAGGAGGAGGAGGAGAAAGAGAAGAAATTGGAGACATCTCCCTCCTAGCAACTTAACAGCACACCCATAAAATCTAAAACAAAAGGAAAAAACAAAAACAAAAACCACCCAAAATGAGTGTATGACAAGAAATAATCCAACTCAGGGCTGAAATCAATAAACTAGAGACAACAATAAAATGATACAAAAAAAATCAAGAAAATGAGTTGATTCTTTGAGACAACCAATAGATTGAAAAGCCCTCAGTCATATTAACTAAAAGATGGAGAGATAAGAACCAAATTAACAATAAAATTAGAGATAAAGAGGGGAGCATCACAACAGACAGAAAGTTTTGGGGAGATTTATTGTTTCATATTTCTTTGGACATTTTTAAAAACCTTTTGCTTCTGTATTCTGGTTTCTAATTTTGTGCTTTATGAAGTTTATGTGTTTTTTTAAATTCTGGTTTGGTTTTGTTGTTGTTTGCTTTCCAAAGTGAGAGAGAAGGAAAGCATTGAGTTTGATGGTTATGTAGATGGGGAGGATCTGGGAAGAGGAGAGAGAGAAAATCATAACCAGATTATATTAAATGAAAAATTATTTTCAATTAAAAAAGGAGGACAAATTGATGTGGATCAAAACACTTTTATAATTTACTTACCAATAGTTTCCTTTTAAGATCTTTACATAGGATTTATATAGGGAAAATGCTAGGGTCTGTGAATTGTAGACCTGTGGGCTTGTTTCAGGCCTTGTTATGTCCACAGTGAAAAGCAAGGGTGTGACTCTCTGTGTAAGGAAAGGTGATTCACTTCATACAAAGTAGCCCAGGCTTTGTTTGCTTTCTTGTTTGTGTTTTGGTTTTCCTGCAATGAGGTTTTCAATAAAGCCTGTGCTCTCCCGTAAGTTCCCAATCCTCCTTCATCTACCTCATAGTATCACTGCAAAAGCCACTGCTGTCATCTTAAAGGGAATAAGAGCTAGTTTATTCTGGAGCCATGTTGAGTGACCATGTCTTGGGAATACGTATTTAGGTTATCCCAAATTCCATGTCTCAATGTGGACAAAGTTTTATATTTTATAGGTTTACAGAACAATGAAGGTAATGAATCAAGGAGAGTTTTAAATATATTGGTGGATCCAGGAGGGAAGTGGTTACAACAAGATGGGGAAAGCTTTTCTATAGTCCCATGATGGCATCTGATGACATTCTTAGCTTTGGTTGGGTGGAAGCTAGTGGCATGCTTAGTTAATATATTCTAAAAGGTTTCTATTAATCTCAAGATGTTAGTGTAGACGCAGAGGAGGGTAAGGAATGAGTTTTGGAGCACTACAACTAGCCCAAGATAAGGTAATAAATTAGGCTGCAACATTCCAGTCTCTCCACAGCACTGAAATTCTTATCAGTCAATCAGTCTCTACAGACACAGATTCTTTTCAGGAATTTTCATTCACAATGGTCATGTGCTATTATTCCTTGTTCAGTGGGTGGTTGTTGTTTGCTTCTTAATTTCTATTTCAACACAGTGGTAAGATACCTAGAGTCTACTTCAAATATTTTGAGTTTTTTTTTATTTTTATGAAATTCTGAATTACATGTGAAACCAAGTGAGTTAATACAATGCTATAGGTCAAATTATCCACTCCACTCACGTGTTGTCCTAACCCTCAGTTCCTTATAATGTGGCTATATTTGGAGACAGGCCCTTTACAGAGGTAATAAAGGAATCCCATCGGGATAGTCTTAAATTGTGTGTGTGTGTGCATTTGTGTGTGTGTGTGTGTGTGTGTGTGTGTGTTCTGAATTGTAAAATATATTCCTGAGAGGCAAGAATTTTTTCTTTGACTAAATGTCAATGAAATTGTTGTCTTCTGCTCCTTATTTTCATGTCCGATGTTCAGGACATGGAGTTTTGCTTTTCTTTTTTATGAGAATTTCATACATATATACAATGTGCTTTAACTGGATCTATTCCTCATTTCCTCCCCTGGTTTTTCTCCCCTATCCTCCTCCCCACTTTTCCCTCCCAGTTTCGTATAATGTGCTCTTTTTTTTTTTTTTTAAATCTCCTGAGTCTACTTAGAGCTTCCTATATGTGCATGGGTCCGGGACCACCTGCTGGAACATGGGCAGCCTTTCAGGAGCTGCGGCCCTGAAGAAAACCAACTCTCCTAACAACCATCAGTGGCCAATAGTTCTTCACCTGGAGGTGGAACTTCATCAGCCCTTCCCCCATTTGTGCTGGGGTTTGGTCCAGTCTGGCTTCATTCCCATCATCTCTAGTGCTGGGTGCCATGCACAGCATGCCCCTGTAGTGACAGAAGTGTTTGTAGTTGGACTTTCCTTTGGTCCACAAACTCACAAAAAAGAACATAGAGACTTATTATTAATTATGATAGTTTGGCTAACTTTGGCTTGTTTCTAACTAGCTCTTCTAACTTAAAGTAACCCATATTTCTAAATCTATGTTCTTCTACACCTTCATTACCTCATCTCCATTTTGCCCATCCTGCTTCCTCCATATCCAACTGGTGACTCTGCCTTCCTTCCTCTCTGAGTCCTGTCTGTCCCCAGAAGTCTTACCTAACTAATGGCAATTCAGCTCTTTATTAAAACAATCACAGTGACACATCTTCACATAGTGTAAAGAATTATTCTGCAACATTTTCCCTATTTTGTCTAAATAAAAAGGAAAGATTTTAATTCCAACATAATGAAACTATAAACAATAAGAACAATTATCAGGTAAGAATTACACTCACAATGTTCAGCCTATTTATATTTGAAATATTTGGAGAAAATATCCTATTATCTATCTTTCTTAAAGAATTTAAAGTTTTATACCTAATTTAATTTAATTTCTACTGTGATTATGGAAAACTGTAACTATAACTATCTAATCTTCAGCCCAGTCAGAAGCCAGAGGAGGATTTAATATTACCTGAGTAAACAGGAAGTACAGAGAAAGCAACTTCCAAAACTAAGAAACAACAGAGACATCTGGCTTCCTGAACAGTCACCCCAAAGCTTCCTCTGTAATTCTGGGGCATCCATCTTTGTCCTATAGGCCTAAAATATCAAACATACTTTCTGTAAAGCAGATTTTTTTTGGAGGAGTATACTACCCTGTCTTGGCAAAGTTCAGCAGTCTTATTCTTTCATGTCCTACTTGTCTCGCTTGTACAGTATACTGTCAGCAGTCAAGGCAAGGGCAGTTTTTGCCCAAATGTCTAGCTTTGTCGCAATGAAAGCAAACTCCATAAGAAAGTTCTTCAATTCCCATTATCCTTTTATGAATTAAATTAGTGCTGCCATGAGCAGATATGTCTTGCTGTCATGAAAAGCCTTATGTTATTAAAAAAATTTTAAATTTCATATTCTGTAGGTCTTTGAAGTGTTTGAAGACCACCTATCTATCTAAAATATATCTTTTTGACCTTGAAAACATACCTAACATAACTTTAAGTTTGATTGTTGCAGATGATTAACTATTAACCTGTATTTCATTATCCTAAATAGCTTATAATAATAACTTTTAAGGACAAGAAATTTACATTGCATTGTTAAATGAGCTGCATATGTACAATACCTAAACAAGAGTAGAAACATATGTACAGTATACTCTAACAATAATAACCTTAAATTTGTAACAACATACAAAATTCCATACCAATGTAAAATATTTGAGACTAGTGATTGTTCAAAAGTAGACTGAACAACCTACTCTTTTACCCTGTCATTCCTAAAATAACACCCCTCTTTCTTACCTTTAGGAAGGGAGCCTTGGATCTAGTCCCCTTTGTTTAGCTTTCTCCCCAAACTCCCACAAATGATGGCAAATATTTGTAACTCATCAAATGAACAAAAACCATCTATCTCATCATGTGAGAATGTAGATGTTGTGTTCTCTAGACTGCTTCTTGTCTGAGGGAGATATCTTCTTTGGGGAAACCCTGAGAAAACTGAGATAATGGTTTAACCCTGAAATAACTGGCCATAACATTTGTTGTCTAGTCTTTGTACAATAGGAAAGCACAAAGCTTACTTGTAGTCCTGCCTAAAGTGATCTATGAGGTAGGTATGATCTTAGCTAATTTCCTTGAAGCTAATTGGATGGATGTAGAACTTTGAGGAAACTACAACAGAGGCACTCTAAGAGACTAGATCATCAGGCCTACCTGTTTTCATTGGTGTCCCTTGTTCTGAAAATACACAAACTTTCAAAGGTAACAAACATATCTACATTGACACAAGTATCACTGTGTTTTGTGCACAAACCAGTCAAAGATGATTTTTGTTTTATCTTTGAGCAGGCAAAATATATGTAATCTGTCTTGCAGTTTTTCTAGGTTTATTTCTTTATATCTGCAGTTAGTATTCTCAGGATTTTCAGATCAAACCTGATCTCTGTCAACCTTGAATGAAGTCACACCCTTTCATTTTCTGTGGAAACAAAAACATAGCCTCTTACCCAAAGCAATACATTTTCTGACTTCCATTTTAAAGCTAAGTCATTCCTAAGGTATCTAGGCTGGCTTAATCCAGGAGTATCTTCCACAGCTCAGTATCTCTCAGCAGCTGCCATTCTCTGTTCATTAGCATTCAAACAATCTAATATCCACAAAGAATCCGCACAGAGTCCAGATGTCCTGTGTATTTCCCATCTTATATGACTTTTTAAAAATTATTTTATCCTTTTTTAAAAGAATTTATTATATTTAAACTATGTTTTATGACTGTTTATACCATTTTATCTTCTTTCTCGTATCTAAGGACATTTTTAATTATATTGTACATTTTTAGAGGTCTTCTGTGTCTGGACACCTGGCTTTACTAAGTATCTATAGCATTTTCTGATGTCATAAGACATATATTAAACTCCTATGTCAACTGCCATTGGCTCAGCTTAGCACATGGTGTTGGTCCATGGTACTAGAAACTGACTCCAGTCTATCGACAGCAGCTGGTAGCCATGCCTCAGTATGCACTGAACACCAGCATGCCTGAGAGACTCCAGGATTAGGAAGCTACATCTGCCTCCTTGTGAAGAACTTTTCTTCGCTTTCTCAGACTCTATGTTTAGATATTCAAACCCACATTGGGCACCTATGTAATCAGACTTTCCTTCGGGCTGCTAACTCAGAAAAAATGACACAGAGACTTACTATTAATTATGATAGCTCAACTCTAGCTTAGGTTTATTTCTAATTAGCTCTTATAATTTAACCTATACTTTTCATATACATTTTCTATGCGCTCATTACTTCACCTCCATTTTACCCATTCTTCTGCTGCTGCATCTGACCGGCAACTCTGCCTTTCTTCCTTTCTGAGTCCTCTCTCTCCCCAAAAGTCCCATCCAACCTATTCCTGTCTAGCTAATGGTCATTCAGTGCTTTGTTAAACTGATCACTGTGGCACATCTCCAGACAATGTAAAGGAATATTCCACAACAAGTATTTGTTACACACTTGCCTTCACGAAGGTAGTTAAACTGCTAGTTCTCCTCTCTGGGTATTTTCTATAACATTTTGTAGCTTTTATTCAGTATACGGAACTGAACACAGGCCCTTGGACTTGCTAGGCAAGTACTCTACACCTGAGCTAATGGTAGTATTCTGGGATTTATTTCTACAAGAGAACAGCTAAGTCCATAGCCAACATCTTCCTAAATGGAGAAAAACCTCAAAGCATTTCCACTCAAATCAGGAACAAGAAAAGTTGTTCATTCACTCCATTCCTGTTCATAGGCCTTGCATTCTTTGCTAAAGCAGTAATATGTAAAGGAGATAAAAGGGATACAGATATAAAAGGAAGAAGCCAAAATATTCTTATTGCAGATGATGTAATTCTGTACATAAAGACTCCAAAGCCTCCACGAGTGAGCTCCTACAGCTGCTTAGTATAGTCATCAAAGTAGAATATAAAATCAACACTTAAAAATCATCAGTCTTCCTATTTACAAACAGTAGCCACACAGAAGGAACTAGGAAAACAATTGCATTCACAATAGCCTAAAAATATTCTGGAATAAATATTAAGAAGTAAAATACTTGTATAATAAAAAAAATTGAAGACATTGTAGAAAAAAAAGTAAAGATACCAGAGGACAGAAAGATTTTTCATGGTCATGGATTGTCAGAATTAATACAGTAAAATGGACATCCTACCAAAAGCAATTAAGAGTTAACGCAATCCTCATAAAAAGTTCCCACATTTCTAATGCTGGGAAGAGACACCGTGACCATGGCAACTCTTATAAGGAAAACGTTTAACTGGGACTGGCTTACACTTTCAGAGGTTCAGTTCATTATCTTCATGGTGGACATGGCAGTGTGCAGGCAGACATGGTGCTGGAAAGGTAGCTGAGAGTTCTACATCCTGATCTGCAGATAGCAGAAGCAACTGTGAGCCACACTGGACATAACTTGAGCATAGGTGACCTCAGGATCTGCCTCCACAGTGAAATGTTTCCTCTGACAAGGCCATACTTCCTAATAGTGCCACTCTCTATGACCAAGCATTCAAACCCAAGAATCTATGGGGCATACCTATTCAAATCACCACATTCTACTCCCTGACCCCCATTGGCTTGTAGCCATAACATAATGCAAAATGCTTTTACTCCAAAAGTCCTCACAATCTATCACACTCTCAGCAATGTTTAAAAGTTCAAAGTTCAATCTCTTCTGAAATTGATGCAATCTCTTAACTGCAATCCCCTATAACATCGGAATAAAAAAAAAAAAGAGAGCACGTACTACCAACATACAATGGCACAGAATAATCGTCACTTGTTCAAAATTAAGGAAAAGGAGGATAGTGAGGAAATGATGGATCAAAACAAGACCAATAACCTGCTGGGCCAACTTGTCAAAGCACTCTTCAGATCTCCAACTCCTTTCAGCTTCACACAATGGCCTCCCTGGGTCTCCATGCAGGGATACCCCTACCACATGCCTGGCCAAAGGGACTTTCTTTAGTCACTGAGAAAGATTCCACAACCTCTTCTCCTATCCTGGATTCTAATTCCAGAACCACATGGCTGAAGCTCTCAAGTTCTGCTGCTTGCTAGGGCTGTAATATGGACCCCTTGTTCAATTCTGTCTTTCTCTTTTTAATGGTTTCCTTCATTGCCTAAGCTTGACTGTCCTGAAGAAACTCAAATCTGTAGACCAGGCTGACCCTGAACTCAAAGATACTTCTTCCCCTGCCTCTGGGGTGCTGGAATTAAAGGTATTTGCCACTACACCAGGCTCTGAGATTTTTACAAGTTAGAAACTTAGTTGTGTTAGATCTTGCCCTGCGGTCACTACTCCCTTTATTTATTTCTTAATCTGTTTATCTCCTTGAACACAGGACTTAGCTCCATTCTACTTCCTGGTGCTCCTTTTATCTTCAGTCAGTACATTTTGCATTTTTA
Organism: Myodes glareolus; assembly: GCF_982192425.1. Classification (NCBI taxonomy): domain Eukaryota; kingdom Metazoa; phylum Chordata; class Mammalia; order Rodentia; family Cricetidae; genus Myodes; species Myodes glareolus. The sequence continues at coordinate 103,171,441 of NC_142029.1, read as the reverse complement.
CTTACTCAGCTGCTCCTTTCATTGTAAATATTTTTGAGGGCAAACATTATCAACCACATGCTAGGTTGTTTAGAGATTTCCTCTGCCATCAGAATTAATCCAAGTCCTTTCACTTTAGCCCGGTAGACTCTTTAGACAGGGGCAAAAAGCAGTTGCATTCTTTACTAAAATATCACAAGAATGATCTCTAGGCAACATACTAAAATTCCTCTCCTCTGAAACCTCTTGAACCGGGCCCCACAGTCCAAGGCCCCCTCAGCACCACTCTCTTCCATGCTCCTACTAGTATGACCCGCTTAGCCCCATTTAAAGCATCCAACTGCTTTTCTAACCCAAACTCCCAAAATCCAAATTCCTCCAAACAAAATCATGGTTAGGCCAATCACAACAATAGCCTAGTCCCTGGTACCAATTTCTGTCTTAGTTTGTATTTTATTTTTGCTGTGAAGAGACACCATGACCATGGCAACTCCTATAAATAAAAAACATTTAATTGGAACTGGAGAGCTCCCTTTTCCAGCAGGACTCCCCTTCTCTGCCTAGCAGTGTTTGGAGAGTGTCTCTAGGGTTGGATGCCTGACCTTAATTGGAGGATGACTCTGCCCAGAGCTCCCTGCAAATGCTGACTGACTCAACACGTAGTTCCCCTCTGTCCTCCCATGCACTCAGGTACTTGAATTGGTGTGTCATTAATGTTTATCTGTCCTCAATTAGGTTCATATATGCAAATTAGGTATATTCCCTCCCTTGTTTGTTTGTCGTTCCCTCCACTTGAGCTGTATAAATGAGCCCCGTTGCTTCAATAAATGAGCTGTCTCTCTGAAGCTGACTTCAGGAAGTGTTTCCCACCATGGTCACAGCTATCTGAACCCTGCTCTCCACTTCTGTTCCCTTGGTCCTCATGAGCCAATGGCCAGTGGCCCATGAGTGTTCTGGAACAATACTTGAACTGTGTAAAGGAGTGTTACATTTGTTTATGCTGTACTTGTTTAATTATGTAAAGATATGTTGCTATTTTACCTTGCCTGCCTAAGGCATCCCATTACTCTAATCAAAGCTGAACAGCTGATAGCTGGGCAGTAAAGGGACGGGTGGGGCTGACAGATAGATAGACTAAGTAGAAGGAGGAATCCAGGCTCACGGAAGAAGAGAGGAGATAACAAGGGGGAAAGAGAGGGAGACGCCTGGGGCCAGTCAGGCAGCTACCAGCCAGTAAAACATGGAGGAAGCAGAAAAAGTAGGATATGCTGAAAGAAATAAAAGTGAAAAGCCCCAAGGCAAAATGTAGATGAAGACAAACTGTGCCAGAAATAATAAAAACCCAGAGACAGATATTGGGGTTCAACCTGAAGATGAGAAAAGCAAAGCAGCCAAGCCAGTAGAGAGCTCTTAACCTCTATGAAACCTTCAGACTGAGAAAGGGCTAGTGCTGGGATTAAAAGTGTGCACCACCATTGCATGGCCTCTATGCCTGTGGATGCTTTGATTAAAGGTGTGTGCAACCACAGCCTGGCCTGCAGGGCTGACCAGAGTGGCTGCTTTGCACAGACCTCCAGGCAAGCTTTATTTATTAAAATACAAATGAAATAGCACTATAGGCCTGCACCACCACCACCCAGCCTAAAAGACACATTTTATATATAAACAAATGACAAGAGAATTGACAACTTCCCGCCGGAAGCAATGTGAACCAGAAGACAGCTGAACAACACAATGTACTGAGAGTTTAAGGCTGACAGCCTAAAGAAGCCAAAATGGTACAGTGGAAAAAAGGAAAGCATCACTAACAAATGGTGCTGGCATAACTGGATGTCAACATGTAGAAGATCGCAAGTAGATCCATGTATATCACTGTGAACAAAACTCAAGTTCAAAGGAGTCAAGGACCTCAACATAAATCCAGCTACATTGAATCTGACAGAAAAGAAAGTAAGAAGCAGCCTTGAAAGCATTGGCACAGGGACCACTTCCTAAATATAGCATCAGTAGCACAGATATTGAGGACAAAAATCAATAAATTGGACCTCCTAAAACTTAAAAGTTTCTATAAGGCAAAGGACATGGTAAATAAGACAAAATGACAGCCTACAGAATGGGAAAACGTCTTCACCAACCATACATTTGTCAGAGGGCTGATCTCCAAAGTATATAAAGACCTCAAGAAACTAGACATCAAAATACAAAGTAACCCAATTAAAAATGTGGTACAAAGCTAAACAGAGAATTCTCATCAGAAGAATCTCAGATGGCCAAAAGATATTTAAGGAATTGCTTAGCATCTATAATCATAAGGGAAATGAAAATCAAAATAACTCTGAGATACCAATCTTATACCTATCAAAATGGCTAAGATAAAAAGAAAAAAAACACTAAGGACAGCTTATTTTGAAAAGGATGTGGAGTAAGGGGAACACTTCTCTACTTCTGGTGGGAGTGCAAATTTGAGCAAGCCACTTTGGAAACCAGCAGGGTGGTTTCTCAGAAAATTGGGAATCAATCTCCCTCAAGACCCAGTGATACCACTCTTGGACATATACCTAAAGGATACTCAATCATGCCACAAGGACACTTGTTCAATAATGTTCATAGCAGCGTTATTTGAAATTGCCAGAATCTAGAAACAACCTAGATGCCCCTCAAACAAAGAATGGATAAAAAAATGTGCTACATTTACAAAATGGAGTATTACTGTAAAAAACAATGACATCATGAAATTTGCAGGCAAATTAATCAAACTAGGAAGAAAAACCATCCTGAGTGAGGTAACCCAGACTCAGAAAGACAAACAGTATATATATTCAGTCATAAGTGGATATTGTTTATAAAGCAAAGGATAACTAGACTATAATCCACAGCTCCAGAGAAGCTAGGTAACATGGAGGATCCTAGGAGGGATGCATAGATTGCCCTGGGAAGGGTAATTAGATAAGCTCTCCTGGGTAAACTGGGTGTGAAGGGGGCATTAAGAAGAGGGGATGGAGGTAATGGAATGGTCTATGGGGAGGGATGGAGAAAGAGAGAGAGAGAGAGAGAGAGAGAGAGAGAGAGAGAGAGAGCAATGAAAGAGATGTCTTGATAGAGAGAGCCACTGTATGGTTAAGGAGAAACCTGGTGCTAGGGAAATTGCCAAGAATCCACAAGGATTACCCCAGTTAAGACTCCTAGCAATAATGGAGAGGGTGCCTGAATTGACCTTCCCCTGTAATCAGATTTCATCCAATAATTGATGGAACTAGATGCAGAGATCCACATCCAAGCACCAGAATAAGCTCCAGGAATCCAGTCGAAGAGAGGGAGGAGGGAATACATGAGCAAGGAAGGTCAAGATCATGAGGGAAAAATCTATATAGATGGTTGAACCAAGCTTGTGGAAACTAATGAACTCTAGACTGAGAGTTATGGAGCCTCTGTGGGACTGAATTAGGCCCTCTAAATGTGGGAGACAGTTGCGAAGTTTGGATTTTCTGAGAGGCCCCTGGAAGTAGAACCAGGATCTATCCCTGGTACATGAGCTAGTTTGTTAGAGCCCATTCTCTATGCTATAATGCCACGCTCAGCCTCAATGCAGGGAGTAGGTGCTCGATCCTGACCCAACCTAATATGTCAGACTTTGCTTACTCCCTATTGACAGAAGTTTCTGTCCCACCTGGTCCCACAGCTATTTAGTCCCAAATAAACACACAGAGGCTTGTATTAATTATAAACTCTTTGGCCTATTGCTCAGGCTTATTACTAACTAGCTCTTACAACTTAAATTAACCCATATTTCTTATTTTTACTTAGCCACATGACTTGGTGCCTTTTCTTAGTTAGGTATTCTCATCTTGCTTTCTCTGAATCTGACTTGCAACTGACTTGCTGCCTCCCAAAATTCTTCTAGTCTGATTGGCCTGCCTATACTTCCTGCCTGGCTTCTGGCCAATCAGTACTTTATTAAACCAATATGAATGCCAAATCTTTACAGTGTACAAGAGCATTATCCCTTAGTAAGTCCTCATGGGAGCCCTTACCTGTTGGGAGGAGTAGTTGTGTGTGTGTGGGGGGGTAAACTGTGGGGAGATGAAAGGGGGAGTGTGAGGCAGGGTGGGATGGAGAAATGTAGTTAGAATGTAAAATGAAATTTTAAAAAAAGATTGTCAGACAACAATTCTCATTCATTGAAAGAATCTCCTAAAAACAAATATACGGCATGGACAGTTCAGAAAAGCAAACAGATTGCCTTCATTGCAGGAGAACTATATTAAAATATACATTTTAGAAGTTTCCTAGGTTGGAGAGAAATAATTCCATATGAAAACTCAGATGTATCCAAAGGAATGAAAACTACTAGAAATGATAAATGTCGGCAAATAAGTAAACTTTCTCATTTATTTGTTTAAACAAACTGGTTTTGTGAAAAATAGCATATTTGGAATTTATTTCAAATGCTTAAATTAAGTTATGACAACACAAAGGATAGAAGGGAAATTAAAGGTGTTTTATTAGAAGCTTCTTATATATAAAGTTACGTCATAACGCTGAAGGGCAGACTGTAATATATTTAAAATATCTATACGTTACAGCAATGATTAAAGAAACCTTACATATTAAGATACATAGATATAATACTAAGAAATAGTCAGTCTAAGCAGCAATAAAAATGAAGGAGCAAAACATGGAAAAATAGATAACAAATAGCAAAATCATAGACTTACATCTAACTATATAATAATTGCATTCAATGTGACTTATGTCAGACCAGATTTATATAAACCAAGATCTAACTAATGTTGCCTACAAAGTATAAAGTGTAATATAAAGATACAGGTTAGAAATCAAAGTAAGAAAAATATGCACCATGCCAACATTAATGATATTGTAGCCAGAATGTAAATGTGAGACAAAGTAGACTTCAAAGCAAAGACTATTTCCAGGGCTAAGAAAGATATTTAATAATAAAGGGGACAGCTCATCAAGAGAACATAACAGTGGCCGCAGGTGCATGTCAACAAGAGAGCACTTGCCTTTCTTGGAAGGACCTTGGATTTAATCCTCAGTGCTGAAAAAAATTGATAGAATAATTTAAGTGATTATGCATCTAGGAACAAAATGAAATATATAAAGCAAAATCCCAAAAGACTTTAAAAAATGAACCAATTATTAACATCAGTTAGAGATTCCAAAAGTCCCCTGTCAACAACTGATTGCAAAACAAACAGGGTATAGTAGATAGGACTGTTTCCATCAATCCAGTTAACATCTGTAACATACCACATCTAATACAGCCTAAGTGAACACAGACTACTCAAGGAGAGCTTATCTTTGGCCATATAAATTTTAAAGTATTAAAATTATTCAGAATATGTCCTGTAATAAGTAAAATAAATTAGAAATAAATAACAAGAAGAATTAAAAGATTCCTCATATTTAAAAATTATAAGCATGCATTGTATTAAAATTCTCTAGAGTCACAGAACCTATGGAATGAATATCTATCTGTCTATCTAGATATAGTTAGATAGGAAGACAGACAGACAGGCAGATAGATAGATAGCTACATACATACATACATACATACATACATACACACACACACACACACACACACACACAAGATTTTTTGGAATGACTTACAGGCTGCAGTTCAAATAATCCAACAATGATTAGCTGTGAATGGAAGGTCCGAGAATCTAGTAGTTGCTCAGTTCCCCACGGCTGCGAGTCTCAGCTGGTCATCTGTATATGCTGGAATCTGGAAGAAGTGGGCTCTAATGCCAGAAAAGGAACTGATGCACTAGCAAGGCGAGGGCAAGAAAACAAAGAGCAAGAACTTGCTTCTTCTATGTCCTTCTGTAGACTTCCAGCAGAAGTTATGGGCCATAGTAAAGGCATGTCTTTCCGCCTCAAGATTTGGATTAAAGATGTGTGTTTTCCCACCTCAAGATCTGAGTTAGAAGCCTATATCTTCCAGTCTTAAAATCTGGATCAAAGGTGTGTGTCTTCCCACCTCAAAGGTCCATACCAAAAGTGGATTCATCTACTTCAAACCAAGTAGAAAATTACTCAAAGGTGTGCCCTCCATTTCTGAATTGTAGTTCATTTCAGATATAGCCAAGTTGACAACCAAGCCTAGCCGTCACATACATCTAAATAACTCACAGGCTAAAGAATTTGGAATCAGAAGAGAGCTTAGGAAACAGTTTGCATTAAATGATAGCAAAAGCATGGTGTCATAATTAATGGGATAAATCCGGTGCAGTTCTTTGACAAAATAATGGCTTTAGTGTTTACATTGGGAAAGAAGAAAGGCACAAATTCAATTATCTGCGTTAATTTAAATAAGTTAAAACTGAAGAAAAAAGGAAGATAATAGTAATGAATAGAATTCAAGGAAATATAATAGTAGAAAATTATAAAGACATTTTTGAAAAGATAAATATATGAAAAAAATGACTAATCAAGAGAAAAGAGATTAGATCCATAGTAAAATTACAAGTGGAGACATGACTGCAGATCTTACAGACTTGAGAAGACAGTGAACAAAACTGTGAATATAGGAATACTGCCATAGAAATATGACAATAAATTTTGCAATCTAAATGAATAGGTAGATTCCTTAAAAAGTATAAATTGCAAAACTTGATACAAGAATGAAAGAAAGACCTGAATATCCCAACATTGCTTTAAAAGTGGACAGAAAAGCCTGCACAGATAGTGAGTTCAATGGTGAATTTTGTTAAGCGTCTAATGAAAAATATCAATCTTGTATAAACTCAAAAATTGGGTGCAGAAAATAATTTCCAGTTTTTAAAAAAGATACCTCAGTATGAAGTCATAAAATTTGCAGGTAAATGGATGGAGCTAGAAAAAAAATCATCCTGAGTGTGGTAACTCAGACACAAAAAGATAAATATGTATCTGCTCATATGTGGATATTAGCTCTTAAATCAGTAAGGAGCTAGTGGGAATGCTGGGTGGATCTCTCTTGGAGTGGGAAACCGAATAAACAGTTATGGTTGTACAGGGGAGGGGGAACTAGAATGGGAGGATCAGTTGGGGAGGGGCAGGGAAGAGGGGTGAGGGAGAGAAACAGGGAGGGACAGCTAGAACTAACAGTCTTTTGAGGAGTAGTAAGGAATCCTCATACGATAGAAGCTTCCTAAAATGTGTTCACACACCACCACACACACACACACACACACACGCAATCCTAGGAAATCACTGAGTAATGGGAGAGACGCAGTCCCAACTGGACGTCTCATGGCAACCCCCCAAATAATCCAGGCTATTGTGAAGGCTGCTGGTTACCCTTCATGAACTGATGACAAGGCCCTGCGCAGCTCATTGACTGTGGCACAGTTGAGCGGGTGCCCACCTAGAACCGCCACCTTACTGACTAGTATTCATGGTACTGGGAGTACTCTGCAGGATACCAAAGGAAAAGGTAAACACCAAGACATCTGCAAACCGTTTGGTCATCTACAATGGTCGCCTGACTGCAAGATGAACTTGTACAATACTAGCACAAAGCTTATGGGAGCAACCAACCAAATTCGTTCGAATGTAAGGTCTGCTGTGTGAGACAGAACCCATCCCCAAGACTGCTGAGACAGCCAAGAACTTGGAACTAGATAGGCCAGGGACCTAGGGGAAAACCAAATATTACATTTCTGCTAAAGGAACACAGCAGTAAAACGATTTCTGTTGACTTTGTACTACACTCATAGGTCAGCCATCATCACAGAGACTTCCTCCTGCAGTCGATGGGAGCAAAAATAAAGCAGCACAGCTAGAAAACGTGCAGATAGTGGAGACCTAGCAACACTCGGTCCTAAATGGGATGTCAATCAAATCCTTCCCCTCTGGGCTCAGGGAACTATGTGGAAGAGGAGGCAAAAGATAAGACAACGTGGAGGACACCAAGGAAGTCAGGCCTTCTACACAGCATATCAACTCACAGGCCAAACGGGGTCCCAGCACTAAGAGAAGTTGACGTAAGCCTCATCCCTCTCCCAGAAGCCATGGTAACCATTCACAAATGAAAAATCAGTTTTCTCCAATGGAGTCTCACTAGGTGAGACTCTTCTTCAAATAAACCTTAAAGCCAGACCCAGCTTTAAGTCGTAGAGCACCAACGCAAAATGAACATAGTGGTACTTGGGGAGGTTCTTGGTGTAATAATTCTTGGTCAGGGTTTTTATTTCTTATTCCTTTTTACTTTTTTTTTTTTTAAAAAAAAACCTTACAGTTACTCTGTGTATATATTACAGTTCCCAGTTTTTAAGGGATTTCTGTGCTTGCAAATATGTGTATCTAAATGTGTTTCTTGAGCATTGTCTTTGGCTCTTTTGCTTCTGTTTGTTTGTGTTTGTCTTACTTTGGTTTGATTTTATTTTACCTAATTTTATTTCAATACTATTTTTAGATACTTGCTTGTATTCTAATGAGAGACAAAAAGAATGGGTGTGGGTTTGGTTGGGTGGGAAAGTGGGGAGGATCTGAGAAGAAGTGAGGGAGGGAAAGCCATGAGAAGAATATATTATATGAAAGAAACTTTTAGTTTAGAAAGATAGCCTTATATTGGAACAAATCAGGCAAAAATCTTATGGCAATGAATACTGTACTCTCAGCATTTGGGAGGTGGAAGCAGGAATTTAAGGCCAGCTACGATGATATGAAAGCCTTTCTTGAAAAAGAAAGTTATTTTAAAACAAGTAAACAAAATAAGAACAGGACCAAACACCAATCAACCAACCTTGAGACCAGTATCTATCCTGAACGCAGATGTGAAATCTCCATCATGAGATTATCCAATAGAATCCAGCTGTGTATAAAACACGACAGAGCTGGTATCCTAGTTTTCTTTGTTGCTCTGATAGAACCCTGACGAAAAGCAACTTGGGTGAGAAAAGGGTTTAACTTCCACATTAGTCCCTCTCTGAAGGAAGCCATGGCAGGAACTCAAGGCAGGAACCTGGAGGCAAGAGCTGAGCAGAGACGGTGGAGAAATACTGCTTACTGGCTTGCTCCCAGGATCACATCAATGACCTTTGTCTATACAATCCAGGCCTACCTGCCCATGGCTGGTACTGCCCACAGTGGGCTGGACACTCGATCAGAGAGCAACTAAGAAAATACCCGACAGGCCAAGCTGATAGAGGCAATTCCTCACTCGAGATTCTGTTTTCCCAGATATGTCTAGGTTTGAGTCAAATGGACAAAACCTATGATCGTATGATTATCCTAAATGCAAAGATGTTTCAAATCCCAAATCAACCAAGATAACTCATCATACAATAGGATATAGGTGAAATAATATTATCTGAAGAGATGGATCAATAAAATCTGATGAATTGTAGTATCTATTATTGACTTAACCCAAAATAAGCTAGGTGTGGTAGCATGCAGAAAGCAGAGGCAGAAGGACGGTGAACATGGGGGCTACCTATGCTACACGGAGAGCCTTGGGGAGCCTGGATGCCCTAATTAAAAACAACAATAACAACAAAAGAATAAGCACATTCGGAAAATTGGAATTTCAAGAATCAGTGATGTTTTTTGTATATTAGTAACAAAAAAAATGAATTAAACTACCTTGTCTTGCCTTTTGAGACAGAGGAGAAGCAGTTAGCAAGTCCCATATAAAACTCCCCCGGTGTCCAGGTGTGACTTGAGGTGGGATGGGGGGATAGACAAAGGGGACAGCTCTGGCTGGATTAAGTTCCTGTCTGGACCCAAGTTCTAGGTCAGCATCTTGACAAAGAGCAGAGAAAGCACCAGCTTTATGTTTGAATGTGTTAAAAAGCTACAAAGGGACTAATCATGTTTGAGTCAGAGAATTAATTTTCAAGGCCAAAGAGCGTTAGTCACATAATTACTCTTTGGTCCTGTGGCAGGCCATCCTTTCGCGTTGTACTGGCAAGTTTAGGTCTCCCTGTCTGCCTGCCTTTTCCCCTCCGACCATTCCCTCCTCCCTCTCTTCATCTCCTCCTCCCTCCCTCCCTCCCTCCCTCCTTCCCTCCCTCCCTCCCTCCCTCTCTGCCTCCTTCCCTCATTCCTTCTGCCCTCCCTCCCTCCCTCCCTTTCTGGCATGCTTGCTTCCTTTCTTTCTTCATCTATCCCTTCATCTTCTAAAGTGCTGAGTTACTCTGGCAAAGATACCAGCAGGTAGGGAGAGATTTGGGTGGTGGAGTTGAATTTGCCACCAGAGCCAGATTCTGTGTCACCTCAGGCAGTGCCTGACTCTTCCTGAACCTCCCTGTGTTCCCTGTCACCTCAGGCGGGGCCTGATACATTCTGAACACTTAACACGTGAAGTGGGTTCCGAGACTCTGGCTCCAGACAGTCGTGCCGACCATTCTGAGTAGAAACGAAGACTTTGGGTGTGATACTTGACACCTCAGGAGATCAAAGAGTGCTAATGTGCATCCCCCCACCTCCCACGTACTGTAAAACTTCGTCACTAAACTGTATCAGAAGCAAAGTGCTTAGAATTCGCACAGCAAACCCCCACAGTAGCATATCCTTATTTAATGTTAAAGTTACATTTCTGTGAAGTCATGTATCCAATGGAATCACCCTTAAATAAATACAATCTTTTTTACATGATCAACAAATTAAACTCTGACAATATGCTTGCTACCGTGGTCACCTCTGAGTTTGCCTAAAACCCTTCTGTATTTTATTGCTGTATAAATATTTAGACGACTTTAAAGGGCTAATTTCGGATTTGTGCCTTCTCCCCTGCACAGTTTATGCTTCCAGTCTATTTCTGCACTCTGGGTTTTCGCTCGAGCCGCACAGCGCAACACTCACATTGTTACTATTTACATTTTTTTTTGCAATGTACCACAGGTTTATAAAACTTTCCATTTGAATTTTTGATGTGATTAGCTGCTTTTAATTACAGCTACAGCTTCCCTGCCAAGTAATGGCGAGAATGCAGAGAAATGGCCCAGTGGAGACGTAGGAAAAGCCAGTCCTAAGGGAGAACTGCTTCAAAAGTTAACTAAGTAAATCCACCTAATTTGTCCGTACACAGTGGACTCGGTTCCAACTGAAACAGAACGAGAGATAAATGAAGGGAGAAATGCAGGTATTCTAACACATACAAGTTCAAGTTCCACTTTAAACATCAGGGCATAGCTGATTATTTGCAGGGTGGGGGGGTGAGGTGGGTTAAAACACACACATATATTTATATTTTGCAGAAAATTGTATTTAGTGTCTTTTGACCAGACACAACTGGATCGCTCAACTACAATGGCTGCCACTTATACCAGTGCCTGCTCTGTTCTCTGTCTGTCTGTCTGTCTGTCTGTTTGTCTGTCTGTCTGTCTCATTTCCTACCTCTCCCCGGTTCCTAGTTCTCTAACGGCCTAAGCGCTGAAGCACATTTCAGGCCTTCTGAGAGTTAGACCTGTCAAGCACCCAGAACTCCTCCAGAGAGAGACCCCTGGAAAGATCCCACAGATTGCAGTGACAAGTTCATATCTGCATCTTTGATAGGCCACTGTTTCTCTACAACACCTCTTCTTCTCCAGACATTGTTCACCCTACACACTACTGGGAGACGGGGTCTCCGGCCATTTGTTCATCCTTTGAATCATCTGGTCATTCACCTTATAAACAACCACTGTCCGCCATAAGCCAGGCACAGTGCTTCTGGATAGGGGCATGACAGTGTGCACAAAGGAAATCCGGTCCCTGCCCTCTGAGAGGGACCACCAAGAAGAAATAGGCTTTACCCAAAGAGTGCTGCAGGTAACTAACTGAAAGCTGCCTGCTCCAATAGGGAGCTGCAGAGGTGAAGCGTGAGGTTGGGGAGCCTGCTGCAATTGCAGGGTCTCCATCTTGCTAGGGTGCTTCTCAAAGGAAGTGACTGTGGTCCAAGACATAGAGAAAGAAAATCAAGGATGTGATTGGACCTCGGGATGGAAGACAGGCAAAGGCATGTGGGTGGCCTGCAGAATGGGAGGAAACCACAGGGAGGTTTGACTTAATCAAGGGAGGGAGAGGGCCTGGCCATGTTAGTCAAGATTGTGGTATGCATCCCAGGAGCCGGCCACATCTGTGTGTTCTTCCTTCTCCCTTTACCCATCGAGGCAGCCTCAGGGTCCCTCCCTCAAGGCTGAATGCTCTCCCTTTGGACCAGTGCCCTTTGGATCTTTGTATCTTAAGGCCCTGACATGAAGCAGAAACCATGAAGCAGAGGGATAGCCATGTAAGGGAGGGAAGCCAGAAGTGATTGGGAGGCTTGGTTGGCCGAGCACACATGGGGGCAACTTGGCCCCTTGCAAGAGTCTAATTTAGAGGTTTTCCCAGCGGGTGGCCCTAACTCATCCAGTACCATTCAAGGGTGCCCTCCCTTCCAAAGGGCTGCTCCATTTTAATTTAAACCAAACCCCAGCTTTCTGTAATTTCAGATGGTAAGGAAACACTGGACGGGATGTGGAACCATGTGGTTTGTGCAGAACTCAACCATGACTCACTCTACACGCTGGGTGCTGGTTGGGTGCTCATCGGCTTTCCCAGGTGGGGTTTCGATGATGACGATTAATACGGGGATGCTGGGGAGCGTGGGCTTCTGGGAGGTTCCAGTGAACAACGGGGAAATGAGGACGAAGAATCACAGCTGCTAATTGATGCATAGAATAGAACACATTCCCTCTCATCACAGAAAGTATTGTGTTTCGTGTTGAGAAAAAGAGAGTTTGCCTATAAATTAAGCTAGGAAATGCAGAGAAGAAATTGTTTGCCGGCCAGAGGGGTGTGCTGGGATTGTAATGAAATGTGACACACAAGACTGAGGAAGGGAGGGGGCTCAGTCAGTGAGGGCATTTTCCTTAGTTTTCCTTTTTAACGTGGAGGGTTGGCTCCCTCCTGGTGGCATCTCGGCACTCAGCAAATGCTCCTCACATGGGTAGAACTCCTTTGTCAGTGATTGCTCCCAAGCTCCACAGCCACACCCTGAGAAATGGTCCCATCGGGGTTCCGCGGAGCCGTGGGGAAGATGTGAGCTACCTTCCCCCTTACTTCAGCATCAAGTTCACAGAGAGGTGTTTGGTCCTTTGTTACGTCTGGTGAAATGAGCGCCAAGTCAGGCTAGAGGCACTGAGTCTGAGCCAGGAACCATCTACACAGCCCCAAGGTCCGGGCAGAGTCTCCATCACCGGAGTTTCTGCAGAGGGTCAGCTCACCCATTACCTCGTCTGTTCTTCTGCCCCTCCGACCTCTTTCTCGGCGAGGACCTGTGATGGCCCTGTCTCACTGTGACCTGCTGCGTTTGGAGACTGTCTTCAGAATGGAAGCTCTGCTCAACCCCAACTCTAGGCCGCATTCCTTTCCCATCCCTCCTGTGGAGTGGAGATGCTAAGGGGCCTCAGTTATTTATGTGGGCTGGTTTTAATGGATAAAACTTAGAGAGACCCTGTGTCTACACAGCGGTTCTTTATTAAAAGGTATATATTCTGGATATTCAAATGTCTGAAAACCTTAGGAGCCAATCTGTGGTTTCTTGGGGGTAGATTTGGTGAGAGGTGTTCTGGAAATGCTTTTCTGGTTAAGCCTTAAGGAGGAATGTCTTTGAGTATCAGGAAAACCTTCATCTGGGGGACTGGTAGACGGGATAGCTCCTGCTAGATATTTGTGGGACCCAATCAGGTGGACCAAACTGGAATTAGCCAGAATAAACAAGTCCTGCTAACGTAGCCATTCTGCTCTGAGGAAGCCTCTTGCCCATGTACGTGATTCCTGAAATGGCCACTTAAAAGCCACTGGATAAAGTGTCCTTACAAGGAATTCTCTCTCTTCAGCCTTGACTGAGTTGATTAAATTGCTTTCTCTCATAAGGTAAAGTACACGTGTCGTCCCTGGTTTTGCTACAGAGCATTTCTAGACAGTCGGATTTTGTTTAGTTTCAAAAGGATTTGAAGAGATTAAAAAAGAAAACAAAATAAAACAAACAAAAATAAACTAAAACCTTTTTAAAATCACGTGATTGTCTTTCTTCCTAAAAGGAATGAAGATCTATTTGAGGGTACGTTTTAAACCCTTTCTTGTGAAAAAAAAAAATTCCATTATTCTGCTGACAGATACTGACGACTGGCTGGTCACTCCGAGATAATTATTTCCCATTATAAAATTGGTAGAGGCAACTTTTGAGTTGATTTTTAAGGTTGGAAAAATTACTGAAAGAGAAGGAAGAAAGGAGATCTTCTGGAATAAATTCTGAAACATGTTTACATGTTAACTTTATGGGTTACTCGTACTTGCTCAAGATCTTAAAATAGCTTCCTCATGACATAACCATAGAATACACAGAATATTCAGTGTTCCTTTTACTATACTTTTACAAATTCTGAGGAAAATGAGTTCCTTTCCTCCTGGAAACTCTCTGTGTGTAATTATCTTGGAAAATGAAGTTCTAGGGTCAGTGAGAGGGACACTTCTTGCCTCCAGATCACATGAGTTGGAATTTGTCATTTGTACCTACTTACCCAGTCCACCTGTCAGCCCCTCCGGGACCTGCCAAAGCAGCAGCCTCGCTCAGAGCCGCAGCAGCCTTTCTGCATGTTCACACTCAACACGAGAGGTTTTTGAGGGCGTCACTAGCAGACATAGGGTTTAAAAATAGTTTTATGTATGTATGTATGTTTCTATCTATCTATCTATCTATCTATCTATCTATCTATCTATCATCTATCTATCTATTTTTACCAGACCTTTCCCTGGTCTCCAGTAGTTCTTATAAAGGGCATGCTTTCCAGGGAGATCTATGAATGAAAACCTACAGGCTCCTGCTTCTTTAATTGGTCTGACTGTTTGGGGAGTGGCTGAGGTTTAGTTGGGTCATGAGTTCTAGTAAACCTCACAGACTTCACAGAACCAGCAGCTTCTGCCTGTGTGCTGTGTGAGGTGCGGCACGTGATCCATTGCATAGCATGAACACACACGCCTGCAATAAGGCAACATGGGCTTCTGAACCGCTCCTGGTCACATCACACGCCCAGGCTCTCTGAGTCTCCTTCTCCCTGTCTGAATCAGAGACAATAATGATCCCCTTGTGGTTGAGGTGAAGACTGGATTGAATAATTGTTGTGAAATAGTTGTGGGTTCATGGTAGGAATCGCAAATAGCACTTCCTGACTTTTGCCTGTGCCTGTCTGATGCTCCAAATGTCTCTCTATAGGTCTCTACTTCAAATGGTCTCTTCTGCTCAATTAGAAAGGAACAATGCGGGGCACAATCTGAGACTCCAGTTGACATTATTCAAGCCTTTGGCACATGGTCTTGTAGGATGGAACATCCACAGAGGCCAGGGCAGTTCCGGGTTGGAAGTTACAATCTGTCACTCTAAGGCAAGAGGACTGAGTTCCATAGTGGACTAAAAGACAACACCAAGCAGACTTTGGCCACGTTTATTCTTACATGGTGGGAACGGCAAACGGTGAACTGTTCCCACAGTGACTGAGCTGGCAGCAGGAGTTCTGATGTGTACAATCGATTGTTTGCCTTCCCTAATGACTTGGGGATCTGAGCTGCCTCTGAGGGAAAGCGTGGAGAGGTGAAGCTGTCTGTTGGTGTTCTTACTGTGGTCTCTGTCAGTCCCGTCTTCTGTGAGTTACTTCCTCTTCTAAAGCGTACGATGCCCAGTGTCTCCCATCACCCTAATTTGATCCCACCCCAGACTGCATGCTTTCTACAATATAGTCATCCTTCTTGTTCTGCAGGTTTTATATCCATGTAACCAGTTGTTGGTCCAAAAAAATTGAAATAATTTTCATCTTTTCTGAACACGCACAAACTTTTCCCCGTCACTGTTCTCTAAACAATACTGCACAGTGACTTACATCATGTTACACATTACACTAATCTGGAGATGGCTTAAAGTGCATGAGATTGTATATGCAAACACTGAGCCATCGTCCACAGGGCAGCTGAGCATCCTTGGATTTTGGTATCTGAGGGAGTCCTGAAACAAGTCGCCAAGGATACTGAGGGATGGCACTTATTAGATACCTCATAGTTGCATGTGTTAGCTGAGGATTTGCATGTCTGGCCTGGAATTACCCTCACTTTGCCCCTCTCTGCTCAGAAACCCTGTGTGTGGACTCAAGAGAGGAAGAAAAAAAATATACTCTGAGCTTCCCAGGATGCCACAGTCCCCAGCTCTGGGTTGACACCAAAGTGAAGCTCCCGGGCATGGCTGAAAGTGTGTTGAGCCAATGGAGAAGGCCCTTCGGTTTCCTCCGGGATCTGAAAGCAGAGGCCTTCTCCTGCTGTGTGGAGAAATCTCAGATACGGAAATGCTTAAAACACAGCCAAGACAAAATCAGTCCTGGAAAGAGGCATGTCAGGGCCTCACACCAAATCCTGCCTTTCCAGACCTCAGAAGCAGTCCTATTCCTATAGCTGCAGCCACGCCATGCTGTGAGCCAGCCCAGTGCCCTTCTAATAAGTGGCCTCCGTGATTGCTTTAAGCAGCATGTGTGGTATTTCTATTGCTTTTCGCTGGAACAGCCCTGTGTGCTTTGACTGACTCCCTGGAATTGGGTTCTTCCAGTCACGCCTGAGACTCCAACTGTAGGAATCAGTAAGGCTTTTTTCTTTGAAGTATCCTCTTCAAAGAATAACATTCAGGAAATAAGTAGGAAATTAAATTCATTGCAAGATTATAGGTCTGTATGCACTGTTCGGGGTCTAAAGGTTCAATGTATAAGTATGGGCAATTAAGGTAAAGACACTTTATTTTTTAAAGGGCAACGGCAATGGTAATTGAATTTTAGACCACTGCAGACAGAGTTCAAGTCAACATACGCATGACAAGAAATCTGACAAAAATTAGTGCTGATTATTGGGCCTCTGTTTCAGAGTATGACCTGAATAGGGTCACAGATGGTACCCAAAAGGCCTGTAAGATTGTAACAATAATTTTGAAAGCCACGGAGATGTTATCTCCACCTGAGAGCTCTGCATTCAGAGAGAAGTCTATCCAGGGTGAGGGAACCCTAGATAGGAAAGTCAGAGCCCTAACTGGGGGCAGAGAGGGAAAAGCAAGGCATTCTCTTAGTGACTTAAAGCAGGGGAGATAAACAGCTTCTCTTATATGATAATTCTTGATTTAAAAACATAGAAAGAGGCTCCTGGGATGAAGTAGACTGCGCAACAGAATTACATTTACATTGTCCCCTTCCAGGAACTTTGGATTGTGCTCATGCCCATGCGTGCATGCGTGCATGCGTGCCTGTGTGTGTGTGTGTGTGTGCATGTGTGTGTGTGTATGTGTGAGTGCGTGCCTGTGTGTGTGTGTGAGTGCGTGCCTGTGTGTGTATGTGTGTATGTGTGTGTGTGTTTGATTGATAAGGCCTTCTGAGTATCAGCTTGACTGCATTCCATATCCTGTAACTTTTGACATGTGCACTGAAAGCAAACCCGAGGGTCCAGTTTATTTCTTCTTGTGTGACCCTCCAGTCCCTTTATGTTATGACCAAGGACTGAGACCTCGGTGAGGTGGCTTTTTTTTTGTTTATTTTTTTAAAGAATGTATGGAGTTTTTTTTCCCTTAAGGTTCATTACGTCATCATATTTTGTAGATAGCCTGTAAACCCTGACGTATGTTTGATCTACATGAACTGTCAGTGGTTTGTGCAGATGAGATAAAACATTTCATGATTGCATTGAGTTTTTAAATATTGCTTTGTTTTTCTAACTACTCTTTGCATATTACTATTTAAGTACATAAAAAAATCAAGGTTAAAAAAATCAAAACAAGATTTCCTTTCTCTCCTTTGTCTTATTTTTACTTCCATTAACCTTTTGTGATGTTGTTATTATACTTTAATATCGAATATTTCAACCTGATATTTTATTGTCATCTTCTGTTTAGTTCTTCTAATAGTTTCGTTTTAAATATTTATCTTTTAACTATCAGTATAGAGATTATTTTCCCTTATCTTGATCTCTTTCAACAGGAGATTTGTATTTTCCATTGCAGAACATTTCAGCCCTATAGAGATGAAGAAAATGATGAGTGTCATCATGCTTCGAGTGTGACCAATTCACCAATTTTGATTATTTTACAACAAAGATGTTATAACATTTTGGAGAATTGGTAGAACTGGTTTTCTTTTGGGTTTGTAGGTAGAAATGATCAAGGAGAAAGAAGAAATTGATGTCAAAGCTAAAAGTATCCTCTTTATTTTGTATTTCTAGTTATACATAATTTCTTAGCAAATCCTCCAAAGTACTGGGTCATGTCTAGTAGTCTGTAAGGTTTGCATCTGACGCTAACTTCCTTCTTATCTGTTGTCTTTTCTCCTATCCATATTGCCCACTTTTGGGTTTGAGATATAATTTCTTCCCTAAAAGATGTCCTTTCATCCTTTCTTCATTTCTGGGCTAAGGGTTCTCAGTGAATAGCATTTCCTGTGAATGAGGTTCCAGTTCAGAACAGTTTTTGCCTCTTACTGCTGAATCACTATGCTTCAACTCTATTTCTGAAGGGAAGTCAGGTGGTTTTCTTTGGGGATTTTAATAATTTCTTCATCCAGGGAGCTGTTTGTGACACACAGAGGCAAACATGATGTCCTCAGAAAAGGGCAGCGCCAGCATGCCTGACTTGCAGGTGCGTGTGCGCCACCAAGAGCCGACTGCACTGATGACTAAACTGAAAGGTGTTGTCATCTGCCTCCTGCTTCTTTCTACTTGGAAGGAACGGAATAACTCAACGCCTTTCTGCCTTGCTTTTCTTTCTTTTTTTCAGATTTCTTTAACTTTTGCATATGTACTTATGTTTTGTCTGCATGCATGTCTGCACACCAGAAGAGGGCATTGCATCCCACGGGACAACAATTCTAGATGGGTGTGAACCACCATGTGGGTGCTGGGAATTGAACTCAAGTCCTCTGGAAGAGCAGCCGGTGCCTTTAACCCCTGAGCCATCCGTCTAACCCCTGCCTCACTTTTCTCTAAGAGTTTGTCATCTTTCCAGTTGGCTGGAACAGAAAACTGTTTGGAAATAGCAGAAGGGCTGAAGCTGTATCTTGGGTTTCCCGTAATTGAAAGGAAAAAGGACAGTCTGCCTTTGCTAATGAGCTGGGTACAGATCCAGCCTCTTCCCCAGCAGAATATCAGGGAGATGGAACTGAGCCACAGAATTGAGCCTCAAGCCGAGAATAACAAGGATTTTGTTATGTTGTCCACTCCAGGATCCATTCTGCTATTTTCATAACATTCTAAAAGATTTCTCATCTGCAAGTAATTAGTTGCAAAATAATCTATCTCGGGACTGTGGGTTAGCGAGGGGTTGGGCAACGGGAGTTCCAGCTGTGGCCTAGCAATGTGTCAGTCTTGTGTTCCTTCTGCCTTTGTCCGCTTGTGCAACTGTAAATTCATTATGTAGATACAGGCTGGCCCTGCACACCGACGAGCCTAGCCAATTGCCTGAGAAGTATACCGTCCACAACAGTCTCTCCCACGCGCTGGAGGCTCCCTGTCTACAGAAGGCCTTCCCAATGCTGCCTGGATTCTTTGCCACAGCACCCTGAGAGACAAGAGAGGCAATCTGATGGGAGTTGTTAAATAGGTGCCATGGTTTTCTCTTGTTATCCATGTTTCTTTTGTTCTCTCTGTGTAATCCATAAAAAGAAATCATTGTGACAGTGGTGTGAACAATCACAATCCGTGCATACATACACATGTAGCATACACATGTAACCAACACCCAGGTCAGGAAAGAGCAATGCCAATACTCCCGCACTCCCTCCAGCTACCCATCCGCCAAGGAAACCACTCTCTGACTCTAAATCAGTGATGGGAATATTTGAATGAATTTTGTATGACACATGAACCCCGCAATGCATCCATTATGTATGCCTGCCTAGTACACTTATCTTTACATGATAAAATGCACTGCCTGGCATGGGGAAACAGCAAAGGAATGAACGTCTAACTAGAAGAAATCTCCTCTGAGTTGAGACCTACCAGCTGGCTTCAGTGGATGACGGATAGGCACAAGGAATACTAGATGTTCTCTTCATTTCTGTTACAAACCAACTTCAAACTCAGTTAACGCAGAAGGAGAACAACGTTTCCCTCCTTGGGGCTTGGAGGACAAGGTGAAAATCTTTTTCCTACTATGGGCTTCTATAAATTTAGGCTGTAAGTACTTAACTTCATGGTCATTTTGGTTCTACTTAGGCCAAAGGCAAGGATCGGGGGTGATTTTTTCCACAGAGTTTTCTGTGTGGCTGTTGTGTTTCAGTCGGTCACCATGGGCAGGTTCACCTTGTACTCTAGCAAAAGGAGAGCTATTTTGCTGGGATGTAGAAGCTAGGAGCCAGCGCCTAATTTACCTCATTCCTTGGAGGAATGTCTCCCCATGGATGAAGTCCTTCCTTGTGAATACACTGTTTTGAAGTTAATTTATGATCAATGACCACTTATTGTATTGTTATTTTACCTCTTTTAAGATCCTTTAATCTGGAATAGAATTTCTGTTGTCGTTTTAAAGTGGTGTGTGTGTGTGTGTGTGTGTGTGTGTGTGTGTGTTTAGGCTACTTGAGCAGAATGGTCCTAAACTTCAATTTATCTCTTTCTATTCAGTTTATATTAAATACCTTAGGTGAAATCATAATATATTGTATATGAAATTTCAGTGTGTTTTTTTCTCCTTGTATTTCTAAAAGCTTGTTATTTAATTAGTTTGGAGTGTTAGCATTTTCTTATGTTTTGATACTGCTTGGAGAGCAATAATTTTTCATCCAATAAGACTTATTGAGTTGGGGACCCTGTTTTCCTCTTGATCTTTTTTTTTTTTTTTGAGACTATTGTTATATGGCCCAGGCTACCTGCAAACACTGACCCTGCATGAGTTCTGGGATTGCAGCCCTGCACCACTGGGCTTCTGCTTCCTCCTACAGTCCGTCTACACAGACAGTGCACTGTTCCCCTAAAGTCCGTCTACACGGACAGTGCACTGCTCCCCTACAGTCCGTCTACACGGACAGTGCACTGCTCCCCTACAGTCCATCTACATGGGCAGTGCGCTGTTTCCTCTTTATTTTGAGATAGTTTCTTCCTCTGGACCAGCGAGTGTGTCAGGCAGACAGAAGTGAGGGGTTGATGCTGATGGGGGGCGTTTTCTCATCTGGGAATCTCCTCCCCTGTTCATGAAGTTCTTTCATTTTATAGTGGAGGAGGGTGGATGTCTTCTGATTATCACTTTTCATCCCTCTTAATTTCTCGTTCTTTGTCTTCATGACCGAATCCCAGAGGCTGTGTTGCTTAGGTCACTGCTTCTCCTGCCCAGCTGCTGCCCTCGCAAGCATCCCAGACTGCTGCGGTGTGTGCTGAGCCTGTCCTCGCCGCTGTGGCTTCCATAGGTGGGCAGACCTGCTGTCTCTCCCAGGTTGTACTTTCTACTTGGAATGGGGCATTCTTTTCCTGGGGCTATTTTCTCTTTCTCTACATTGATCATTATGAATTGGGGAATTTACTTACCGATTCGAGTATGTTTGCGGTATTGCCACGCGGAGTCTCATATGTATGCTAGAATCAGGCTGGCGGTGATTCTACTTCCTCGTCTCATTAATCGTGCTTTGGGGATATTTATAGAACATGGAGTATTTATTCTCTGCATTGTCGTCATGTGTCTATTCAATTGCTTCTCATTCACTCTGTCATTTTAACCGCCCCACCCACTAGCCTGTAGACACGCTCACTAATTGTCAATGGACCCATAATAGTTTCCCACATTCATGCACTCGGCTGTATTTTATTGCTTTTCTTTGGTTGGAGATTTACATTGGAGATGGAAGGCTAAGGTGTGTTTGGCATGAACAGATTCAGCGTGGGCCATTTTGAGGGATGAGCATTGGCTCAGAACAGCCATGCAATAAATCTTTGTACAATCAATGATTGCAAAGAAAAGCAAACTGGATAAAGTTGCCCAGTTGTGAGGAGAACCGAAGAGTGTTTTTAAACACTGAGTTAAACATAATAAATCCCACATTCTTACGGAGCTTCATTGGTCGTTTAGAATTTTGAGTGTACCAGAAACAAATTCCCTAGCACTGTCAGATTGGGAAAGCCAGATAATTAAGTTAGTGTTTGGTGGAGTCACAATTTGATGCATTAGGATACTGTCAAAAAAAGAAAAAAAAAAAGAAAGAAAGAAAGAAAAGAAAAAAATCAAAACCCCACCAAAAACAGAACAACAAAAACAAAACAAAAACACAACAACAACAAGAAAACACAAAGAACCTTCGATCTCAGGGGGACTTCCGTGTGGGAGACTCTGGATTCAGGGACCACAAGACCTTGTCAGTCCCTTTTCTCCCATTGTTCATGGGTGGTGAAGACTCAACCAGAGAAATGAATGAGGCTCGCTGCTCCGGATGCGGTCAGCTTCCATAAATCACCTCTCCCATTGTCTGGATACATTTTGGGCATCCAGTAGTTTATTTCCAAAGTATATAAAGAAGCAGAGGCCAAGGGTGTAATCTTGGAGCTGTTTAAATAGAGTGGTTCCAGTCAAGGCGGGCAGCTGTTCTCAATTATTAGCCCATATATTCTAGGTGCCAGGGAAAACCCACAAGGGTGTCACTAAATTGAATTTTAAAAATGACCTTCTGTTCAGATGAAAATCTTCTCGCTGCCCACCCCACAACACTGGGCCCCTATTGAACAAGTTAGCAACACCGCGGCTGCCTGTAGCGGGATTTGAGCTATCACACAGGCTACCTTTCAGGGAGTCCTTGGTGCTGCTGTTAGGTCAAAAGGACAGGCCAGAGCCTTGCAAGGTCAGGCTGTCATGATGGGTGGGCACAAAGGGTTTGTGCTGGGGCAGAGTCCAAGTCCAAGCAGTGCCTTGCTTCCTGATACGCTGTTTCGCAGCCCCACCGGGGTGCAGCAGGTCTTGAGGTCCATTCTACTAAGAAGCACAACTCTCCTGGGAGCTGACGACCGAGAACAAAATCTGCTTCCGCAGAGAAGTCCTTGGAAACCATGGGCCCCCAGAGAATGACAGAGCTGGCTTTCAACACAAAATTGTCCCGTGGAATGCCCTTGCACCTCTTCACCTAATCTCATTAGCCTTGTGACTAAAGGACACAGCCTCTGGAGTCACATTGCCTGCCCTTGTATCTTGGCTTCATCTTGTGTCGTGGGACCTTGGACAGTTAGTTTACTGTTTTCATTTTGTTCAATTTTCACTTTCGTATCTATGAAGTGGAGCTAGGAAGCTGCTAACTTAATAGGGGTGACGTGGGGTTTCAGCAAGGAAATCCATTTAAAGTTCAGGCCACATGTTTGTGGCCAATGCTTCCTCCTCCTCCTGACCATCGTCACTGCCCATGTCCTACACAAGGGCTGCACTCAGGAGGCTTAAAGATCCTTCCCGAAGCCATCCATGTGCTGAACATGGTCTACTTCACCTAGTCAAAGCAAACTGTTTTCCTTTTCTTCTCCACGTGTGTGGACATTCCCAGAGATGTTTGATCAACTCTTTCACAAAGCACAAAGCTAACGCTGTCTTTTGTTGGGCAGTGAGTGGAAACACTTCCCGAGGTCCCTGGCCAAGCTAGAATGTTGCCATGTACAGGTTTTGTAAGTGACCTTAGACCAGCGAAAACTTCCTCATCATCCACTTTCCCATGGTGATTTCCAAAACTGAAGTTGGGGGGAAACACATTTGGTGCATGCCAGGGTAAAACACAAAGGCAGTGTGTATCATCCATATGCCCCACAGAGATCTATCAATACAGTGCTTCATTCACAAATACGAAAATGGCCCGTTTAATTGGTTGTCAGGACTAGTGAGCTTCTGTGTTAAAGCACACATGAAAATGCTTTGAACGGCGGCACAGAGAGTTTATTTAGCTGTTCTGTTTTACTGCAGCGAGGTGCCAAGCTGGCTCCAGAGAACTCTTGCCATGTGGTGCCTAGGAGTCTAAGTCCTAAATTGAAAGCCCCGGCTGCTCTCTGTCCTTCCTCTGTCAGGAGTAAGACGGCAACTTCAGGAGACGCGGGCCTTTTATTCCACACGCACGAATTCTTAATAGTTGATGTTTATGAATGTTTTTACATACAGTTTTTATGGCCTATTTTACATCTGTAGGCTTCCTAGATTATATGTCCCTGAGTTCAATGTTTCCCCTTTATTCCCTAGACCTGACTGCGTTTGATACGTGGCATTTGATATGCTATCTTTTATTATACACAAGTCCTTTGATCTCTGCAGAGGAAAGGCGCCACATAAATGCAGAAATCCATTATAATCATACAGAAGAGTGGCTTTATGGGCCACGTCCAGCTCAGCGACACACATGCACATGCCGTTGGATGGAGGAGCGTACAAGGCTGAGGAATGTTAACGCCAAAGTGTCTGTTCAGATATATAGAGCTACTCGGAAACATTTACAGTACACAGTCCACTGGAGTAAACACACAAAAAGACATATGCACGCTGTAAATAGCTCACCCTACTGAATGCACTTGCACACTCAACACTAAGATCGAGGACAGAACCTTGCAGGATCCCTCATGTAGCTACCCATTTTCACATGACTTTCTCTGAATTCTGGACATCCAGCGGATCGGAGCACATAGAACGGACTGTTTGAGGCTCAGCTCCTTGTTTTCACACTGTTGGCAAGATTCATCCATGCAGCAATTTTGTTGTTGTTGTTGAAGAGTCATGTATTTCTGATTTCTTTCTCGGCTCATTTCAGAATGGCCAAAATCAAAAACTGATAACAGCTCATGCAGGAGAGGATGTGGGGTAAGGGGAAAATTCCTCCATTGCTGGTGGGAGTGCAAACTTGTACAGCCTCTTTGGAAATCAGTATGGCAATTTCTCAGAAAATTAGGAAACAACCTTCCTCAAGACTCAGCAATACTGCTTTTGGGTATATACCCAAAGGATGCTCAACTGTGCCACAAGGACATGCGCTCAACTATGTTCATAGCAGCATTATTTGTAATAGCCAGAACCTGGAAACAATCTAGATGCCCCTCTACCAAAGAATGGATAAAGAAAATGTGGTACATTTTCACAATGGAGTACTACACAGAAGTAAAAAAATAATGACATCTTTAAATTTGCAGGCAAATGGATGGATATAGAACAAAAAAACATATTGAATGAGGGAACCCAGACCCAGAAAGACAAGTATAATATGTACTCACTCGTAAGTGGCTTCTATAAATAAAATAAAGAAAAAAACCAACCTATAGGCTACAACCTCAGACCACCTTGACAACAAAGAGGACCCTAAGAGAGACATACATGGATCTACATAGGAAAGGGAAAAAGACAAGATCTCCTGGGTAAACTAGGAGCATGAGGGTCACTGGAGAAGGGAGAAGGGGAGAGAGAAGAAGGGAGGGGAGCAGAGAAAAATATATAGCTCAATAAAAAAAATTTAAAAAGTCATGTTTTCTCATTTTTTTCTAAAATGTGTCAAAGTATAAATTTTAACAAGGCATCTTTCATATCAGTTGTCTAAGAACTTAAGTGGGCAATTCTGCTTTTAATTTATAAGAAGATAAGTTTTGTCTTCAAGCGTCTTCTTTCTTTCTTTTTTAAAAAAATTATTTATTTGCTTTGCACCCCCACCACAGTTTCCCCTCCCCCCTCTCCTCTCGGCCCCTCCCCCATTTCCTCTCTGTGTCCCTCATTTACTGCTCCCCTGTTTCTATTCAGAAAGGGGCAGGTGCCCCATGGTTATCAACAAAACAAGGGGTTTTTATCTCTGTGGGGAGACACCCTGAGCACAGTAACTCTTGTGAAGGAAAACATTTAACTGGGGCTTTTGCTTACAGTTCAGTGGTTCAGTCCCTTATCATCATGGTGCGACAGGGCAGTGTGAAGGCAGGCATATTGCTGTAGAAGTAGCTAAGAGCTCTACATCTTGCAGGCAACCGGAAGTGGTTTGTCTCATTGGGCAGGCTTGAGCATATGTGAGCCCTCAAAGCCCACCTCCACAGTGACATAGTTTCCCCAACACGATCATACCTACTCCAACAAGGCCATACTTCCTAAAAGTGCCACTCCCTTTTGAGGCCATTTTCTTTCAAACCACCATGCATGGCATATCAAGTTGCAGTAAAACTAAACACCTCTTCATGTACTAAGACTGGAAGGGTCCCAAAAGCCAGTAAAGGAACCAGAGACAGCTCCTGCCCCCACTGTTAGAGCCACACAACTGTCACATATATGCAGAGGTCCTGAGTCAGTTCCATGTAGGCTCCCTGGTTGTCGGACCAGTCTGTGAGTTCCTGTGAGCTCCTGTGAGCTCAGGTTAGTTGATTCGGTGAGTTTTCTTGTGTTGTCCTTGACCCCTCTGACTCCCAAATCTTCCTCCCTCTTCAGCGGGATTCCCTGAGCTCAGCATGATTGTTTGACTGTGAGTCTCGGTTTCTACAAGTTGCATGACTGTGTAGAACACCCATTTTCCCCATATCCTCCTGACACACAGGGCTGATGACACAAATCTCTCATGGCTTTCAGTTGTATCCAGGAACTTTGCAGCAAGCAAGGGAAAGCCTGTAGTGCAGAATATCGCTAGGCATCCTTACATTGACATTTCCCCCACCAGATGTGTTTGCTCCGATCCTAGGTCTCTGGGTCATCCAGCTTCAGGGTCCTGATGCTCCAGGCGCTGTCAGGAGTGGGCTCACTCTTGCAGCATTGGTCTCAGTCTGGACCGGTCGTTGATTGGTCACTCTCACAATCTCTGTGCCACTCTTACCCTAATGCAGCCCATAGGCAGGCCAGACTAGATGGAAGGTTGCGGGGCTGGGTTGGTGTTCCAACGCTGTTACGGGAAGTCTTGCCCGGTGACAGGAGTTGCCCAGCTCAGGCTACAGATCCACTATTGCTAGGAGTCTTAGCTGGGATCATCCTTGTAGATTCCTGGGAGTTTCCCTTACACCAGGTTTCTACCTGACCCTGTAATGGTCCCCTTTTCCAGTCTGCTTTTTATGTGCTCTCCACACCCCTACCTGATCCCTCATGTTCGCATCCCCACCACCCATTCCACTCACAAAATCTCTTCTATTTCCCCTTCCCAGGAAGATCCTAGTGTCCCCCTTGGGCCCTCCTTGTTTCCTAGTCTCTCTGGGTCTGTGGGTGGTAGCATGGCTACTCTTCACTATACAGCTAATATCTACTTATGAGTGAGGACATACCATGTGTGTCTTTCTGGGTCTTGGTTACCCCACTCAGAATGATTTTTCTCTAGTTTCATTCATTTGCCTTCTAAAAGATTTTATTTATTTTTACTTTATGGGTTCTAGAATTTTGTCTGCATGCATTTATGTTCATCACATGAATGCTGGATGCTCTTAGAAACCAGAAGATGGCATCAGAGCCCCTGGAACTGGACATACAGATGGTTATGAGCTATCATGTGCGTTCTGGGGGTCTTCTGCAAGATGCTTAGGTACATTTAACCACTGAGCTATCTTTCCAGTGCCATAATTTCACTTCCTTAGTAGTGTCTATGGAGGAACTGGAGAAATGGCCCTGCAGTGAGAATGCCTATGCTGTTGTGGAGAACCAGGCTTTGATCACCAGCACCCATGTTGGACTACTCATAACTTCTTGTAACTCCAGCTCCTTGGCACATACCCAAAAGACTGATACCCTACTACAGAGAAAAACACATCCTCATTCGTGTTCACAGTTGCTCTGTTCACAACAGCTACATCATAGAAACAGCTTCGGTGTTCTTAAACCAATGAATGGGTAATGGAAATATGGTACCTGTATATAGTGGAGTTTTATTCAGCTATAAAGAAAAATGAAAATTTGAAATGTGCGATATAAGTGGATGGTGCTGGAAAATATCATGGTAGTGAGGTAATCCAGACTCAGAAAGATTAACACATGCATGTTCTCATGCTTACGTGTATCTTGGTGTTGAGTCTTTAATTGGTGTGCTTAAATCAGAGTACCCATAGAATCCAGGAAACTAGGAAGGGAATGCCGGTGAGGATAGGGAAGAAAGATCTTAAAGGGGAAGAAGTCTTAGTTACGGTTTCTATCACTGTGATATGTACCATGGCAAAAAGCAGCCCGGGAAGGAAAAGGCTTATTCCACTTACCCTTCCAGGTAATGCTCCATCACTGAGGGAAGTCCGGGCGGACAAGGAGCCTGGAGGCAAGGGTTGATACAGAGGCTATGGAGACAGGCTGCTTACTGGCTTGATCAGCTTGCTTTTTTATACAACTCAGGACCATCTGCCCAGGAGTGGAATTGTCCACAGTAAGATAGGCTCTCCCACACCAATCATTAATCAAAAAAATAAAAATGCCCCTTGGGCCAATCCGGTGGAGGCATTTTCACAGTTCAGAGTCCCTCTTCCAAAAGTACTATACTTTGTGTCAAATTGACAGAAGACTAAACGGTATGAGGCAGAGTAGAACATAGCTGAGGGAAAGGGGGGATAGTGGAGAGGAGGGCTAAGGGCTTGGAGGGATGGGAGAGCTTGGAAGAGGGATAGTTAATACTAATCACGATTGAAAAAATTCTTATAGAAGCCTTCTATCTTATAAGATTCCCCAGTAGGGGATTATGCTCATCCAGAAGCCATAGGTGGCTAAATAAAAAGCTTAGGGCCATGTGTGGGATGCCTCCCACCAGGACTCCATGGTACCACTCTCTTGCTGAAGATGCCACACACATTGACCATAGTACGTGGAGCTATCTAGTGGGTGCTGACCAGAAAGATCGTCCTTGCTAGCTAGTTGAAAGATGCTGTGTAGAGTGCTGGGGGTAGGGAGCCAGGCATCCACAATTATGAACCCTGCAGACTACAATAATGATCTGTATGGCAAGATATGCCAAGTGCAATAGTGGCACAAGTGGTATGGGCAGAACCAACTACTTTCTGATTGGCTTAAGTCCCTCTGCACAGAAGGAAACACATGGCTAGGTACTACAAATCTGGCCAAGACATGGTCACAGGCACAAGGAGTATCTGCTAATTAGATATAATATCAAACTACCCTCTAAATTTGTAACCTTCTACCCATAAATTAATTCAGATCTTAAACCTCACCAGAGAAGGTTTTTGGTTTTTTGTCCCCCCCACACCCCAGTGGACAGTGATTAATGCAGGAACTCACACTGCTCAAGTGTGAGTTCAAGTGCAGAGAATAAGTGCCAAGGGAGTGCTTAGCCACAGTGGGGCATCAGCATCATGCTCCACCCCAGGTCAGGAACCATCATGAAAGAGGGTTGGAAAGACTGTAAGAGCCAGAAGCCTGTAAGGTCAGCGAAGACTGGGACAAGCAGCAGCCTCTGCGGGCATGGCAGGGGTGCTGCACTGGGGGCTCATGGCTCTGCTGGGCATGGCAGCGGTGCTGCACTGGGGAACTCATGGCTCTGCTGGACATGGCAGGGGTGCTGCACTAGGGAACTCATGGCTCTGCTGGGCATGGCAGGGGTGCTGCACTGGGGAACTCATGGCTCTGCTGGGCATGGCAGGGGTGCTGCACTGGGGAACTCATGGCTCTGCTGGGCATGGCAGGAGTGCTGCACTGGGGGCTCATGGCTCTGCTGGGCATGGCAGGGGTGCTGCACTGGGGAACTCATGGCTCTGCTGGGCATGGCAGGGGTGCTGCACTGGGGGCTCATGGCTCTGCTGGGCATGAAGGGAGTCCTGCCCTCAGGAACTCATGGGTCTTCTGGGCATGGCGAGGGTGTTGCACTGGGGAGTTCATGGCTGTGAAGGGGTGATGGCTTCTGGAGAAAAGAGAGTCAGTTGGCTTAAGGTTGTGGCCCATGTCATGTTGCCCATGCTCCGGTGGATTGTCCTATAGACCTAGGAACTTGTGAGCAGCATTGATTGTACTTGATGGGTTGTTAAAATGACGACGACAACAAACCCATAAAGTTGGGGTGGGCGGAAGTGGGGTGGGTCTGGGAAGTGAATAGTCTCAAAATGCATCATAGAAAATTATCAAAGCGATGGTACACACATCTTTAATCTTTGAAAAAGTATATCTATTGCTAACACAAATACTTAATTTAATTTAATTTTATTTTTTTCCATTGTTTTTTTCCTTATTTATTTATTTAAAGAATTTCCACTTCCTCCCCTCCTCCCAATACCCTCCTGCTCCCCCCACTCCCTCTCCTCCCTGTAGGAAATTCAAGTCGTCATGCAGATGAAACAAGACCCAGTGCCATTGTCAATGGCTTCTCAGACAGTCCCCGTGTCAGCCACATTCAAAGAATTCGGTTTGATCACATGCTCGTTCAGTCCCAGTCCAGCTGGCCTTGGTGAGCTCTCATTCGATCAATCCCCTTGTATCAGTGGGTGAACGCACCCTTCGCGGTCCTGACTTCCTTTTTCATGTTCTCCTTCCTTCTGCTCTTCATTTGGACCTTGGGGGCTCAGTCCAGTGCTCCAATGTGGGTCTCCGTCTCTATCTCCATCTATTGTCGGATGAAGGTTCCCTCTGGTTCTGCTTTCCTTGCTCACGATCTCCCTCCCTCTGCTTCTCATTTGGACCTAGGGAGTTAAGTCCAGTGTTCCAATATGTGTCTCTGTCTCTATCTCCATGCTTCGCCACATGAAGGTTCTGTGGTGACATGCAAAATATTCATCAGTATGGTTATGGGCCAAGGCCATTTCAGGCACCCTCTCCTCTGCTGCCCAGGGAACAATCTGGGGACCTCTCCTTGGGCCTGGGAACCCCTCCAGAATCAAGTCTCTTGCAAACCCTAAAATGGCTCCCTTAGTTGAGATATAAACTTCCCTGCTCCCATAACCATCCTTCCTCCCTCCCCCCATCCCATTCCCCCAAGCCATCCCCAATCCTCCCCCTCTCCCTAACCATCTCCCCTTACTTCCACCCCCTCACCCCCCATGCACCCAAGTTTGCCTGGCAATCTTGTCTACTTCTAATATCCAGGAGGATAACTATATGATTTTCTTCAGGTTCACCTTCTTATTTAGATGCTCTAGGATCACTAATTATAGACTCAAAGACCTTTAACTATGACTAAAATCCACTTATGAGTGAGTACATACCATATTCCTCTTTTTGGGTCTGGGTTACCTCACTCAGTAAAGTGTTTTCTATTTCCATCCATTTGCATTCAAAATTAAAGATGTCATTGTTTTTTACCGCTGAGTAAAACTCTAATGTGTATATGTTCCACACATTCTTCTATTGAGGGGCACCTAGGTTGTTTCCATGTTCTGGCTATTACAAATAGTGCAGCCATGAACATAGTTGAACAAATACTTTTGTAGTATGATAGGGCATCTCTTGGGTAAATTCTCAAGAGTGGAATTGCTGGGTCCTGAGGGAGGTTGACTCCTAGTTTCCTGAGAAACCGCCACACTGATTTCCACAGTGGCTGCACACAAATACTTAATTTTAACATATTCCAATTTACATATACTTTTCCTGAAGGAAAAGTTAATGCTTTTGCTCTATTAAGAAATATATTCCAGCCAGGCATTGATGGCACACACCTTTAATCCCAGCACTCAGGAGGCAGAGGCAGGGGTATCTCTGTGAGTTCAAGACCAGCCTGGTCTACAAAGTGAGTTCCAGAACAGTCAGAGATGTAACAGAGTGAAACCCTGTCTTGAAAAATAAAAAGAAAAGAAGAGAGAGAGAGAGAGAGAGAGAGAGAGAGAGAGAGAGAGAGAAGGAAGGATGGAAGAAATATTTTCCTCTTACAAGTCATTCTTTTTTTCTGAAAGAGCTATTGCTTTGTGTTTTTTATTTAGATCTAGGCACTATTAGGAATTTTTTAAACTTATGGCTTAAGGTAAGAGTTGGGATATATGGCTTTTTCAATGCATTAACTCAACTGCTCATTTAACTGCATTTGTCATTCCTTAGAAAGATCAGCCTTTGCCTTGGAAGGCACTTTGGAGCAGGTTTAGAGCTGAAATCCTCCAGCAGGCATGTCTTCCATTTTCTTGCATAGGTTTTCTGACTCTTGGGCAGTGGGATCATCAGGGAATGTGTTTAAAGTTTGCTGGTTGCTCTCACAGGTTGAGCCACTGCAGATGACTGGGGACAGAGTCGCAGCCATGCTTACTCAGGACCTTTAGTTTGTGTTGGAGCAAGTCTGCCTCCTGTAAATGAATGTGGAGAGAATGATCTGGGTTAATTTGGGGAACCTCATTTACTGCTCTAATGTTAACATTCTCTCTCCCCAGCAACCATTCACTAGCACTTACTCTACCGCCTCCCTTGTGGAACCAAGTCACCCGGAAAGTAAACCGTTGAGACAGCTTGCTTGCCTCCCTATGGAGTGTAAGCATTTGTCTTCTTATCTTTCTGTTGGCTCCATCACATTCAGTTAGTCTTATTGAATACTACTATTTGCAAAGATTGTTCTAAAATCAGCATAATTTTGGGAATGAGGACATTTCAAGCAGAGGGAAAATAAAACCCAGAATGGCAGTTGAGGCACTGAGATAATTTTCCATGTGCACCACCCCTCAGTAAATTGTGTGGCAAGACCACCATACCATTGACATTCAAACAAAGTCAACCTCAAATGCCAGATCAAATTGAAACTGTAGAAATTCTGAGCAAGGCAGGGTTAGCTGTCTGTAGGCATTATAGACAAAGTCCTGGGAGACAAAGTCCCTTTCCCTTCAGAGAACATACATGTAGCTAACATAGAAGACCTTGTCAGTGAATACACAGCCCTGTAGCTCAGCTCCTGCAGAGGCAGCCAACCTCAGAAGAAAATACTAGGAAAAAATGTATCTGTCCTGTACTTCTTGTTAAGAGTCCATAAATAATTTGGCAAATATTATACAGCATTTACTTTATGTTATGTATTATAAGTAACCTGAAGGCAATTTAACCTATATAGGTGATTTAAGGAATGTATGTGTCTGTTATTTATATTATATTGTGTATGTATTCTTTTTATATTGCAATATAATATATTTATATGTTATATTCTATATTATTTATATTATATCATGTCTTCTTATATGAGGGATTCGAGAACCCCCAGATTTAGGTGTCCCAGAGCCACTCCCCCTAAAACATGTACTCAGTCGCTAGTGCTTGCTTGTCAGATGACACAGCCCTCCTTGGGGTGGTCTGTCATATACTCTACTTCTCGTAGAAGATGTGCGTGTGTTGTTGGGTGGATAGGCAGTGGGGACTTGTGAAGACAGCCACCCTTCCAAGAGAGACCATGGCCTCAATGCCCTACAAACAGGGAAGACACCGCTCCTCTGCTATAGCAGACACTACAGCCGGGGAAGGCCCGCTAGTTCAATGCAGGAAAACATCCAGCCATAAATACCTCAGACTGAAAGCAAACCAAAAGCCCCGTTTTGAAACTGGAGGTAATTAATTCCTCATGCAGTGTTCCGAGACTCAACCCAGACGTGTGCAGAGTTATTTTTCTTTCCTTCTTCCTTTTGTTGTTTTGTTTCTTTTTTCCTCTCAGACAGTTTACAGCCCAGTAGGAAGTATAACCATGAAGCTCTTGGCACAGTACAGGTTTACTATGTGTCTCTTTTTATTACTTTGCTCATTTTGATCAGTTTTTACACGAAGATGCATGTAATGAATTCAGCTCCTCTTGTCCACAGATTTATGTTTCCCAGAAGGCCCCTTTAGCTCTTGCTATCAGTAGTCACATTGTTAGTGCATTTCTCAGTCATGGAAAAGATCCCCAGATTCGACAATTGAAGGTAAAAGCTGAGTTTAATTTTGAATGCTCATTTTTTTTTAAAAAAAAGGATTTATTTATTCATTTATTATGTATTCAGTGTTCTGCCTGCATGTGTGCCTGCATGCCAGGAGAGGGCACCAGATCTCATTATGGGTGGTTGTGACGCACCATGTGGTTGTTGGGGATTAAACTCAGGACCCCTGGTTTTAACCTCCGTGCTTTTAACCTCTGAGTTATCTCTCTAACTCCTAATTTTTTTAATTTAGAAAAAAATTCAAACTGTTTAAGCAAAATCAGATTTAAGTCAGAGGTTATCAAAAACAGGCTGCTAACTCCCATGTGAAGAATTCTAAATCTCCAAAGTTATTTATCTAACATTGAAGGCTTGCCTCTTAAACTTCCTCTAGAGTCAAGTTCAGATCTCATAAGTTCCCAGAAAAAGGCACAGCTCCTCTGTCCAGCTCTGAGCCTTTGCTTCCCTCATTGCCTAAGTGTGCATATTCTTATGTCGCCGTGTCTCTGTCAGTGGGCTTGCCCGCCGGAAGTGGCTTCTCTTCCTCTCTTTAGTCATCTCGAAATCTGCAGACGTCCCTATGCTTCTAGGTCATAAGAAAGAAAACAAGAACCAAGTGTGAAGTGGCCTTTAACTCTCAGACCTCCCTAAATAACTGTATCTTTGGGAATGGTTTATTGACCTTTCTATTTTCCATCCCCCACCCACTTCCGACATCAGATGGGGCCCAGGAGAGGCTACACTTGGGGTCATGGGATGAGCCCTGGTTGTACATCAGTGCTGCCTGGGTCTTTGAATAGGTTCTCATCTCTCCCTGGTTCTGGCTATGCTGTGGCTGCTGTCATATCCTGGTAACCTTGACCTTGTTGTGGCCATGTCTCCTTACATCTGCAGTGATAAAGATGCCAGTTGGTCTTCCTCTGTGTCATGGTTGGAACCTGAAATGTCAACCATATTGAATGGTTATCGGTACCATTCTGAAAGGTTCTTGCAGACTTTGGAGGTTGGCGCCTGGCTCGCAGAGTAGGTCACTAGGGCCTGGTCAGTGAAGGTTAGCCCCACCTCCTGGTTCCTGCCTTCCTCAGCACTCCTGGTCTGCTGTGCGGCCTAGCTTCTACCACATGCTTCCCCCACCATGCCTGGCACTGCAGTGTCTTCTCTGATATGGTGGTTTGACCCTCCGAGGAGTTCCTTTAAGTTACCCCAGCAGGCACCACCGCAGCAATACTAGAGTGATGCAGCCTTGGTTGTCATCCCCGCCTCACCGGTACGTTCTCACTTTGGGCTTCATCTTCTCCCTGATTCAGGAGCTCTGCTTAGGCCCTGGCTTAGGCCCTAGGTAATTCTAGGTCCTGCTGGCCCTGAGGTGCCCTCTAAAGTAGACATCAGCCCACCCTACCTGATAGGCTCTGCCAGCTTGTCTCATGTATCAATCATTTTGGATTGCCATTTCCTAGCAGAAGGTCAGTCACTCTTCTCGGTGGGGGTGATTTTGAAATTGAACTGGACTGTGAATTTCCTTTTGGTGAGCAGGACCATGTTTGAATTGGCAGATCAATGCTAAGAATCACAGTTTCCCTAGTATTTTATAAGACTCAGTATTGATATACTTAAAAGCAAAGGGGTCTTCTGATATCTGAAGCCTCACTCTGGGTGTTTTAATCCTTTTAAAGTATCAAGTTTCCTTAATAAAAACCGCTACAGTCTAACATGCTGAACTCATGCCTTCTTGGAATGCTGATATTCAAATTTTATGGGTTTAAAAAAAGGGGAAAGAAAGAGAGAAAGGAATAAACCAAATGCTTACTCCCCAGGTTTCTGGAGAGTTTTGTTGAATTTAAGACAATAGTCTGGTTTTGCTTTACTTGTCTTATGATTCCCTCTTTGCTGTAGGTACTCTAATCATATGTATAAAAAGGAGAGTGTGAGTTTGAAAGACATGGTAAGGAGATATGTAGATTGTTTGAGTGGAAAGTTCTAGAAGTTTTGGAGAAATAAACTTCCCTCTGATGTATAGGAGTACAAGGTGCAGTGTCTGTCCTCATAACAAGGTCTTGGCAGGAACTTCAGCAACAAAGGCAGGTTAACAGAGAAAAGCAGACATTGATTTAATCAAGGGAATACACACAGGCCACGACTTCACACGCTTATAATCTGTTCTCTGGAGATGGAAGCAAGGAGAACATGGGTGTGAGGCCAGCCTGGTCCCTACAATGAGTTCCAGGCTAGCCTGAGCTACACAGTGAGACCAACAAGGACTAGATATGTGCCTCAATGTTAAAGTGCTTGACCAACATATACAAGGCCCTGAGTTTGATTTCTGATGTCACACAAAAATCTGAATGTCAAGGGAGTCTGGAGAAGGAAGGGTCCCGAAACTGTCTATTTTTAGGCTTAGGCTGTATGAAGCATAAATAGTCATATGAAAAAGGCGATTGGAAAACGGGCTATGGTTTTACAGCAATAGTTGGGGGGACTCCACAAAATGAGAGTCTTCCAGGAAGAAAGGAGAGTGTGGCAGTCCAAGTTTTACAGTTGACTTTTGGGGAAAGAAATTCTAGTTTCTATGAGCCATCTTAGAGAAAAGGGTTTTGCTTTCTGTGACTAGTTTTCGGGTGCTGGACAACTTTCAGTCTGTGGCAAATGCGGGGAGGAAAGTTTCAAGGGGGAAGGACTTGCTTTGGTTCTTCATGTCTGTGGTATCAGCCATTTCTGTGGCCTATGGGGAGGAAAGACATCATGACGGAGAGTGTGTTGTCCAGGAGAACTGTTCATGGTGGCCAGGAGATGGACAAGAGACAACTTCAGTGGCATGCTACCTACCGTGGCCTACTTCATTCTGATAGTCCAACCCAACTATGGATTAACAAGGGAATTGACCATTGACTGAGCTGGCACCTTCATGAGCCGATCACCTTTCAATGATTGGATTTATCAGCTAGCATACAAACATTTATCTCATGAGAATGGCTTCCATAGCGGGAAAAGGAGGCTTGGGAGGCAACCATCCTAATACTCTTCAGTTTGAAGTACTTAACACATCAAGGTGCCGTACTTTGAAGTATTGTGTTCCGAACCTCGGCAGTTATGTGTTAAGGCAATATGTGAAGGAGAGCCTAGTCATGTGGGAGCGTTGGCTGATTGACTCAGAACTTCTGTGATGTGTCTTGTACATACCTGATATTGTTTTGGTTCCTGGGGAAGGGCTCTCTTCAGGTGCAGTGATCCCCGGAAGCACTGTGGACACGTGGGATGACTCTTCGCCACGTCTCTGCTGCTGAGACACTATACCTCAGACTAAGTCATTATTAAGAGAATAAAGTTAGTTCATAGTCTGGAGACTGGGAAGTCTAATAGAAAGTACCCAGATGCTGGTGGGAGCTTTCTACTGTGATGGAGTGTATCACACAGCAGACAGAAGAGGTGAGAGATTGTGTAACTTTTGTAACAAAGTTCGTTCTGAGATAACCACCCTTCTTCCAATATAATGGCATTACATGAGGGTAGAGGCTCCATTATTAAATAACCATTTATTTATTTATTTACTTACTTACTTAATTTTTTAGGGTTCCACCTATGTAGAATAGGGTGTCCTTGATCCTCATGCCTCAGGATCCCTGGGATTGGAATCTGGGATGGCAGGCATAAGCCACCACACAGAGCTCCTAACCCTCTCTGAGGTCTGCTTCACAATACTTCCTCTGACAGGTAAGTTTCAACATAAAATGTTGGAGATGACTTGAAACTGTAGCCATGGCAAATGGCAGTAGGAATAGAGAAAGAATCGAAGCAACCACCAAACATTTGCTAATAAGAAGCTTCTCTCTAGTTTGATTAGACAGTGTCCCTCCGAAAGAGTCCATGTGTTAAAGGGTTGGTCACCAGCATGTGGCAACTAAGAAGTGAAGCCTATTTGGAGCAAGGTTGCTGGAGGTTAGCCCTTGAAGGGGATAGGGGGACCCTGCCATTTTTGTGTTCCCCTCATTACCTAGAGGTAAGCTTTCTCCTCTGCATGCTCCCACCATGATGGTCTGTGTTTCCACAGGCCCAGCGTGACAGGAGCAAGCCAAGATGGACTGAAAGTCCTGACAATGTTCTTTATAACTTGATTATCTCAGAGTTTTGTTATAGCGATGGAAATCTGACTGGCACATGCCCACATTTTAGAACTCAGATCACTTGCAGTTTAGGAAGAAGGACACAGAAAGCTGGTGAGACCAGGCAGGCATTACTACATCTTTATTTATCTTTTTTAATTTCTTTATTTTTTATTTTTATTTTATTGATGTTTTGCCATGGGTTTCAGGGGCCCTGGAACTGGAATTACAGACAGTTATGAGCTGCTATGTGGGTGCTGGGAATTGAACCCCAGTCCTCTGGAAGAGTAGCCAGTGCTCTTAACCACTGAACCATCTCTCCAACCTAACATGTTTATTTTTATAGATTTCTCTTCCAAGTTTTCTTTTTTGACATTCTATCTGCTCAGGAGAGCATATTTTTTGATTTCTTTCTGACATAGATATAGGTTATTTAGTTTAGCATTTGAATATCAAGCCTAGGTAGAAAACTAACACCGAGATTTGAAACTGATGTGGCTGAATTGTTCAGATTTAATACATGCTGTCACTTTTTGGTTCATGCTAAAAGCAGAGAGGCAAGGTGCAATTTATGACCATCACCAGGACTGTAGGCCAGCCTTGGGCATTCAAATAACCTCCCAACTTTATGAAGTCCCCCTGAACAGTGATAATTTTATAGTTCTTTTTAAGGCTATTTAGTGTTTTTGTTTGTTTGTTGTTTTGTACATTTCAGACAGGTGCTTGGTCTGTAGCTGGTGATCTTCCTGCTTCAGCCCTGAGTACTGGGGTACAGATGTGATCCCAGGCTGGGACATATACTTCTTAATAATGATATTTGTTCTAATTTTGTGGCATCTTAAGGAAGTGGCTTTAAATATGAACTGTTTTTTTGTCTAGCACAGTAGAGCTTTATAGAAAACGGAGCTTTTAAAGTTTTCAAGTTTTGTGTGCTTCCACTTTCATAACTGAGTCCTTCTCCACCCCACCCCCACCTGCACCCTCCAGGAGCCTTTGGTCATGGAGAGCTGCACCTCAGCATCCTTGTTGTAGAGAGCTGCACCTCAGCATCCTTGTTGTTGTGGAGAGCTGCACCTCAGCATCCTTGTTGTTGTGGAGAGCTGCACCTCAGCATCCTTGTTGTAGAGAGCTGCACCTCAGCATTCTTGTCATCGTGAAGAGCTGCACCTCAGCATTCTTGTCATCGTGAAGAGCTGCACCTCAGCATTCTTGTCATCGTGAAGAGCTGCACCTCAGCATTCTTGTTGTCGTGGAGAGCTACCCCTCAGCACCCTTGTCATCGTGGAGAGCTACCCCTCAGCACCCTTGTCATTGTGGAGAGCTGCACCTCAGCACCCTTGTCGCATTGTTTAAGGGTCACTAGGACTCAGTTATCTCTAAGGAACTGCTCCCCAGAGTTTGGCCATGGGCCACACAGACTGAACTTTTCTTCCTACTTCTTTCTTCCTCTTCTCCTCTTCTTCTTCATCTGTTTCTGCTCCTCCTTTGCCACCACCTCCTTCTCCTTTCCTCCCACTTCATTTTTGTCAGGGGGAGGTTTGAAGGGTGGGGGAGCAAGCCCTTGGAGGACCGGGAAGTGGGTATGTTTGGGGTTCATGATGTGAAATTCCAAATAATAAAAATGTTATGAAAATAAAACCTTTTGTACCTGGAGTGAACCCAGATGACAGA
Organism: Myodes glareolus; assembly: GCF_982192425.1. Classification (NCBI taxonomy): domain Eukaryota; kingdom Metazoa; phylum Chordata; class Mammalia; order Rodentia; family Cricetidae; genus Myodes; species Myodes glareolus. The sequence goes on along the minus strand of NC_142029.1, from coordinate 103,131,998 downwards.
GACATTTGTGCTCAGTTTCTTTCTGTGTGCTTTGGTTAGGGTAATCCACATTAATTCTATGTAAAATGTAGAGGTGGAGGAATTTGTATCTTTTGAGGAAAATAGCATGGTGGTAAGGTGGGGGAGAGGGGTGTGTGGCGGCACAGGCGAGGGTGTAGGTGGACTAGTTGCTGTCGCTGATGGTTCCTGAGAAGCAGCTGCTGTCACAAAAGTGCAGCTCTTCTGGATCCATTTCATCTTTATTATTCTAATTATCTAAATGTGTGTATGAAATGGCACTGATTCATGGCTCTGTGTGGGCAGTTCAAAGACCTTGTCAAAAGAAGGATGGGGAACTGAAATGGGGCGGGGTCCACCAACATGTTGGCTCTACAGTGAATTAACTTCATCAGGCAACTCTGTAACTTTCAAGGGGAGAAATTGGGGGACTCATTAACATCATTATCTCCCTTCTTTGGCACCCACTTGAAAGCCTAGCAGTGTTAGGGATGAGCGCCATAGTTTGGGGGGCTAATAGAACATTGTTGAGGGCAAGTGGGGTTTCACAGAAAACCAATCTGAAGCCTAAGCAGCACTCTCCGTGGAGGTTAGAGTAGGACCAGCTTGCTTCAGGTGGGAGGAAACAGCAACGGTGGACAGGAACTTTAGTTGGAAACAGACATCCCTGATGTCCAAGTCTGTCACAGATGAGTCATGGTGCAAAGGTTCAACATGTGAGCATTGGGTAGATTTCTCCATCTTCTTTGGGAGAGGTTCTTCTTGTTCGTAGCATAGTGTGTGATGAATGATGTAGTTGGTTTAGCTTTAGAGTTTATCTTTGTCCCAGTTTTATTTTTCTTCAGTGAACCTCAAGGAGATCCTATCGAATGTTTATTCCGTTAACACTGAGGCTGAAACCAGGCATGCACTATAGCGGCCAATACCCGCCACTGTAAGAACTCAACAGTTCAGAGTCCAGATATCTCCTGTCACTTCAAAGAGCGTGGAGTTAACCCAATTGTGGTATGGAGCCACAGGGCAGTGTATGGAAGAGGACTTGGAGCTAGGGCCATTCAATTGCCTGCTGTCTAGTGGAGCCACGCCGCAGCGTATGGATGTGAACTTGGAGCAGGAGCCGTCCAACTGCCTGCTGTCTAGAAGATTTTAAAATTTGGAAAAATTTAAATCCGAATTCAGTTACATTCCAGAGTCTTATTTGGGGGATTTCCCCCTCATTATTTTAAATCACAACGGAATAAAACTATCATTCTGAGATTTTTGTTAAAAATGTCTTGACGTCTTGGGCTTGTTTTCCCCAATAAAACTACAAAACTTTCTTTGCCAAAATAGACACTGGGGTTTGTTGTGAAAGTCATTAAAATATAATTGAAGTCCACTGCTATTTTGGATTTTCCCCCCTCCCTCTGCAATGGCTTGATTTTAAATTTAACTAACTTGGAAAACTAGGCTGTCATTACCTATACGGTCTAGAAAAACACATGTGAGAGAAGCAATATCCTGGATATCCGACTGCAATCGACCACAAATTGGGCCAGTAATCTGATGATTTCATGCGAAACTCATTGTTATTTTAACTGACAGTTAATGAACTAGAGTGAGTGGTCTGGTTTCCTGTTGGCAAACAGGCAGAAGGAACCCGAGGGTTTCTGGGGTGAGACACCCTGAGCTGCAGCCCTGCCCAGGATGAGAACCAAACACCGGTTATTCTCCGTCGTCTGCATGAGCAACCCTCACTGCCACCTCCAGGAATGCTTTTATGCTTGGCTCCTCAGAGTTAGAGAGTATGTATTCAAAGATGAGGATGGACACCGTAAGTAAAAATCCATAAAGCGCAAAAAGGAAGGAATATAGGAAAGCCATATATTGGTTCAGGCCTGACAAATAGAAAACCAGCCATTGGTGAGGAAAGGGCCTTGGCATGGGTTTTAGAATTCACTTTAATATGGATTTCTATAAAGTTGGCTGAAGAAAGCTTTTTCCTGTGGAATATGGTGCTGGAGGTGTACGTTTTCAAAAGAGGAGGAAGGAAATGGTCCCAGTATGTAATATAAATCAGAGTCGGGATTGAAGTGACTTGTAAATCACACATTTTGGGCTCCATACTCTGCTTTCCTGGGTAATAGTTGTAACAATCAGGTATGCAGAAATGCGGCACTTCATGGAAACTGATGATATGTATAATCTATTGCATCCTCCTAAGGCTGACTCTTTGGATTGTCTGATTTTGATATGAGAGAGAATTCTGCTAAATTTAGCCTTGTGGATAACTAAACAATCCAGCCGACTTTGGGCTGTAGGAAGATGACTTTTGTATTGCTGGTGTTCATGAGGTATGGTTGCTCTGACTGCGGGAATCCACTGGTGCTGCCCCTTCGACAGCCTTCTCTTGCCTCTCACAGGTTCTGAAACAATACGTTTCCCCCTTTAAAGCAGGAGTCAGTTAAACAATAACCACCCTTACCTCCCCCCCCCCAATACCACCAAATAAAGCCACTGGCAATTTGTTCTCTTCTACCCTTCCAGGACATAGCGCAGTTTGGTGGAGTAGTTTCTGGCTCCATACATTTTTGTCAGTTACTTGGAACAGATTCTCGCTATACAGTCTAGGGAGGCTCAGACTCCTATCCTCTTGTTCTGTGTCTCAAGTACGGCAAACGCAGTATGCAGTACTGTGGTCGTTTAAATGAGAATGGCCCCCAGAGGCTCATATGCTTAACTATTTGGGCTCCTGTTAGTTCCTGTTAGTGGAACTTTCTGGGAAGGATTAAGAGGTCAGGAGCTCTCCACTGTCCCTGCTAGCATGCCTTTGCTCTGCCATCAAGGACTTTAAACCACACGCACTGTAACCCAATTGAGTGCTTTCTCTTGCATGTTGCTTTGGCCATTTTTTTTTATCATAGCAATAGAAAAGTAACTGAGGCAGCCACCGTGCACACCTTGGCTCCACACATTTTAAACTTGGTTTTGTCACCACCCCCACATACTTCAAATGATAAAGCTGCCAACTTGTTTGTATTGTGTATGATAAAGCCCTTGAATTTGTACCCGCATGTCACATGGGTGAATCAGCCCGGAGACTTGTAGAAGTTTCTTTGGAAGATATTCCTACCAGAATAGTTGGATATATAGCTATGTTGGAGGTAGCTGGGAACCATATGCTATAGACCACAGACTCAATATAATATAAACTAGTATTATATGTACTATGTCCTCAGCACAAAGCCTTTGTTTCTCAGTCAGGAGAAATCTTTTTTTTAATCAAAAAAGTTCTTTTTTAACTAAAATTTAATTTATGTAATTTTCCCCCTTTCCTTCCCTCCCTCTAGACACTCCCATGTCTCCTTGCTCCCTCTTGAGCACATGACCTCTTTTTTTTTTTTGCTCTATGTGCCTAAATATATAAATAAAATGTTCATTCTCTTTAGTGTTATTTTTATGTGAATGATTTCAGAGCTGATCACTTGGCATTGGATAGCCAATTAGAAGTTTCCTCTCCAGGGAAGACCATGTCTCCCATTCCCAGCATTCATTGGTTGCCTGGAGTTCTTCATCAAGGGTGGAGCTCCATGAGTTTTCCCCTTCCATGCAAAGATACCTGTTGGTGTTGTGCTTCTTCAGGTCTTGATTAGCAGCCATATTGTTAAGGTATCATGGCTGTAACTTCCCTGTACTTTCTAGGAGATATAATTTCATAGAAGATGCCCTGGTCCTCTGGCTCCTAAGACCTTTCTGATCCCTTTTCCACGATGTTTCCTGAGCCCTACATATGGAAGCTGTGTTGTAGGTTATCAGTTGATCCTGGGTGCCCCGTATCCCTTGTTCTTTATATTTTGACCAGTTGTGGTTTTTCTGTATTTGTCTTCATCTGTTGCAAAGAGAAGTTTCTTTGATGAAAGATGAGAGATACGTCCCTGTGGGTGTGAGGACTGTGGTGCTTTGAATAAGAGTGGGACTCTGTAGGAAGGCTTGGATGTTTGAATATTTGGCTGCCAGCTGGTGGTACTGTTTGGATAAGGTTAGGAAGTAAAGCCCTGCTGGGGAAAGTCTGCCACTGAGGACGGGCTTTGCCAATTCTCTTTTTCTGTTTCCTTTTTGTGACTTGGGATGTGAGCCCTCAGCTCTCAGCTGTCCATGTTCAGCCACCATGTCTGTCAACAGCTGCCATACTGTTTCTACCACTTATGGACCCTAACTCTCCGGAACTGTAGACCTCAATAGAACCTTCCTTTTATAAGTTGCCTTGGTCATGGTGTTTAAACACAACAGTAGAAAACTCACTAATACAAGGATAACTATTTAGAATGTAGTTAGTAATTTTTGTGGTTTAGGTAAGTAGTGGTAGTAAGTTCTCCCCTAAAATCCATGTACCTGGCATGATTTTCCTCCTATTGAGTAGGCCTTACGCCCGTTTAGAGAGCTGTTAGTTGCTGTCAAGATGTGAATATCTCTAATTTACCTTTAAGATTATTGTGCCATGATGGTCATTATTGGGATTCATTGTTAGCCCAAGAAGAACAACTTAATTTAAACTTATATGTACACACGTGCATGTGTGCGCATGCACACACACACACACACCCACAAAAAAAATTTTAGGTAAATAATAGTAGAACTGCTTATGACTTTCTCAGACATCCTAAGTGCTATTTTACCTTCAACCCTCTCTAATTAAAGCCCCCCTTTCCTATTTCACTGCTCAATTACTTTTATTAGCCCTGCTATTCCTCTCTCTAGTTCCCACAACAGTCAGGAAAAATCTTGTTGTATATCCTGTCAGGTGTTTGGGGAAGTGTCTGGAGACATTGGTGGGGATTGTGAGGGGTAGTGTAGCTCGTAGTTCTAATGGACAAAGGCCAGAGATGCTCCCAAGTAACACACAGTGCACAAGAAAGCTACAATCCAAAGACTTAGAGCCTCCAATGTGAATAGCATCAAAGTCTGGACAGCTCTCCCAAAAAATCACGGCAGTGCTGGCATGAGAAGTGACACACTTTGAGGGGTGGTGACCATTTCAACACAGACATACCACTGCGGAGCCCACCCCGGTTCTGGAATGGGCAGGCAGCGTGAGGCTTCCTTAGTCTTATGACAAACCTCCCACTTCAGTGGTCCTGCTGGACTCTTTCTCCCTGCCCTGCCTTGCATCATGTAAACCCCGAATCTGAATTTTTCAGACAAGATGGGGCAAGTGCAGCTGGCACTGAGCTGCGGGACTCTGCTGCCTTTTTATTGAACCTTTATTTACTGTTGGGAAACAGAGAAGCTGGTCTGCAGATTGACCTTGGCCTTGCTTGATCTCTTGCCAGTTGCTCATAAGCTTTGCTCTGGGACATGGTGCTAGTTTCCTTGGCTAGGGCTGTGCAAACATTTCATGCTTTTCTTTGCCAAATGTTTGCCTAGATGCGGCATCTTTGCCGTGTCTGAACACACAGTAGCTCTTTGAAATGATGCTTTCTCCTCTCTGGGAATAAAAGCTATCCAGACATATGGAAGAAAACAAAGAAAAATAAATTAAACAAAATTGTTCTATAAATTGCTATAAATTGTTATAGCTAGCCAACATTTTGATGTGATCATGTTTGAAGTGTATGTGTTGCACAACACTTTCTGTCCTTTCTCACTCTCGTTTATTGAACATGCATCTTGATTTGTGTTAGCTAACTTAATGTTAATATAACAAATACCCAGAATAAGTAAATTGCACAGGGAGAAGGTTTATTTTTAGCTCTGAGATTTGGAGAATTAAGTCCATCATTAGGCAGAATCTGTGGTTTTAGGTTTCTGCTGGAAAGCACATAGTAGGGCAAACCCATTCCCTTCTCGACTAAGAAGTAGGACAGACAGGAAGAGGCCATGGTCCCATAGTCCTTTGAGAACACATCCCCAGTGGCCTGAAGGTCTCTCTCTAGGCACCACCTCTTAAAATTCCCATAGCCTCTTGAAACTGCTACTCTGGGAACAAGCTTTCGACTCTTGGACCTTTGTATTACATTTGCAAGCTAAATGGCAAAATAGTACTTTCTCTGTTGTTTAACATGCTTGAAAGGTGCTTTTTGTGACTTCTGAGATTCATTCCCGTGACTATATCATAACCGATAGCTCTTCCTTATTAGATATTCTGTCCATACCTAGTGTTGCTGCTTCTGTGATTAGTGATGTAAGTGGCTAGCCTTAAAAGCAAATCCTTGCCTATCTCAGGCTTATTTCCTTAAAAAAGGTATCTCTTGCTTATTTTTAAAGCTGGACTAACTGGGCCCAAACTTGAACATTTAAGTTACTTGATCCATATTACCAAATTACTATCCCAGTGGCAGTGTAACTAAAATTGATTGGTGATCTTGACTATTCAGAGGAAGAATTTAAACCTTCAAAGTTAAGCTCCCACCATCTGATAGGTCAGTTCACAATTGCCTGTAACTCTAGTTCTAAGGGATCAGAATCCTCTTCTGGACCCTGCAAGGTGCCTGTCCTCACGTGTACATACCCGCCCCCAACAGACATATACACATAATTTAAAAATTAGTAAAAAGGGTCACACATTTATTTTATTTCTCTATTACTGAGCTATGATGGCTATTTCTTAGTGAGAGAAGGAAGGCCTGAGGAAATGAAGAGCCTAGTGTGTGTTCCCAGAGCTCGTGTGAGCATGTTCAAACCGTTCTTTGCAGCTGTTGTGTTGGCTACTTTTATGTCATTTTGAGACAGGCTGGAGTCATTTGGGAAGAGGGAACATCAAATGAGAAAATGTCTGCACTAGACTGGCCTTTGAGAAAGCCTGTGGGGGCATTTCTTGATTGGTCTTTGATGTGGGAGGGCTGAATCACTGTAGGTGGTGCCATCCATGGGCAGATGATCCTGAGATAGATTTTTTTTTTTTTAAAAAAAAAAAAGCAGGTTGAACAAGTCATGAGGAGCAAGCCAGTAAGCAGCCTTCCTCCACAGCCTCTGCTTCAGTTCCTGCCTCCAGGCTCCTGCCGTGAGTTCTTGCCCTGCCTGCCCTGGATGATGGACTGTAAGCTGTAAGATAAAATAATTTTTTTCTTCCCTATGCTGCTTTTGGTCGTGACGTTTTATAGCAACAATAGAAACTTAGATGAGACAGATCTGCATTGGAGTCTTTGGAACAATACCCTTATCTGGTCTCTCTTTAGATGAACTGTTTGGAATCTTCAGAACAGAGGGAGGAACAGTGTCATTTTTTAAGTCACCCGAAATGATTTCAATACGTAGCCACCACTGAAGGGCTGAGAACATTGTAGTCTGTCTAGGGTCATAGAAAGCCCTTGCCTCACTGCCGCCTCATCATCTGGTACTCTTGCTGGAGCCAGGGCTAAGATTTAATGACTTCTTCCCTTGGGGGCCTGGGATGGTGAAGAGCTGGCAGTGAAAACCTGAGTTTGATCTCAAGAACTCACAAAAAGCGGAAAGAGAACCAGTCGACAAGTTTGTCCTGTGCCGTGGCACACACGTGTCCACCTCCCCCCCCACCACATCACACACATGCACACAAAAATAATAATAATAGCAACAACAAAGTAATGAAAAAATTAAAAGAAGGTGGGCTTGGCTGGGACTCACTTCTGTACTGTGGGGGGATGGCACAAGTGTTCTTGAGATCTTAGCATAGACCACACTGCCGTTCTGTGCAGAGTCTCTAGAAAACTCCTCCCCTTCCAAGACATGATTTTTCTGTGTAGCTCTGGCTGTCCTGGTGTTTGCTCTGTAGACCAGGCTGGCCTCAAACTCACAGAGGTCCGTCTGCCTCTGCCTCCTGAGTGCAGGGATTAAAGGCGTGTGCCGCTACCACCACCTGGTGAAAACATGTTCTTATTAAAATATAGAGATAATAAGGACACAGGCAAGGGTTGGTGTGGAGGTGTGAATGGCGGCCAGTGCAAAGGGCTGAAGACACTTGCCATGGCACAGGAAGCATTTCAGAAATATTTTTCAGATCTTGGTTATGCTCGGTGTGAAATAAGTACAGACTAAGCTCAGCATTGCCAGGTTATATTTTGGGGCATCTCTTCCCACAATGTATGAACTGGCTTTTTATTTTGCTAGGGTTGGAATCCTTCTGAAACTTGTGACGATGTTAACAAGCAAAGGAGACTGGCGAGCGTCATTCTTTCAGTTTTCATTTGTGAGAGCTCCTGTGGCAAATATGGCGGACTGGAGGCTTAAACAGCAGCAGTTTCCCTCTGGAGGCCGAAGGCTGCAAGTCTGGGGTCAGCAGGCTTCAGGCGAGCGTGCTTCCAGGGCTCCCTCCTCCATGTGCACGTGTCTCTGCCATTTCTGGAGATGCCCTCTCCTTCACACCCGTCAGATTAGGGGTCACAGTCGCTGTTATAATAGATTACATCTTTGAAGACATTAGTTATCTTTTTTTTTTTTTTGTCTTGAAAGAGCAGCCTAAAGGAGAAGAGTTTATTCTGGCTCATGGTTTGAGAGGCTACCGTCTATCACGGTGCGAAGACATGGCTGCTGAGGCAGTGAGGGCCTGGGGTGGCCAGCATGGCTGATGGTACCGTGTTCTTAGTCAGGAAGCCATGTCCACAACAGTAAGCAGGACTGACCCATAGCCTAACCTAATGATCTACCAGTTAGGTCCCATACTCCGAAGAGCCCATGGCCTCTTAGAAGATAACGCCAGCTGAGGACCATGTTTTCAAGAGGTAAGCCTTCTGGGACATTTTACATTCAAACACAACAAAACTTAAGTCTCCGAATACAGTCCACTGGAGACAGGTAGGACATCAGTATTATAAGTTAGGGAGGGCATTGCTAGGAGACAAAATCGAGCCTGTAAAGGGGACTGACTGGTTCTGTGTGAGTGTAATACCTGCTAGCCTTATCTATTAGGAACTCAGACTTTGTCAGAATAGTCCCAGACAGAGACAATGTTGCCCATGAAGGGACTTTTTCTGTGTCTAGAGATGTGGCTGCATTGTTTGCTTGTTTGTTTTGGTTGTCATGACTACGGTGAAGGGTACTAATGGTACCCAGTGAGTAGAGACTATAGACACAGTTAAATGCCCTACCCTTTCTCTCATAGTGACAAAGTCTAAAATGTCCACTGACTTTTTGCTGAGGTTCAGAGCAGAGCACTGCGTTAGGGAGACCTTGATGTGATTTTCTGTTAGGATGGCTGCTAGCTGTGTGCCCTGTTCATAGCCCTTCACTACGAATGTCCCCATCTCTAAGTCCCTGTGGTGGGGTAAATGAGCTAAGCTCGTACAGCTTTTTGCACACGGCCCTCTTCTGGGAGGCTCTCAACAGCCTTCAAGTGCTTTCTCACACTCAGAGACCTCACTAGAGCCTGCGCAGAGGGTGGCACTAGGAGTTAGCACTAGGAGTTGGCGCTAGGAGTTAGCACTAGGAGTTGGCACTAGGAGTTAGTGCTAGGAGTTAGCACTAGGAGTTGGCGCTAGGAGTTGGCACTAGGAGTTAGCACTAGGAGTTGGCACTAGGAGTTAGCACTAGGAGTTGGCACTAGGAGTTAGTGCTAGGAGTTGGCACTAGGAGTTAGCACTAGGAGTTAACACTAGGAGTTAGCACTAGGAGTCGGCACTAGGAGTTAGCACTAGGCAGGATTCAGCATGAGACAAGATGGGCCAGGGTAAGGGCAGGGGGGCCACAAGAAGGCAAAGGCCACGGCTTGTAGGAAAATACTGGATTCCATATTTTCTTTGGTTATTTTCCACTTGCAAACATGTCAATTTCACTGGACAAAGTGTGGCTTAAGTTAGGCGAAGCTCTCTTTCTGAATGCAAGAGGTCATGTTGTACACGTCCAGGATATACGTTGTCTGCTGCCCCTTCCCTGACGCTATTCCCAAAGGGGGCTGTTGGACACATCAGATTTCTTGTTCACAGCGTCAGGTGCATTAAGACCCCAGGGGCAACAGGAAAACCTGAGGAGTACAAGGGTGTGTTGAAAAGAGAGGGAGGTCTGAGGCACACCCCAGCATCTTAGCTTTTCTGCTAATTAACACTTTCTTTGAATACATTCTTCTACTCTGCAGACGATCTGATTTGTCCTTCGTTAGCTTCTCCCCAAACCCTGCTGCACAAACCTGCGTTCGCTTCATGGGATGACTCGTTACCAAAGTGGAGTCCCAGGCTCCACTCTGGGGACCTAGTGCAGTGGAGACTGCGCTGTGGAAGATCCCAGGTGACTCCTGCAACCGTGGGCAATGCAGGTCTGTGCCCAGCTGTAGCTTCCTCCACTTTCTGGAATCTTTTTCTGCTACCATCATTAAATCATGAATCTCTTAGACCTGTGACTTTGGCTTTTTGGACCTCAATGAGATGTAAATATTTGGTAAATTTAAAGTATCTGTGTCCTCTAAGCCATGATTCAAAGGTCCAGTCCTGTCTATGTGTGATAGAATAAACGCTTTAAGCAACCATAAGAAGAGGAGTGCGAAGGATGTAAATTCACCTTTAACCTGCAGCTGCTATTAACCGATGAATACCTGTTGGGTATTCGCACTGTATGTGCAGGCTCACTTCATCCTCACAAAGTTCTCAGAGCCGGAATTTTTCACCTCCAGGTTACAGATTAGGACTGACAACAGGATTCCGCACCTCAAGTAAGGGAGGCAGTGCTAGGCGCTGGCTTCAAGGCTGTTTCTAGCTCCGCAACACTCCCAACGAACCACCCACTGAAAATTAGTCTAATAAATAGCGATACCATTAGCATAGCTCCTCATCACATCATGAATAATAAATTAAAAATAAATAAAACCGTGTGTTCTCAATATTCTCGCCTTGTGGCCCAGTCCAATATTTTGTGACAAAGTTGGATTTTTCCCCCCACGGGAAACAGGTTAAAAGTCCAGGGCTTGCTTACTTCTATTCCTTGGGTGGCCGGACCTGTTCAAGGGGGTGCAGACCTGTTCTTGTGATCCTTTGCTCAGAGTGGCAAAGGATCATGATTCTCTTAAGTGCTTGAGGAACCTGATACCATTTCCACGATTGCTGCACTAGCTAGAACCCCACAGTGACTGTGCCCCAGAACTCAACTTTGGCAGCACTTGTGAATTCTTGCCTTTCCTGGTAGCCTTCCTAGCAGGTAACAGGTCACTGTGCGGATGTTTGCGCTTCCCTGTGGCCCAGAACTGGATCACTCCAGATTGCATAGGAAACAGACGCTTTGCAAAAGTAGAGAGTGTTTTTCTTTTCTTACTGTGGTGTAATTTCTCTGCCCTGTGTAAATGGAATGGACGCATTCAGTTGAACAAACACCTTGAAGAATTCTTCCTTGAAAGGCAACGTCCTCCTTTCTGTTGCTTTTCCACAGTAGTGATTTACCTCTTTCATGTGCTGATCCAATCATCACGCCCTAAACTCTACAGACCATCCAATGTACAGAGAGGGATGAACGGAGGCCCCTGCAGTAACCGGAGTGGACATTTATGGAACGTGCATTGTGAGTGGATTCCTGGCACAGGTTCATGGGCTCTGAGCAGGGACCTCCCCTGCCGTGGTACTCTCTTAGGAAACTTCCTGAAAGGTAGAGTTGAATTGCTCTTGAAGAGTCGGGCAGAATTAGCACTGGCAATGGGATTCCACACCTTGAGTAAGGAAGACAAATATCAGTCAAGTCCGGGCATAGTAAATGAACAAAAGGGAAAGATTTCAGGCAGAGAAAAGAACATGTGAAGAACCAAGGGAATGGGGGTGGAGAGTGGAACAAAACTGGGAGGCAAAGCTCTTCCAGAAACCCTGGAGTGCCATCAAATGTCAATAACTGATCGGCATTTAGTGTCACAAAGGGACAGCACAGTCCTGTGACTTGACAGAGCCCTGTTTCCACTAGATGCCAATCCATGTTATCAAGTGTCTAATCCCACGCTGAGAAAGGCCAATTGTCTTCTGTCAAAACGGGGCTCCGCATTCCACCCTCTTGCGACTGGCAGAGTGACTGAAGCCGGGCTTTGTCCCATAGTTATGATCCATGACAATTACATTACCTAGAATAACAGTCCTGAGAGTACGGGTGACAAATTCATCGCTGGTGCTTAAATCAACGCCCCGTCACTTAAGCAAACATCCGCTTGACTTCCTTACTTTCTCTGTCAGTGGATGAGAGAGCCTTCCTGCAGCTTTTGTTTGATGGGCAAGAGGAAAGAAGTTTCACACACGCCAAATATCCATGCTATGAAATGAGCGGTGCATTCCTGCATACCCAAGGAAAGAATCTGGCCCCAGGGCATGAATAGGTGTCTCACTCACCTGGATATGGAAATCACCTAGAAAAAAAAAAGCAAAAAAGCACCACAAAACCAATTGTAGCTCTTGTCAGTTTGGACTGACAAGAGGGCTAGGAACGCTGTGAATATCTCATAGAGTTTTTGAAGCTCCTCCTAATCTCCATGGAAGCTCCTGTCTTCTGACACAACTGGGGCACTTCCTGAACACTGAGCAGGGATCTCACCTGGCGTGAGACTTCAGATTTGAGACAGGGTGTTGGCTGATGGGGCTCAACTAATTAGCCGATAGGTCACGCAAATGGCTGCCTTCTCTCTCGTGCCCTATAGTAGGTGATAGCCCACATTCGGTGGTAATCTGCTAGGCTCGGAGCTCATAAAGAAGGCATGTGCTGTGTCAGGTAGTTTAGAAGAGTAGAGTTAACCGAACCGCCAAGGTTGTCCAGTACCTAAGTGGTAGAGCTGGGTGTGAACCCAGGCAAACTAGACTGGACCATGCTCTTCTCCCACAGCGTGCTGTCTTTCTGTGCTGTCTAGACTTGTAGCTTAGAATTTTGCACCAATCTCTTAAATTCCTGAATCTTAGTTATCACAGGACGCTCTCAGAGGACAATGAAGCAAGGTTTATTCAAAGAAGAAAGGGAGGCAGAGAAAGAGACAGAAAGCCTCCAAGACGCATGCCTAAGATGCCATGGCTAGGGCAGATCGCATCCCAAAATCTTCCACCATAAACAAGGTGGTTTTGAACAAGGCGCTCAGGTCTCTGACTCTGAATTTGAAAGCTGAAAGATGGGATCAGATGTTCTCTCTGGTTTCGTTCAGTCTCCCAATCTATAAATCTAATTTACTTAGCAAACAGAGAAAGATATGCGGTGGTGGTGGTGGTGGGAACCGGGGAGATGCTTTCACCAGCAGGATCTAATTCAGCCTGGGGTTTTATATTACAGGAATATGTTCGTTAGAGGTTTGTAGACTGCAATTATAAAAACCCAACCTGAACCAAGCCGCTTATGTTCAAACTGGGGGATTTATTGATTTTGTGACTGGGAAGCATCATGGATTCCAGGGATTTGGGAGGCATGTGGGCTTCGTTTGGGGAGGGCTTGTCAGCTGGAGCTGAGAGCCCCCATATCTTTGCCTCTCTGATGCTCAGAGTCTCTCCCAGAAGGCTTACCTGGCCAGGTGGCGGAGAGTGAATCTCTCTTCTATTTGATTCCAATTCTTCAGGCAGCCATTTCTCCAGCCTGGGTCTTACGTTACTTTTGGGTCACGGTGACTAAGACGCCTGCCGGAAACGGCTCAAGCGAGTTGTTTGATGAGGACAGACTCATTTATCCTTACCGTTTTGGTTCAGTCCAAATATTCTGATGCCACACACTTGGGCAGACACCGTGGTGGCGGGAGGATGTGGCCCAGGACGGCTATTCATCTCACAAAGGACAGGAAGAAGAGCAGTGAAGAATGCCAGCACTCAGGTAGCATTTTATTTATTTGTTTATTTGTGTCCCTTCCTCCACGTGGGCCACCAGTCACAGGCAGCCAAATATGTTCGGCTTGGGCCTTCTATCTGTATTTAATTCCTTATGAAAATATGCTCAGAAAACCCCAGAGATAGCCGTGTTGATGATGTTGATTAAACCCCAGGCGCCACTGGAATGTTCGACTATGGGCAATTGGGCAGAATTGGGCAGTAGAGATAGCGTAACCCAATGAGAATCTGAGCCGACTATGTATGGTCATAGCCTCTAAGGAGCCAGGAAGCTTCCATTCATCCAAGTTGAAGGCTAAGCTGGAGGGCAGCTGAAGAACTTAGCTTCACTCATGGGCAGTGGATGAATGGATCAGGACTAGAATACACATCTTAGACTTTTTCTTCTCTTTATCTATGTGAGAATAATACATTATATTTTACTAGGGAGCCTAATAACTCATTTGAAACTCTATAGCCACTTGAGATAATTCTAAGAGCTAGAAAAAAGAATCTAAAGAACCATCCCCTTTCTCTTACTAAAAGATACATCTATCTGGCCCTGTATAGATTTATCTGGTCCAATGTAAATTGAATATTACCATATTTTCCTCCAAAGTAAGCCTTCCTTCAATTCCTAACTTTATAAAACTGTCAGAAAGATTTTTATCTTACCATTTAAAAGCGGGCTTTAAATGCATCTCACATTTCATGCAACTCTTTAACCTCTCATCTCTCCGTTCCCAGACTGAGCCACAAGGTGTCCTGGTGGCAGAGTCACCAGTGGGACATGGTCTTGTTTGAGGGCCGAGGCACTTGGAACTGGGGAACGATTTCCTTTGTGTGAGCCTCGGCCCCAGCATGTTCTGTCACGCTCCATGGAGTTGTTTATGGGCTACTTCCTTTCAACCCCAACCGGCGGACCCCTGGCTGCATTTCACAAGCTATTAAAAACACGAGTGTTCTCTTTGCTTGTGTGTGTGGCATCTAACCATTTATTTTGAATACTGCATATTTGGAAAAGCATTCAAAATAGAAAATGACAGCTTTGGGGGATTTCGCCTGTGCCCGAGTGAACTGGGGCTATAATCTGAAACATGCTCACATTATGCAGGAATGATGGCCACGGTCTGTTGCTGGGCTTTTTTTTTTTTAATACTTGAAAGCTCCATTTTTCTATTTTCAGGGAATTCTGTTTTGATTTCTGTTTTCCATAGACAGTAGCAGACACTCACCTCCCTTAATCATTCATGGCTTTCCCTCACTGTTTTTATTTTGGCTCCAAAGAGTTTTTTATTCTCCAAAAATACCCTGCAAACCATACAACTTATTTCTCAGTATTCCTTAAACCAATGCAACCTTTTGTTAGGTGATGTCCCTACCTTTGTACGACACTTTCAAGGCCATTTTATCCTCCTGCAAACCCTGTGAAATAGTGATCATTCTTCTCTCCATGTTACAGACGAGGAACCTGAACTTCTGAGGGTAACTGAAGGTCACACAAGGTCCAGTTAGTGCCTGGAGTCTATGTCTAAAGTGCCTATGCTTCTTAACTGTCCATCTGTCCAACCATCTACCAATCCAAAAGCAATAATTACACTTCAGTCATATAGTAAACAGGCCGTTAGCTCCAATGGAAGCCTGTAGAAGCTCTCAGAAATCCAATAGAATACCGTAGTTATTCTTTCAGCAGAGCTGGAGTGTTACTCACTTCAGAAGACAGGAGCTGTGTGTGATCACATCTGATAGCACCACGTTTGACTAGGCTGCAGGCTGCCCAAGCTAACACAGACCCTTGCTCATGCATTCCACTTGGGCTCTTGCTTTCCTCGGTGAGGGGCAGGTGGGAGGGGCTCCTCTGCTCTTCTCTCAGCTTGGTTGGCAGGGTCTCAACCAACTACTGTACTGGTACCAAATAACACACTAATCTTTCAGTTTTCTTTGCCATTACTTCCTACTCATAGTGACTGCTGATTGGAGTTTCTCACAAAGAAGACAACCATGCCCCGGGGCTGGGGGGGGGGGGGATGGCTCAGTGATTAAGAGCACTGTTCTCCCAGGAGACCTTAGTTTGGTTCCCAGTGCCCTTATTGGGAGGCTCTTAGCTGTCTGTAACTCTAGACCCTCTTTAGGCTTCTGCAGGCACTTGCAAGCATGTGGTACACATACATACGCACATGCACATAAAATAAATATGCAAATCTTTTAAAAAGGAAGGACTAAAGAAGAGAAGGAAGGAAGGCAGACAAGTGTATTCTAGTCTGAGGTTGGCAAGCATTTAGTAAAGGACCACAAATATAGAATTAGATGGAGTAAGTCCTTGACTTGGAAGTGAGATACAACTCAATAATTAAGATAAATAATATTTTAATGCAAGTGTTTTTAAAAAATCAAAATTAAAATTGTATGTTGAACAAAATGACAAAACTTAGATAAATAAAGACCAGCTAATTCTTGTGCCCTTCAGAACCACATAGATGAGTGGATCAGAAATAAATCATCAATCCTGCATGCTACACAGAGTACCAATGCCCTGCACAGGATTTATTCATCATTTGGCTGCATTATTCCCCTACGTTCTTTCTCTGGGTGTCCTGGGAAGTCTCTCTGAGTCTTACGTGTGCTTTGCTGTTCCTCTGTGTAAGTCAGACACCGGGGAAACTTCAGGGCTGGAAATGACTCTGTGGCTCTCCTAACAGTGAGTGGGTCTTCTAAGGGGCTGCAAAGACGGAGGCTTCGGTGGCTCCACGAGCCTGGCCTCACAGGCCTGCTAGACGTCTTGTTATGTGGCCACGGTAAAGGAGGCAGGCTCTCGGAGCTTTTTTCACAGACTCTTGTTTGATCCCAGAGCCAGAGTTCAGAAGCTATGCTTCCCTCGTGCTAATTAGTTAACAGCACGCAGGATTAATGATGAGTGTGTTCCTTTCTGCATTATATCCTTGATCTGCGGTGTGAAATGCCTCACCGAGTCCAACTGGAGCAGAACAAGCTGACTAGGAAACTGGTTCTCCTGTTCGTTGTTACTTGCCTACTGTATTTGCTTGGATACTCTTTGGTGTCTGTCCGTCGACTGAGATCCTGGGTTGAGTGGACAAAGGACTTCCCAGGCGAAGCTCTGGATGTTCCCTATAGTCTCACATCTTTACATGAGCAATTCTTCTCATTCACGCACCGTCTCCCGAGCCCATTAACAGAGCAAAGCATGTGATCGGTCCCGCCTCTGCAGCCCCTGGACTGCTGTGAACTCAGAAGTCCCGCCCCCGGCCCCCCAACCCCGAGGGCCAGGAGAGGCTGAAAACTACTCTGTTTCTTCCCCAAAGGGTTTCTGGGACGCATATCAGCAGAAGAACAGCCAGTCTTTCACACTAGTTGTCCACAACTCAATGATCCTTAAAACCACTTTTTAAAGAAATCATAGTGAAAAACGTAATCTTTATTTTATGACTAAGACAGCTCTGAAACTTTTTGGGTAGTGCTAGGGACTATGGGATCCAGGCCTCCCACAGGTGAGGCGAGTGAGCATTTCTGCCATTACCACCTATACACCAAGTGCGCTCCAGCACCTTCCAAGGGTCCCTCAGCATCTGCTTGCTTTGGGGTTGTTTTATATTTATAATTTATGATTAGCCACCTGTGGACATTAATGATATATGAAAAAATGGAATTTTAAAAATTATGTAGAGAAATCAATAAATGTAAAGCTACAATGCATCTGCTTGCCTTTTTACTCATTGTTTTTAAAAAATTCACTATGTAGTTGTGGTAGCTTGAAAGTGATGGCCCCCATACGCTCATAGGGAGTGGCTTTATTAGGAGGTGTGGCTTGTCGGAGGAAGTGGTCACTGTGGGGGTGGTCTCTAATAATGCTTTCATAAATGCTTAAGTCATGCCCAGTATTACAGATCACTTCCTGTTGCCTGCAGATCAAGATGTAGGATTTCAAAACCACGTAGGATAGTCTTTCTCCAGCACCACCACTGCCTGCTATGATGACAATGGACTAAACCTCTGAGCGATAAGCCAGCCCCAATGAAATGTTTTGCTTTCTAAGAGTTGCCACGGTCGTGGTGTCTCTTCACAGCAACTGAATCCCCAACTAAGACAGAAGCACTCTACAGCTTACTGCGTGCCCAGTTCCTACTGAATAAGAGCTCTAACAGGTTATGCCTCATGGAGACTTAATTTTTCAAAGAAGCAACTATAGATTAACGGATGAATATTTGCACCAGCAATTTCTCTTTGTCTGAGTGTTCCCAGAGGTATTGTCTCGTGCACTTCCTCTCAAGTTCATCAGTGTGCATTCAGAGGGCTGGGTGCGGTGGCACACGCTGAGTCCTAGCCCTTGGGTGAGAAGACCAGAAGATGACACATTCAGGTGAGCCGGGCTGTAGCAGCACAGACGTATATGTAGGGGCAGGGAGATGGCTCAGTGGGTAATGCAAGTCCTAAGCTCTCTTAGTCAGGGTCACTATTGCTGTGACAGAACACCATGACCAAACAGCCCCTAGGGGAGGACAGGGTTTATTATGTCTCCACATCACTGTTCATCATCACGGGAAGTCAGGACAGGAACTCAAGCAAAGCTGGAACCTGGAGGTACGAGCTGACGATGCAGAGGCCATGGAGGAGTGCTGAACTGACTTGCTTCCCTTGGCTTGCTCAGCCTGCTTTCTTATAGAAAGGACCAGCAGCCCAGGGATGGCACACCCAGCACGGGCTGGGCCTCCCCCGATTGATCACTAACTGAGAAAATATCTTAAAACTGGACCTCATGGAGGCAGTTCCTCCAATGAGGCTCCTTCCTCTCTGATGACTCCAGCTTGTGTCAAGCTTACACACTAACCCAGCCAGTACGTAGGCCTGCCAACCTCATCCCTGGAACACACGCAAAGGTGGAAGGGGAGAAACACAAACTTGTCTTCTCACTTCCATATGTGTGCTTTGGCACATGCGTTGTCCACATACACATCACAAATATACACTCAACATTAATATGATAAATAAATATATTTAGACCGTGTGAGTCATAAGTGCTAGAAAATGCGTTCAAGGGACTGAAGACATGGCTTAGTAAGACCTGTTACACAAGTGGGAGGAGCAGAGTTTCAAGTTCAGATCCCTAGCAACCACAGAAGAAGGAGGGCAGGTATGGTGGCCTGCTTCTAGCACTCAGGAGATTAAAACAGAGGATCCCTAAGGTAAGATGTCTAGTTAGACTAACCAAGTCAGTGAGCTCTGGGTTTCAGTGAAAAGTCTGCTTCGGGGAATAAAGTAGAAACCAGTTGAGGAAGATGCTAGACATCAGCCCACAGTGTCTACATATCTGTGCACACACACATGTGAACTATCTGTGCACACACACATGTGAACATGCATATACACAGACAAACACACATACATATGCAAAAGAGGAAAGAAAAATGTGCTTAAGGTTGTCAGCTGGAACTGGAGAGGAAGACCCTATTGCTGAAGATACTTTACACTTGGGTCACAGGACTCAGCTAAATCAAATTGGAACTGATTTGAAATTTCCTTCCTCTGGCTAGCATTCATACTAGAAGGTGTTATGCAGGGTGTCAGGAATGCAAAGTCATCAATGGTCACATGTAACTGTGGTAACTAAACTAAAGTAACAACCTAACCTGTCTTGCAAGATATGCCTGTTGGTGTAATAATGGCATAGCTACTATGGGAATAACCAACAGATTTCTGATTGGATTTGAGCCTCACTCCACAAGAGGGAATTCATTACTAGTACTATAACCTGTCAAAAGTCCATGACTGAGGAGGTCATAGGACCTAGGAGGAGAGGGGGGGGACCTACTAATTTTTAAATAAATCGATGTTGTCAAACCACCTTCTAAATACTGACGTCTATTTATACCCATTTATTAGCACTTCTCTCAGCCTTCATCAGTGAAGCTTCTTTTTGCAGTGTATGATAGGAAATGCAGAGACTCACAGTTGGCCAAGGGCTGAGAATGAACAACTGTTGAGCGCTTGGCTCTAAATATCTGTACAGACTTGGGAAATGTCACAGAAGAGGGGGCTAAAGGAACACAAAAGCCAGTGGATGGGGAAGATTGCTGTAAAACAGGGTCTTCTGGAAAGACATGACAGGTCTACCTGTGAACGCATTGCAGCTCTGGTTACCTGAACAAATCCGAAGAGGAATGGATTAGTCAGCATTCTAACATACATGGGGAGAGGTTCCTGAGTCCCCAAGCCTCCCCGAGGTACTATGTTCAGTTCATAGTTTCTGGGAGAGAGGGCATCGTTTTCTTTAGTGATGTAATCACTGATATGTTGTTCGCGCTCCAGTCAGTCCCCGCTCAGGCATATGTGGGTAACCACAGCTAAACTCAGTGGGGCAGATGGATTCCCACCACCACGCATTTACCTACGTTATTGTTGGAAACAGGAAAGTTTAAGTGGGGGAGGGAAGGGGATGAGAAGCAGTAATGGGAGTGCAATAGACTAAAAATCATTGCACACATTATAAAATTGTCAAAGAATAAAATCTGAAAGCATGGGCATATAATCACAATGTAATTTGTTTAAGACATTAAGCAAAATTTTTATTCTACACCAAATTTCTTAACATTGTATTTTACAAAGTTTGAATTTCCCTTAAAAATGTGTTTCGTTTTCTTTTAAAGAAACACAGAAATTAAAAATGGTGAATTACCAAAAGAAAATTAAAATTTAAAAAGCTATAAGCAAATTGATATATGTTGGTGCCATCAGTACGTGCATTACTGATCAAAGACATTTGAATCATTTTACTGCCAATTAGTCCATTTAGTGCTGGAAATAAGCTTAAAAACTCACAAAGATATTTGCCAATGTAGGCAGAAAGATGTATAATTCAATAAACTGAATATCAAACCGTAGACAAAGCTGCCCGAGTACACCTGCAATTCCAGGGTGTCCTCGAAACTAAAAACCTAAAGAATACATAACAGGCGTAAGGTACCAATACTGTTTAGTGATATATACTAAGAAATAGAACATTAATACATAATAACAAAATAGTGTCTATTAATATTCTTGCTTAATTAATCTGGGGGCACCTTGAGGAAAAACAGGCACATGTCTTTTTCAAGAGTCTTCATATCTTCACCAGTTGTATCCTTGCTCTGGATTAATGTTTTCCTATAATCTGAGATTCCTGACATTTTTCCTCAGCGTTTCCAGGCCTAAGATTGCATCTATTATTTGTCTAATTTGTCTCCCAGTCCTTTGTACTTAACGTCTTTCCTGGGAGCTTTGACTATCTGTCTACTGTTAGCATTGTGAGCAATTTATAACGATGTGACACAAGAGTTTGTGTGTGTGTGTATGTGTGTGTGTGTGTGTGTGTGTGTATGAGAGAGAGAGAGAGAGAGAGAGAGAGAGAGATCTGTCTATTCTGTGGGAGGGGGTCTGTCTATCCTGTGTGTGGGGGGTCTGTCTATCCTGCAGGGTGGTTGTCTATCCTGCTGGAGGAGTCTGTCTATCCTGAGGGGGGGTCTGTCTATCCTGCAGGGGGGTTGTCTATCCTGTGTGCGGGGGTCTGTCTATCCTGTGTGTGGGGGTCTGTCGATCCTGAAGGGGGGTTGTCTATCCTGCTGGGGGGGGTCTGTTTATCCTGAGTCGGGGTGGGGGGATTCTGTCTCTCCTGCTGGGCAGTTAGTCGTCCTTTAGATATGGAGTATGGGAAATTTTCCTGATGTTTCTTTGATGGATGGTTTCTTTCTGGCATGGTATCTACTCTCTTCCTCTTGAATTTCCTTTTTTAGACCATTCTGACTACTGACTTGATATTTAGCTATCTTAAACTATGAACATCAAGTGTTACCTAAAGACACTTATTGTTTCTGAGAGGAGAGAGGGTGATGAAATAAAGAGAGCCAAGGTCCAAGGGCCTTCTACTGTGTGGGTTCTTCTCAGAGCAGCATTTCACGTTCCTTACATCAGTTTTCAAGTGTTAACCCTCTTCCATTTGCTTTCCAATCCATTAGTCTGGTACAAAAGAACAGTAACTGGCTTTCAAGTTATTTAGGGCTGCACAAAGTTATGAACTCTCTGAAGTTCAGCATGTTAAGGGATGTACCAACTTAGTTTTCTGTCTCATCATCTGGTGGGAAGGGGAGAGTTAGTGATAATGCTACTTGAGCTTTTGATGGAACTATTGATGATTTGTTTAAGAATTAAGTAGTACGGTAGTTTGAATGCAATTGCCCCCCATAATCTCATAGGGAGTACCACTATTAGGAGGTGTGGCTTTGTTGGAGTCGGTCTGGCCTTGTTGGAGGAAGTGTGTTATTGTGAGAGCAAATTTTGAGGTTTCCTATGCTCAGGATACCACCAAGTGAGTCAGTCAACTTCCTGTGAAGTTGACTGCAAGATGTAGTGTGGCCTGCAAGATGTAGTACTCTCAGCTCCAGCACCGCATCTGCCTGCATGCTGCCATGTTGCCTGTCATGATAATAATGTACTGAACTCTGAAACTGTAAGGAGGCCACCTCAATTAAATGTTTTCCTTTATAAGACTTGCTGTGGCATGGGGCCTCTTCACAGCAATAGAAACCGTAGCCAAGACAGAAGTGTATCAGGGACTGCAGTGTTGTTGTGAGAGGACTGGCTGTATTTTTGTATGGAATAATATGGACTTTGGGAGGTTGGGTTAGGAAAGCAGTGGTATGGTTTAAGCACTGCTTAATGGACCATACTAGAAGAAGCATGAAAGATGGTGTTGAGTGTGATTTGACCTGGAGGGTCAAGAGGTTTCAGAGGAGACGAACGTTAGTGTTAGTATTCAGGTGGTGCGGGATGTCCTTCTGTATATGTGTTGCTTTTATTGGCTGATGAATAAAGCTATTCCAGCCAATGGCTGTAAGATGAGGGCCGGCTTGTTGGGGTTTCTGTCACACCTGGTCCACCAGCCATTTAGTCCTAGAGAAGATCACACACAGGTCTACATAGGTTATAAACTAATTGGCCCATTAAATCAGGATACTTATTAGCTCTTGTAACTTATATTAACCCATTATTCTTATCTATGTTAGCCACAAATGGCTTAGCAGAGTAGAGCTAGGTGGGAAATCTGAACAGAGATATAGAGAAAAAAGAGACGGAGTCAGAAAGACACCTTGTAATTGCTGAAGGAGACAGATGCTGGATGGAAACTTACTGGTAGGCAACATGGTAATATACAGCTGAAGAGAAATGGGTTAATTTAAGATGTAAGAGCTAGCTAGAAATACACCTAAGCCATAGGCCAAACAGTGTTGTAATTAACACCGTTTCTGTGTGATTATTTGGTTCTCAGCGACTGGGAAATGAACGGACAGTCTCTGCTTACATTCAGGCATTTACACTGGCCTGCTCTTAGGGACCTAGCAGGACGCATCAGCAGCAGCAGTCAAGCTGTGACCCTGTAGCCGCTGCTCCCGCCAAGTGGTGAGCTCTCCCTATGTGCATGCACTATGTTCCCTTATAAAAAGAAGCGTGGCTGGGCTGTGGTGGCACATACCTTTAATTCCAGAACTCGGGAGGCAGAGGTAGGTGGATCTCTGTGAGTTTGAGGCCAGCCTGATCTCAACCAGAGTTAGTTCCAGGACAGCTAGGGCAGTTACACAGAACAAACCTGTTTCTAAAAAACAAGAACAAAACAAAAGACAAACTTTTCTTGCCCCCCCCCTTTCCTTCTGTTTTCTCTCAGAGGTAGTCTCTGCACCCCCCACCATGAACTCCGTTTATGGTCTGTTGCTCAGTCCACTTCCTGTTGTCTGCAAGATTAGCACGCTCAGCTCCAGCACCACATCTGCCTGCACACCGCCATGCTGCCTGTCATGATGATAAAGGACTGAGCCTCTGAAACTGTAAGCGAGCCACCCCAATAAGATAATTTCTTTATTAAGAGTTGCTGTGGTCATGGTGTCTCTTCACAGCAACAGAAACCCTAAGTTAGAAAGCAATTCATTTGCTTATTTATTGAGGTTTTTGAATTGGCTTTAAGTGTCAGGCAAAGTGCATCCTGATTCAAAGATGAAGAAACCCCAAATTCATGGGATCAAGGCAGCAGGGAAAGCAGATGCAGGAGGAGCTCATTGCTAGGATGCAAGGTGGCTAAGTGTAAAGAGATGCATGATGGGAGTGTTAGGTCTCAAAGAAACTTGGGACAAGACTTACTAAGTACCTGTGGCTCTCCCTAGTACTTCTCACCCTGGCCCTTACTGTAAACCTCTCCCTCCAGGTCTGGGCTTCTGCTTCCCTTCCCCCAGACCGATGTTGACATAACTCATCATTTTGACTATGCTGGTCCTTTGTCCTCTTGGCCTGGGCCACATCTCTTCGTTGGTGGATTCTCACTTGCTCTCCTTCCCTGTCTCTTCTCACGGTCTGGTTTAGTCTTGGGGCCGTGTTCAGTCTGGGCTCTTCCTATGCCTGCTTTATCCCTTATATCTACAATAGATACCCCCTCCATACTTTAGGAGTAGTCAGGTCTTCCTCCTTTTGTTTTTTTTTTTTCAGAGTGCACAGATGATAAACAAATAGCCCAGCCTGGGAGCACGGTGGCATGTTGAGGCTTGCTCTCCCAGGGGGTGGTAGCATTGGAGAATGGTGCAGCTTAGTGAAAGAACAGGAGATGCCTGACTGTAATGTCAAAGAGGCAGAGGACGGAAGCCTCAGTATTGTATGGGGGTGGGGAGGGAGGGCAAAGAAGACGGCAAATTTGTGGAGTGCCTCGCAAAGACTCTCACACTTCATGAGTGTGAGTCATGGTCTTGCTGCAGCTCCTACATACCTGAGGCTTTCTAGGCACTGAATGGACTCTCAGTTCTCAAAAGTTCATATGTGCTGGATACATCTGTCGTGTGAATTGGGTAGAGTTTTCAGGGAAGTGTGTGTGTTTACATGTTTGTGTGTGTGTGTGTGTGTGTGTGTGTGTGTATAGGTGTGCTTGTACTCTGTCATCTTCAGCTGATTTTACACTGGCTTTCACTGGTTTCTTCCACTTAGCGATTTCAGTTTGACCTCTGCCATTGGTCTATTAGATTAGCGTATAATCTAATATGCATGTATATATTATACACACAAAATATATACTAATGTGGCCTATTGGGTTACATTCCGCTGTACTTCTTTGTGGATTCTCTGTGTAATTCTCTGCGAAAACAGCTGCCATGCTCTGTGAAAATCCTTGTGCTCAGTCTGGCTGCACAAAGAAGGCCCCTTTGCTGTGAGCTGGTTCTGCCTGGCTCTGGATTTCCCGAGAAGGTGTTCCTGCCGTGGTGGAATTGAGATGGACAAGGAATTCTAGATCAGCACCGAAACTCTTGCTGCTGAGGTTAATGTGGACTTTCCTAATTATATTGCTCATAAAAGAGGATGTCCGAATGACTGAAGGGTCTCAGATCCCTTAGAACTCAGGGCAAGCTGGTAGGGGCATCACATGGGTTTGCTCCCTTGGTGCTGGTTGTACATAGCTTTCCTATAATGTATCCCCCATGAAGATCATAGCATGGCTTACATAGAACAGTACACTCTGTCTGCCTCCTCTTTTGCAGAGTTCCCTGAACTCTAAAGGGAGGATTTGTTGGAGACATCCTATATAGGGTCTCACTCTCCATGTAAAGTCTGGCTGTGGGTCTCTCTCTTTGTTCCCATCTGCTGCAGCAGGAAGATTCTCTGTTGGTGGCTGTAATCTATGAGTACAGAGAATATCATTAGGATTGTTTTATCACTATGGTTTGTTTGTTTGGTTTTGGCCAGCATGCCAAAAGAGAAAGCATGCCAAGTGCTATGTACTACATATGTATGTTGTTGAACAGGCTGGTTCCTGAATTTCTCTCAGGTTGTACAAAGGAAGGATTCTGTCACAGAGCACACATTCCTAAGGTGGGATTTCATCAGAAAACATGTGATCTCTGCCATTCTAGAAAAGACAGATCATGACTTAAAAGTGTACTTATAGGGTCATAATCTAAACTAGATATTTGAATTTTGATTGATATATTGAGAAAAAGGAACTATTTCTGGGAAATAAAATCTGAAGACAGCAAGCACTTATGATGATGCCTCATTTGTCAGAAAGCAAACTAAGCTGAGACATGCACTGTGCTATCCAGCCTGTGCTCACAAGTTCTGCCATCTGCTACCCAGCCTGTGTTCACAAGCTCTGCCATCTGCTATCCAGTCTGTGCTTATGACCTCTGCCATCTGCTTCCAGCCTGAGCTCCTGATCTGTGAACTCTGCTACTGAGTTGTGTCTTCAGCTATCACCTACTCCCTTTCTGTCAAGAATACAGAATTCTGCGGTCATTTTTTTCTTGAGAGAGCTACGAACATGGCTATCCCTTCCAGACTATCCAGAGATATTATTATTATTTTTATCCATATCTATTAACGTCTTAATTTAGTCATGGAATATAAACTTATCAGCCTGGCTTATAGTGATATTTGAAGTAAAAATCCATCAGCAAAGACTAATAGGAAGCAGCAACTTGACCAAAAAGCCTATTTTGCTGCAAATTTTTAGGGAAATATTATTTGGTTACTTTAAAGTAAAATGCAAAGCAATAACCCATTTTCCAGGTGAAAATCACTTAACAAAAAATGAATAGAAATGCATTTACTTCTCTTGGTCCTATTTTCATTCTTTCATTTCTTTCTGTATAACCTATGTGGAGTTAAATATCATAGTCTAAGATAAATGTTATGCAATTCATAGTTTATTCTTTGGTCCCAATATTTGAAGATGAACTATGACATCATATCTACTACCAGACTTATTTACAGGCAGTGTTCAGCCCAGAGGATGGCAAACATACACCACAATTAGATCCTTCTCAAAGGAAGAGCAAGTCCAGAGACACAAGCTTGAAGAATTGTGATGGCTCAGTGACAGCACCAAACTCAAGGTCAAATCCTGTGGCTCTGGTGCATTTGGTCCAAGGACAGGAACTCATACCTTTAGAGGCTGACTAAAGTCAGTGTGGCATTCACCTATTAGCCAAGAAGTATGGCTCTACGCTTTGCCCTGGTACCGAGTGAGTGTCTGCCCCAAAGACCTGACACTCTTCCTGACAGAAGCAGTTTGGTGAAAGATTCTGCTGCTCTCCTGGTGTTAAAGCAATATGCTCTGGGGCTCAGTTTGAGAAACATTGAGGTTTCGTGTGTGTGTGTGTGTGTGTGTGTGTGTGTGTGTGCACGCATGTGTGGTGGTAGCAACGATGGGGGGGGGGTCTTCAGCAGAGGCTGCAGGAGAAATCAAGGATGATGACCAGAATAAGATGGCTAAGTTTCTGTGCCTCGATGGTCTGGACCCTGAATCCTGACAGACTGCACAGATAATTACAGTGACATGTTTTCAGGCGTGTGTCCCCGGCTGTTGTCAATCTTGGGCATTATTCATATGAATGCTGGGTAGGGAAAATATCATTAACAAACTCAACCAAAATGATGTTAACAATGAGCATCAGATTTGGGGCCTGAAATGCAATGACAGGTGGTTGTTAAGGAGCTTAACTGAGCCAGTTTCCAACTCTGAAAAGTGAAAAGAGAAAAAGCAACACCAACCACAGTCCTTGGAGGACACACAGGCTAGCCTCGTCACAGTCCCACACATGCAAAGCTAACAGTTTCTGTAGGCCGTGAGCAATAACTGCTTTGAGATGATTCCATCACATTGAAGAATGTGGGTGCTCGGAGGAAGCACACCTGTGAATGGCTTGGTTTGCAGCACTTCCCTGCATTTAGCCTGTGATTGACATGAACAGACATCTCCTCTAGTGGTAGCATGATCTGGTACTGTGGATGCTGTGTGTGGTACACACAACTTGTTTTGTGAGATTGAATTCCTTCCATTAAACCTATTGGTTATAGTCTGTCAGTCAGAAAGACAGGCTTCACACTGAGAAGGACCAGTTTGAATCCCAATCGCATGCAACATTTTTCTTTTAACTAAGTTTTTCAAATAGTTACTTAAAACTTAGGCGGTGGACTTGGCTTTTCACTGTGCTGAATGGTGCCTCCTACATCTTGATCTCAAGAGACTAAAAGATGTCCAGAATATTCCCAAAAGCCATGTGAAACTCAGCTGTTGCTAATGATGAATCTACAGGAAATATCCAGAATTGTTAGCTTGCTTGTCTTCTGTGAAAGGCTCTTTAGACACGAAAGGTAGACAAAAAAGAAAAAGCAAAAGGGCCTGAAAGATAGGGGAATGTGGAAGACTTGAAAATAGGTCCTGGGATGATATCAGGGCTATGATTATTTTAAAAAATGTTTCAATTCCTCAATACTGTTTGGTTTTCCTTTAACAGAGAGTTCCAATGATTTGAATCACTGTCTGGTCATGAGAGTTACCCAGCATTCCTCCTGTGGACTTGTCTCTCGTCGTCAGTGATTAACCTGGAGGGGGAGAGAGAGGTCATGATGGGGCCTTACTTCAGAGTTTGTCTTTATTGTCTGCTAGTTTGACCTCTGACATAATTACCTTTTCTAATTTGATAAACATATGGAATTACTTGTTCTAACCATGACTGCGGAGTCGGAGTTTATATTTCCTCTAATAAGATTACAGAGCTTCATGAAGCTGAGAAAAAATCTCTTTCATATCATTAAAGAATCACTCAGAAGCATTTTGAAGGCAAAGATTTGAGCACAATATTTTCATTCTCACTAAAATGGGGGTGGGGGTGGGGAGAGGGCTCGGCAGGTAAAGACTGCTGTACAGGCACTGTGACCCGAGCTTAGATCCCTAGAACTCCGAAGCCCAAGGAGTGGCTGTGCCTGTCTGCTACCCCGGAGCTGAAGACTGGAAGCAAACATTAGGGACAGGATGGCCAGCAAACATGGCAAATGTGTGAGATTCCCATCCCCAAAGAGCAAGCTGGAGAGCAAGAGAAGAGGACAACTGATGTTAGATTATTATTGTTAATATTGCAAATATTCTGGCAATTGTTTTACATTTTAGTCATATACCAGATATGCAACTAGAAATGTATATTTAAAATGTGTGTAAAAATGAGATGTTAAAATGGTTTCTCAAATTTTTTTTTAGTGGAATGTCATATGAATTCTAAATATAAATATTAAAAGAGAAGCTTGAAATAATAGCTTATGCTTGGGTGATGTGTGTGTGTGTGCGCCTGTGTGTGTGTGTGTGTGTGTGTGTGTGTGTGTGTGGTATAATAGAGCTCTTTGCTTTATCAAATAACTTTCCATGTAGTTGATTTAAGCAGCATTCCCACCCAGTCATTTTAACAGAGGATTACAGTATAAAAGAATTACTAAGTACTTTTATGTACACTCAACTCCTTGGGTTCATTTTTGCTGAGTGAAGTAAGGCATTCCGTGTTTGTCTTCCATTCCGTGGCTATTGTAAGGTACTCTGTGTGTGGGAGCCTGGATTTCAGCATGCTATTTCAAACATATTCTTCTCTTTGTGTCTTTTTGGAGAAGCTGCTACTTAGGCTGGATTTACTGTGCAAAAAGACAACACCATGGTACATGCTGTTCGCGCTGTGGGCCATGCAGGAGGGCGTTTGCTCGAATATGAGCCTTGGTCCCAGCTGCTGCCACTTTTAAAGGAAGTGGAAATTTTGGAAGATTAGGCCAAGTCATAAGAAGTAGGAAAAAGGGAGAGTGACTTGGGAGGGGATACCGATCTCTGGTCCCTTCATTGCTCTCTACTTCCTGTTTACCAGGAGGGGAGCAGCCTCTCTTCAGCAAGCTCCTGCCTCCATTATATTCTGCTCAAGAGCATGGAACTCCTTAAAACCATGAACCAGAATAAACTTTCCATCCTATAACTTATTGATAGTAGATATTGTATCACAGTGTTGTAAAACCTAATGTAATAACATCCAAATCACACTAGAAGCTAAGGAAGAGCTTCCTAAAGAAGTGAGTGACATTTGATCTTAGTTTTGAAGGATGACTATTAGTTAACCGGTTTGGAGAGAAGAAAGAACATCTAAATTTTTGAGGGCAGTGTATATGAACCGTCATTAAAAGATGTCACATCACGGGCATTGGTGGCACATACCTTTAATAACAGCACTCAGGAGGCGGAGGCAAGAAGATCTCGGTGAGTTCGAGGTCAGCTTGGTCTACAAGAAGTAGCTCCAGGACAGGCTCCAAAGCTACAGAGAAACCCCTGTCTTGAAAAACAAACAAACAACAACAATAACAAATGTCATATCAGAACAATGTTGAGGACTTTGTGTGTGGTTGAAGTGACCTTGGGAAATGAGGAGAATAGACTCTTGGCTTCACTGCTTTCACTAGCTAGTCTATCTCCTTTGCTGTTTCTTATTTCTCTTCCTTAATTTTTTAACCTCTGAGTCTCCTTGACCCTTTTTGCCTGCTCTCATGGTTTTACTATTTTATTGAACCTCAAGGACTCTCATCATATGAAAGCACAGTGTCCTGCTCCCCCAGATCATGCCAGAATAAGCACCATTTGCATGTGCATATGGTGTATTGTGTGTGCATGTGTGTGTGTGTGTGTGTGTGTGTGTGTGTGTGTGCGCGTGTGTGTGTATGCACACACTTCTGTCTGGGAGGCAGAGATTAGTGCTGGGTATACCTTCCTCTATTTCTCTCCATTTTCATTTTTTTAAAACAGGGTTTCTCACCAAACCAATTGCTCATGAATTGGGCTGAATCAGTGCCCCTCAGATCCCAGGGGTTCTCCTCTTTCTACTTCCTAAGCTTTGGGCTTACAGGTGCAGGCCGCAAAGCCAGGCATTTTTAACTGAATATGGGTCTTTATGACTACATTGTGCCAACTGAAGCATCTCGCCAGCTCCAAGGCAAAGAACTGAAGTCACCGGATAAATGATGCTACCAAGAGCTTGATCTTGAACTTTCCAGCCTCTGTACCTACGATAAAATAAATGATTTAGGAATCACCTGCTCTCAAATGTTTATGTATAAAGGCACAGCCAAAGTCAGATAACTCCTCATGGCTGGGTATGTCAGCAGCTCTCAGCAGGGGATAATCTACCCTAAATACTCTCCTAATCAATCTTTTCAGCATTTATATTTGGGTACTTAAAGATCATTCTGACTGAAAATTTTAAATATAAATGGTTGACTTCCTCCACTTATTTGCCACACCCAGAGACTTCCTCACTTGAGGGGATGCCTCTCTATCTTCTAGTTGTTGAAGCCAGAGTACTCAAATATTTTGTTTTTCGTTGTTGAGGTCAAATTAGCATAACATAAAATGCATCATTTGACTAAGTTACAGTGTGTAACTCAGTGCCTTGTAATAAATTCATGATATATTGCACGTTACCCCCAAAGCTGTCTCTCTCCTGTCCACATCACCACCATTCCCTTTGTCTCGCAGCCCCCAGCAAGGACTGATCCATTTTCTGTAGTCACACATGCCCTACCCACATAAACAGAGCTGCTCTGGGATATGTGTCTTTGCATCTGGTTTATTTCACCAAGGATAATGTCTTTGTGGTTCGTCCATTATAAGTTTAGAGTGCTTGTAAGTATCTTTCTTTCACACCTCATGCCTATCTATCAAGAAATCCTATGAGATTTATCCTCAAAATGTATCTTCAGTCTGAACTCTTCTCAGTTCCTCCATTGCTTTTGCTTTGTGTGAGGCATTCATTTTTGTGTTTCCCTGTAGCATGGCCATTACCTGATACCCGTGCCCCTGACTTAGCATTACCTGTGTGTGCATGCTTCCCAACATATCAGCCTGATGTGTTTCAAATATGAAACAGATTGTTACTCCTCTCCTCAAAACCTTGCGCTGGCTTGCTCTCCCTCTTAAAGTCAAAACCAAAATCTGTACCATGCTCCACAGGACACTTGGGATCCTCACAACTTTCCAGAGTTGATGCGGTACCATTCCCATTTAGACAAGCCTATACTTTTCCTTGCCACTGAGCCGCCACACAGGTCTTGCTGTTCATCCAAGGCATCGTCACCCCGCTTTAAGGACTTTGTGAACACCCTTACACCTTCCTGGAATGCTGACTGGCTCGCATGTTACCCACTCACTGGGGGCCAGCCAGGCTTCCTCCTGCACCACTGGGAGTTGCAATGTCTGCCACCTGCAATCCAATATTGCTTACTTTTCTTCTGTTTCCTTCCAGTGGGTAATAGTAGTCTCTAATTTATCCTATCCATCATTTATTTTCATTCATTTCTTGTAGGTGTGTCTCTCCAACCAAAATGTGAATTCTACAGAGTACAAATGTCCGTTTCTTCCACTGCTGCATTCCAAGAGGCTAGAATGGTGTACTTGACACTCAGTCATTGCGTGAAAAGTAGTTGCTGGCTTAAAAACATCAAACAAAATATCAAACAACATTTGTAGAACTCACTACCATTCATTTAATGACTGGGTTACGTGGCAGGAACTCAGCAGAGGCTATGCTTGCTTTATCATCTCACCTCGTTCTCAGCAACGCCTCCGGGAGAGGAGCCTTGTCCCCACCTCCGGATGAGAAAACATCTGGGGAGCAAATAGCATGTCCGAGATTTCATGGCTCATAAAGAGTCAGACATTCAGGACATTGACTCTTCTCCATCAGCAACTTTGAATTACTAAGTAATTTGGTAGGGTGAGTTCTTTTTGTTTGTTGTTACTGATTTGTTATGTTTTCTTTTAAATAAAGTCGAACTGGGGAATTGCTTACAGTTTCAGAAGGTGAGTCCATGGCCATCACAGTGGGAAGCATGGCAGCAGGCAAGTTGGCATGGTGCTGGAGCAGTAGCTGAGAGTTGACATCTTACCCAAAAAAATCCACCCCCAGTAACACACCTCCTCCTACAAGCCCACACCTCTTATTTCTTTCCAAAATAGTTATACCAGCTAAGATCCAAGCATAAAAATATATGAGCTTATGGGGTTATTCTCATTCAAACGACCACATTCCTCTCTCTGGTTCCTGTAGGTTTGTGGCCATATGCATTTAGTCTTCAAATATTTCCATAGTTTTTCACGGTCTCTACACGGTTTGAAAGTTGAAGTCTCTTCTAAGACTCAAGGTAATCTCTTAATTGTAACCCCTATAAAAATCCAAGAGTACCATTACATGCTTCCAACATACAATGGCACAAACTCTTCATCACCATTCCGAAAGGGAAGAATGGGACACAGAAAGAAAATACTGGACCAGAGCAGGACCGGAACCCAGGAGGGCAAACTCCAAATCCAGTGTTCTCAAGGGACCCAGAGACCCCAATGCGTGTGCTTTGTCAGACCCACCAATAAACTGGCTTTCAGTGTTGTCGTTTTGGAGTTTGATAATTCAGAGGGACTAAACTTAGACTAACCCATCCTTTAAGGACACTTCTCTCTCCTTCTGCGTGTTCTTCCTAAACCTCCTATTTACAGCTGAGTGTGCAGAACCTGGCTTCTCACCTGGTTCCTCACCTCCGGAGCCTCTGAATACTTGTATAATGACTGTCCATAGCCTTCATGTGGGTCCAGTTCTCTTCCCCTTCAGCCACATGGTCTCCTGCACAGCTAAGAGTGCAGCCCAACACAAATCTGTAAACTTACTTAAAGCAATATGGAGTTTTCTTTTGGGTGACTCTATTGTGTTGTACTTTGGTGTTAACTGGTAAAAGAGAACATTGTGTTCCAATGTCAAAAGGCTGGACATGCCTGAGACATGTCATTTACTGACTGACTCTCAGCAAAATTCATTAGATCCAGGGCTTGCATTAGCTTCAAAGGGTGTAAGACAGGCATAGAAACCACCAGGGAGGAACTGATTTGGGAGGAAGCTGAGGCTGGTTTGACCTTATCAGGAGGCAAACCTGATAAGAGATTAGAGGAGACCTCTGAAAACAGCCAACACAACTGGCCTAGGATGTGTGTGTGGATCAACAGATTGCTGCTTAGAGACTGTGAGAAGGTCTAATATATAAACTTAAGAAAGAAGTAGACAAGGTCAGCTTGGTCTAAAGAGTAAGTTCCAGGATAGACTCCAAAGTTCTAGGATAGTCATGTCTTCACCGACTCTTAACATGGTCTCATCCCCACAGAGCGGAAGATGCTGGCTGCACTGTGACCTTAAATGTTAGTGGCTATCTTTCCTCTTTTCAAAGTGGAGACTGGCTAGCATGGCCTCAGGACAATGCACTACAGAGCTGAGTAACTGGGAAGCGAAGGCAGTATGCTTTTTGTTTCTCTAAGTGCTTCGTGTTTGTTTGTTTGTTTGTTTGTTTTCTGAGAAAAATGTCTTGGAATAAGAATTCAATTTTTCTCTTCTGTTGTAGTCGAAGGCTGTGGCCAAACTTAGACCTTTATTTAACCAGTCCACATCCTGGGATTCTGGGACACTGTTCTGACTTTCCCCACTAAGAACTTAAACTTGAGTGCAAAGGTGCCTCCAGAAGATGCCTGAAGACAGCTTTTTGGAAGGCAGTTAACTCAGGTTGCCAAAACTTCCACCGCATGCTGAGCTGGCTCCTCCATGGGAACCCAAGGCCGTCAACTCTTCCTCACTTGGCAACACTGAGAGTTGATAAGAAGTCTGTTTGCTGCCTCCTAACCCAACTTCGATCTGGGAGAGAATTTTATTTCACAAAAGCACCCTTGGATGACTAGAGCTGCATTAATAAGTAAGAGTCTCTTTAGACTCGGGCCATCTTGAAGAGTCAAATTTGAGAGTGTTTTAGTATAAACACATTTCTAAGTCTTCCTAATGCCAGCTAATATAGTCATATTTTGAAAAAGGAAATGTGTCTGAATAAAACAGCTGTGACCGCCACAGAGAAACTCTCATAGAAGATAAATTACTACGAAAAGTTGTGTGTGTATCCTTCCTATCAGTTTGATCTAGTGACTCAGCAATCATAGTTCAAGATAAAGGAAAACACAGATTAAATCTTAGTCCTTTGGATTAAAAAGAGGCTCAAAATTATTTACAGTGTCTTTTCTGTCATTACAGTGCGGCAGTTACTGTTCAGGTTCTCTGATATGGAGCTGTGCCGGTCCCAGCAAGGGACCCACCTAATTCATAGGATAGATGGCATTGTGAGGACCATTTTGAGCGGCAGTTTTACAGAGATCCCAACTATTTTTGCAATCTCTCTATAGCGTAGCCCCCCTCCCGGAAAGAAAGGTGGGGCTATCTGTGCCTTTCTGCTCTGCAAGGACAACTCAGTGTTCACACCCTTGAGTTTTGATGGTCTACTGTTACTGCATATATGCATTGTTGTTCTTTGTACTCTGTTGTGATTAAACATGGCCTCCCTCTTCCAAGGGTTTCGGGGCTTGTAGGAGACTATCAGCAATTGGTCAACAGCCATACCAAAAAGGCAGTGTGCTAGGGAGGTGGGAGACAGGCAGATAACTCATCTTGCTAGTGGGGAACGAAGAAGTGGGTTCTCGGGAAAGTATCTAGTGAGGGCCACCCAGAACTGACTCACATGTGCTGAATTGCGAACAAGGCACATTTCCATCTTGCTAAGTGGTAGATTGCAACTCTGACAGAATGACACCTCTGAGTGTCATTTCACTGGCTTCCTACCTTCTGTCCTGCTACTTTCTCCTTTTAGTTCAGTGTTAGGAAGTTCACTAAACCCAAGCAAGGAGCCGTACATATTAGGGCGCCATTTTGTAACATGACTGCACTGGGTTGGAAGTCTATCTGTTTGAGAAAAATCATTTGCAGGGAGACAACAGAGGTGACTCTCACTACATTTGTATAACGTTTATAAAATATGTTAATGGGAATGATATGATGGGGCTAATAATACTCATTCATATATTCAGTGGCTAGTGTCAACTTTTTCCAGACAAATTTTCAGAGTCAAAGGGTGAATTTGGACATAGTCTGTCAGAGAGAAAGTCAGAGGGACATAAAGACACAGCCTGACACACCCTTTCCCCAGAGTCCTCAGAAGAACTGGGAGCCATTGGAGCTCTGTGTTTCAGTCATGCAATCCTGGCATTTGCTACAGCAGCATCATACATCCGCCCAGGTCTGGCATGGGGGCTCCCAGTGGAGAAGATAGCCTAGCAAAACTTGCTCTTGCACCTCAACTGCCCACTTTCATCTTTGCTGCCAGGGCAAGAATTTGGGAGGCCCAGCATGGGAACCTTTTGTCTTTTAAAAAACGGCATTGGAGAAGGGTAGGAATCCACAGATTAACTTGCTTCCATGTTATGGAATGAATGTTGGATGTGAAGAAAAAGAAAGAAACAGCCCTGGAGTGGTTTAATAATACCCACACCTAAACAGCAGGGAGAAGAATTCACGGTTTATTGGTGGGATATTTTTAAGACAAGAGGCATTTCCTTTTCAAGTGACAAAAAAAAAAAAAAACCCAAAACATATAAACCCCAAACTCTCACATTATTTTCTCAACGATTTGATAGTTTTCTCTAAACCTCAAGTTTCAATGAGCAGCATCCTTTAACCCCATGCTTTTTTCTGCTTTCCCAAGGCCTCACAGTTTACTTTTCTGCAATGACAAAATCATGCATATTTCTCTAACCTTATAACAAGATCCTACATTTATTTAAGGATGTATTAAGCTATTAGTATTATCAAATTGTAAACTGGATAAATGAAGCAAACTGCAAACAAATACTAAGTGTCTATAATAAGTGTGGATTTGGTGGATGAATATATGAGTTTGGGCTAGAGAGGTGGCTGGGTGGCTAAGAGCTTAGGCTGCTCTTTAGGAGAACCTGGGTTCAGTTCCCAGCACCCACGTGGTGACTCTCAACCTCCTGTAACTCTAGTTCCAGAGGACCTGATATTCTATTCTGATCTCCAAAGGAAGGCACATGCATGCACACGGTGCACTTACACACATGCAGCTGGAGTACTCAAATATAGAAAATAGAGCTAAATAAATCTTTAAGAACAGAATATGAGTTTAAGTTTGACGCTGTCTATCTTTGAAACCGTAAACTAGTAGCCTATCACTGAGCACCGCCCAGCGCTCCGTTACGTTTTGTTTCAGTTGGATTACCATTGCTATGATAAATACCACGGCCAAAAACCTGAAGACTTGAGGAGAAAAGATTGATTTCAGCTTACAGGTTACAGTCCATGACTGAGGAAAAGCAGACAATAACTCAAGGCAGGAACTGGAAAGACCTGCTTGCTATTCTACGTATCATCACCTTTGACCAAGGAACTCACTGACAGCCAACAAAGTACTGCCGAAGCCATGGAGGAACACTACTTGATGGTTCACTCGCCAGCTCATGCTTAACTGACTGGCTTGTACAGCCCAAGATCATCTGCCCAGAAAATGATGCCACCCATAGTGGGCTGGGCTCACCTGCATCAGTAAACAATGAAGGTGATCCCCCACAGATCATTCTGAACAGGAACATCCCTCAGATGAGATACCCTGAACCCAGTTAAAGTTAACCAGGGCATATTTCTTCTGAAAATGAAGATTGAGTGAACTACATTAAATTCAGACATGGCACCCACCACATGCATAGACAACTGCTATAGATAACTACTCACTATACAATGAGTAACAGAGAAGTATGATTTACCATCCGCCATGATTGGGTTCTTTGTTTTCCTGTGGTGCCGTGGATGGCACTCAGTCTTGTACAGGTTAGACAATGGCGCTCCTGCTGAGCTGCGCCCCAGCCCTGTATTCCACTTGCTTTGTCTTGAAATGACTCATTCCTTTTCAAACTGGAAAGTTTCTTAAAATCAAGCAAAAAGACGTAGTCTTTATTTATTTTCCAAGGCACCCAGTTTTAGGAAGCTAAATTTATGCAGAGTTTCTGTGAACAAGACTTTATCATTCATCTACTGTTTCATTGATTCTTGTCCAGAACCCAAGGAAGAGATGCTGTGAGTCGCCCCAGGATGATCCTGAAGCTTGGAGAATAATTCAGAGTCCAAAATTCCCAGGAAGAAAAGAAGAATGGGCAAGAAAGAAGACTTCAAAGCATCCAAAACCAAGCAGTCAGTCTTCACTCTAGGGTGCTTTCCCTGTAGCCAGACGATTATCCAGACGAACACCGGCCCGTTGCCATCCAAGGTTAACTACTCTGAAAAGTTTGTTACTGATGAACCACTAAAAGGATCTGGACTCACTGTTCCACAGACGAAAACTCCAGGAGACCACTGATCTCTTCTGAAAAAGAATGCAGGGTGGTGAAGGATTCCCCATTTGGGAGAAAAAGGGTTTTCTGTATCACTGGTGATCCACATCTTAATCCGTTTTGCCATAGTCGCTTCTAATGAGTCCTCTGATATATTCTGTAGCAGGCGACTATGTAGTAACTATTGTGCCAAACCATGCGGACAGCACTGGCTTTAGGGGAGTCATGCAAGCACTCGGCCTTCCCCACACTTGCCCTGTTTCCTTGCTCCTAGGGGTGTATCATTTACCAAGAAGTAGGCAGGGAGGCAGAAGCATTCCACATCACCAGGATAGGGTGGCTTTGTGGAACTTGGCGCCGTGGATCCAGTCACCCTACTCTCACCCCGTTGTGTGGCAATAGCAGTGCAGAAGCATTTCTGCTGCCATGTGGCACTTGTGAGGTTGGCATTGCCTTGTCACTGTGGCTTGCTGGTTTGACTTTATCTTATCAGTTGGTCCACTTTGGTTCACACCCTCTCTCTCCCCAAGATTGCCGCCACAAACCCCAGCGTTGAGGAGAATAAATTCTGATAAGCCCAACAGCTTTGAGAGAAAAATGTGGAGTCTGAGGTCCACACAGACCACGAAGACTGTCACATTAAAGGCTCCCGGGGATATTTATATGACTCTCCCCCATCTAAAGCTGGTCTCTTGCTTCCATAAATTGTCCTGGCTGGCTTTTCATTAACTCAGAGAGTTGAAATAATTCTTTGTAAAGAATGCGTTAGTCACACATGATTCAAAAATTGACCAAGATCAAAGCTAGTCCGTTGCTGGTGGGCCAAGCATCATGTATTTCATGCAAATGGCGTGGCTTGTTGCGTTCTCAGCTGAAGCTGTTGGCTTTTTTACATCCCTCCTGCAGATAATGGGACCCTCTGATTCTGTCCACACAAGGAGCTGCTCTGGGCCTGATCCCATTTTCCTCAGGAGCTGGTATAGGTCTGTCTGAACATGAAGTCATTTTGACATTCTCCTCAATAGTACCTGAAGTTTTATGAAGGATGGGGTCATTCTTGGCCCTAGGGGGTCTGGGATTGTGGAGGAGGGAGGTGGAGAGTGGAGCAGAGAAATGCCTCATTGTTCAGACCTTCTCTGTCGCTCTGATTTTCCCTTTAGGAGGGTGGGATGTATTAAAGAGGCCCAGAGGGGAGATTTAAGCAAAGCAAGAACAAGGAGAGCAGACAGTCCTCCTTTGTGGGGATATTGCTCGCTTACTCTTGGGCTGTCTTATGCCCTTACATTTTTCATTTCAAATATATGGGCACAGGAGGAAATGATGTGTGAGAGACATGGGAGAAAGAGCTTGACAGCCGGGCTGAAACAACAGAAGTAGAATAATACCAGGCTGGCCCCTCCTGTGCATCCCTCTGTCGTGCGCAGAGCCACAGAGCAGTTCCAAGACCTGCCACACACAGAAGGCACGGAGGGGCCTAAATTCCTCATAATACAGAGCGGCTAAGAGGAGGGTGCCAGTCAAGTAAGGCCAGAGGCCCATGGTGACCTCTCTCTATGTTCCTGTTGGTCACTGCAGTGACTGATTCATAGAGGGCCCCCTCCATCAGCTGAGACCAGGGCAACACATGTACATTCTGGACCAGTTGTAGTTAGCAACTACATCTGTCTGAGACAATGCCTTCAGTGGCTTGGAAGAGGCAATCAGGAAGAGACATGGACAGGATGACCTCACAGCTGGCAGTGCAAATTCACCATTGATCTGAGAGTGCATGGACACCCACACCTAGTACATCACTGGCCATTTCATTTCACCTGGAAACGTCTTTCTCGGGAACTTCAGCAGTCCCAGTAATGGGGCCTTTCCCTTCTAGCATACATACACACTCCATAACCCTACAAAACCTTCTTTCCCCAGCTCCCCTTTACATGCATGGACTGTAGTAGCCACCCAGGCTCTTTTAGGAGGCTGGCAATGACAGGGACATAAGGGGTAGGCTAAACTTGTAGGAGAATACTGTTTACTCACATCGCGGGAATGCTGGCAGAGAAGTCTAAAGAACACAAACTGGTTTTCCATCACTGGCAGGATTAGCTCACACATCACTGGGGTTGTAAGTCAGCCTGCCCTCCCTCCTCCATAAGGAGCAAATGATACTCTCAAAAATGGAAGCATCTGGTTAAATATTAAATAGGAGAGCCATTCTTCTGAGGTCTCATATTGGCAGCGCGTAAGTAGCAGTTAAGTCAGACGGCTGTTGCCTTTGACAGCCGTGCATTTACGGTGCTGCATAAATTACAGCTGGCAGCGACTCCCTGGCAATCTCTCCACATCTTGCCCCTCTTTGCACTTTCTACATTGGTTTATGCACACACACACAAGCTTCCCCTGACCATCGTAATAGCTATTGTCTTCCCCTCCCCTCCCCGGTTCTTTCAACAGATGTGTCCATTTTTAGTTAATGCAAAGGAAACGGCAGCTTTTAAAGGTAGCCTCTCGCAGCGGGGAGAGCCGCATTAACTGTAAAAACCCTTTTAGTTGTGCAGTTTTGATATTCAGCCTCCCCTCCCCAGACACTGCTTTCCTGTGTCTGCATTTCTCTTTAAGCCCTTAGAAGGGATAGCTGAGGGGTCAGCCATGGTGCAGCTCATAGCAGCAGCGGCAGCAACAACAGCTGAGACGCTTTCGCTCGAATGACCTTGCCCAGGGAATAGCAGCAAGAGAAGCCTCGGACAAAGTAGCATTTGTGCATTCGAAAGCGCTTCTGGATGGCTGTCGTGTTAACCTGTACTCGGAACACTAATGGTGTTTGTCTTGGCCACCGGCCAAATCAAAGCAGATTCGCATCTGAAGCCCTCGGAACAACAGCAAACACATTCGGACGACGGCGAGCAGATGGGAGAGTACACAAGCTCACGGGACTGAAGTCGCAGGGTGGGAAGCTTCGGCTGGAAACCCACAGCAGAAAAACCACACGCGTGTCTGCAGTGTGGGACAAGCCCCTGTTGGAGCATTTGACCATTGTGACTCTGGAGAAGTAACTCAAGGAAAAGGATTCACAACCATTTGGAATGTGGGGCACGCATTCCAGGATGCTGGCTTCTTCTGCCAACTCCAGAGGAGAAAACAAATCTCAAGGATGGAAGTTGTGGAACAGGGTCCTGGGAGGCACGGGTTATCCAAATCCACCTAGTGTCTAAGCCCTCACACATCAAACAACAAATGGACCCAGTCAACAGTTTATGCCACAAAAATACAAATCCCTCTTTCCCACCAAAGTACTGCAGATGCAATAAGGATTCTAATTGACTCTCTGGAAGTTTATAAACGGGGTGGGGGTGTGTTAGGGTCATTGTTTGTTACTGGCAACAGAGAAACCCTTTCTATGGGTTACGCCTCTCTTGTTATTCATTAGCATATTGGATTAAGGGAAAATCTTACAACAGACAGATTTTCTATGCCCAGCCACCCTGCACTCCAGTCTAAACAAAACCATCCATGTGCTCAGAGAGAGCGGTGCTGGCCCTCGTGCAAAGGCTCAGAGAGAGCGGTGCTGGCCCTCGTGCAAAGGCTCAGAGAGAGCGGTGCTGGCCCTCGTGCAAAGGCTCAGAGAGAGCGGTGCTGGCCCTTGTACAATGCTCAGGCTCTATTGGATTAAGGGAAAGATTTTACAATAGACAAGCTTCCCTGCTGACTCTTCCACATCAGGGAACATCATTCCCCGGACCCCTTTAACTGGAGCTGGTAACCGCTTGAGCGATGAGATCATTTATCAAGCACGCTGAACAGCAGTTCTGAGGGACAGGACACCACACAACATTCAAGACACCCAGTGTCGGCAGCTCTCTGTTAAACAATCCTCATCAACGAGGAAATAAATGTCACTAGAACAACCTACCAAAGTCTGAGCAGAAGTACTGAGAATTTCTACAAATTCTTCCTGCGGATGAGCTCTTCCAACTGGTCACTGCCCTCTCTACTCTCTGGTTGAGCAAACACACAGAACAATCGGCGGTCATCGGTATCGCCTGGAGAAGTTTAAAATAGCTTGGATTTCAGTATAGCTGGTCTGACATGTGACTTAGGGGGTTTAAGCACTCCTCGAGTGATCCCAGCGACTGCATGGTATCAGGCCCCGCTGCTAGGCCCACATCATCTTCCCCTGGGAATGTCTTCCCCACCCCTGCTCATCTCGCCTCCCCGCTCCAGGCTCACGCCGGCTCGTGGGCACTCCATGTGTTTGCCAAATGAACCGGACTGAGACAATGTTTACTAACAGCCAGAAACGACCTGTTTTCCTGGAAGGCCGAAGACTCCAGAGAAACGCTGCAGAGCTTATATCATGTTTCTATTGCTGCCATCGTAAATTAGCCCCGATTTAGCGGCTTCAAACCGGACCCATTTGCTCTCTCACGGTTCAGCAGAACAGAAGTCTCAGACTGCATTTCCCAAAGTAGAATCAAGGTGTCAGAGGGCCTCACGCAGCAGGCTCTTCGGGACAGCACACTCCAGACTTTGTCAGTGCTAGGGCTGTGGGGAATATGGGGACCAGGACGGAACAGGAGCCCACCTACCCTATCACTGTGTCCTCCCATCTCCAAAGCCGGCGCTGGTGGGCTGAGCGCTCACGTTTCGCGTCCCCCTGACCTCCCACTTAGCTTTTCTTCCTGTGTTGTTTCTCACTGACTTGCTCACCTTCCCTTTCTGCACACAAAACCCGGCTAATCCTGTCAGGTCACCTGGATAATTCGGGATAATCGCCCTGTTTGAAAGCCTGACTGGTAACCTTACTTCTTCTATCTGGAGATTATGGTAGATAGGGTGGCAGGGTGGGGTGGGGTGAGAACCCGGGGATGTACCTATTATAAGTGAGAGCTTAGAATCCCCGTGTGGACAGTAAACTGCTGGTGGTCAGGGTCATCCACAGTAGACCACTGCTTGGCAATGATAAGAATCTCAGTGGTGGCCATAAATGTCTACAAATGATGGGCCCTGTGACTGACAGCAAATCTGGGGAAAGTGGGCTGGTGTTTATTTGGGGATTTACAGTTTACAAAGAACTTTGC
This sequence comes from Myodes glareolus, assembly GCF_982192425.1. Classification (NCBI taxonomy): domain Eukaryota; kingdom Metazoa; phylum Chordata; class Mammalia; order Rodentia; family Cricetidae; genus Myodes; species Myodes glareolus. The sequence goes on along the minus strand of NC_142029.1, from coordinate 103,089,189 downwards.
TCGGGTTGGATTAGATGTTTGAATGCAGGCTCAGTGCAAAGGGTGGGCAAGGGAGCCCAGAGCTGCTCAGGGACTGCTGGGAGCTAAGGAAGAACTTGCGCTCCGGGCCTTCCTGCTGGGCTTTCACTGGTTATAGGCTGGAAAGGCGCTGCTTAGAGTCATTGTGGACCCTGGGCTCTAGTTCAGGTGACTTCTGAGGACACATTTGAAGCCGCCCCCAGGAAGTGTCCTTCTAATGGTCTTGGGAGCTAAATGAGGTACTATTAATTTTTCTGTTTTGCCCATGAGAAAACACAAGGCTCCAAACATTGCCACTATTCACTTAACCAGGGACGCCTGACATGTTCAGAACACCGTGTCTGTTGCTGCTGTGGTCTTCGGGCAGCACCCACTTACGGTCCATGCAAACAGTCAAGGATCTGCTGGAGAGATCTCATTTTAACCCTCAAATACAGATGCTCCTTGGCTTGTGATAGGGTCGCAGCCCTACCCACTGTTGGTTGAAAACATCCTTAATCTTAGCAAATGTGTTTAGTATGTATATCTTAGTTTAGTCTGCCTTAAATATACATGGCCTGGCACAATTGGGCAAAATCATCTTGTACAAAATATGCCTTATAATAAAATATTGAATATTCTATGCAATTTATTAGACAGCAGAATACTGTCTAATAAGCAAAAACCAATAGAAGTGCATGAAAAGGCGTTCACACTTCCTAAACTCAAGACCTGTCAGTCAAATTGCTATGTCAAGAACCATGTGCTCTACCCTCCCACTAGCCTGGTACTGTTACTGCTCTTGTCTTGAGACAGGATTCGGTGTGTGGTCAAGGCTATTTCCGTCACCCCCTTGCCTTGGGGGTTTACAGGCATCCAGCGCTCTGCCCGACTCAGCTGGCCTATTTTCTAATGATATCAGACCTCACACTCAACTTCTGGGACTTTCCCTATAAATTTCATCATGATCCATGAAAGATACATATAATCATGTGCAAAATGAAATTGCAAAAGCACTTCTTATGCAAATACTGGTGTGTGTGTGTATTGGCAGCGTCTGCATTTGGTGGTGATCGTGTGTGAGTGTGCTGGGGGAGGTGTCGTTACAGTAAACCCTAGTCATGTTCAAGAGTGTACCTTGAGGAGCACAGGATTTCATTTGTATGAGTCTAGTGTATTTTTGGAAGAAAAAAATCCACTTTTAGCATTACAAGTAATATTCAGATTCTAATGTATTTAATAAAGATCTTTGAAGTCACTGGAAAAAAGGAAAGAGAGGAAATGGAAAATAGTCTGAGTTCATGGCATATTATCAACCAAAATATGAAAACTGTGCGTTGCTAAGTTCTCAGCCTTGGTCTTGGGCTTTTTCTCCTGGTTGCAGGATTCAGCATTATCAAGACAAGCTATCATCTCAGCAAGACCTCTGCCACCATTAGAAAAGTGTTAGCATCAAGAAGCATGCCAGCCCAGTCAAGCATGTGATGTGGAGGTATTTCCTCAAGAAAGGACCCCAGCTTCCCAGATTTTCTTGTCTTGGAGTGTAGGTCCTGAGATCTCCCTGCAGGAGAAGATGGGAGGAAGGAGGAGCTGGTGGCAGCCAGGGAGGCGGCTCTGGAAAGGTGTGGGGAAGAGCAACCCACAGCTGTCTGCAGCTGGAGCCCTTGCACACATGCCCATTAGTGGTCAGCTCCGGGTTGTTCTCGCAGAACATCTGCGGGGTTGGGGGTGGGGGCCGGGGTGGGGGAGTGAGGGGGGGATTCATCGATCGCTGCAAGCAGATAGAGTCTGCAGGATGTGAGAGGCCTGGTGCTGCGGCTTCCGCTCTCACACATCATCAAGTCTCGTTCAGGATGGTTTGAATTAATGACACTTCTTCAGACAGACGAGTACGTAAATGGAAATGTTAGACCTGGCTTTTCACCTACCTTGTTCAACACTTCCCGTTACCTTGGGTGCTGTGGAAGCCCTGTGCCCCAGCCTGACGTCAGGCAAGTCCCAGAACTTTACAGTCACGACTATTGTCTTGCAGTTGGTCTCACATCAGTCAGACTGGTCTTTGAACCCCCTTCGCCGTTGGCAGACTGCTGGGCTCAGACCCCTCAAACAGCTACCAGCCCAGTTCTAGTTACTGCAGGCTTAACCCAGGCGAGGGAAGAAACCTTGACCAGCACCTAAGTACTTCATCTTAGTGGGTACGAAAGGTCCTGGAAGTTGAAGCCTACAAATGTGTCCTTAGCTCAGCCCAGGATTTGGCTCTCAGGATGCAGCCAGCTTCCTGTCCCTGAAGGACTGTTCAGCCATCCTAGGTCACCTTCTTCCCCACAAGTGAGGGGGCAGACACCAGTGTGGCAGCAAAGGACAAGGTAGGTGAGGAGCCCCTCATTCCACAAGAAAAACAAGGGAAGCAGAGGCCTCAAGTCCTGCCTGCTCCTAGGAGAAATGGGTAGCTCCTGGCTCTGAGAAGCAACTCCAGGACCCTGCGTACACAGAAGAGCAGAAGACAGTTGGGCCTGGAGTCACGTGTCCAGACCCCAACCCAAGTTTCCTGTCCCTCCTGGCTGGTGATCTTGAGGAGATGACCTCACCATCCTGTGCTGCTGCTGTCTTCCCTGCTCAGAAAGGGTTCTAATAAAATACTTGCCATTCAGGGTGATTGTAGCCGCCACACAAGAAGTATTGGGGTTAGCAAGAATTCTGTGTGTGTTAGAGGGAGGCGGTGCTCCTTTGCTGGATGGTGTGATCAGTGTACATGGCACACATGGATGGGACAAAACTTTTAGAAAAGATTCTGTACACGGTCTATTTGCTATTTACCTCTGTCATGCCACCTTCTTCATTTCTAAGCTAGGTGCCTTTAAATATGTTCAGTGGGTTTTTCCAGGCTGGTAGACCGTTTTATATCAAGAGGCTCCTGGCTTATCTTCAGCACCCACAGTTGGAGCTGTGGACAGAGTAAACTGCCAAGCTGGGCCTCCCCAGGACCCTTCTGCTCTTCATCAGATCATCCCCTGGCTGACTTCCCTGGGGCTAGGCTATAAACTCGAAGGATTTTTTTTTTTTTCTGAAAATACCATTTTCACTTTTCTTTCCAAAGGGAGTTCTTGCTTCTCTTGAGTTTCTTTCAGATTTCATGTTTTCAGGGTAAATGTTCTGGGGCGGGGGGGGGGGGGGAGATGGAGAAGGGCGAGATGAAAGAGAGCTGGAGAGGTGAGGCGTCTTTTTTCAAATGCAAATATTCGATAAAATACGCGGCTTTGTTTATTTATGTATATCTATATGTTAGAAATGCTAACTTGAGCTGAACCGTTTCACATGCTTAATCTGAGGCAGATGGAGTGGCCACTTCGGCTGGCACGCAGGTTTCCCTTTGTATTGATTCCATTCTGGCCAAGCGGTGGAGGTTTCACCAGTGCGAGCTGGTGCGGGACTCAGCTCCAGTGACTTGTGTCTTTGCTCCCCTGCCACACGACACAATCACGCGTTTCTCCTGCCTGGGGAACTACTTTTGTAACTAATTAGAGCAGACAGGGTGTTGCAGAGAAACCTCGAGCACAGCAGAACGAGTATCCTGAGGGACATTCATCCCGGGCCAGCCCTTTAACAAAGTGAACAATTGCCCAAATAATTATTTCCTGCTGTGGACTCTCCCCCAACCCCCTTTTACAAATGCTTTGTTTGTTAAATCCTATTTTCCTTCCTACTTTCCTGTTGACTGCAGCTAAATTGAATTTGGTCCAATCCATCTCACACTGGGTCAGAAAAAGAAAAGCTTTACTGGGGGTGGGGTGGGGTGGGGTTAACCCCTTGAATGCTGTCTCTTATTCCTGGTGCAAAGGAAGGGCTGCACAGATTGGGTGGGGCTGATGACAAGGAAGGAGATTGACTTGGAGTGTCTTCTATGAGGATCATGACCAGTTTTGATTTTAGAAGGTCACAACTCGGTTCCTACTGCCAGTGAGAATCCAGACTTACAGAAAGATGAAGATTGTATTTGCGGGTGGGTGTGGCATCCTAGGAAAGTCAGGTCACTTCCTCCCAAATGCTTCTTTAGAAATGTGGCATAGATTTGAAGTGCATGTCAACCAAATTTTGAAAATGAAGGCAATCACCTCTGGGTAACAGAATGACCAGAGTGGCCTGACTTGAAAGAGGGAGGAGAGGCAGGAGAGGGCAGCTTTGCATCACATCTTAAAGTCATTAGTGGTGGGAGGGGAGTTCTCATTTGCGGTTTTTCGTTGTCTGAAGACTTGGAGGTGTTGTGTTGCTGAGGTCAGATGGCTGGGGCTGCCTAGCTGCACGAGCAGAGCAATGCGAGAGAACGATCCGTCCAGCCCAGGAAAGAGAAACAGCTGTAAGGCCACGGCAGCCAATATCAACAAGTGTGATTTTCTCGACAGCGTGTAGTGGCTCCTGTCCTCCATTGTGTGAAAACTGTCCCCATCCGGTGAGAGTTTATGGAACTCCCTGTAAGCAGAGCTGGTGTCAGGAGCTGCCCTTGGCTGTTGGTCCCTGCTGGCCAGCAACACAGCTTATGTTTCTGCAGGTGGAATGTCTGGGGCAAAGCATTTTCCTTTGTGGCGGATGGGCTCAGGTTTCCCTCCTTCGATAGATGTGAGATCTTAGTTCTTTCCCGTAGACCACACCTTAAGGAGCATGTGATCAAACTTTGGCGATTTCTGCCCATACAACTCACCTTCTGTATTTCCCAGTTTGGTATCTGGACGCTCAACCAAGGATGCACTCCGTGTAGCTAGGCCCATGGTAGTTGGTGCTGTATGGACAGAAGACCTTCAGAGTCTTCTTCTTGTCCGCACTCCCTCAACACTACAGAATACCATCTATTCATATGGGATTTGTATTGTACTAGGTACTTTAGGTCACCTAGAGGTGATGTATTTTGAGGAGGTGTAGAGGCTCCATGGAATCTTGAAACAAACTTTTAGCCAGCCCCAAGGGTTGACTTAAAAATGGACTAAGTGGATATTAAAAATAAAAATGTCCGGCGGAAATGAGGAGAGAACATGAGACACGAACAAACCCACGTAGGAGTTTATTAAGAGGATTATGTGCACACGAGCTCGGGGAAACGGTGTGCACAGAAGAAGGGAAGAGGAAGAGAGCGTGGGAATGGCACGTTTAGCTTTTAAAGGCTTCCTAGCACACGCACATGAGGGGAAAGACGTGCCCACGTCAGACGCTGATGATGGGCGACGCTATGCCCTGAGCCTGCGTCCAGGGGCTTCTGCATCAGACGCTGGTGACGCAGATGGTGGGCGACCCACGAATGTGCACACGGGGGGGGGGGTACATGCCCCAGCTTCAGAACCTGGAAGTACAGCCTTACGGTTGGCTAAAGGAATTACATTTCACCCTTTTGTTTATTATAAAAATTTGGTGGTGGGGGGTGGGTAAGGATCTTAATGGGTAGGGAATGGGGTCACAGCCAGGTCTCTCAGAACTGCTTCCTGCTGACTTTGTGGGCATCGCGGGGTTTGGGATGGCCAATCACGTCATGTCCGATTGCATACTGGGGTGGCTGATTAAGACTGTATTTTCCGGGCTTTGAGGAGCTGGGTCATCTAATGGCTTGGACCTCGTAAGGTGCTGGAAAGACAAAAATTACGTTTGGGAGAGAAAAAATTATATCCTAGTGATTAATAGAGGGGAGGTTTAAGATGGGGGCTGTTACGGGGTTCCCGACACCAGGAATGACAGAAAAAGAATTAAATGATGGATGGAGGGGGGTTTAGGGGTTCCTGAGACCAGGAATGACAAAAAATTAAATGATACTTATTCCGCGCGAGTCTGGTCCGTTCAAGTGGGTCAAACTGGCTCCCTGGAGCTTATAAAAATGTCTTAAAAAGAAATAAATTTTAGATATATTAACCGTGTATGATTATGACAGTGGAGTGTATCATGGCATTACCTCAACATCCAGGAGACACTGCTGCAGTCAGTGACGAACCTGTAATGTTAAGGAACTTGTTAAGGTTTGTTTACCACCTGGGCTTTTGACAGTCCCTGTACCTCCGGCTCTGTGTTTGATGATGGTTCCAGTAACAACAGCTGAGTGGTTATTTGGAAATTTAAGTGTGACATTGGAGGTATATGGAGAAGTTGTATATAGGAAAAGGGGGAGAAGGGAGAATATATTGGCACAAGAGAGTTGAATAAGGATGGGACCCTTATTTTCTTTGAACTGGACTAAGGGAGGCTGAACTTAATGTCCTCTGGAACCTAAGGGAGCAGGGTCCTGTATGAGTTACTGTGTATGAGGGGTCATCTTGAGCTGGAGATGTGACTGGTGAATCTAATGAGAAATTCTCTCGAACTTGGCAGCTGTCGGAGTCAAAAGAATTACTCTGAGGAGACCCTGCCATTTAAGGGAAAAGGGTGAGGGAAGTTGACCTGGGGGAGAAAATAATACCTGATCTCCTATTTTAATTGGTGGTGGACATGGTTTAGTACATGGTTGAGGTAATGAGTGGTCGGTAAAATCCCACAGTAGGGAACATAGGCAAGATAGTAGGGAGTAAGCAGGTGATCAAGAAGGGGAGAGGTTTTATACATGAGTTCGAAGGGTGAGATGGGAAGGGGGCTTTTGGGAAGGGCCCTAAGCCTAAGGAGGGCCAGAGGCAAGAGTTTTACCCAGTCAAGGTGAAGTTCCTTAACAAGAACATTTTTTTAAAGAACGGTTAGTTTGTTCTACCTTCCCTGAAGACTGAGGGTGGTATAGGATATGAAAATGCCAAGGGATGTTAAGAGATATTGTATTTGTTTGTTTGTTTCATGTGTGTAGGGAGTATCTTCTAGAAGTTCCACATTTAATATGTCATTTTCCATGATTCATTCCGTCATGCATCTTGCTTAGTTTCTATCAGACTGAGTATCTGTAATGTATTTGCAAATGTTTCCAACAGGTGAATCTTCTACAGGTGAATACCTGAAACCAGAGCTCTCAGGATTCAGCTGTGCAAAACTTGAGCCAGTTTGAGCCGTAACAAGGTCCAGACTCAAAAAGGAAATGAGGACGGGGGATGTAGTTTAGTGACAAAGCATTTTCTCAGCTGCATAAGATCTTGGGTTTGATTCCCAGCACACACACACACACACACACACACACACGTATGCTCACCCACGTACACACACATGCACACATTATGCACACATCCTCCCACACCCCCTAACAACTATGCGAGAATATTACTTCTGGTTCATTACATAATTTGCTAATGTTTTTGCAAAGTTACTATTAAACTTTTTACATTGCCAATAGTTTTCTTATTTGTTTATTTTCTATGTAAGGAGTTTTTGTTGCTGTTTTTCAAGTGATAGAATTGTTCAGTTTCTCAGTATGATTTCAGATGCTGTGTTGTAGTTAAAAGGTCTTTTCCTATCCATCCTGGCTATATAATAGAACATTTCCATTTATCTGTAAAATTGTGAAATAATAAAGCGGAATTGAAAGAATTTAAACTCATAAAAATAGTTTTTCACTATGTGGTGCACCATAAAATGAAAATGAATTTGACATTGTATGCAAGGGACAGGTTTCCAAGAAAGTATGAACTTCTAAAACTGACCCCTGAAAAGAAAGAGAATTCAAACCAATATATTCCCACAGAAGATGCAAAGTTATCAAAGAGCAAGCCACAGCAGAAATACCAGGCCCAAAATATTCCACGGGGAATTCTAACACACCATTATGTTAAAAAATGGTTCGATGGCTTAGAAAATCTAAGAAAACAGAGCGAAAGAAGGAAAATACCCAATTTTTACCATAGTATCTTACTATTTTAACTACTACTGAGTGCATAACCCAAAGATCTCAAAACAGTTAACTTTTTAGTAAGTATTTATCTTAAAATTTTAAAATAGAAACCACTAAAATAGTAACATAGCTAAGTAATGTCCTAGGCATGTGTATTAGGATGATCTAGAGGAGCAGAGCCAATAGGATGAATATATTTTTATTACAAAGAGGATTTGCCTGATTGACTTACATGGGATGAGCTGGATCATCCAACAGTGGCTGTCAGCAGGAAAGGATGCAATTTTGGTAACTGCTGAGCCCAGGAGGCAGGGTGCCCCAACAGCCTGCTGCGGGAGTACCTTCTGCTCCTTCAGCCAATAGTCGCTGAAATACCAGCCCACTGGGGCGTGGTATATTTCTCTTTTAAAAAGAGCCGCAAGTCTCGGCTCAGCCTCTCTTGTTTCCGGATTCCGGCTCCTGCTCCAGTGACTAGGCTCCTTTCCTGATGGTTTGTGTGTATGTAAGTTTTACCCCCCAAAAATAAATACCCCTTTAGCAGTCTCAATAAACCACAGGAGGTCTGGAGGATTCCTGGAGCTCGCTGTAGACACAGAAGTTGGGTTCCGATGTCAACAGAGGATGGCAGCAGCAGAGCCTGTGGCAGAGTAGATGCACCCGCAAGCAGGGAGTGCGAGCAGACAGAAAAAAATGTCTCCCCGCGTTCCTCAAACCTTTCTATGTCTGTGCTGATGTTGAAGATGCTGCGTTCTCAGGGAAGATCTTCCACCTTCATTTTTTTCCTTCCAGGAAGTGACATCACAGACCTGCCTAGGGGTGTATTTCTTAATCATCCAAGATTTACTCAAGCTGGCAGACATGATTAACCATCATAGAATGTATGATGATTAAATAATTAAGAAATATACAAAGGAATTGTTTCTCTCGAGATCTTTTGATACAATCTCTTGTTGGTTCTTGATAAAATACTTGAAATATTAATGATAATCATATACGTCATTGGAATTTATCTCAATCTCAATATCACATAAACCATATTTGATGCTAACAGACTTCCTATTGGAATAATGATGATTAAACACATAACCACTTTAAAAATTATTTTATTTGCCTCGAAGTGGTGGCACATGCCATTAATCCCAGCACTCAAATGCAGAGGCAGGTAGGTCTCTGTGAGTTCAAGCCCAGCCTGGTCTACAGAGTGAGTTCCAGGATAGCTAGGGCCACACAGAGAAACCTTGTCTTGAAAACCTGAACAAAACAAAGAACTAAACTAAAATAGAACAAAAGAATCTTTAAAATCCCTTCACATACACTAGGTGGTAATTGTCCCCGTTCTTGTTTAGGAAGGTTATGCCATATAGATGTGAGGCTTCACAGTTTATACAAGATGGTAAACAAAATGTCAAAGCGATTGTGAAGCAAGAGCAGCGGCGTTCTAGAAAATGAGATATTTCGCTGTGAATACTTAGTAATAGCAACTGTTTGGCACCACTGTATGCACAAACAGTTCAGGGCACAGAATAAAAAGTCCCCAAACAACACTGAGCACGGAGGAATGAGTGAAGGAACATAGGGGACATGTCATCAAACCAGGAACCCACAGACTGGGGGAAAAGAGCAAGTCCAAACTGCACTTCATGCCACTTACCAGCGCAGACGGAAAGGCTAACTCTCAAGTCAGTAAACAGAGTAGGGCCTGTGTGTGTTATCTTTAGATCCAGGAGTTGAGGCAGGTCAGAAGTTCAAGGTCATCTTCCACTACTTACAAGTTTGACTTCAGCTTGGGCTACACCAGAACCTGTCTTAAAACTTAATTAAATCCATGGGCTGGAGAGATGGGTCAGTGGCAAAGAGCACTGGCTGCTCTTGCAGAGTTCCTGGGTTCAGTTCCCAGTACCCACATAGGTGGCTCCCAGGCTTGTTACTCCAGTTCCAGGGGATCTGATGCCCTCTTCTGGACTTTGCAGGACTGCAGGTACCTGGAACACTTGCAAACATCAGACAATCACTCACACGCATAAGTAAGGACAAATTCACTCTGAAAATATGATAACTTGGGTTTGTTAATTAAATTGTAAGCAGGTTATGAACATAGAACATGTCAACAACCATTCTTTTAAAAAAAATCTTTCTGTGCGCTTATGTGTGCGTGTTCATGTATATGTGTGTCGGCAAGCATGTGCCTCCTTCATCGTGCGGTAGTCAGAGATCAACTTTGTGTGTAGATACTTGTCTTCCACCTCTTTCGTGTGCCACTGCCTATGCCAGGCTACCTGACCTATGAGCTCCCTGAATCTTCTTGTCTCTGCTTCTGGCTCCCTGTAGGAGGACTGCTATTACAGATGTGTGCTTATCGTGTCCAGATGTGTACTTACCATGTCCAGCTTTTCTGGGGTCTGGGGATTTGAACTACGTTGTCCAGAAATGCATGTCAAGTATTTTACCCACTGAACTCTCCCCCAGTTTTATCACAGTTTCACAATACATCACTGGATAAACTGTTTAAACTGTTGACTAACAACAGTCCACAAACTCCATCTTTTATAGACAAGGCTTTATGGTGATTATTTACTAAAAGTGAATCTTAGTGATTGCATTCGTTTTCTACAGCTGCTGTAACAAAGTCCCCCAAATTTGGGAGTTTAAAATAATAAAGGTTTGTTCTTGCAAGAGAAGGGTGATAGAAATCCCAGATCAGTCTGGCTGGACTGAGTTTGCAGCAGCAGCAGCAGGGGCGTGCTCCCTTGAGTCCAGCTCAGTAGTTCTCAATCTGTGGGTCACAACCCCTTTAGCGGGTGAATGACCCACCCTTTCACAGGGTCACATATCATATATTTATACTATGAATCAGCGCTGTAGCAAAATTGTAGTTATAAAGCAGCAATGAAAATAACTTTATGGTTGGGTATCATCACAGATGAGGAAGTCAATCAAATGGTCGCAGTATCAGGAAGGTTGGGAGCCACTGCTCTGGCTTGTTCTGTCTTCTTCTGGTTTCTGGAGTTCAGTGGCTGGTGGCTGTTTCTTTCTAATTTCTTCCTCTGATTTTGCTGCTTCTTTCTCCTCTGGACCAGCTTTCCTGGGGCCTCCCTCCTTAGGACGCTCACAACTGCATTTAGAGCCCAGTGGTGAGACAAGGACAATCTCCTGCCTCATGCTCCTGACCTGACCCAGGCTCGGGGCTCTTTTCTTGCTTATTTCTGTCTGTCTATATCTATATGTGAATGTGGGGGGGGGAGTATTCAGTTGTTTGCTGTATCTAGGATCAATTTTCCATGACAAAGTTTCAAAGATAAGTCCTCAGAACTCTTTGACAAAAGTAAATACTCATATAACTTTGTAGGTGTCCATTCTGGAGCTTTTTTTTTTTTTTCAGTGTAAATTTTTTTTTCAGAGTCTAGACTCTTACCCATGACTGGTTCTGTTATTTCTTCACCAGCACCTCCCTTGTGCCAAACCAGACAAGTTCCAGCCCACACAAAGTGTAGGCAGTTTTCTAATGCCCTGGGTGTCACCGTAGATTACAGGCATGTGACTTGCTGCTTGTTTGAGCTGTGTTTACCTTTACCCTAGGGAGGCCCTACTGCCTTCAGCATGCTTGGTCTGTAGCTATCTGACCGATAATTGCCGCCTATGGGAGGTTCCAGGCTGTGGCTCTTCACTTGTTTCTCTTGTCAAACACACGTATTAGCTCATGTTATCTGCATGGACAGTAGCACATGCCCATCACATTCACAACATCAGGTCTTAGCAATTTTAACAGAAAGGAAGAAACAAAATCTTTACAAACTTTGAGTTTCCCACAAAGTCCCCAAGACTGAAGGTTTGTTTTGTATGACAAATGGTTCTTAGCTACTTATCGGCCATGCTCTGTTGGCCTGGGCATAGGAGAAGGAATGACCACCCTAACTACATGGTTGGCCGGCTGCCGTCACCTCTCTGCCTTCTTCGGCTTTTGCGTTTACTAGCAGGAATCTCAAAGGCAAGAGCCTTGAAGGACATTGCTGGGTGCAGCTTCGGGGTAGATTCCAACTTTCTCTGCAAACCCGACATCGTCTAGATAGCGAGGAGTATTCTTGTGTGAGTTTCCTGATTATTGTCACTATTTTAAACAAATACTTTAAGTGACTGCTGAGATGGCTCAGCAGGGAATAGACTTGACGCCAAGCCAGATGACCTGAGCCGGAGCTCTGGCGGAAGCTGAGAACCCACGTCTACAAGCTGTCCTCTGACCTCCACACATGTGCTGTGGCGCATGCAGGCTCCCTGCTCCAATAAATAAATAATTGTGAAAAATTAAAAATATTTCACAGATGAACTATTTGGGCCCATGTGAAAAAGTTATATTACCTACTATCAATTTGCATACATTTTTTATCAGAATGCATTAACCATAGAAAGTGTAGATTTTAGGATAACTTTTCACAGTACACACGTAACTCTCTTTACTCTGCACCATCCCCTCCTCCCCTCCCAATCCCTTTCTACATCACAGTATTTCTCCTTTTCCGTTTTGCTTTCCTTTCCTTTTTATCTGAACTTCCATCTGCCACTGAAAATGGGCACTATTAGTCTTTCTGAGCCGGCTCATTTCATTTAATATGATCGTTTATGTTTCTATCAATTTTCCTTTAGATGACTTGGCTCCATTCTTCTTTATGGCTGGGCAAAGGCCCATTGTGCATGTGCGGTGTTATCTGCTCTCACCCTTCATCTACCGGTGGGCATCTGGGGTGGTCTGAATGAGAATGTCCTCCGTGGGCTCACGTATTTGAACACTTGGTCCCCAGTGGATGGTGCTGTGCTGGAAGGATTGGGAATCTTCAGGAGATGGGGCCTTGTTGGAGGTGGGCTTTGGGAGTTTATAACCTCTCTGTTTCCTTCCTCTGAAGAGAGATGTGATCTCTCAGGTTCCAGGTCCAGTCAACTGCTTCCATGCCTCCCCCACCACAGTCTCTCTCTCTCTCTCTCTCTCTCTCTCTCTCTCTTTCTCTCTCTCTCTGAGGTCAATCAAGATCTTTCTTCAATACGCTGCTTTTGGTCATGGTGTTTTTTTAAAAAAAAATATTTATTATGTATAGAACATTCTTTCTGCATGTATGCCTGCAGGCCAGAAGAGGGCACCAGACCTCACTACAGATGGTTGTGAGCCACCATGTGGTTGCTGGGGATTGAACTCAGGACCTTTAGGGAGAGGAGTCAATGCTCTTAACTGCTGAGCCATCATGGTGTTTAATCACAGCAGCAAAAAAATAGCACAGCATCGGCTTAGAGCTCCTGCTTAGCCGAAGAAGCAGTCATTAGATAGCCATAGTCTGCTAAATAACCACCCAATGGGGGTTTCTAGAATATGCGTGAAGAGCTGAACAATTTGAACCATATAAGTGCAAACAATCCAATAAGTGACCCATGGATACAGACTTTTCAAATTAAGAAATACAATTACCTGTTAAAAATATGAAAAGATATTCAACATCCTAAGCTACCTGGGCAAGTCGAAGATGCATAGAGAGTCCATCTTACTGCAGGCCAAGGCAATTATCAAGAAGATACAGAGCAGCCCACGCCGGTGTTGCAGTGAGGGAGGAGCCCTGGAACACTGCTGGTGGGGGTGCGGAAATTAGCATAGAGGCTTCCTCAAAAAGCTGTGACTCAGACCACCCTGTGATCCAGCCACGCCATGGGCTGCACACCAAAGGAAATGGTTTGCTGCAGAGATGGCTGATGCCATGCTCACGGAGGCACTACTTCTATTGTTCCCAATAGCCAGGCTGTGGCATCAATTTACGATAAATTTACTACAGCTCCACTGTCAGCGTTTCTGGGAAGGATCAGAGAATATGGATGACCCTTTTCTCCACATCATCACCAGCACTGAATAATCGGATTCATGCTGTTGTTTGCTGATCTGCTGATTATGTCCCTTGGTCACGTGTCTGGTGTGTCGAGGACCGGCGTCTGTCTTTCCGTACGTTTATCAGTCATCTGCTTGGCTTTGCTCCTTGCTTATCCATGCTTGCATCATTATCTTTCATATGTTTTGCAAATATATTGCCCAGTTGACTATAATATTAATTTCTGTAATAGTTTTCACTCTGTGGAACTTTTAATTTCTTCTACATTCAAAACGTTAAATCTACCAAAACTTTAAACTGGAATTGTTAATTTTGTTGTTGTTGAATTCTATTCAATTAAAATTTTCTATTAGATGTGCTGTGTAAAAGGACGTTAAGGGCTTATAAGGAACAGTCAATTATGGTCTCAGGGGAAGCTTGAAATTTAGTTATGGGACAAGATACATAAAATTCTAGTCAATAATATAAGCTGTCCGCGATGAGTGTCAAATACTTGGCACAAAACTCGGTGATTTCATGTTGGCTGCCAGGAAACAGAGCAGAGCGCACCAGTGGATGCTGCATCCGTGACTAGATCAGGAGATGACTCACGGCAGTCCAGGATGTCAGGGACAGAAGAGCCTGAAGAGCCATCTCATCCTATCTCTGCACACGGAACAAGCATTCTGACTTGTATTTTGTCTGAGCCCTACCCCCATGCCCTGCCCTCGTGTTTGGCTGCACCGTCAGTCCCACCAAAGGCTCCCCAGTGACCAGAGTACCTCACGCTGTGCTTGCCCCAGGCTCTCTGTTGTGTCCTTAACACTGAAAGCAGCTGTTGCTGAACCTGCCACAGTTCGGCTGAACCCCGTGATGCCAACACCAGAGCCCCATTGCTGTAAATGGGGCCCTGGGGTGTCAAGGCAATGAGGGGTGAGGGACCTGCCCGGTGTACCACTCTGCTTGTACTCTTTCTTCTGCTTGAGGCTCTAGGTCTTGTCTCGAGAGACTAGGTTTTCGATTTGGAGGTTTTTTCCTTTGATCTGAAAACTCAGTATTGGTTGGAATTCTAGTTTCTTCTCTCTTTATTTCCTACAACTGCAGAACAATTGCTCCTTACTTGTGTGGGTGCTTGTCACTGTCTGGTTGTTTCCCCACTACAGCTTCCAAAGCCAAGGACCTCAGGGTGCAGCTCCCTAACAGCCAGGACAGGAAGTTGGGCACTGCACTTCACTTTTAACAATAGCAGAGAGAAAGCCCACGGTTCTACCGTCTAGCCTCCCCTCCTCCACCCCCCAGAGCTCATTTACCTTGATGAAACGAGAGCTTGGATGGGATTGAGGTCATCAGGCACCTCACAGATGCCATTCCTATTCTCCGGCCTTCACACACACCCTTTTGCACGCCCTTGTGTTTGCTGTCATGTAGAGTCACAGAGCCACAGCATCAAGTCCCCAAGATTTGTTCCAGGAGCCCCTTGTAGCAGTCACCACTTTCTCCTCTGTCCTCCCAGTAGGCATCTGGTCACCTGTCCCATCTCAGGGCAGTGGTTCTCAACCTGTGACCCTTTCACTGGGGTTGCCTAAGACAGCTGGAAAACACGGGTATTTACATTATTATTCATAACAGCAAAATTACAGTTATGAAGTAGCAACAAAAATAATCTTATGGTTGGGGACATGGTTTAACACAGCATGAGGAACGGTGTTAAAGGGTCACAGCATTAAGAAGGCTGAAAAGCAGTGATCTATGAGATCAGAAGAAACTCTTTCAAGGTCGTCTTGTTTTATTCAGCATAAAGCCCTTCGTATACACCCAGGTTGTTTCCCAGATCAATGATTTGTTTATTTTTGTAGCTAAGTAGCACTCAGTTTTGTGGGCGGAGCACGGTGTCCATCATTTTCCTATTGAAGGACATTTAATCTTTTCCCAGGGTTTGCATATAACGAAGCTGCTCAGATTGTGAACGTGGGCAGATGAGTTTAAAGGACTGACAGTTGTACAGATGTAGGCAGCATCTCTCTCCCCCATAGTGGAATCTTTGCTGTCTCTGTTCCCAGCGCCACTCTGCCACCTGCTCCAGACGTCACATTTCCACATTGCTCATCTAAGAGCCAATCACATTCAGACTAATATTTGGGAACCAAGTATGCTGGCCTTTTCTTTAGAAATCACCTTGCTGAAAATTCTAGTGCAATAATTTGCCATCTGCCAAATTCATTCTCACCTGGGGCCATTGGGCATCTTCACCCACTTTTATTTTTCTTTTTTATTTACTTGAGATAGGGTCTTTCCTGTCTGACAGCCTTGGGTGTCAGACAGGAGCAGGGACTCACTATGTAGACCAGGCTGGCCTCAAAACTCACAGAAATATGTCCACCTTTACCTTCTGAGTGCTGAAAGTAAAGGTGGGCATCACCCATTCCCCATTACTTGAAAAAAAAAACTTATTATTATCTATCCTCTCTCTCTCTCTCTCTCTCTCTCTCTCTCTCTCTCTCTCTCTCTCTCTCAGACAGGGTGACAGGGTTTCTCTGTGTAGCTTTGGAGCCTGTTCTGGAAGTTGCTCTGTAGACCAGAGCTGGCCTTGAACTCACAGAGATTCACCTGCCTCTGCCTCCTGCTTGCTAGGATTAAAGGTGTGCACTACCACCTGGCAACATTATTTTTCTTTTAACATTTTTATTTATGTGCATTGTGTTTTGATGGTATGTATATCTGTGTGAGTGTGTCAGGTAAGCTGGAACTGGAGTTACAGACAGTTGTGAGCTACCACGTGTGTGCTAGGAGTTGAACCTGGGTCCTCTAGAAGAATAGCCAGTGCTCTTAACCACGGAGCCATCTCTACAGTCCTCTATTACTATGTTTTGACATCATGATATTGTTAGTTTACTCCTTTGCTATAGCCCTAAGAGAGCTCTGTAAAGGAATTTACTTTGCCAGGCTCTCTGCCATTCCCTAGAGTTAAGTTTTAGAACCAGGTTCTCCCCAAAATAAATGTTTGAGTAATATAAATAAAGTCTGGCAGATAAGGGAGAGCGGAAGGAAGCCGGTTCTGGCTCTGGTTTAAACTCTGCTCATGTCCTCTGTCAGCCCCAGCTCTGCGGGAAGAGTGGGACTCAGGTGTCCTGTCCATGTGAACACACTTTACAAGTCAGTGCGAGGATGTCTGTGTCCAGAGGGCTCTCCTCAGGGTTATGTTTTCTTCTCTCTTCTCTTTCTCCTCTCCCTCCACTATGGGAAACTCATCCTGACCACTATGGAGATCACCTCCACCCTTGGAAAGTAGAAAGCATCCAGGCAATTGCCAAGTGTGAAATCACGGCTTTTTGTGACATTCCACCCAGCAGAGGGCGATAGCTCCGACCTGCTGCGTCCAATGTCTGTACTGTGATTTGGAAGACACATGGCACGGGTAATCATTTAGGTTTGCTTTCGAAGGCAGCTCACATGCCCACTGCAGTCATGTAGCTGCCTCCCAGTGTTCTTGCCTGCTACACTGTGTCGTTGAGATTCAAACCCCTTTGGAAGTGTCTAGCGGCCGAAAAGTGTCTTTACTTTGTTTAGTAGGATTTGGGTCCTTAATTTTCCTGGTTGGTTGAACAAGCTGCGGAGCTCAAGATTAATGTCCTGCTCCTGAGGCTACACCCACATTTTTTATTAGCTGGACACTGCATTCATAAAGGACTGGTGGAAACAGTTCTTGAAGGCAGCTGACCTGCTAAGCCAGCCTGTGACCACCGTGGAGCATCTTTTCACTAGTGCAGGGATGCCAGGAAGCCCTGACACCTCTTCTGGAGTGAGGCGGCCCTGCTTCCCCTGAAAATAAAGAAGGGGGAACTGGTTGTTCTATTAGTGATAACGGCTAGGAATTAAGGAAGCATCAACTAGCTTGTGACCAGCCTCCAGGTTTGCCGGCCCTTCCTGGATTTGTCGGTACTGATGGGGACAGGATGGAGTGTGGTTAAGCTGAGAACAGGATCTTGAACATTGAAAGCATCCCCATCCGTGTCTTCCCTCTTATTTGAGAAAGAAGATCAGAGACACAAAAGACCTTGTCTGGCTTGCTTTGGTGGCGACCACAGTCACGCCCCCATTGACTTTCTGATGATCTGCCATGCTTGCTTTGAACTGCCCTGAAAGGCACCGGTGGATGAGAGAGGTCATTGCAGGTGGGATAGAGACGCAGGAAAGAGTCCTGCACCAAGAAAACCCCGCTTCTGCCTGGTACTCTCACCATTGCCCTGCGTAATTGTGGTAATTTATTCCTCTTTCTTTGGAATCATTCCATTTTCTGTATTATACTGATTTAGTTTCTTTGCAAAGTGTTGCCTTCTCAATGATGTGTGTATTCCCAAAATACCCTTAGTTTATCTGGGTGGGGAGGAGGCTTAGCCTTCGGTCGTTCTGTGCTGACTTTGAGCCTCAGTCTTTGGAGCAGTGGGTGTTGAGTGACTGCTCCCTGGTGAAGTCAAAGCAGAGCTGAGACATGGGCAGTGACCAAAAGCAAACATGGTCCAAGACTCCTGAAGCTGGCCCGAGCCAGGAGAGACACTGAACCTTGTTCTTGTTCTGTCCCCAGCCGCAGAGAACCAGAGCCTGTCCCCTGTGGGTGAAATCTAAATTTAACCTCAAAGCAACTGCGTTCCCGTTTTCCTGGAGAAAAGTTCTTTTCAGTGGAGGGACCCTGGCTTTGATTAGGTGGGAGGGCCCATGTCTGGGAACACATAGCCTTGATTGTCCTTGGAGGACAGTGTGCTTTCCTTGCCTCCTGGTTTCCTGCCTCTTTTCCTTAGGATCCTCTGGGACTGGGACTGTGTCGGCCAAAATGAGCTACCTTGCGCTGTGGTCTGGCTACCGAGTAGGCGGCATCTATACTGGAGGTTAACACCCGGAATTGCCGTCTTGTCCCCTCTTCACCTCAGTTCTGGGCAGATTGAGAGCAGAGAGAAGCACTCTGGGTCTGTGTGAACGGTACCCTGGAAACAGACCCAGGTTTGTACCCCTTAGGACCATATCCTAACATCCAGAAGACTGGAAGCCCAGGGGTTCCCTGAGGTTCTGGGATCTCAGGTCCAGGTGGACTATTTGGTTGGCCATCAGCCTCAAGGGGATTACTGGGAAGGGCCAGACTTCTAGCGCCCCTCCAGGCCAGGCATCTTGGAGGCATCTCCTCTAGAGAGCCACTGCCATTCACATCATGTGTGAGTAGGTGGGGGAGCTTTAGTGAACCCCTCCTCTACAACTCAGCTGCCCAAGTACATGTTTAGTCTTTCGACAAATGTCTCCTTTGATGTCCAATGACACAAGCTCTGGTTAACTCATCTATTTGTGAAGTTCGGAAATGTAGAGCAAAGAGCATTCACTTGGACTCAGATGAGCTAGGTGGCTGGGTGGTCTGTTTTTACTACTTATTAGCTGGATGACATTGGGCAAGGTACCTTCTCCCAGCGTCTGGTTCCTCGCCTGGAAAACAGCAATAATGAGACTGAACTCGGCTCTGTTAGCAACAAGTCAGACATTATATATTTCCATGTGCTTTTTGCAAACCTAGCTTGCATTCCTCTATAAAGGAGTCATGGTTGGTAGCAAAAGTTTGATTAGATTTGAAGTGCTGTCTCTGCCTCCCGGGACCAAGTCCCTAAATAACACCAGGTCTTCACAGACTCAAGAGCGCTTCCTGATGTCTTCAGACCCTTCCATCTGCACTCTTGTTTACTGTCCTGAACCCCATTTTCTTTTCCTGACAATGACAGCAAGAATGTCTGGACAGAAAGTGCTGACCAAACAGCTCTTCTGCTAAGTGTTAGCAAGCAGCACATCTCCTATCTTTATTGAGGTTGCTTTGCTAACTCTGAGGACGAAAACAAGGATGCCTGTAGGCAGAGCTTGCCCAGTGACCCAGTGAGGGCACAGGAAGGCACAGAGGCCACTTCAATGCTCGGTCATCATCCAGCTGGGGCAGGCTTTCCAATTGCAATCTAGACTTGGCTCCTTCTTCCATGCTCTTTTGCATGACATTTAATAGTAAGGCTGAAACAAGTGTTCCCATTTAACAGTGAATCACACAGCAGAAAGAAATTAGACTAAATCTAAAAAGAAATTAGGCTCTGGGTGCAGGAGAACTGGACAGACACTTTCTTACTGTAACTTTCCAGAATGCCCTGGACGGCCCCCAGGAGGAGTCTGGATGGACAGAGCTCTGGAACATTCTACAAGCTAGTAAAACATTGTTTGAGGGGCGATGGAGTCTTTGGAATTGATCTGCACGGCTGAGGTCACCCTCTCAGCACAGGGAGCCAAGCTGTCTCCATGGCTCTGGCCTTTTTCTGAAATTATTTCCCAGTAGTTAAGCCCAAGTGAACCTTCAAGTCACTTTCCTGTCAGATACTGTTGCAACAAGGAGTGACCCTTTCTGGACTAAGGAAGCGTCTCCTTCAAATCGAAATGGAAGGGAAATTGATGGCTTCTCTCAGCCCCAGCTGCCTTCTCTGCAGACCACTGTTTGGAGCCTCATAGCTTGAAGCTTTGCCCCTTTAGCCTGTGGTGACTGGCATCCTAGCCAGCTGTACCCCTCTGCGTGCCTCTATGTGATCTCACATTACCCATGGATGGCTGGAACATATGGCCCTCAGCATAGGCCGAGCAGCAGCCTGGAACCTCTGTGGTCGTGTCTACTTCCTGTTTTGCTGTGAGTGACAAAGAAGCATCGTCTTTCCCTTCCCTTTGAATGTGAGCATTTGGAAGGCATGGCGGTGGATCCGGGAAAGCAGCCTGAGTCTGCTGGAATCTCAGGACGGGCCGAGCGCTGTGCTTAAGGATACTATTTCAACATGCGCTTTCAAGCGATCTCTCAAAACGGCCCTCTCAGCTAGAACACTGTGCTCTCATTAAGATCGGGAGCTAAGGCGTGGGGAGATAAAGACACAGCAAAGCGGTCTGTGATGCAGAGTGCCGGATGGCTGTGGCCTTGCAGAAATCTGCTCACCTACAGTCATGGTGAGGTGTAGGGCAGTGATTTGGCTATGAGGTCAAGGCCTTTAGGAATGGGATTAGTGTCCCCGTGAAAGAGGCCCCAGGAGCTAGCTCACTCCTCTCAATATATGAGCTATATCACAAAGGTTCCTTCCAGGACCCAGAATGCAGATGCTCACCAGGCACAGAATCTGCTGGTACTCTAACCATGGACTTCCTGGTTTGCTGACCATGAGAAATGAGTCTCTGTTGGTTATAAAGTTCATGGCCTATGGTAGTTTGTTATAGCAGCTGGCCTAAGCTTAGCCACATGTTTTTGTCTTGATTCAGTTAGAGGTTGCCATCTCAACTAGGAGGTGGTATTTTACCCGGGAAGGATCAGCACAGTGGTTTCGTGTTGCAGTGACAGGGAACCACTGAGGCCTTCTTTCATAGACTGAGATCCACCAGCCCAGAGGTTGATACAAGACAGCTCGACAGCACTCTAGCATTTTGTAGATTTTAGACAAATCTTTCTTTCTACAGGGCAGGGTGACCCTTCAGAAATCGCAGGCCTTGGAGAAGTCTCTATGATCTTCACAGTTGGGTGCCAGCAGGTTCCCAGATCTCCACACAGGTTAGAGCACATTTGAGAAAGAATTGTGGTCTAGCTGGTCAATTCCCAGATGACTCATCTAGCCCTGGAACCTAAATATCAGCACGCATTCCTGCCTATGAAGGCCTGTGTGACCCTGACTGCCAAATGGCTGAGGTTATTTCCTGATCCAGCTGCTGCTGGGGACCAACTCTGAGAAGGAGGATGGCCATAGGGATGCTCTCAGCTGCCAACTCATTCTTCGATAAGACCTCTGTCCATCTGCTTGAGGCTCAGCTCATGATCAACGGTATGAGAGAGGGTCCCCTTCCCCAGAAA
Organism: Myodes glareolus; assembly: GCF_982192425.1. NCBI lineage: Eukaryota > Metazoa > Chordata > Mammalia > Rodentia > Cricetidae > Myodes > Myodes glareolus. The sequence goes on along the minus strand of NC_142029.1, from coordinate 103,067,693 downwards.
CCTGCTGCTGAGTTCAGGAATCTGCAGGTCCCCTCCATCTGGTGACAGAGAACAGAGAGAGGTGCCCCTGGATGTGAGGTGGTAAGGTTCCGTAGTATCTGTCACTGGCCTCCACTGTTGGCATTTTCCAAGTCTGTGACGCCCTTAGGATGGGTGATAACCACTCTCCTGTCATTTGCTTCGGCAGGTGGAGCGTGGGACAAATGAAGTCGTGGCACTTTTTGGAGTGCAGAAGTGAAGGTCTGACAAACTCCAAACATCAAAGCACAGCACCACATCCAACACAGTACGACCTGTTACCAGGGCCCCGCCCTGCTCGTCACAGTAAGTGAACCCATTGGCACAGTTCAGTCGTAACCCAGTGGACACTACTAAAGATCACAGCTTTTCCTGGAGCTAAACAAACATGGCGATGGTCATGCTTCAGAGTCTTTACACATGCGTCCGAGAAATCAGAGCATGCTGCTAAATAAGATCAGATAACTAAAAATTCTTCACCCAGAGAACTCGAAGCCTCACCCATGCTGACCACGGACCCCCAGCCCCAGAGCTGGATCCTAATCCCAGTTCTGCTGATTATTTGTGTGATATTTTTTGACAAACTGATTAACATATCCTAATTTAACTAATTCTTAATTTTTAAACTTAATTCTCATTTTTTTTTCAGTGTTAAAGAAAAACAGCATGTCTGAGAGCCTTTGTTGGTAGGCAGGGCTCAGCACAGCTTCATGCCTGCTAACACTCTGCAGTGTTTGCTCGTTGTAAAGTTTGGTTTCTCTTTCTTGGTGTGTTTATGGTGTGCATAATAGAAAGATAAAACCTTTTCTACTCCAGGTTTGCTGGGAAGCGTTGTGGGCGGAGTGGGAATTTCAGGGTTGAATTTCAGATGATAGAGGAAGTATCTGCCAGGCTGGTATTTCCCAGAGTAGACCGGGGACAGGGCAGGGGGTAATTTCAGAAAACTTGTGTTAAGCCTTAGAACTCTTTTTTCTAAAGTCTGGAGTATCCATGGAAAGCAGAGATTTCTTAAAGAATGTTCTGGAAAGAATGCAGGTAAGCGCCACAGCCATGGTAGGGCATAAGAAATGCATGCTCCTTTTGTTTCTTAAATTTTAGTTTTCTGTGATAGCCAATTTGCTGGGTTGAAACTCAACCTTAGGTCTCCTGGGAATGATGTCCCCAACTCCTGGACATTCATTCAAAATATGCTCTGGGTGGGGGGAGGTCCTCTAATCATACAGGAGACCACTAAGGTGCTATATCGATTCTTTGCAAAGCTTTACCCCAGCTCTGATTTCTGGCTCAGTCCCTGCTACCTCTCCAAAGAGCTACAAGGGAGATGGGACTTACAGACTTGGGGTCACAGGTCTCTTTTCCTTTCGGGCCTACAGGAAGCCCTGTTATCTCCAATAGGTTTTGTTTTCCTGCACCCCTGTCTCTTTCTCCATCCTCCAGAGAAGACAATATGCGATCTTCCTTTGAGACAAAGTGGTGGCCTCTTCCCCAGGGCGGAGAAAAGGCAGCAAGTGTCTCGGAGAGGCCAGATGAGATGCGATGCAGGAATTTGTTTGAGGACTGAGTATGAAGCCATGGTGGAGAGACTGAGAGTCACATGTAAAAGCGGAGGGGATTCTGGTCCCTCTCACCTGTCCATTGTTTTCCTTTCTCCCTTTTTCAGCTTAGCCAAACTCCCAAACTTGCTGAAGCTACTGCCTGCCAGCCACAGGGTATTCATCTCTTAGTGAGCTGACATAGTGGTTGCCGAGGGACAGTCTGATGTGACTTTCACAGGGCCCCTGCAAGGTAAGTAGACTAGTCTGCAACAACATTTTCCAGATTTCTTACAAGGCAAGCCCAGCGTTACAAAGTAGTTCAGTGGCAGGGCAGCGAGATATGTCATCAAGATAACTTGGATTTTTTTTCCCCCTTTAAGATCTTGAAGCTTCACTGGATATTTAGACGAGGCCTTTGTGACATGCATCAGTGACATGTGGTATCTGCTTTTTGCCAAAGAAGAGGCTGGATTAACGTTAATCTGTGTCCTGCATACTTGTTGACAGACTTTTATCTGACCTGTGTGCCGGGCTGTCACTGTTTCGGGGGAGTGGAGATGGAGCTAGGACATGCTCCTTTTGAGACTGATCCTCTGCTAGTGTGTCTCTAAAGATTGTGCTTGAGCAATTTTGATACTTTGTTTACACTCAAAGTAGATTCTCAAAGCAGTCATTTTACATGCAGTTATTAATTCAAGTTCCAAAGAATAATAACAGGAAATGTATTTCTGACTACTCAGGAGTGACTCATTATGGGACTATTTGAAACTATGTATTTCTTTTTATCAGAAAGCACCACTGCCTATAATCAATGTTATCTCTTCAAATCCAAGGGATCCTAAAATCTGGCCCCGACTTCCCTTCAAAACAACAGACAGCAAATCTGGGGAAGAGAAAAGCCATTATCCACTGCACACGGATCATGGCACACCTTCCTCTGCAAAACAAGACAGACAAGATGGACATTTCCGTTCCATCCCTCCTCGGGAGGCACCAGGATCAGCAGAGGGTCTGTAATCAGAAGACCCTGGTGCGGTTTCACTGTGTACCGTAAAACAGGAAGAGAGGGGAGAGCTGCAGACAACCGTCATGGAGGGCTTTGTGAAGAGAAAAGCTTCGAGTATTTCAGCCTTAACAAAGAAGCGCTAAGGGCCCCGTGGTCATTTCTCAATGAGTGTTCCCAAATAGAAGGTATCTAGTTCAGGATCCGCTTTTCATTAGCATCCTCAAGGTGAGGCAGGAAAGTTGAACGCTCTACCGGGCCAGCCAGTTCTCACGGTATTCAGCTCGAGACCACTATCATCCCCAAATAGTCACGTCTGAAAGTTTTGTGATAGTTCTTCTGTCCTAGAGCAGGGGTCTAGCTGCAGCGGATCCAGCGCAGGCGGCTCTCAGGGCTTGTTGTGTCGGAGGGAAGTGGTCTTTATCTGTCTTTTTCCCCTCAAACACTGCCCGGGTTTGCCTTTTCCTGAGATAGCAGTTTGCTCCAAGAACTGGAACTCAGCTCTTCCTGTTGGTGAGACAATGGTTTTTATGGGAAGCTAGAATGTGTCTGGATGCAGGATTCCAATGGCAAAGAAGGGTGCATGCCTTGTAGACCGGGGGTTGGGGAGTGGGAGAAGGCAGTTATGGAAGTACATGGGGTGAGCTAGGGCTAAAGTGTCCCTGCCAGCTGGCTGATGCTGGGCGTCTGTTTAAAGCCTGAACAGGTGGACTTGGAAGCATCTGCTGGGGAAGCAGCCACCGGTTTTCAACATCAGCCTTAGAAAAATGAGGCGTCTCTTTTGGGCTATGCCATTCATGACTGATCCCTAAACCTCAGGGCCTGTTAGCAGTGCAACAATCCTTGCCGCAAACCATTGGCTTACAGTCTGTGCTAGGATTCTTATTCCAGTGCTGGTCTAGACTAAGAGCGAGAGAGGAAGATTTCGGTTCCGTGTGGGGACGGGAAATGAGGTGGAAGAAGCCCTTGAACCCTGCTCCTGAGTGAAAGACCGCAGGAGCGTCAGCCAGAGCGGGCAGGGGGAAGCGGGGAAGGGTGAACTCTGTCTCCACAGGAAAGGAGAAATGCAGCTCTTACCCTGCCTCTACCTCAGGAATCTTGGTGATTGGCCCAGACCAAGAGTTCCGGCAGTGAACATCCCCAGGATTTGTGTTCTGCGTCAGATCTCAGTGCTGTGGTTTACGTGCTCGACCCCCTGACGTTCTTGCTCCCGTTGTGGCAGGGAGCCTGGATAGTTCTGCGCTCCGAGGCAGGTGCCCTGCCGCCACACAAATGCTCCTGGAGGCACAGCTTCTGGGAAAGATATTTTAGAAGTCTCCTGTGGCTGCGACAAATTGCTCAGGTCTTTGCCACAGCAAGACTGTGCCCTGCCTTTATCCACCTTGGCACAGCGGCTTCTGAAACCAGCAAAGGTCCCATGTCCCTATAGGCTCTGCTTCATGGGGGTCAGAGGGGAGGACCAATCAAGTGTCCCTGTCTGTGGAGACATGGTGTGATGGAGAATGAGGTAGACACTGATGAAGTTTAGGAACTGAGGAAGTCTGTGTCTTTAGGCAGAGGCTGGGGATACGAAAGGTCACTTAATTCCTGCCTTTTCTAACCACTGCGGTGAAACCATAGCAAGGTGATGACGTGCTCTGAATGGTGTTCTTGACCCTGAAACCCGATGATAGGAGCTTCTGGAGGACCCTGAGACCCTCAGCCCACTCCTCGGAGCAGAGACACCGGTCGGCATGGCTTCCCCTTCCTTCGACTTCACTGGAACTCTGCTCTTCCCTGTCTGACTTTTTTTTACAAATACATTTCTGAATTTAATAGTTTCTTTCTGGTAATTGGAAGGAAGACAAACCTTGACTATCTGGCTTTTGAAGTTTGAAGGCTCCGTTTTATAACGTCTAACTATTCTACAAGACCAAACTGTTTCCTCGAATGAAGTCTTTGGGGGACTTGCTTCAACCAACAGGCCAGTGAATAATTAGCACATTAGTTATTTGATAGCAAATTGATTCTCTTAGGACATAAATATAATTAAAAGCAGTTTGTTCGAGTGTCTGCTGTTTAACTGCTGCCCGTTGCATTCTGGGGTTTTCCCCTAGCTTGCCAAGTAAGCCCAGACTTCTGTTAGCTAACAAGCTAACCTCTGGCCAGTCCTACTTCTTCTAAATATTTTCTCATAAAATGGGCTCAGCAACTCAAGGCATTTTTCGGTTTTGTTTGTTTTTGTTTTTTCCTTCAAGCGATCAAGGACTTTTATCACTGCTGTGGAAAGTCACCTGTGAACTTCCTCTAATATAGGCTTTGGCACCCAGGGGCCTCCTAGGATGTCATACTCACCTTGTTCCCAGACCATAAAGAGATATATTTTTGTTTCCCATCCTAAACACCATGTAACTCACTCCTCACTGTTCCACGGAGGTTATGGTAATACGGGGGGAGCGCGGTCGGTCTCTGGGATAAAGCGCCTTGTAAAACAACCATGGGGGATTCCAAATCTTACTTAATCAACCTCTCTCCAGATCCATAGACCAATAAAGTTGCTCGCTTTCTTAGCACAGCTCAGCCGGCTGATTTATTTCTCCCCCTCTGCTAAAGCTGTCACTGCTCAAAGGCGTTCGTCTGTCAGGTACAGAGAATTACAAGTCACGGGACCTCCTGCAAGTACCATCTCAGTTTATAAATTTCACCCATTATAATTTACTGCGCCGCACCCTGCAGAGCGTTGCATTAATAGATGGTGGCTCATCTGCAGAAGCACGTGTGTAAGGTCCCTGGGACCACGGCACTAATGGGGCTGTAGGCTGTGTGTGGCTAACACACAGGCATGGCTCCTGGCCAGCTTGTTGCCTCCCTTAGAGGCTTCCCTTTCCTGTGGAGACTTTTTGCAAGCCTGAGTTTTGTTTTCACAGGGACACAACATAAAGGAGACCAGAGGCCAAGTGTGTATGTTTGTGTTGTCGTGTGGAGGGTTAGGCTGTGGGAAGAACTTAATTCCTTTCAAAATGTGCAAACTTTCAGTTTAGGAGTTTCATCTCCCTGTGGATACTCACAGACTTGCATAGATGATGAAAACCCTCTCTCTCTCTCTCTTTCTTCTTCTTCTTCTTCTTCTTCTTCTTCTTCTTCTTCTTCTTCTTCTTCTTCTTCTTCTTCTTCTTCCTCTTCTTCTTCTTCTTCTTCCTCTTCCTTATATTACAGATTTAACCTAGGCTCTTGAACATGCTAGGCAATCAGTCTACCATTGATCTATATCACTGTACCCCCAAGTATATATGTATTATAGACATGGTATTTCTGTCCAGCCCAGGAGAGCCTTCGCCTGTGATCATCTTGTCTTAGCCTTCCAACTAGCTGGAATTCAATGCCTGGCATGGAAACCTTTCTTCTTTTGACATTTTCTTTCCCATTCACCAGATCCTCAGCTTGAGCCTTCTGGAAGCTTCTGAGGTTTCTCACATGTGCTTGGAAGCTAGTCTTGCTCTCTCCCTACTGAATTCCTAGAAGACACATTTCTTTCCTTTCCCTATCTCTCACCCTGGCATCTTCCCCTCGTTATGGATTTTGACTTCCACCCAGCATCTTGCATCCTCGACCCGGTGCTTCTCCCTCCCACCAGCTCACTAGGTCCCATCCTTTCTTGTGGAACTGCTGCTCTCATTCCCACTAGACGTGTCTTCGTTTTCACCATCTCTCAATCTTCTACTACTGCCTAAGTCTAGGTATTGTCTGGGCTGTGTCTCCCAGAATTCACATGCTCATTCTTAAAACTTTATGTCTTAGAATGTGACAGTATTTGGACACACGCTCTTATAGCTGATTGTTAGTCAAGATGATTTCTTTAGCATGGGCTCCAATCTAATACAGGTGGTGTTCTCAAAGGAAAAGAGCATCAGACACAGATGTACACAGAGGCCACTCCGTGTGATGGTACAGACAGAAGGTGTCCATCCGGTTTTGGGAACAGAACAAGGGTAAGAAATGGGTCTGGGGACAAGGAGAGCTTGGAGAGGATGATGCTCCTACAGCTCTGCCAGGAGCTGTGGCCACAGCAGCCAGTTCTTATAGCTGGGGTCCCGAAATTCATCCCTCAGAGTTCTGGATGCCAATATCAAGGAATTGGTGGAACCACATCCTTTCGCAAGCTCTTTTATGCTCTGATGGCCTTTCCACTGTGCCGAGGCTTGTCCCTGTTCTCTGTGTGACACTTGTCATTGGATTTGGTACTCATCTTAGTTATCCGGTATGGTCTAATCTTAAGATACACAACCTAATAATGCCTGAAAAGATCCTTTTTCCAGATAAGGACACATTACACCAGGGATAAGGTGTGTGACATATGGTTTAGGGGACCACTGATCTACCTACGGCAACCTCCTTAGTTTTACTCTAAGTATTCCTTCAAGACTAAAGCCCTCTCCTACCTAGAGCAATTCTTCAAGTTTCTCCTCCACGGGTCACCCTCGCTATAAACCCTTTCATGACCAATACTGTCACACACATGGTAAATGCTGGGTCCTGTAGGCCTTTGCTGTTGTACATGACATTTATTGCCTGGGTAGTTTGTTCTCATGCAGCCATGCATAAGATCCTCAAATAGGGCCTTGTCCTCCGCTCCTTGGGCCACGACCAGTTCTTCCCACTCATGCGGACTAACTAAGGCTTGGGTCTAATCTCCAGTGATGTCTTCTGTTTGGAGGTCACCTGACATGCCCCCACATTCCAAAGCCTTGCCTGTCTCCGCCGTTCATCTGACACACACTCACGAAGCACCACAGACACCTGCAACATGTCCCTGCTTTGTTTTGCCTGCTTCTCACTGGGACTGCACCGTGCATTGCTTTCCAGAATGATCCTCATTCTAGAAGATGCTCCTTTAGACATGAGCCTGGCCAGGACTTATGGAGAGAAACACAGTGTGGTCACAACACTTCTGGTGAAGTAGTGGCATTTTACTAAATAAAGCTTGCCTGAAGATCAGAAAAGTAAAACAGCCACACTGGCTAGCCTTACACACCAGGCAGCAATGGCACACACCTTTAATCCCAGTAGCCACACTAGTTTACCATAGAAACCATGCAGTAGTGGTGCATGCCCTTAATCCCAGAACTAGAGAGGAATATAAAACAAGAGGAGACAGTTCATTCTGAGATTCCTGGAGACAGGATCGCCATTTCATAATGAGGTAGAGGTCAGAGTCACTGGTTAGCTGCTTTGTTTTTCTGACCTTCAGGTTGAACCCTAATTTCTGTCTCTGAGTTTTTATTAATTGTGCTTCAGACTTCGATCTGGAGTTTGGGATAAAGGAAGGGTCTCTCATCTTTAAAAATCCATCAGGCCAATAGGCAGACGATCTCATCCTGTGTGGCCAGTGTGCTTTGCTCTGAGAAGTATGCAGGAAGCCAGCTGAGTCCTGCACAGGGAACCTTCCACTGTCCAGAACACTTGGAGAATGAGAAACGCTACTCCTTTGAATTTGTCGTTAAATATTCCCTTTGTGGTCAGTGAGATTGCTCAACGGGTAAAGGCCCTAGCTGGGAAGTCTGGTGACATGAACTCAGTCCTGGAAGCCCACATGGTAGAAGGAGAGGACTGAGTCCTGTATGTTGTTCTCCAGTATCCACACATGCATGACAGTATGCTTGGCCACACCTAAGCATGCAAGCATGCATGCACATACACACACGTACACACACGCACACACACACACACACACACAGAGAGAGAGAGAGAGAGGTATATAAATAAATAAAATGTAATACAATGAAAAAGAAAACTCTTGTTTGTAAGCCCCAATGTAGATTTTCCTCAGTAACACCTCTCTCCTGTCCCAGCAGGATCGCAGCACTGTGAGCTCCCCTGTCCCAGCAGGAACCACAAGTTTGGGAAGAGAACTGAGCCAGCCTTACAGTCAGTTTGTGTTTGGAGTTCCCTAACCTCTGCAAAAGTTGAGTATGGAAAACAGTACATTAAAAAAAGTTTTTCTTCTGCACTTCTAAGTAGTTTTTTTTTCCTAGAATGCTAAGATTATTTTCTCAGTAGCAATTAACAGGAATAATATAATAAATAATTACTGAGATAAAAATTTGTGTTGCTATTCTGTGTTTTCTCTTGAGTACTTCCAGTGCTGGGGGAGGCTCTGTGGGTTCCTATGTGGAGTACAAGTGGGTTTTGCCCAAGATGAAGAAATACTACCGAGAAAACATCAGAACACCCCTCACCCCCCTTCCTCTCCCTCCACTTTCCCACCCCTACACTTCTCACCCCCCTGCTTACCCGCATTTCCTCATCTAAAAACAGAGTAGTTCTTATCTCAACCGCCTTAAGGGATCATTACAGGGATGTCACGGAATGTTTTGAAGATGCTGTGTAAACGCAACAGCTTTCCTATGGCATCACTGGTACTGATCCTGGGAAAAGTGCTGTAAGACATTGGTCCTTAGCCCCCTTGCCATTTTATTTCCCAACAACTGTGTTTTTCTCCCTTGTGGCTTGGGCTTCCAGACACATCCTCATTAGGCCACATGAGGACCCTGCCTCCAGTCAGCCCTGCTCACACGTTTATTCCTTCAACCAGTCCCGGATGCTCTGCCTGCTCCTTGGTAGAAAGCAGTTTGTTATGATCCAGGAAGAAGCTAAAATCTGCTCCTTTACCCAACATAAAATCTGCCTCTCTTGTGTCAAAAGAGAAGAAGGAGGAGAGGAGGGAAAAGGGGGTTAGACGCCAGGGAGACACTAAATACAGTTTTCTTTTGACTGCTGGAGAAGATAAGTGCCTAAAAAAAGACAGGGATTGTTTGCTTATAAATTGAGTGCAGCGGGTTTATCACCTAGTGCCATAGATTATGTTGAGCGCTGTAATCAGGAGGAAGAGCGGGAGGCTACAATAACAGCGCGATAGGGACCATTCCGACTCCACATCAACTCCCCTTGCCTCATTCAGCCTGGGTGCAAAGCGTTTATATTACAAAACAATGCCAGGTCCTGCCCCGAGAGTCTAATGTGTCTTCCTGGTGGCCAGAAGCTCCATTGCTAGGGAGATTGGGATGCTCCTTGGCTGGCGCTGATGTCACCTGAGAAGCTGGATGGGGTGATGGGGGCACTCTGGGATTTCCTCCCCCGGAGTGTGGTGGGAGCCCGGAGCCAGAATCCAGAGGCAACGGAGAAGGCTGTAAACGCCTGGTGCAGAATAATATTTAGGCAGGATGTTCCTTGAACCATGCATGGGAGCCGTGAAGTTTCCTGGGTCTAGAAACAGCAGGTGATTAATTTCTTCAGTCCCAGTGGCGCCCAGTGTCTCCAAGAACGCCCGGGTGGCCCCTAGATGAGGTCACTGTGCAGAATTTAAGTGTTGTTGGTGTCACTAAAGGAACTTGCAACAACTTCCACCGACCCAGACCCTTTCTGGTTGGTTGGTGCCGCTCACTCAGTGGGGTGGTCCGAAAGGTGAGGCTCCATGGTTAGAGACTGGTCGGGTGCGGGGGGGTGGGGGTGGGTGGGGGACTGTGAGCAGTCCAGGAGCTGTGCTGGCTCCAGAGAGCCCCGCAGTGATGTTAGTGTTCTGCTGGGCATGTAAATCAGCTCCAAGAGCCACCCCCTCCCATATGTAGGCAGTGTGTTTGCTTCCTGATAAATCACCCTCGTGACCAAATGGATTTGGCCCAGATTACAAGGCTCCCGATGACGCAGTTTATCCGTGTTGTGTCTCACTGTGACTCCAGTGCTTTCTCCGGGGGCCAAACTCGGTGTCCGATAAAGTGGTGGTTAGTCTGCGTGCCTTGCGGAGCTGGCAGCCTGAGCATGCTCAGGACCGCGAGGGGAGGCTTGACGTTCAAGGAGCCACCCCGAGCGTCACCTGATGGTGAGCTCAGAGCGCGCAAACATCCCTCATGCCTTTCGAAGCCTTCCAATCCCAGCCTAGCCTATCTCTCTCCTCACACCGCAGCCTCAGCTTACCTTTCCAGCTTCGTCTCTCGCCAAGCCTTGACTGGGCACTCTTTTTGCTTGCAAGACCCAAATTCTTTAATTTCCCCGAGTAGCCTATAAATCCTTGCCATCATGCCAATCGCCTTTGGCTCCATTGCCTTTCTTTCTGGTAAGCTTCTACTCATCTTTGAAAACCCAGTTCAAGGGATTGCCCTCTCTAAAACCTTGGGAGCATCCGTCTCTTTGTGGCCTCTGTGAAACAGACTGAGTGGTTACTGCCTGTCCTCTCAGGGCAGAGCTCTCCCAGGGAGACTTGCTCTCTGTTAAGACAACTGCTTGTTCAAATACTGTCTCTCCACTAGTCTAAACTTCTCCAGGGCTTACGCTCTTGATTCATGATCTGGACAGACTCAATAACCAGCACAAAAGAGAGCTACATGTTTTTCGGAATGAGAATAGTGCACACATGCCTTGTGACAAAACCAAGGGCTTCCCATTCATGGACCAGCCAAGTGGCTATTCACAGAGGTATAAGCACAACTTCCGCTCGTGGCTCAAGGCATGTTGCCAGAGGAGATGCGGGCAAGCTGGAAATTGGCAGCAGGGAGATGAAGAACGCCCAACTGCTGGTGAAATAATCCTCAGGTCTCATCTTGTCTCTGCGTTTTACTTTTCACTGAGGTTTCTCAACTTTTATTTTTGTGACCTGGAACAGGCCACCATGCAATGTCTTGGCTGTGTATCATATCTGAATGGAGCAGCACTGGGCTGACAATCAGGATGCCTAGGTTCAAACCCTGACTCTGCATAAGTTATTTCTTATCCATCTTTCAGATTTCTTGTAAAGAGGGTTACTTTGTCAGCCACTGTCTTGTGTACTGAGAGAGCAGTTTTCTGAGGAGGGTGGAGCCCAGCAGGTGTGTGTCTGTCATCTACACGCAGGTTATTTCTAATCCTCACCATGGCTCTGAGGTTCAGGGGGGCAAAGCACTTCCTAAGAACAGAGTCCGATCCAGGCTGAACCCTATTGCCAGCCAGGCATGCTCTACTCATGGCCTGCAACTGGTGTTTTAGGTAAAATGGTACAGCAGACGTGGATTGCTTTTGGAACTTGTGAGAAGTAGGTAATGCTGTGTGGCTGCCCACGACTGCATGTGTAAATGTGTAAGCTGAATCCTCTTTTAAATGATACAGGAAGTTCACCTAGTTTATGGTTCATGTGGTCTTTTCAAAACACACCAGACCACGGTCATCCCTTCTGAGAGCTACAGTGGTTCTTCACTGTTTGTGAGACAAAACCCAAAGTTTCTATAAAGGGCTTGAAGGCCTCTGTGGTCCAACTCTTTCAAATTCTCCAATTCCTTTCAATCGTTTTTCTCCCAGTATGTTGTTCCCTCTGATGCCTGGGAGGTCAATAAGAGGGTGGAGTGAGATGTAGGCTTTGGTGCTCTCGACAGCTCACACCCTCCTCCCTGCCTGTTGGTCATCGAGTTGTGATTGCGCAGGATCCCTTCTGCTCCCCTGGAGCATTCCCACATGCTTTCCTCTGCCTGGCAAACATCTGTGCATGTGTGCTTCACTGAAGGATTATTTCCTCTGCTAACGCTTGCGCTCTCCCTCTGATGGGAAATGAAATCCATCTTCCTTGTCATGGGTGGAGCCGGTAGCCCAGTCTGTATTCTTTTCAGTTCTCCCTTCTCGTTTTCTGCATTTGCTTTCCATTGATGTATGTAACAGATTATCTCCAGATTTAATGACAGCATCAATAATCATTTACGAGCTCATACTGTTTCTGAGGGTAAGGGATTGATTGTCATGGTCTGAATGTCTGAGTTGCCCTGAAGTTTGTATGGTGAACTTCTAGCCTTCAGCGTGATGGTTTGAGGAGGTGAAGACTTTGGGGAATGAGTAGGCCAGGAGCATAGATCCTCATGATCCAGGTTAGTGTCCTGATAGAGGAGACTTTGCAGAGTTCTCTTGCTCTTTCTGCCACATGAGGAGGCAGCAATAGGATAACCATTTATGGGCCAGAAAGCAGACCTTCCCTAGGTCATGATGCCACCATGATCTTGACCTTTCTAGACTCTAGAGCTCTGAGAAATAACTTTTCTGCTCTGTTAAGTCACCTGATATAAGTAAACCTTTCTGTCTCTCTTTCTCTCTCCTTTCTCATTTCCCCCTTCTTTTCTTCTTCCTACCCCTTCACCTCTTTTTAAGGAAGAATATGTAACCAAGACCAGCCTCAAACATTCCATTTTTTTTTCTGTTCTGGGGATCAAACGCAAGGCCTGAAGAACGCTAGACAAGTGCTCTTCCACTGAGCCACATCCATGGCCTGAGTCTATGGTATCGTTATAGCATGTTGAACAGACAGGACAAATCCAAGAGGGGTTAGCTGGGTGCATGTAGTTGAGCTGGGCTGCAACTGCCTGCATGTTGAGCTAGCCTGGACTTCTGCAAAAGTGCACTCCATGGCTCGCTTGTCAGTACTAGCAGTTAGAATGCCCCAGTGACCGGCCATGTGGGACTTCCCCAGAACTGATGGAGGTGTGGTCGGCTTGTTTCGGTCTTTCTTTCCTTCTGCTCTCAAGTTTTGTTCAGCACAGCAGTGCGGTCACGGTACAACAGCTCCCTGGCCCCTCAGCCAGCCTGATGGCACCACTCTCTCCAATGGGACAAGAGCAGAAATCAACAGGATGAAATTTCCAGGCAAATTTTTTTTCCTTTTTTTAAGAAGGGACAGTCTCACTGGGCACATGCCTCTCAGTCTTCACTTTGACCTAGTTTTCATGGACAGAACTCATGGTGTCTGGAGTGCGAACGGTTATTGTGTAGGCTTGGAGGTGAAGATCAGAAACAGGAGGGGTGGGGACAGCTAGAGAGAGGGAGAAGCAGCCCGGGGCCCGAGGGTTTCATGGAGCACCACACCATTGGCTCAGCACCACACCATTGGCTCAGCACCACACCATTGGCTCAGCAGTGACTTCCCTGGGCTTCTCCATACTGCCCCATGAGCTATTTGAGGAGCGACCTCTGGTAATTCTTAGCCCTGTGAATTTTTAATTAGAATGATGGCTTTATATTTGAAAAGAAACTTGTAATGAGTTCTTTGAACTTTGACCTCAGACAATAAGCTCCATCACTCTGTGGTGATCAGCAAATCTGGTCTGATCCTGACTGTCTTCAGCACCAAGACCCAGGTCAGGAGGAAAGACATCAAAGGCAGCAGAGGGGGTGGGGAGGGGAAGAACTGTTTGATGTGAGGAAAGAGAGAAAGGACCTTCCCAGATTGACTACAAAGAAGGGCTTCTGTGTGCATGGCTGCCGGCTCACCAGGTCATTACTTTTGCCATTCACCTTGTATGGGTCGGAGGACTCGAAGATAGATTCCCGCAGCCAGGGAGTCTGAGCCCCTCACAGAGGCGCCTCCAACCTGTCTCGCCTTCTCCTCCCGTTCATGGCCTTTGCCTCAAAGGAGAAGGAGAAGAGTCAGAATTACTTCAGAGAGAACAAAGCAGGTAGGGAAAATGTCCACAGATAGGACTTTGAGAGTGTTCAATCCTGGGTAAGAAAAGAAACCAGCAGGATCTCAGGGTCAAGAAAGTGTCCTGTGTGATGGTGGGAACAAGTCGTTTCTCAAAATCAGCAGAGTGATTCCCACATCACACTGTCGTCAAGTATTGGCTAACAGATGCCCCACAAAGAGCAATACATTAATAATAGGGGTGCTGGGGAGGGGTGTTATGTGGCACCATTCTCTAGGTGCCATCAAAAAGGACCTTTCTCCTGATACATCCTTTTGAGCTATCGACTTAACTTTTTTTTTATCAGTTGACTAAAATTTTAATTTATTTGCCTGGAAAGAGGAATATTCAGCACTTTCTGTTCATTTTTTTCCCCTGTAAAACCAAACACTACTTGAAATTTTAAAAAAAGAAAACCCTTTACAACAATACAGAGAAAGGAAATGAGAAGGAGAACCATGAGGTCAGCATCTGGGATGTCAAAGGAGAAGAAGGGGGCTATGGGGAGAGGGACCAGTCTGGGCTAACAGGGCTCGTCCAGCCAGGATCTAGAGGACCACCTGCCAAGCCATACCTGCTGCATGTGACGCTGGAAAAACCACTTTGTAACGTGTGCTGTCCTCTTCTACATAGTCAGCACATAGTTGGAGAGTCTTTCCCTAAAATCTGGGACAGTGACAAAGACAGTGAAATATGGCTTCCCACAATAACAAGTCTCTTAGTGTGAACGTTGTCTACTTTCTGACTTCAGTTTGAGTTCAGTCAAGTAGAAAGTCTTCGTTTGGCATAAAAGGATGTTAATACTTCTGGGATTATCTGCTGATCTTTGATATTTGAAGATATTTATATGTATACACACTTATATGTGTATATATATGCGATATCTATCATCTATCTATCTATCTATCTATCTATCTATCTATCTATCATTTTGATCATTTTGGAGTACTCAGCCCTCTACATCAAGAACATTCATATCGTGTAACCATTACTACCATCCACTTAAACATATAAATCTGTATTCTAGCAAATAATTTCTCACTGTCATCTACACTGAGCCAACAACATTTCATTTGCTCTTTCTACACATTTGACTACTCTAGGTATTTTGAATAAATAGAATCATATACTACTTGTTCTTTTGTATCTGGCCATATTCATTTCCCACAATTATTCAGGTTTCATCCAAGTTGTGGTGTTGGCTGAGGATGTAGTTCAGTGACAGAGCACTTACCAAACTAAGTAGTGATGTTTCTGTCAGAATTTCCGTTTTTACAGTGGGATAGTCTTCATTTGCATGAACATAGAGCGTTTGTTCATTCTTCTGTCCATGGGATTCTTTTCTTGGCTGGTGTGTACAAGGCAGTACAAGTTTTACTTTGAGACTCTGATTTCAGTTATTTTGTATCTGTGCTCAGAAGTGGCATTGGTAGATAAAATGGTAATTCTATGCTTTGTTGTGTTAAAGACCGTCCATCTTTCCCACAGCAAGTGCAATGATAGGTCCCTGCTAGTGATGCACGGAGTTTCAATTCCTCCATGTCCACACCAATATCAGTGACCTTTTTGTTGGGTTTATATATTAATATCATAGACACTGTAAGCCCTGCTAGGGAGTGTAAAGCTTTTGAATGAAGTATGGT